>NC_138035.1:57474874-58179724 GCF_964106645.2 Podarcis pityusensis
TCTGCTGAGAGCAAACTACCCTGAAATCAGGACTGCTTCTACATACAGTCATACCCTGGGCTATGAACACTGCGGGTTGCGCGTTTTCAGGTTGCGGACTGCACCGAAACCAGAAGTACTGGAACGGGTTACTTCCAGGTTTCAGCTCATGCGCAGATGCACAAAATGATGTCATGCACAGAAGCGCCAAATCGCATCACACGCGTGCGCAGACGCAGCGCTGCGGGTTGCGAACGTGCCTCCCGCACGGATCACATTCGCAACGTTAGGTATGGCTGTATACTGTTCAATGCTAATTTCACCTAAGGCAGGTGAGCACAGCCAGGCTTACAGATTAGGGTTTTTTAGATTTTCACCTGAAAACACACAATACAAATTTTCAGTTAAAATGAAAGGCAGATATTCTACATAGAATGTTTAAGCTGTGAAAATAATGGAAGCGACTTTACCTCCCTGTGCTTTAAAGTATTTTTTTTTTATAAAGATCATGCTGCCCTAATCTTTTGTAAAATAATAATAATAATAATTTATCCAGGCATTTAAAGAAATGATTGCCAAAACAAGTGTAAAACTGATGGCTTACTTGCATTTGATCAACTAGAAAATCACACCCTTCTTGGATGTCTAAGGGAGTCTAAAATAATGCAAAAATGGAAAAGCGAATTCATAACATGTTTCCAACATGTACAAGTTTGGCATATTATTCCATTTAGGGCCTTGCAACAATAACTCTGATGTGAAAAATAATCTGGTCATGGAATACATTAATGCTTTCTTAATTTGTTTCTCTCATAGGTGTCCTATGGTGAAATGGTGGGCTGTGATAACCAGGATGTAAGTATTAAAAAAGGGTGCAGGAGCTATTACACCCCTCCTCTCCCTCCCTTTCCCCCAGAAACTAGACTCAGCTATGCAGTTTTACATTTAAAAGCAGAATTTTGAGCCATCTTTCAAAGGAAGATTACACATGTCCATGAACCCCAAGGCATTACTCTTTCCCGCAGCAGTTATTCATGGTGTAGATGAGGATAGATAGTTGCTTTGAGTATGGGGACTGGTTTTAGACAGGGAACCACTAGTTTAGTACGTACGTCTGAAGCTAACCAAAAGAGGGCAGGTAGTTTTTGCTACCAGCCAGTGTGGTGTAGTGGTTAAGAGCGGTAGTCACGTAATCTGGGGAACCGGGTTCGCGTCTCCGCTCCTCCACATGCAGCTGCTGGGTGACCTTGGGCCAGTCACACTTCTCTGAAGTCTCTCAGCCCCACTCACCTCACAGAGTGTTTGTTGTGGGGGAGGAAGGGAAAGGAGAATGTTAGCCGCTTTGAGACTCCTTAAAGTGAGTGAAAGGCGGGATATCAAATCCAAACTCTTCTTCTCTTCTTCTTCTGTACCTTTCCAGATATTCCCAAATAATAGGTATTAATTCTGTTTTCTTTCTGTACAACAAAGCAAATCTACCGATATCTGCCAAAAGACCCTGTTTGGTGTTTTGTCGTGTCCGCTTTTAGGAACCAATCGGTATGTCTTTCTGATTGCCTTACAGTGCCCTATCGAGTGGTTCCATTATGGCTGTGTCGGATTGACAGAAGCACCAAAGGGAAAATGGTACTGCCCACAGTGTACCGCTGCAATGAAGAGAAGAGGCAATAGGCATAAATAAATGTCCTGCTCGCTTCGCTTCAATTAAAAATACGTGCTATGCTGCGGGGAAAGGGGAGGGAAACGCTTCTTTGGAACCAGTCAAAAGGAGGATGGATTTAGCTGTCATAAAATGTCGACTTCTTAATTTTGCTAGTTGTGTTTTAATATTGTACTTAAATTATTTATGCACCGCGGTTGTGCTATAAATACTTTTTCCAGTTAGCCATGGATTTTGTTCCAGTGGCAGACATATGCAGACATTTGTACTCTCTTAACCATTTTCTCTAAGCGGTGGGCATTCTACAACAATTCAGCCTTCAAATAATTCCAGCAAATTAAAGATTTTGAATGGTTTTATATTTAGCTGGCATTCTACTGCATGTTCTGTACTCGAGAGCTGTTAATGTGGGATTTTGTGTATATAAGTGTTGCAGAAAGAACGTTAAGAGAATGGATTTTTTTCCAGACGCCTTTATAGCTTTGTTTCTTGTTGAAACTGAATTCAGCAGGCTGAAGAAAATGGTTCTTGTATACACTGGGCTGGTGTCCTCCAGAGTACTTGGTAAATAAAAACAGACTCTTGTACACTTTAAAACAAAAATTGTACCACTAGTCTTTATATGTTTTGGGGCCGTTCAGGGCACACAGGTCATTAAAAAAGGGTGTTAAAGTGATAAACCTTTTATACCAAATGTGTTTATTTTTTTGTGCAAGTGATCCTTTAAATTGAAACTGTATTAGGTGTTAAAATTAAAAGGGAAAAAATCAAACGCTAGTATTAATGCTTGGCATACTTTATCAGAAAAGTACAGTAAAACATTTCATGGAGGCTTTCATAATATGCTGTCTAACTGGAGGATTTTAAATAGTTTTTATTTTTTAAGAAAATATATAAATAAAAGGTTTCCATCTCTGACATACTAAGTACTATGCCTGTTGTCTTGTTTTCACTGCCAGAAGTTACTCATTTAATAATACCAGGTTGATTTAAGAGGAAAATTTAAAAATAAAAGTAGTCCCATACAACTGAAATTTGATACATTGCAATTACTCTTAAGAGATGCACAAAACCTCTGTTTTGGAGGTTCCTCAACCCTCCAAAGCAGAACTGGAGGCATGTGAGGGCCTGCAGGGGTGAGAAGGGGGAAGAGAAAATTGTTACATGCGCATTCAATGTGTTTAGAAATAGAATAATCAGTTTAAGTGCTTTCTTGGAAAGATGGTCTAGAAATTTAAAATAAAAAAAAACTAACGAATAAACCTAACGGTATCCTTTTAGAGCTGTTTGAACAAATAACCATTGCACCTCTATATTTCAGGGCAGTTTCATAATATCCATACCTTATATTTTACAAAGAAATAGTGTGCAAAATAATACAAATAAAAGTAGTTTTTGTTTTGCACAACTACATTAGCCTAAACTTGACTATTCAGTTTCTCAAACTTGGAATTTATAAATTTGTGTAACCCAAAATGTGTAATTAATGGACAAAATTGTGCTGAATCTTGAATTCAAAGTGACTAGGATTACCTGCTGAAAGTTTAACGAAGTCGTGCTGGCTGCTCATCTGCCTTGATTTCTGCCACAAAAGGCGAATTGTAGGAGAGAAAAAGATTCAACCCGACATCCCACCATAGCTGTCAACTTACAGATTTGAAAATAAGGGACCAGCAGCCTTGAAAATAAGGGATCAGCAGCCAATATAAGGGATTTTCGGTGCAGAGGTATGTTCAACTTCTGAGCCCTTCTGAGACAAAGGCAGAAAGCCCAGCCAGCAGCCAAACAAAGCCTCAAGTGGTGGTTCCCACAGCGCAGCAACCCAGCAAAGGGGATGCCGCAAGGAAAACCACCGTCACCTCTCCGCTGGGAAGCGCTGAGCAAAGGCGAGTCCCCAGGCAATGCGGCCGATTTGATCGGCACAAGGCATGTAAGCTCCATCCCCCAGTCGTTCTTAGACTCCTTATTGGGTGAGTATCGCAGCCAAGTAACACAGTTGGAGCCTCCCTCCTCCCTGGCCGGCAGGGAGGGAGGGAGAGGAGCTGCTTCCTTTGAAACCTGGGAAATTTAAGGGACATCATCAATAAGGGACAGCAGCGGGACACAGCTCTAGGATAAGGGACTTTTTTGCCAAATAAGGGACGGTTGACAGCTATGCATCCCACCCTAATTTGCTCACTTTCCCACCTCATTCACAGGCTTCTGACTAGCACCATTCTGCCTTCCCAAAAAACTGGGAAGAGTACTCTGTCAACTAAGCATTGCATATTAAACATAATGATGTCATGACACCATCACAAACCTAGTTCAGAATAAGGCAAATATTTCCCGGAATATCTGGAATACACTTTCTTCCTATTTGCATCTTGGAAGTGGAGAGAGTCACCCTTTTGGCTTAGTCCTCCAATTTAATGTTCTGTTTTCCTGCAAGTGATAGCATTAGCCGTTAAACATGGAATGCCTCCCTAGCTGTTAAGCTTCTCGGTCCATTGCCTCGCAGCAAGTTTTTATAGGGTATTCTGGAAAGCGATATGACCTGTGCACATCATTATGCCGTAGCAAGTGGAACCCAAAATTGGATTCAGCCTGCCGTCATCTCCACTAGCAATTGCTGTGTGTCCCTGAGGTAAGCTTTTACAAACAAGTTCCCTCTTACATGTGAAAAATAGGGTTGCACTTTGCTTTGATGTTGGGAAATTAAAGGTCTCTACACTACCCAGAGTTAAAGGTTATGATGGGATTGTTACTGTGGTGCATATGCTAAAGACTTTGAACAATAGATGACTGGATTTCATGGGGCCACAGGACTGTAGTTTTGCTCTTCTGCAATTTTAGGTAAATAGTACAGTGGTACCTCGGGTTACATATGCTTCAGGTTACAGACTCCGCTAACCCAGAAATAGTACCTCGGGTTAAGAACTTTGCTTCAGGATGAGAACAGAAATCGTGCTCTGGCGGCGCAGCGGCAGCGGGAGGCCCCATTAGCTAAAGTGGTGCTTCAGGTTAAGAACAGTTTCAGGTTAAGAACAGACCTCCAGAACGAATTAAGTTCTTAACCCGAGGTTCCATTGTAATAGGATGATTGATTGGTAACCATAGCAGTAGCGTGATCAATAGAACTTTAAAAGTGCTTTTACTGGGATTTCTCCCATAACTATTTTTATGCAGCAAGATTTAAATACTCTTGCCCTATCCCTAAACCTCAGGATTGCTATTCATTTTTGTTTTAAGCATAATTTGGGAATTTTTGTAATGATGCAGCAGTAACTGTTTTGAAATGTTGCACGCCTGAACATAGTACAGTTCTTCTTAAATTGTCTTGCTACAGCTGGAAAATTTGTACAACTTTGTGTTTTTTAAAAACCACATGGTCCCCAGGAACGTTAAAATTAGCACTCATACAGACAGGCTTTATTTGTAGTGCTGTGGAGTCGCTTTCAAAAGGCTAACACAAACTTGAAGAAGTTCCTGCAGTAGCCACCAGAGGTTACCCTTGGCACTCTTGGCTGTTCCGAAATCTGATATTCTGGCAATAAGGGATTTACAGGCTACACATGTTTACGTGGAAGTTAGTCCTACTGAGTTTGATGAAGTGTGTTCCCAGTAACTGTAGAATCGCAGCCTTAAAGCCCGGAGCTCGTTTGTGCATTTGCAGCGTTTGTAACATACACCCTAACAGTATTGGATTGAAGATTTATACAAACTCGCAACATATGAACAACTTGCATATAAATGCAGACTTGCCATGGACAAATTCAATGATATTTGGAATCCATTCTTACAAATACTGTAATAGGTTAAGATCTGGTGAAGTACAAAAACAACCTCGTAAAGTATACAGTTTTGGGTCCGTTCCCCCTTTGTTTTCCCTTCTGCACAGGTTCTGTTTCTCTCTCTCTTTTGTTTGCATCTCACCATGTTTGGTGCACATATAATTACCGTATTTTTTGCACCATAACACTCACTTTTTTCCTCCTAGAAAGTAAGGGGAAATGTCTGTGCGTGTTATGGAGGGAATGCCTACGGGTGGCATGCCTACGGATTTTCCTCCCCTAAAAACTACGTGCGTGTTATGGTCGGGTGCGTGTTATAGAACGAAAAATACGGTATGTACTTTTTGAACTTTGAATAAAGATGTTACAAAAAACCCAAACCATACCCCCTAATGGTGTTGACGCGAACAAAAGCATTGTTAGCAGTGATCATCCAATATCTCCGATGGGGTGTGTGCATGTGTGGAGCAGAGATCTGCTCACAGATTTCCCCTTCCTCTCCTCTCCCCTGTGGATCCCTTGGGTCCCCAACATGAGAGCAGATTTTGGGGAGCGCAGAGGGCTGCAAGGAGGAGAAGGGAGGTCCAAGCAAAACTCCACTCTACTGATCTTGGATTCAGCCCCATAATCTATGAATCGATGAACAAAATCATCCATAAACTATTCACAAGAGGGGCAGATGGGGCTCATCAAACTGGGAAGGCAACCTATCTAGGAGCTGTGAAACCAGCCACTTCTTCTCTTGATTCGACTTGGATGATGGACTCAAGGGCATCCTGATCAAATTTGCAGATGACACCAAACTGGGAGGGGTGGCTAACACCCCAGAGGACAGGATCACACTTCAAAACGACCTTGACAGATTAGAGAACTGGGCCAAAACAAACAAGATGAATTTTAACAGGGAGAAATGTAAAGTATTGCACTTGGGCAAAAAAAATGAGAGGCACAAATACAAGATGGGGGACACCTGGCTTGAGAGCAGTACATGTGAAAAGGATCTAGGAGTCTTGGTTGACCACAAACTTGACATGAGCCAACAGTGTGATGCGGCAGCTAAAAAAGCCAATGCAATTCTGGGCTGCATCAATAGGAGTATAGCATCTAGATCAAGGGAAGTAATAGTGCCACTGTATTCTGCTCTGGTCAGACCTCACCTGGAGTACTGTGTCCAGTTCTGGGCACCACAGTTCAAGAAGGACACTGACAAACTGGAACGTGTCCAGAGGAGGGCAACCAAAATGGTCAAAGGCCTGGAAACGATGCCTTATGAGGAACGGCTAAGGGAGCTGGGCATGTTTAGCCTGGAGAAGAGGAGGTTAAGGGGTGATATGATAGCCATGTTCAAATATATCAAAAGATGTCACATAGAGGAGGGAGAAAGGTTGTTTTCTGCTGCTCCAGAGAAGCGGACACGGAGCAATGGATCCAAACTACAAGAAAGAAGATTCCACCTAAACATTAGGAAGAGCTTCCTGACAGTAAGAGCTGTTCGACAGTGGAATTTGCTGCCAAGGAGTGTGGTGGAGTCTCCTTCTTTGGAGATCTTTAAGCAGAGGCTTGACAACCATATGTCAGGAGTGCTCTGGTGGTGTTTCCTGCTTGGCAGGGGGTTGGACTCGATGGCCCTTGTGGTCTCTTCCAACTCTATGATTCTATGATTCCTGCAACCCCTGTTAACTTTGTCGGCTCAGTTTTCCCCTGCCTCATATGCTGGGGGCAGCGAATCACAAGAACAGTTGCCGGCAAAGATCACGATGCAAGAAAAGCCATGAAGCCATCCTTATTTTAAACATTGCAATATATCTGTATATTGTGATGTTTAGTTGGTGATATATCACAATGTTGGAAACCACATATTGCCCAGCCCTAGCCTTGACTTGGAGCCAATTGAAACATTCAATAAACAACATACAGTACAGTCTTTCCAGGATAGTACTTCTTCTACAGTCTGGGTGATGGAATAGTTTGAGTGCTCCTCCATGTAGGAAAGACGCTTCCACAAAAAAGATACCACATTCTGAGCTAAAGAACCTTTATCCCTCATATTCTAGCTCTCCAAAAGGAAAGGAAATGTTTAGATGCACTGCTTGCTCCATCATGGATGAGCACTATGTGTATGAACCTAGCATCCTCCTGGGATGGCATGCGCTCGCTCCCCTTTCATCCTCCCACAGTTAAGAGGAGGAGTTCAGAAGTGTTTGCTTCATCTTTCAGTTAAACACAGTATGTCATTTAATCCAAACTGGGAATTGTGGTTTAACAGTAACTATGGCTAGTTTTTAAAAAGTCAGCTTTTTTAAAACCCTCCTGGCCACATGGGAAGAGGAGTTGGGAGTGTCTGTGATCTCAGGAAGAGGCTAGGCTCCTTCACAAAGTGCCAAATACAGTTTCAGTTTATTTGGCCTGTAGCCCATAAACATCAAATGTAGTGCAGGGTTCTGAAGACGACCACAGCAGGGAAAACGCACAAAAATTGTGCCTTTTAAAATAAGAACGTAGCAAAAGCCCTGGACGTTAAGAGTATAACAAAATAAAAGAGCAGCAATAGTTTTAAAATACAGACACCGTAGGGAAAGTTTATGGGAGATAACCCTATAAAAGTTACAGCTTATTCAAGTAGGTTTGGAATGTTTCTAGAAGAAATGTTACTGTGGTTAATTTATATTTCTTTATATTTCTTCAATTTAGCAATGAGAAGCATTGTTTATTGTTATTTTTTGTTTTAAAATTTATTTTATTTAACAACTATTAAGTATAGGAAAATGTGGACTAATGTTTCTACTGGGCCACTGGACAAACTCTCAAGTGCCTAGACAACTTCATAAATTGACGTTTCACAAATACCTGCCTGTAATCTAGAAATAGTTAATGTTGCCCAATACTGAGCATGTCAATAATCGCTATGAGGTTTCAGATCAGGGATGGGGAGTTGGATCCAGCCAGTAGGCCAGGTTCTGCCCCGTATAACCTGCCTTGGCAGACCCCTTAGACAAGTGGACAAATTCGCACGCGCCCAAAAAACTGTCACCTGACATCACTATGACTACAAGCCCTGCTTGCCCACACTGGAATTGTGCTTTGTAACACGACTCACTGCCCTATAATGGCAAAATGGAAACATACACAAAGGTTCCCGATTGTGCATTGGCAGTTGTATCTCCACTTGCCCCTTGTTAGATGTCACATATGACATCAGGTTTAGCCTCACAGGTCAGATGGGAACCCATGCCAGCCCAATAAGGTCTGTGAACCAGAAGTCCTCCACCCCTGTTTGCAGACTGAGGTATAGGGGTGAGCAGACACATTTTACAAGAGTGAATGAATTTTACAAGTTAAGTAATAGAAGTCTCTGTTGGTGGGTTTCCTAATCCTAGTGGCAGAAGATAGGTAGTGAATAGCCAGAGGTGTTTAAAAGGTAAAGGGACGCCTGACAATTAGGTCCAGTCGTGACCGACTCTGGGGTTGTGACGCTCATCTCACTTTATTGGCTGAGGGAGCCAGTGTACAGCTTCCAGGTCATGTAGCCAGCATGACTAAGCCGCTTCTGGCGAACCAGAGCAGCGCACGGAAACACTGTGTACCTTCCCACCGGAGCAGTACCTATTTATCTACTTGCACTTTGATGTGCTTTCAAACTGCTAGGTTGGCAGGAGCAGGGACCAAGCAAAGGGAGCTCACCCCGTCGCGGGGATTCGAACCACTGACCTTCTGATCGGCAAGTCCTAGGCTCTGTGGTTTAACCCACAGCGCCACCCGCGTCCCTTCAGAGGTGTTTACCTTTGTTATTAACCAATGTTGGCCAAGAAGAAGCATAATTCTTAAGCAAAACCGAGGACAGGTAGCCCAAATCCATAGAGAACAAATATCTGCTTCCAGTTGGAGAACAACATTGCAGACACATCTTAGCACACAAAATATATTTCTCAAAAAAAGTGGTTTGTGTCACCGCTGAGGATTTATTAACTCCCAAGATCCAAACCTGTACACTATATGTAACCTTGGTAACTATTTTGGTTTTATACACCTTCAAAATTGAAGGTATATATTATTGACCCCCTTTTGCATTGCAGAACCTCAGCAGTGCAGCTAGAATATTCAGTGCACCTGATACAGTTATTGTGAATCTTAAGGATGAATAGACTAGATAGCATTTCCAGTTTTTAACTTGTTCTAAGTATTCTAGTGCAAAATGATGGTTTCTAGCATCAAAGTGCATACAAACATGCAATCACATCTGTAGTCTCAACTGATACAGTCCCAGCAGGGTTTGACCAGATGCTTCCCCCCACCACTGAATATTCGATCAGTTGGTTCAAAAAATAATTTCCTAGGGTGCCAAGATCCAAGTTTAGGGCAAGAATCTTTTGGTACGAGAACCCCAGCAGAGATTTAAAATCACAAAATATGCAGCAAAGTACAGCATGGAAACAATAGGCTGTAAAAACTTCCAAGTGAGTTTCAAAACTGTTCCATTTAGAAGTTCCTTCCAAAGTGTCGTCCCCCCCCCCAGTATAGGAAAAGACCACAAATTTGGTAAGTTAAAAGTGGTTTACTTACAAACTCTTCAAAGGTCAGATTCATGTGCTTTCCCATACATCAGTCAGAAAAGTTGCACAGGCAGTAAAATGTAGCTTCGTTGCAAAGTGGTCAAAGCTTCTAAACTATTGGTATGGAAACACAAAAGAGGCTGATGAAAGCCATGCAGCTGAGCCGGAACAACCAGCTCAAACCTCACACACAGAACTCACAGGTAGAGGCTTCATTACCTATTTCCTCCCAAGGTAAGAGGAAGTGACATAGCTAAGCCTTGCAAAGCAGCTTACTCTATGGTATTAACCCTTTCATATATTAACGCGACTTAAGCAAGTTGGTTATATGAAGCTGGTCATCCCACAGCAGGCATAGGCAAACTCTGGCCCTCCAGATGTTTGGGACTACAATTCCCATCACCCCTAGCTAACAGGACCAGTAGTCAGGGATGATGGGAATTTTAGTCCCAAACATATGGAGGGCTGGAGTTTCCCTATGTCTGACCTACAGAATCAGGTTGTTCTTTTTTAAATCTTACTAGGTTTCCAGGCCTTTCTTCTCTGCATGCCATCCTATCTTCAGTAAGAACACATTAACAAGAAGCCGCTAATTAATATACAAAGGCCTCATCTGCACTCTACATTTAAAGCAGTATCGTACCACTTTAAATAGCTATGGCTTTCCCCAAAGAAATGTAGCTTTAAAAGGGGGGGGGTGCCTGCAATTGTTGAGACTTCTATTCCCTTCATAGAGCAACAGTTCTCAGACTGGTTTAACATTTCTCTTTCTTCATTATGTTTGAGTTGTCTGTATTCCAGCCACATTTTTAGAGTCCTTGTATAGCTTGGAAGCATGTGAGGGGGGGGGCACATTGTTGCTGTGTGATCCAGCAGCCTTGCTCCTATAGCTTCCAGCGTGTGAGGCTTTTTAGAGCTTGGTGAACGTAACCCCACCCCTTGGGGCAGTCCTGTTTTTTATTTATATGTCTGTGGTCCAACTGAGTTCAGATGGAGTGCTGTGTGTGTGTGTGTGTGGAGATGAGCTGGAGTCATGAGGCTGCGTTGCTCCGAGTGGTTTTAATCAGCAGCCCGTTAGGGGAGAATGGAAAACGTCTGACAGGGCTAAGACCCAAGTAAGTAAACATAACTTTGAACTCCGAAAGCTGGAAAGAAAGAAAGAAACTTAACCGAGGGAAATCTAGCCTTTCGGCTTGTTTGAAACCAGATGAATTCTCTTTGAGAGAAGGCATGCACATTTGCCGACAGGAAAAAGGCAATTTAAAAAGATCTGGAATGAAGGAAACAGTATTTTAAAAAGCAACAGAAGTGGGGGGGGGGGGACCTACGAGGAAATCTGTGGTGCTTTTCAGCTGTACAAAGACACCTCATAATTTTTAACCTTTCGCTTTCACAAATGCAGTTGTTCAGCTGGAGTTTTGTGGGATAAACTTTCTTCCAAACGGTAAGATTCCTTCTGCCACTAACTATTTCAGGATGCTGAAGTCTGCTCCTTCCCAACCCACACAACGTACGTATGTTTGACTTCTTTCTCTTTTCCTGCCTCCTCTCTTTTTGCACAGGTCGGGGACTGCTTCCTGAAGGGCCGTTTGTCGTAGTCCGTTTTGCTCCAGAGACCTCAAACTTCTCGCCGCTCGTGCCATGGGAAAACTCAAACCCAGAAGTGATGGAGAGCACTTCTGTTTCCCTGCGGGCAAGTCACGTTTCTCCCTTTATTTCGCGTTGATGAAGAGTAGCCACAGTGACTCTTCCTACAATGTGGAAACGGGACAACATTAGAAACCCAGGGTGGCCATGGCTTGCCGGCAGATTCTGCCTGGCCGGAGGTGGTGTCGACTTCGCCCGTTCCTGGTGGTGCTGGTGCTGGCTGCTTGCCTTTTCTACCAGACCCTGACACCCTTAAGGACGAGGAGATACATTTCACCAGTTGGCAATGGAGTTCTACCAGACAAAGTGGTTTCGGAGTTGGTACAGCACAGGAGATACAAGGAGGTCTCCGCAAGGCAAGCCCGTTGCGTCCTTCCTTCAAGCAATCTACAAGTACGGAAGGAGGTAAGACAAGCTACAAGTACAGAATGAAAAACTGGCTTAGAAAACTGGAGACACATTTCTGGCAGTCACAGCTAAAATTAACCTTCAAATATGCAGAGATGGATCTGCTTGCTAGCTAAGGTGCATCCTTGGCCCTGTTATATTGTCTAGATGAGGTTGTTCCAAAGTGATGACACCCCTGGAGTGAAACTAGGGGTAGGCAAATATGTCAGATATGTTTTTCTCAGTTTTTCAATTTTTTTCAATCTTAAGTTCAGTTCTCTGCATCAGTTTGCCTCAACAGCAAAGAAAAGTCCTCATAAAAATTCGTCAGCATATTAATGTGAACTTTTCCTAACGTACACATTTGTACGCAATTTTGCAAACGCAACGTATTTTTGTAATGTTATATTCCCTAACATATCGATATGTATGCATACTGTACTCTAGCATGCTTATTTTTGTACTCGTGACTTGGCTGTGGAACGGCATCGCAAAATTCAGCGACTTGCACATTTTAAAGGAGGGCTGCGATCCAGTTCGCATATTGTTTCTGAATTGCGAATTGGGCAGCTTCACCTTTTGATGCGAACCGAATCGCATTCCTGCTCCATCCCTGCTGAAGCACAAAGAGCATGGTCAAAGGAATCGGTCCAGGAAAGGTGGGTGGGCTTACACGAAAAGGACATATAGAATGGGGAGAGACAGAGGGTACTTCTGAGATGGATGTTGACTGTGGGATGGGTTCTCCTCATGCCTGCATCCCACAGCATCTGTACAACATCCTTGGGATCAAATGCTAGCTCATGTTTCTACACGTCCTATTTAATATAGATCACTCTTGCCAGGAGAATCTGATAAGTTAAACAAAATCTGTTGCCAACCATTTCTGAATGACCCATTTACAATATTAAGCCCCCACGTCAAAGCACCCTGAGAGAGGGAGAAAATGCAGTTGCCCAGTAGCAATCGTGGCACCCCAATCTCATTGGAAAATGTATGTGGTTCTGCGTCGTTTGCACTAAATGCATAACAAGAAACCCAAAGTCCTGTGAAGGCAAAGGCAACAGTAACTCCAGGCACGTCCCGTAGATTTGCATTTATCTGTTATTATCCTACTTTGCTTCTTCCAAGACTTACGGCTTCAAATCATATAGAATATGTCAAAAAGAAACAGGGAGATGAAGGATGGGAGGAGAAGGATAGGATTGCGTATCAAATAGGATAAAGGAAGCAGGGAACAGTAGTGATCATAGAATGCATTGTGCTAGCCTCTGGCCACAGGAAGTGGTCTACATAATAATATCCTTGAGTGTTTACCAACCACTTTTCGTACATTTTAAACGCTTCCTCCATAATCATAGAACTACTATGATGGAATTTGCTGGGTAGAGAATTTCCCTTTGACTCAGTAAATATATAGTTATTCCCATTCCAGGACCAAGTGTGTTTGCTCAGAAATAATTGTGTTGAGTAGGCCTCACTGCCTTGCAAGTTGGTATAGGATTGTTGACTTAGCCTCCAGTAAACCCTATCCCGAAATCCTGCTTATGCCTCATTGCAATCCTTTGAACAGATTTGGATGGCTAGCACAGTGCTAAACTGATTTGCTATGAACCCTCCAAACTGGCCCTCTTATTTCAGACCAAAAACAATTTGAATGTTCTGATTATGAGGACCTCCAAAATTTTGCTGCATCCTGGACTGTATCGTTGCATATCATGGAAGCAGACTCCCAGGACTACTGAATTTTTCTCTCTCATCTGTATGCTGACCTATTACTTAAAAATATGATGCTGTCTTCAAAGTCCAAGCCATTTGATGCTGGCATATTAGGGAGATTGGACTATTTTTCTTCCTTGGCTCATTGTGTGCTGGAACAGCTAACCTGACCTACAAGCATAACAGCGAAGGGTGCACACCCTCCAACCTTTCTCCAATGAAACTAGGGGTAACCTACTCTGTTGTTGTTGCTGTATTTTATTTATACCGTGCCCATCTGACTGGGTTGCCCCAGCCACTTCAGGCGGCTTCCAACATACATAGTAACATAATAAAACATTAAACATTAAAAAAAACCTCCCCTATACAAGGCTGCCTGCAGATGTCTTCTAAGGTTGTATAGTTACTTATCTCCTTGGCTTGGAGGTCACGTAACTCCATTCCCTCCAACATTTCTCCAATGAAAATAGGGATGTCCTAAAGAAAAGTGGGATATTCCAGGATCAAATTAGAAACTGGGACGGCTTCTGTAAATCTGGGACTGTCCCTGGAAAATAGGGACTCTTGGAAGGTCTGAGGGTGGGAATGAGAAGAAGAGAGCTAAACCCAGTCCTCCTAAGTGTGTATCACCCACAATTCTTTTCTGTAGGCCCTAATGACCTGGAGTGAAGCAGTGCTCCATCGGCCTGAACTAGAGATTGTAGGGATGCGTGAAAATAATAGTGAGTGGTGCTCTGTATTTATGGTGGTGGTGGCAACTCTGGTGGGCTGCTTCTTCTTTGGCTATCACTTGTAGCCAAATAAGATTATCTTCCATAAACATAGTTTTAAAAGTGAGTCCGTAAGTGACTGTGGAGGCCAGTTCTGGATCCACACATCCTCCAGTGTGGGAACATAGGTATCCAGGCAGGAGTTGATCACAGTGAGGGTTTGCCAAGCGTGCCTTCCTCTTAGCGTGTTTCTCCCTTTCATCCTGAGTTTGAGCGTCTTCTAAACCCATGACACCTTTGGTAAAGGCTGTTCTCCAACTGGAGCGCTTGCAGGCCAGTGTTTCCCAGTTGTCGGTGTTTATACTACATTTTTTTAGATTTGACCTGAGAGAGTCTTTGAACCTCTTCTATTGACCACCAGCTTTCCATTTTTAAGTTCGGAATAGAGTTGTTGCTTTGGAAGACGATAATCAGGCATCCGCACAACATAACCAGTCCAACGAAGCTGATGTTGAAGAATCATTGCTTCGACACTACGAAGCAGTGGTGAGTGTCTGGTGGACTTCCTGGTAGACAATTGTTGAAATATCCTGAATGTGTGCAGTTATAGGAGACGGATTCCTGTCTATTTGACTGTTGAGAAAAAGAGAGTTCTTGTGGATTAACACATTATTTACTCATTCAATACAGTGGTACCTCAGGTTTCAAACACTTCGGGTTACAGACTCTGCTAACCCGCGCGGGTTAAGAACTTTGCCCAAGGATGAGAACAGAAATCGCATGGCGGCAGTGGACACCCCCATAAGCTGAAGTGGTACCTCAGGTTAAGAACAGTTTCAGGTTAAGAACGGACCTCTGGAACGAATTAAGTTCGTAACCAGAGGTACCACTGTACACTGTTATCGCATCCTTCCTCAAAGGACCTTAGGGGGGCATCCCCAGCTTTGCATCAAGAATGTGTGCTGGTTAGACTGACAAATATTGGGACTGGCCTAAAGTCTCCCAGCGAGCTTCATGGCTGGTTGAGAATTTGAACAAGGGTCTCCCAGTGTGGTGTAGTAGAGCCAGTGTGGTGTAGTGGTTACGAGCGGTAGATTCGTAATCTGGGGAACCGGGTTCACGTCTCTGCTCCTCCACATGCAGCTGCTGGGTGACCTTGGGCCAGTCACACTTCTCTGAAGTCTCTCAGCCCCACTCACCTCACAGAGTGTTTGTTGTGGGGGAGGAAGGTAAAGGAGAATGTTAGCCGCTTTGAGACTCCTCCTAGTGATAAAGCGGGATATCAAATCCAAACCCTTCTTCTTCTTCTTCCCAGGTCAAAGCCCAACACTATGCACAACACCACTTGGGCACTACAAGTTAGTTTTCCTCCAGAGAAATAATATAGTTTTGGCAGAATGAAAGCTTGTTTACTACAGGGTGTGGTGTGCATAACTGAGGTTTTCTGCACTGCTAGTTTGCTAGTCGGACAGCTATTTATACACACCGGCTAGTCTACACAGTTGGTGTATTTGTTCAAAAGCTCTTACATTGCATTTTGCACTTGGGGAGTTAACGCAGCAGAGGAAAATTGTAATAGTGTGACCCTCTCTTCCAGTAATCTTTTAAAAGTTGATCCACGCCGTCCTCAGTGCAGTGACCTAGCCTTATGATGACATTAAAGGTAAAGGGTAAAGGGACCCCTGACCATTAGGTCCAGTCGTGGCCGACTCTGGGGTTGCGGTGCTCATCTTGCTTTATTGGCCGAGGGAGCCTGCGTACAGCTTCCAGGTCATGTGGCCAGCATGACTAAGCCGCTTCTGGAGAACTGAAACAGCGCATGGAAACGCCGTTTACCTTCCCGCTGGAGCGGTACCTATTTATCTACTTGCACTTTGACGTGCTTTCGAACTGCTAGGTTGGCAGGAGCAGGGACGAGCAACGGGAGCTCACCCCATCGTGGGGATTCGAACCGCTGACCTTCTGATCGGCAAGCCCTAGGCTCTGTAGTTTAACCCACAGCACCACCCACGTCCCTGTTATGATGACATTACATGCTATTAAATACTGGATTTTACACTTTCTTTCTTTCTTTGACAAGCTCCAGTACTGCAATGATCTACGAAACAGCGTTAGGAATTTTATGGAGTTAAGACACACAAGTCAAATGATAGGGCTTTTTCCCCCAAGTGACTTCCAAGGTTAATTAGCACAGTTTCTTGTCCCCAAATTGCCCTCAGGCTTGCATGTAGAGATCGGCAGTATTTCAGAGCTGCGTGCAAGGCCGCTTTCAGGTTCATTAAATGATTTTCTGAAAAGCAACCATGACAGCAAAAAGACAAAACTTCGAGGGAATGATCCAGATTTAGGAATGTGCTTCCATCTTTTCCATTGGATTCAGAGGCTCTTAAGTGTGGCCAGAGAATATTCTATGTTTTTCACATCATAGTATTTGTTTATAGTTCCTTTGTGTGCCAGAAACAACCACTTGTCCTTGAGTTACCCACATTCCAGCTGTGCTGAAATATTTCAACCTTAGTCATTTGTTTGATCATAGTTATGAAGTGAACAACCTCTTGTGGCTGTACGAGCTATTTTCCTGGTGACATTTGTTAGAAAATGTGCCGACGGCTCTTTAAATTAAATGTCCTCCAGACCATTTCTCTTATTACAAACAAATCTATGTCATGACTATAAATAAAACAGTCTTGTCGCCCCTCATTATTGGGCAGCTTGCATCTAGAAATTGCTCTGTAATCCAGATATAGCTTCATCTAAGGGGTGGCTGATAATTCAGATCAGTCCTTTTTTCTGGGGGTACACAGGGGTACGCATACCCCTAAACATTTTGTGAATCTAAGTTTGCCCTCACTGAGGGGCAGTATTTCAATATGAGTGGGGAAATGAGAGTACCCCTAAACATTTTCTTAGGAAAAAAAGAACACTGATTCAGATACCCTTTTGCTGATTTCTTAGTAGCAGGTCTGAGTGTAATTTGATGACATAGTTGTAAGCAAGTATCTCCAAATAATGCATCTAGAATGTTCTTCTTTGATTGTTAGTATTTTATCACTTGTAGATTTTAAGACGCTTGACAAAAGTTTATCCCTTCTAATAATTTTGAACCCTTTTAGGGCAATATTCACACCATAGCACCGTGATGTTGAACCTGTGGCCCTGCAGACGTTGTTGAACTCACAACTTCCATCATCCCTGACCACATAAATGCATAAAGTTTCCAATATGTCCCAGTAGGGCTAGGCAGTGCTTTTTTCTGGAGGTACAGAGTACACAGTACTGTCACCTTCCCCCTCCCCTAGATAGATAGATAGATAGATAGATAGATAGATAGATAGGCATTTAGAGTAACAACTAAAAAAGGAGAATACACTGGAGCTAGGAGAGATCCCTGTCTGAAATTCTGGAGAACCACTAGCTAGGTGGACTAATGATCTGACTCAGTTTACGGAAGCGATTCCACAATACACAACATGACAAGGAGGCAAAAGTTTGTCCTGGTGTGTATATTTAGGGACAAGGCCTGGCTCTGGTATTCATCCTCTTTCCTGTTGCTGAAATATGAACTTCAATTACAGTAGGTAGTACATTCTTTGTGGCTAGCCCAGATTGACCCACACTCCTGTGGGAACTGCAATCAACCTAAAATAGGGACAGCTGAATGGAGGACCAGTTTAGAGTCAGCTGAACTGAATATTTGTAGCTGTGCAAGTTCTGAGCATTCAGAAGAATGGCTGATCTTATTGTTTTAAAAGTTAGACGAAATCTATGCAGTTCTCACAGCAAATTTATTTATATTTGCCTTCGGACTTCAAAGCAGTGCTTGACCACAAGGCAACTAAGGGAGGAGAGAGGTTGGAAATTTAATTATTTACTACATTCATATGTATTTATTTATTCTATTAAATTTATATACCGCCCCTCAACACAAGATCTCAGGATGGTTCACAGAACAAAATGCAAGATAAAACGCAAGTCAATAATTAAACCAAAACAACAAAACAATAACCCCCCCTTCCCGCATACACATTTAAAAGGCTATTAATAGGATATTAATCGGTCAAAGACCTGGTTGAAGAGGAACGTTTTCACCTGGCACTTAAAATATATAAAATGAAAGGACCAGGTGAAGCTCCCTGAAGAGAGCATTCTGCAAATGGGGAGCCACTACAGAAAAGACCCATTCTCTTGTTGCCACCCTCCAGACCTCATGGGCTCCACCTTTCCTCCAAGAAGCTCAAGGTACATGGCTCTCCCTGCTCCATTTTATCCTCACAACAACCTTCTTTTAAAAAGTTTTTGTCCTCTTGGTTCCTGAGCTTTCCAGTCAGCTTTGCCATTTTGATGTAGTCCATCCGCTTGGTTTGCCATTCCTCTTTTGTAGGGACTCTTTCTTCAACCCATCTCTGGGCTAAAAGCATCTGTGCGGCTGTTTCGCACACATAAAAAGTATTTTCTGCTCCTTTGGAATGTCGGTACCTATAATTCCTAATAAAAAAGCTTCTGGTTTTTTAACAAAAGTTATTTTAAACATATTTTCATTTCATTATATATCATCTCCCAGAAAGCTTTATACCAGGCATCCCCAAACTCGGCCCTCCAGCTGTTTGGGGACTACAACTCCCATCATCCCTAGCTAACAGAACCAGTGGTCAGGGATGATGGAAATTGTAGTCCCAAAACAACAGGAGAGCCTGCTTTACACGACCACCACATACGATAAAAACCTTCTTTCTCTTTACATTTCCAGCAGGTATTTGTACTTATTCTATACATTTTTGCTAACTCACTAGGAGTCAAATACCACCTGTACATCATTTTCATAAAATTTTCTTTCAGCATACAACATGCCGTAAATTTCAGGTCTGTTTTCCATAACCTTTCCGTCCAAGCATTAAACCCAGTACCACTCAATTTATAATCTGCATGAAATAACTCATACATGAACAATAGCCCACATCTTCCTTTTGGAATATATATGTCAAATTATTAAGCAAAATGAGTTTGTGTTTAGCACTATCTTTCCACCCAACACCCAAAGTTCTGTCGACCAACCACATAAGCCGTTCAGCCCACTCTGTGTGCTACGATGCCAACAGTCAAAGCATATCTCCCTGATTTAGGGGCCTGCCCTATATTTAGATAGCAAACAATGAGAAGCAGAGTAGCATTCCAGCCATCGCAGTTCAAATCCTCCTCCTTCCTGAACAAAAATACTAGTGATATAAAAAGCCAACAAATGTTTAAATAGCCTCCAGAGAAGGAAAAAAGAAAGATAGAGGAAATTAGTTTCTTTCTAGCAATGTAGGAAGCACTCAAGCATTCTAGGGTTGCCATATTTCAAAAAGTTAAAGCCAGGACACCCTGAAAGTTGTTGAGCTGTTTTTAGGAAGACCTCAAAATTGCTGAACATTTTTTATGGAAAACCCAGAAGTTGCTGAGCTTTCTTTTTTTAAGGCAAAAATGCGATTCTGCAGTTGACTTGCCTAAGATCCAGGGCAAAGCGCCACCTTTCAGAAATTCTTCCTGGGTGTCAATTCTGCCTTCGAAATCCTGGCAATGTCCTAAACATATAGCAGCCCTAAATAAACCATATCCCAATAAAACATGCTGGAGGGGTGTGGACAACTGGCGGAGCTCCATATGATAATACAAAGAAACGTGTTTCAGAAACGTACATTGGGGGTGTTGTTGGCAGCTGATTTGCATGTTCACACCCAGAGACCTCCCCCCTAAATAAACACACAACTGACTCAAATTATAGTTTTGGTTTTTGGCAGAATTTAGGCCACAACTTTATTGATTACAGAAAGTGAGTGGTTGCATAGGCTCTGGTTCAACTAGCTCCCTGCACCCTTGCAGGTAGAGCTGATCCAGAGCTCCATCATAGGTCAGCCAAGGGTGAACACCTGAGGTAGGTAGAAAGCCTGAGAACAGACTATATCCACTCCCCAGATGCTCCCCTGGACTCAGGCACAGGCACAACCCCCTCTCGGAGGTTGACCAAACCAAGTTGAGTCCCTGGATTCCTTTAATGGAATATCCTTCACATAGGGATGGCGAGTCCATTCTCCCATCCCTATCACCTGACCTAGTGCCTATCCGCAACCTTACAAGTTGTGATGATTTGCTATGTGGCAGGCGAAACCCAAATGGCAACAGCCAATCAGCCAAGTGGGGAAAATTCCTGCCGTGCCCCTGTCCCAACGACAGACGACACATGATGGCATAGCAAGGTCAATCGCAACATGCCCTAAATATAGGGAGAGGTGGGCGGGTGTTCTGATGTACGAGCCGAAAGAGGAAGCTCTGGGTCACGTGCATGGGTATATATAGGTCCCTTGATCCATTTAAACAGCTCCCCATTGGCCAGATTAAACCCAGCAAAGAGGAACCTACCAATCGGGCATTGTGGCTGTCCAATATACCCACCCACATCCAGGAGGTCAGTCTCCAGGTCTCACCGCAACACGTGCCCTCTTTTAGGGAGGACATGCTTTATAGCACAATAAATAATGAAGTTGAGCCGGGTGCCACTTGAGTGGATCTCTTTCCATTGGGCCAAGTGGCTTTTAGCCAGCTTCCATCCATCTCTTGGCACCCCTGAAAACAAGACACCAAGATTTCACTATAGCTCCATGGTATTCCTAGTGGTCCCAATAAATTTAACTTGCTTTCCAGAAATTTGCTTTCCGTTGACAAATGCCTGGGTGGTTCGCAGCGGGCATGGTTGGCTTATACCATTTTCCAGCAACAACTTTGCTGGAGTGTGGTTACGAACATGCTATATTTTAGTCAGTACAAAATGTGGATGGATGCTCAGTGTTTACACACTACTTCATATAATCTATGGTAGAAACTATGTGGCAAACGACTTCTATTAATTTCTGGGTAAGTGTGATGCAAACTTACCAGCACAGATACCCAGGAGATGATAGATGATAGATAGATAGATAGATGATAGATAGATAGATGATAGATAGATAGATAGATAGATAGATAGATAGATTAGATAGACAGATAGATAGATAGATAGATAGATAGATAGATAGATAGATAGATAATAGCTAGACAGATAGATTAAATGGCTCAGGACCGCAATACCTCATAGACCGCCTCTTTCCATATGAACCTACCTGGACTCTGAGATCACCTTCTGCGGCCCTTCTTCGTGTCCCTCCTCCTCAAGAGGTCCGGAGGGTGGCAACACAAGAAAGGGCCTTCTCTGTAGTGGCTCCCCGTCTGTGGAATGCTCTCCCCAGGGAAGTTCGCCTGGTACCTTCATTATACACCTTTAGGCGCCAGGCAAAAACGTTCCTTTTTAACCAGGCCTTTGATTGACATCCTATGCCCTTTTAAAATGTGGTTTTTGTGTGTGCGAGGGTACTGAGTTGTTGTTTTTATTTTGATCATATATTTTGTGGTTTTATATTTTGATTTTGTCCTGCAAACTGCCCCGAGACCTCCGTATATAGGGCAGTATATAAATTCAAATAATAATAATAATAATAATAATAATAATATAATATTCAGTGGGGAAAGCACTTTGTCTTTTCATCTTATTTTTTAATGCAAGGCCTTTTGCTGGCCTCTGGTGCTCTCTTTAGCTTGCATAGCTTCAAAGCCATTTCTGTTTAAATACGAAATTGGCTCAGGAACTTGTGCATAATTGCTGTCCTATTGGCGAAAAAAGAAGATTTATTTTATTTTATTTTTTAGGGCTAACATTCTGAAAGATAGAAGGGGAGGAGCAGAGCTCATTCTTTAGAACTCTCTTGGCATAAAATGTAATTTTAGTAATCCTGCCTCATCTATGTCTGACTTTGATTAGAAACACAATCCACAAAGGGGGGGGGGATCCACACTGGAGAAGGAACCCCATGAAGCTGGCCTAATCTACTTGGATTCATTCAACCCACCCACATTCGAAATAAGAGAGAGGAGTTACCGTACATAACCTGGCTGCTTAGGAAGGGCCATTGAGTTAACTGCATCACATCGCATCTGTGCTCTTTGGTTTGCATCACACTTCCCCAGTGGCAATCCTTCTTACAGGACCATTGCAGAAGCCAAGTGGGAATAACTTATAGTTCTCACAGCTGATAAACAATCCTGCACTTTTGCAATGGGGTGCAGAGAAGCAGTAATGCTGTATTTAACTGTCATTAGTTTGGATGTGAGGGAGAGCCAGCGGTCGCTACAACAAAATGCGTATGGTGCTGTGGTCTAAACCACTGAGCCTTTTGGAAGATCGGCGGTTCATATCTGCACAACAGGGTGAACTACATTGCTCTGTCCCATCTCCTGCCAACCTAGCAGTTCGAAAGCACGCCAGTGCAAGTAGATAAATTGGTACCACTGTGGCAAGAAGGTAAACGCCATTTCCGTGCGCTCTGGTTTCTGTCACGGTGTCCCGTTGTGCCAGAAGTGGTTTAGTCATGCTGGCAACATGACCCAGAAAGCTGTCTGTGGACAAACGCTGGCTCCCTCAGCCTGAAAGTGAGATTAGCGCCACAACCCCATAGTCACCTTTTACTGGACTTAACCGTCCAGGGGTCCTACAACACAAGGTGAGAAAACACAGAAACACGGCAGCTATGTCCTTGGGAGACGTATTCTTGAGGTGGCCGCAAACCTTATGGCTGCTGAGCGTCTCTTCTATTTAAGCAGACATTTTGTGTCAGAGATAACAACTGCAGCTGTATTACTTTTTCATAAAGGTAAAGGCAAAGGGACCCCTGACCATTAGGTCCAGTTGCAGACAACTCTGGGGTTGTGGTGCTCACCTCGCTTTATTGGCCGAGGGAGCCGGCCTACAGCTTCCGGGTCATGTGGACAGCATGCCTAAGCCGCTTCTGGCAAACCAGAGCAGCGCACGGAAACACTGTTTACCTTCCCGCTGGAGTGGTACCTATTTATCTACTTGCACTTTGTGCTTTCAAACTGCTAGGTTGGCAGGAGCAGGGACCGAGCAATAGGAGCTCACCCCTCGCGGGGATTCGAACCCCCAACCTTCTGATCAGCAAGCCCTAGGCTCTGTGCTTTAACCCACAGCGCTACCCACGTCCCTTACTTTTTCATAGATGCACCTATATGTCTGCTTCTGTTTTATCATTACTAGATTCTATAACTCTGCACGTCAACTAATCTGATGGTTATTTCCTTGACATTTATAACTAGATAAATATACCCCCGTCAGCACATCACATATGCTTATCTGTTTCAAAATTGTTCTTGAGTGCAGCAAATGAGGCTGCTTTTGGAAAAGTAAAACCATCCTCCCACCCTAGTTAGAGGAGTATAAAAAGCATAAATTATTTGACCAGGCTCTTTTCATCTGTTGTTACTGAATCTTTTCATGCCAAGACTCAGCCTGAGGTACATTTTTTTTTAATGTAGAAGCGGGTCTGAAAAAGCAAGATTGGCAAAGTTCTGCATAAATTGGAAAGTCGCTTCCAAAGCACTGTGAATTATGACAGGCTCAACTGACAAAAATTTAAACAGAATTAATAGTGATGGTGACGTTTTGTGTACAAAATGGTTAACAGCTTAATGATACTCATTCAGAAAAGGGGAAACATGAAATTTGACAGGTTGCTTTTTAACCAAAACACAGTTCAGGTCTTTAAAATATATCTCAAAAGAAGGGGGAAGAAACTTTATATGTTGTTGGTCAGAAAGTAAAGGCCGTGAGTCAGTGATAGAGCACGTATTTTACATGGAAAACATTCCAGGTTTATCCCTGGCATACCCTGATTGAGACTCAGAAGAACTGCTGAAAGTCTCAGCAATACTAAGCTGCTGGACTGGTGGTCTCACTTGGTAGAAGCCATCTTACTAAGTGTTAAGTTGTGGGCGAACATATCAGACGACACAGCGATTCTTTATTTATAAGCTGGAACAGAACTAACTGAGGAGCTCAGTCAGCCTGCTTATATAGAGCTCCAGAACAATGTAACTGTTGCCATTTTCTGAAACTATCCAATCACTGAACGTCACTTTCGATCCTTCATTTGCATACAAACTATCCAATCACTGAACGTCACTTTCGATCCTTCATTTGCATAACTATCTACAGTATCCCCCTGCTGGCCCAGGGTGAGAACTTCAGTACATAACACTAAGTACCTTGCCTTAGCAGAACTATGCATTTAAAGCAGCATCACGCCACTATTTACTCATGGCTCCCCATACAGAAGCCAAATCCCAGGGGCCAAGGCCCCTTTGTCCCTCCCCCAATAAAATATTTGAAATGGATGAGCATTGCCATTCAAATGACGTGTGTGTGCTGCATCTTGTGACCAGTTATACAGAAAAGACCTTACTTGGTCCTCCCAATGTTTTATTCAAGTTGGCACCCCTAGCTCCTCCAAAATAATCTTGGGAACTGTAGTTCGTTGAGGATGCTGAGAGTTGTTAGGAGACCCCTATTCCCCTCACAGAGCTACAGTTCCCTAAGCAGATTAACAATCAGTTCCTCTTCTCAGGAAAGACTGGGAGTCACCCTCCAACATTTCTCCGATTAAAATAGGGACGTCCTATTCTATAATGATGTTGATGATGATTTTATTATTTATACACCAATCTGACTGGGTTACCCCAGCCCATCTGGGCGGCTTCCGGCATATACAAAAGCATAATAAAAAAATCAAACATTTAAAAAACTTCCCTATACAGGGCTGCCTTCTGAAGATTGCATAGTAACTTAGGTTCTTGGCTTGGGGTCTCATAACTCCAACATTGCTCCGATGAAAACAGAGATGTTCTAAAGAAAAGTGGGACATTCCGGGATCAAATCAGAAACCGGGACGGCTTCTGTAAATCCAGGACTGTCCCTGGAAAATAGGGACACTTGGAGGGGGGAAATAGGGATATTTTAACAATTCTCTGCAGCTTAAGAGGCTACAGTTTCCAGGATTTTTTGGGAGAAGCTGTGGTTGTTTAAAGTGGTATGATACTGCTTTAAATGTATTGTGTAGATGGATCTCAGTATAACAGAAATACAAATCCTGCTACTATTTAATATGAATCTATTGCCTTCAGTATAGGTCCTGTGCGGAACACAATCTTGAAACGATCCATGGAATCTGAACTCGGGTTTGACAAGCCAAACCTCAGGTTTCTACCCAGCGGATGCAGTGGCTAAACGGAAAGCTTAACAATATGCTTAGTCCAGTCCTGTATGCTAAACATCTCATTGCTAATGGCATAATTAGAGAAAACTAGGGATCCTGGATTTCAAAGGGAAAGGGAAGTTTCCACTAAAGAAGCCAAATTCTTCATCGTCCAGTTAGAACATATTTATTCTCTTAGCGCTACATGTGTGTTTTTGCTGTAGGAAACATTAATGTCTAGAAGTAGACCCTGTTTTACATTTTGTGGTCTGTTAAACAAGTGGCCAAGGAAATATTTCAAAGCATCTGCATTTAAATCAAGAGTTTATGACGAAAGTGTTTGGGTCAACTCCTTCCAGAAGCAGAACAATCCAGTACAAAAGCTTTCTGTCTAGACGCTTTGGAAACGAGAGGCTAGATGATCTATTATCCTGTTTTCCAAAACTGACTTGTGCAATGTTTTTAGGAACTATTTTTAACCGTTATCGCTGCCTGTGAAGGAAAATTACTGCTTGGTTTGGCTGTGTTCCAGTCAGGCCGTTTTATTTCTAAGTATATATTCTGTCAAAGTTTTATTTGCTAATTAAAAGCACAAAAATGAAATGGCTATCGTTTCTACTGGACCATTAGTGGTAGTAGGCTTGACTAAAACATTTAGAATTCTTGAATCTTTCCAAGGTCAGATATTACAAACACACACACACACACACACACACACACACACACACACAAATTTTGCTTTCTTCTTTAGAGAAAAGTTGTAAAACATTTATGTCATCCTTATGGAATAATATTTATATTAAAAAGGTAAAGGGACCCCTAACCATTAGGTCCAGTCGTGGCCAACTCTGGGGTTGCGGCGCTCATCTCGCTTTATTGGCTGAGGGAGCCGGCGTACAGCTTCTGGGTCATGTGGCCAGCATGACTAAGCTGCTTCTGGCGAACCAGAACAGCGCATGGAAACGCCGTTTACCTTCCAGCCAGAGCGGTACCTATTTATCTACTTGCATTTTGATGTGCTTTCGAACTGCTAGGTTGGCAGGAGCAGGGACCGAGCAACGGGAGCTCACGCCGTTGCGGGGATTCGAACTGCTGACCTTCTGACCAGCAAGTCCTAGGCTCTGTGGTTTAACCCACAGTGCCACCTGTGTCCCAATATTTATATTACATGTTCATTTAACCAGAGGATGGTGTTGTTGGACTAAAATTCCCATCAGCCCCTGCCAGCGTACGCGGGTGGCGCTGTGGTCTAAACCACTGAGCCACTTGGGCTTACTGATCAGAAGGTCGGCAGTTTAAATTCCCTCGACGGGGTGAGCTCCTGTTGCTCTGTCCCAGCTCCTGCCAACCTAGCAGTTTGAAAGCACACCAGTGCAAATAGATAAATAGGTACAGCTGTGGTGGGAAGGTAAACGGCATTTCTGTGCGTTCTGGTTTCCATCACAGTGTCCAGTTGCGCCAGAAGCGATTTAGTCATGCTAGCCACATGACCCGCAAAGCTGTCTGCGGACAAACGCCGACTCCCTCAGCCTAAGAGTGAGATGAGTGCTACAACCCCATAGTCACCATGTTTGGAAGCCATAGAGCTTCCCTCTGTGGAGGGCCACCTTAGTAGCTCTGCATCTTGAGTGGCCCTCCACCCCAGGTGTGATCCTTCTTAAACGTAAGCCCTCCATCCGGACGCTGATAATGGCTAAACACCCAATGCCTGAGCCAAAATCTACCTACATCTGTAATCAATAAAAGTTGTGGCCAATTTTAAATCACTAAACGTTGCCCTGCCTGTTTTGTTTGCATCTGTTGTTGCCTTGGTTTTGCCCTCCGGGAAGGGAGCACTGCGGGCAGTCTGCAATTGTCTCTCTTTGTGAGGTTGCTTCCACCAGAAGGCCTCAATAAACAGGGACATGACTAGGGTTGCCATACGTCTGGAATTTGCCGGACATATCCGGAATACAGCAGTGTCCGGCCGAAATCAGCAAAAAGAAAAATTTCTAGGAAAAATCCAGCCCATGTCGATACTGAATTATTGTATTTTAATATTTAGTTGGAAGCCACCCAGATGGGTGGGGTATAAATAATAAATTATTATTATTAATAATAGTGACTTTTTTGCCCATCCTCCATAAAATAGCTCCAAAATGGCATTTTTAACCTTTTTTGGCTGCCCAGATTTTTGTCGTTTGAAATATGGCAACCCTAGACAGTACGCCATAGACTCTGAGGAGAAAGTCCAAGTGGGAGGGATGCTGAACTGTCCAAAGTGTTGGAAAATGATTACCTGCAAGCAAAAGAGTCATGGCAGAAGAGTGTGACACATTGGGACTGTCTTTTTATTTATTTTTATTCTCATGTGGAGGAGATGACCGTGTGAACCAGGATGCACGCAGAGATAGTCAGCAGGCATTTCTGCAATGGCCAAAATTGTGTTTCTGGAATCAAGGATTTGGAGAGCTTGGGGGTTCAGTTTAAGCGACAGTTTTTGATGTATTGCACTGTTTGGCTGGATGATGTAACTGTAATCACAGTTAAGACGAATCAGCAGACTCTCTCTCTCTCTCTCTCTCTCTGTGTGTGTGTGTGTGTGTACACTAATATTTGGTTTGCCTAAACTGTCAAATTCTAGTCCAGATGAAAAGGTTTTGTGAAAGTTGTGAAAGTTAGCTAGATTTTGGCAAGTTTCCAGGAGAAAGGAATTCCACAGCTGTGGGTTAGGCACTAAAATTGTCTTGCTGTGTTCCTTCACTGACTGTCCTTACCTGGCACACAGATGGTAAACGCAAGCCGGCATTCTCCCTTGAACTTCCAGATTCCACTGGGGCCTAACGTAGATGAAAACATGACTCATAGGTATGTTAGACTCTACTGGCGTAGGACTTTATGTATTTAAAAAGCTTGGGTGACTGCCAAATTCTGCTTAAAGTGGAATCTGGCTTAACATTTACTTTCTATTACAGTGAAATAGCATTGTAAAACAGCTTGCTGACTGAAAGCTGTCGCTTCCCATCAAATCCACTGCAGATTCATTTATATTTATCAAGGAAAATATTGAACGCTTTGCACCATGTGACAGTTGGTATTTTGCTTTCTTACAATAGCTTTGTCAGTCTCTTTATCCTCACTGTATTCCAATCCTTCTGTGCCAAACCGCCTTTCATTCATACAACTTTGCATTTACTCATACAACACATGATCATATGTCTCTGCCCATCATATGTCTCTGTTCAGGGTGAAGCTACATGAGACATAAGGGATGTATAAAGTATTAAACTTTTGCAAACAGTGAGGTTGTGCAGGACATAAGCCAGTCTGAACCTTGGCACAGGGAAGAGGAACTTGTCGCATTGCACCATTCCTCCACAGGTCCCCCCCCCCCACATTACTATTTGCACTTTTAAGAAAAAGCACACATGAGCTCTGTCCAGTATAAATCAGGACCCTTTGCAGCTGCTATCTGCAAAAGTTTCAAGAGATTGGTGATGCATTCAGCTGTAACCTTTGCCACATCTAGTTTGGTTGTCAGCTGTAGCCTTCAGGTCCACAGCAATTCTGTAGAGGGGAGCCCCTGTTCTAAAGACTACAACACCCAAGGTGCAGTGTAATTGTGTGAAATATCATCTGCATTATTGTCTGATGCCTTCAGTTGAATTCAAACCAGAAGCTGAACTTTCCATGAAATGCCACTTCTTGTGAACAAATCTTAATTCCCCCCACCCTCCTCTCTCTTCATGACAGAATTTCTCCAGTTGGTTTTGCATAATCCCAGTAAAAAACACTCTTTGAATTATATTCAGAAGAAAATAGGGAGGCAGACATATGAAGGAATAGGAGACTTTAGTAGCCCTTGAGGCTAACTGAGAATAAGAGGGGAAGGAAATATCAGAAAAAGATAGCCGAAAGGGGTAAAAAGGGATGAAGGGGTGTTTTGAGGTAAACTTGTTGTGATGGGACGATGAGCTGCTTGTGTGTAAAATCCTAGTCCCTCAGAGTTTGGTCAAGTTTGCAAACCTCTGTCTGTAACGGAGCCCCTTAAACATGGCTCCGTCAGTCGCTGGCAGATTCCGACAGTGGTTGCTTTCGGAATCGCTTCCAACATAAAAGCTCCTTAACGGAAACACGTCTTCTGGACTCTCTGCGTGACAGTTTCCGGCGAGGAGTGGGTGTCCCTACAGGAGGTCCTGAAACCTCCCCACTGTTTTCGCTGGAAGTGTCTCTGAGCCATCCCTCCAGCTCCCTTTCCCTCAGCTCAGCTCCTCTCCCCCTACTGGTTCCCTCTTCAGCTGCTGAGTCTCTCCCAACCTGTGTGAGCCCTTTCACTTCCCTTCCTTCCGATGGCAGTTCCCTGACATCCACCTCCCCTCCAGGGCCCCCTTCATCCCCTCTCGCCCCCTCCTCTACGGGCGGTGAGGAGGCAAAACCCCGGAATGAACTTCCTTCATCTTCCGATGTCCCGAACACTTCTCTCCACCTGTTGCGGTTCCTGGTCTCGAAGTACTCCTCCTCCTCAGAGTCCATCTCCCCTTCCCCTTCCGATTCCGAGAATCCTTCCAACTCCTCCTCCTCATCGGTGGTCCCAAAGTATTCCCTCCGGAACCTCTCCACAGGCTGAGGTTTCCTTGGGAACCTTTGATGGAACGTTTCTATCAATACCTCGTCATTGATATCTTCTGCCATTACCCAAGTGTTTTCTGACTCCGGTTCTCCTTCCCACGCTACCAAATACTCCACCTGATCCCCCTTCCATCTGGCGTCGAGGATTTCTGCCACATGGCTGCTGCATTCCCTTTCTTCTATGACCGGTCCCCGAGTGGCCATCCCTTCTCGTCCCCCCTCATACGGTGACAGTAACGACCTGTGAAATACTGGGTGCAGTTTCATGTGGTTGGGTAACCGGAGCCTGAAAGCCACTGGGTTGACCTGTTGAATGACCTCAAAGGGACCCAATCTCCTGGGTCTTAATTTCTTACAACCTCCTTTGAACGGCAACCCTTGGGTTGACAGCCACACCCTATCTCCCACCCTTATGGTTTCACCTTCCCTTCGGTTCTTGTCTGCCTGCCTCTTGTATTCTTCCTTCGCCCTTTCTAAGTTGAGTTGGAGCTGACGATGGATTGCTTCCATTTCTTCTACAAAATGCTCGGCTGCCGGGACACCCCATCTCTCCCCTTCTCCCCCTGGGAAAGCCCTGGGATGACACCCATAATTAGCCAAGAAGGGGCTCATCCCTGTGGACACATTCTCGGCATTGTTGTAGGCAAATTCCGCCAGCGCCAACTTTTCTACCCAGTCATTCTCTCTGTCATTGACATAACACCTCAGGTATTGCTGGAGGACCCCGTTTGCTCTTTCCGCCTGCCCGTTGGTTTCAGGGTGCCGGGCAGTCGAAAAGTTGACCTCCACCTGCAGTAAGCTCATGAGCTTCCTCCAGAACCTGGAAGTAAATTGTTTTCCTCGGTCTGAGACCACCCTCAATGGCACCCCGTGCAACCTAAAAATGTGTTCTACAAATAACTTCGCTGTCTCTTCCGCCGTGACTGCATGCGAGCAGGCTACAAAGTGGCACATCTTTGTTAGTAGGTCTACCACCACCATGATGGCTGTTTTCCCCTTGGACTTCGGCAGATCAGTCATAAAATCTATCGACACTGCCTCCCAAGGTCGTTCTGGGGTTGGTAAGGGTTCTAATAGCCCCGCCGGTGCCCGCCTCTCCCCTTTGGCTCGCTGGCATTGCTCACACCCTCTTACATACTCCCGTACATCTTCCCTCACCTTAGGCCACCAAAATTCCCTGGTGACCAACCACATGGTTTTGTGTTGTCCAAAATGCCCCGCCGTGGGGCTGTCGTGCAACTGCTTGAGTACCCTCCCCCTTAAGTCTCCTTCAGGGATATACAGTGCCCCTTTGTAATACAAAGCTCCATTTCTTTCCTCGAAACCCCCTGGTTCCTCTCCCTCACCCCTAAGACCTCTGAGCTTATTCTGGGCGTATTCATCATTCTCTGTTTCCTCTACCAGTTCTCTTTGTCCCACCAATGCCGCCCCACACACCCAGCGGTCCTCTGGAATGACATGTCTCTCTTCGGGTGCTCCCTCCCCCTCCAAATATTCAGGTTTGCGTGAGAGAGCGTCCGCCCTAATGTTCTCTGGGCCTGGCACGTAACAAATCTCAAAGTTAAATTTGGAGAACTCCTGGGCCCATCTCACTTGCCGTTGGTTGAGCACTCGTGCCGTCCTCCAATACTCTAGGTTCTTGTGGTCAGTGCACACTTGCACCTTATGTTGTGCGCCAATTAGCAGGTGCCTCCATCTCCGGAACGCCTCATGAATGGCTAGTAGTTCTCGGTCATACACCGTGTAGTTCCTCTCGGATTTGTTCAGCTTTCGCGAAAAAAAGGCACACGGTCTCCACTCTGACTCCTCCTTCCCTGGCTGCAGAAGCACCGCCCCAATAGCTCTGTCTGATGCGTCAGTTTCCACTCTCATCGGTTTTTGTAAATCCACATGCAGGAGTTGTTGTTCCGAAGCGAAGGCCCTTTTTAGTTCCTCAAATGCTCGCTCCGCCTCCTCAGTCCAAACGAACTTCTTCTTACTGCTGAGACAGTCCGTAATGGGCGCCGTCAGGTGGGCAAAGTTTCGGATGAACTTACGATAGAAGTTCCCAAATCCTAGGAACCTCTGCACATCCTTCCTTGTTTTGGGTGTTTTCCATTCCAGCACCGCCTGGACCTTGCCGGGATCCATGGCCAATCCCTTGTCTGACAGGCGATACCCCAGGAATTCCACCTCCTTGGTATGAAACTGACACTTCTCCAGTTTCACCCACAGCTGGTTGGCTTGCAGCCTGCTCAACACTTCTCTGACGTCTCTCACATGCTGCTCCTCATTCTCAGAATACACCAACACGTCGTCTAAGAAGGCCACACAATTCTTGTAAAGCAAAGGCCCCAGGACGTGGTTCATAAACGATTGAAAGCACGCGGAGCCTCCTTGTAGGCCGAAGGGCATAACTAAATATTCAAATGCCCCCAAAGGGGTGAACATGGTGGTTTTCCATTCATCCCCCTTCCTTATTCGTATCAGGTTGTACGCCCCCCTTAGGTCCAGTTTAGTAAAAATCTTTCCCTTCCTGACCCTTGTCAAAATGTCGTCAATCCTGGGCATAGGGAAAGCCACTGGTTCTGACACTGCATTTAAGGCCCTGAAGTCACACACAAGCCTCGGCTTGTTCGTGTTTTTTTTATCCACAAAAAACACTGGGCTGCCCCCCACCGCCCTGGACTCTCTGATGAACCCTCTCTTCAGGTTCTTGTCAATGAACTCTCTTAGCTCCTGCATCTCTCTGTCTGACATGGCGTACAGCTTGCCTACAGGGAGCTGTGCCCCAGGGAGTAAATTGATTTGACAGTCAAAGGGTCTATGCGGGGGTAGTTGGTCAGCTTCCCTTTCGCTGAAGACGTTGCGGAGATCTGCGTATTGTCGTGGTACCTTCACGTTCTCCGTTACTTCAGTCCCTGCTAGGGTGGCTTGGGCCCCTGCCAAACCCTTTCCCTCTTTGCAGTGTTCTAAGCAATGTGCTGAACCAAAAGAAACCACTCTCTGATGCCAGCCCACCAGCGGATCATGTAACGCTAGCCAGCTCATCCCCAATATAATGGGAGCTCCTCCCAAGGTGGCCACATTAAACGCTATCAGTTCGGTGTGCCTTGCCACCTTCATTATCATTGGGACGGTCTGCAAGCTGACTTCTCCTCCCAACAGCTCCCTGCCATCGATCGTGGTCACCTGCAGGGGGTTGCTTAAAGGGATCGTCTGTATCTGGTGTTCAGCTGCAAACTCTTTGCTCATGAAATTGCAGGAGCTGCCTGAGTCCAACAGCGCCTTTATCTTTAGAGGGTGTCCGTTTGGCAGCTCTAGCGCCACTTCTATCACTAGGGCGGGTTTAGGAGGTTCTGGCGTGGGCACTTTCACTGCTCTTTGGCCTGGCTGCTGTGCCCCGACGGTGGCAGCCAGGCGTTGGCTTTTACTTGCTTCGGTATTTCTTCCTCTCTTCCCTCCACAGCTCCTACCATCCCTTGCCATTCCTTCCTCTGGGGGCAGACTCTGGCAAAGTGACCTGGCTGTTGGCAGAGATAGCATTTCCGGGCGCCTTTTCCCTCCTTCTTTCCCCCCTCACTGGGCTTTGAAACTGCGCGCGCGCGCGCTGTTCCGATTTCCATCGGCTCTGCCGGCGGGAAAGTTGGCTCTGGAATGTCTGGAATGCGGAACTCCTTCCAACGTTCCCCCTTCCCTTCCCGCCTCTCCAATGCTCTCGCCTCCTGGCGCGCTCCTATGGTCAGCGCTGATTTGGTCAGCTGGACATAGACTCCGCCCTGGGCGCCCGGGAAAGTTCGTCTTTCACAGCCGAAGAAAGCCCTTCTTCAAAGAGCATTTGAATGGGTTCCGCCGATAGATCCCACCCCAATTTATGGATCAACATGGTGAACTCAGTCCAGTACTCACGGACAGATCGGCTCCCCTGTTTGCAAGCCATTAACTGTCTGCGGACCACTCCCTGTTCAATATCGCTGGAAAACATCAGATCCATGGCGCGAAAGAACTTCATCGTGTCCTTTAGGACGTCACTATTCGCTGCCATCAGGGGTCTAACCCAGTCTCTCGCCCCCTTTTCAAGATGCCCAATCACGAAAGCCACTCGTGATTCCTCGTCAGGGAATTCATCAAACTGCAGATTGAGGGCATATTGCATCTCTGTCCGAAAGCCATGATAGTCTTTGGGCTCCCCCCCAAACTTCTGCACCAATCCTGGTACCTTTCTGACGAGCTGGGTGTCTTTCCCCTTTTTGTCTGCATCCTGAGCCCTCCTCTCCTCAAGCCTCGCCGTCTGCAGCGCTAGCTGGACCTCCAACACCCGGTACCTTTCTTCCAGGCTTGGACCCGCTCCAGCTCCTGCTTCTCCGGTTCCGGCTGGGTTGCTCATGATGCCTTCTCCTGCACAAGCTGCTCACGAAGACTGTCGGAATGCTGTGATGGGACGATGAGCTGCTTGTGTGTAAAATCCTAGTCCCTCAGAGTTTGGTCAAGTTTGCAAACCTCTGTCTGTAACGGAGCCCCTTAAACATGGCTCCGTCAGTCGCTGGCAGATTCCGACAGTGGTTGCTTTCGGAATCGCTTCCAACATAAAAGCTCCTTAACGGAAACACGTCTTCTGGACTCTCTGCGTGACAGTTTCCGGCGAGGAGTGGGTGTCCCTACAGGAGGTCCTGAAACCTCCCCACTGTTTTCGCTGGAAGTGTCTCTGAGCCATCCCTCCAGCTCCCTTTCCCTCAGCTCAGCTCCTCTCCCCCTACTGGTTCCCTCTTCAGCTGCTGAGTCTCTCCCAACCTGTGTGAGCCCTTTCACTTCCCTTCCTTCCGATGGCAGTTCCCTGACACTTGTATTCGAATAATAGAATCTTAAAGTTGAAAGGGACTCAATGGCCATCTAATCCAATCCCCTGCAATGCAGGAATACTCAATCTCTCACTGTTGAATAAATAGGTTATAAATACAACCTCAGCTGGCCAAGCATGAATTACAAGAGTGTGTAACACAACACCGTTGAAATCCTAACTTCCTCTTTACTCCTGGTTACTTTTGCTTATGAGCACAATGCATTTGCTGCCTGGAATATTTCGAAACTTCTTGCCTGACATGTTTGTTCAACATATTTCATAAAATGTGAATGGAATAGTTTCAACTAGCATCAACTGTACTGATTGTAGTCAGGGAAAGAGGTATACTCTATATTAAAGATAGAGACGTGTTAGTTGTTCATCAAAGAGCTTAACACAGTTATGTGCTTGCCCCCCGCAAAGAATTTTATACATGAGCCAAGTGTAACATAAAACTACTTCCTGCGGCTGGGAAAATATGGCTGTAAGTGTCACTTTATAGCTGGCTATCGGGCGCCTCAACAACTGGAAGCATTTTGACTGACACTCATTTATAGTGAAACATATAGCCGACACCCAAAGACCCACAATTCCGTGTTTGCATAATGTCTCCTGTAAACACTCCTTGGCATCATTTTAGCAAATATGAAGCTTATCTGGCAGCCCTCTAACTTTCCAGTTTTGTTTTTGCATGGTGGGTGTTCAGATTATTAGTACAGTGGTACCTCGGGTTAAGAACTTAATTCGTTCTGGAGGTCTGTTCTTAACCTGAAACTGTTCTTAACCTGAAGTACCACTTTAGTTAATGGGGTCTCCCGCTGCCGCTGCACTGCCAGCGCACAATTTCTGTTCTCATCCTGAAGCAAAGTTCTTAACCCGAGGTACTATTTCCGGGTTAGCGGAGTCTGTAACCTGAAGCATCTGTAACCCGAGGTACCACTGTACACGCAAGCAAAATTCCAGATTAAAGCTTCTGCCCAATTACATTTATGTCCCAACGGGAACTTGAAACTTGTATTTTATTACAAGATCCATCAAGTGGTTACCAGATAGTCTTGCCACTGTTATTATGCATGCTCTAACAACAAGCAGACATTTTGCATAGGGGGTTGCGTTTAAAGTCTTCTGAGAAATTTCAGAATCTAGCAATCAGATTGATGCCATTAGTCTTAAAAATTAGTCAGTTTCCCAGAGTCTCCAACATTTCTCCGATGACAATAGGGACGTCCTATTCCATAATCATAAATTTATTATTTATATCCCACCCATCTGATGGGTTGCCCTAGCCACTCTGGGCAGTTTTAAACGTACAGTGGTACCTAGTCAAATGGCTTGGCTCCCAGTCACTTCCGGGGGCGGCGCGAACGGCAATGGCGGTCCTCTTCCATTAGTGAGGAGGAGGCTCCGCAGAAACTGGGTCGTTCGCTACGGCGAAGCGGAGACCCACCTTGGAAACCCGCAGGCAGCAAGATCCTGTGGTCTTGAGGCTCGGTGGGCGCCAGAAGCGACCCCCAAAACGTAGAAGGAACCCCGTAAGGGGCTCCGGAACGTGGAGGGGGGTAGCGGCGCTGTGAGCCGTTTCGCGATCTGTGGAGCGAAGCCGCGCGGCTGCTGCCGGTGAGCGCTGATCCCTTTTCCTGCAAATTCTTGATTTGGAAGAAAGCAACAATCCGTGAGTAAAGACTGAATATATTAAATTCGAGACTAAAATATTGAATTTGGCTGAAAGCGGAGAGACGTGGAAACAGGAAGTCCGTCTTCCGCTGTCACTGAACTTTAAAGCAAGGAGCTGGAGGAGTGGAGGCGTAAAAAGAACTTTCAATCCTACTGATCTGAGCACCCACTGAATTTTCTTCTAAACAAAGTAAGGACTTTAAGCTTATGATTTGGTACCTTTTATTCGTATCGATCTACCTTTCTTCTATTGGAATTACAAATTGGAATGAGAAACCCAGGGTCCGGAGCTGCCTGAGCTCCCTGAGAGACTGAGCTGTCAGTTTTGCAGATTTGGTTACTGTGTATCAGAACTTGCAACAATCTGAGGGCATTTGGACTTGCTATTTTGAAACACCGTCTGAAAGACCAGTAAGCACTGGTAGAAACAAAGTGGCTGTTAACATCAACTCTGCTAAATACTTGTTTTTGAAGGTTCCTGGACATTAAACTGGACTTTAATTTTATTAGAATTCTTCCCTAAAGACATCTTAAGCTCCCTCTAGAGGATTTGAGACTTACAACAGTGACTGTACATTTACTTTCCCTTTCCCGGCCTCCTGTCTTCTCTGGGCTCCTGTTTTCCCATGGGAATAACTCAGCTTGACCTTGACTTTTAGATAACTTTGGAATGAGTGGCACAAGAAGAAGGGGAAGAACTAGACAAACAACCCTGACAACTCTAACCTCAGCCTCGCAGATACGTAGATCATCTGTACCTACTCTGCCTTCAGAGGTAGAAGAAGCCGTTCTGCCACAGGCAAGGGAGGGAGACTGGCTACTTCTTGAAGACACTGACGTGTTGGATTTGGAAGGGTTTAACAATACTTTTGGATGGCATGCATATTTATGGTACGACAAGGTTAAAATCAATAAGGCCTTTAAGAACCATATTGTCAGAAAATCACTGTTTAATGTCTGGACAAAATATAAAGACTTGTTGGAAAATAAAACTCCAAGGTGGCTTTCACCTTTGGAAGCTAAGGCCCGAAAAAGACCCAATATGGAGGCCAAATGGCCAAAATATTGGGAAATACTAGAAAAAGATGGAGACAACTGGAAATTGCAGAGTTTGGAGAAAATGAAGGATAAAGTGCAAGACTGGTTACATTACGCTCAGATTAAAGAAGTTTTTAAAAATGACAAGAAACTAGGGTTCCAGGTGGAGAAATCGAAACTAGAAACAGAACTGCTAGAACCAAAGACTAAGGTACTTTCAAGGATGTATAACTTGCTGTTAAAATGGAATACACAAGATGAAATGGTTAAATCGGCTATGATAAGGTGGGCGCAGGACATTGGGTATAATATCATGTTTGAGGACTGGGAAAGGTTGTGGAGTACTGGGTTGAACTTTACTGCATGCAATGCTTTGAAAGAAAATGTAATGAAAATGATATATAGATGGTATATGACCCCAGTCAAACTTGCAAAAATATACCACCTGTCTGATAATAAGTGTTGGAAATGTAAAGAGAGTGAAGGAACATTCTTCCACCTCTGGTGGACCTGCCCTAAAGTGAAGGCGTTCTGGGAAATGATCTATAATGAACTGAAAAAGGTATTTAAGTATGCCTTCACAAAGAAACCAGAGGCCTTTCTTTTGGGTATTGTCGGCCAAGGGGTGGTAAAGAAGGACCGGACATTTTTTATGTACGCAACAACAGCAGCAAGGATACTTCTTGCAAAGCACTGGAAAGCTCAAGATCTACCCACACTGGAAGAATGGCAGATGCAACTGATAGACTATATGGAACTGGCTGAGATGACCGGCAGAATCCGTGACCTGGGAGAGGAGAGGATGGAGGAGGACTGGAAGAAATTCAAGATTTATCTACAAAAATACTGTAATTTGAGTGAATGCTAAGCAGGATGCTAGATCATAAATAATTGAGCACCACTAAATTAGATGATTCAAGATGATAAGTGAGATTGAGAAAATATAAACTTTTTCGAGAATTACAAGATTATAAATAAACAGATGGGACATAAGAATGCAAACAAGATGATAAATTGCTGGCAAAAAGTTATAACGATGAAAGTGGGAGCGGGAGATGTGAGGGAGTCCAAAGAAGATGTGAAATTATGTTAAGACATATGCTACATTGTTTATTATATCTATTTGTATTTTAAACCCTAATAAACATTTATTAAAAAAAATAAATGGCTTGGCTCCCGAACAAATTGGTTCCCAAACACCGCAAACCTGGAAGTGAGTGGTCCAGTTTGTGAACGTTTTTTGGAAGCAAAACATCCAACGCAGCTTCCGCTTGAGTGCAGGAACCTCCTGCAGCCAATCGGAAGCCACGCCTTGGTTTTCGAATGGTTTTGGGAGTCGAACAGACTCCCGGAACGGATTAAGTTTGAGAACCAAAGTACCACTGTATATAAAAACAGCTTGGGACCACTGTATCTGAACACTGACTCCTCCCATGTGGACTCTGGTCTTTTTCACCACTCTGGTACAGCCAAATATACAACCTTTTTTGGTGGCACCCAAGCTATGAAATATTCTCTCCAGGCACACCAGTATGGTACCTGTTTTACTTGTTTTCAAAGGCAGATTTTGGGGGGCAGTGTGCGGAATTTCATATCCTGTCTGTAGAGAACAAGTGAGAAGAACAATTCATGTATAAAGGAGCCAGCATATAAAAAACGAAACTCTGCATGAACCATCTCCTAATTTTGGGTTTGTCCTGGGAACTACAAGGAGAACCTGCATTCTGTGTCCCTTGTTGCACTTCTGAGGGCAAATGCAGTTCCAAAACTATTTAGTCAAGGTGGATTCAGACAACCAGCTAACAACTCCTATGGGAATTATCTTGTTGTTGTTGTTTAGTTGTTGAGTCGTGTCCGACTCTTTGTGACCCCATGGACCAGAGCACGCCAGGCACTCCTGTCTTCCACTGCCTCCCGCAGTTTGGTCAAACTCATGCTGGTAGCTTCGAGAACACTATCCAACCATCTCGTCCTCTGTCGTCCCCTTCTCCTTGTGCCCTCCGTCTTTCCATCAGGGTCTTTTCCAGGGAGTCTTCTCTTCCCATGAGGTGGCCAAAGTATTGGAGCCTCAGCTTCAGGATCTGTCCTTCCAGTGAGCACTCAGGGATGATTTCCTTCAGAATGGAGAGGTTTGATCTTTTTGCAGTCCATGGGACTCTCAAGAGTCTCCTCCAGCACCATAATTCAAAAGCATCAATTCTTCGGCGATCAGCCTTCTTTATAGTCCAGCTCTCACTTCCATACATCACTACTGGGAAAACCATAGCTTTTACTATACGGACCTGGGAATTATCTTACTAGGTGGGAATTTTCTTTCCACTCCTAGGAAGTAAAAATGACTGTCCCTTAGTGAGTCAGAATATAACTAGATATTCAAATTTCACATGACTACATTACTATTGTAATTATTGCATAAATGGTTGTCTGAAACTGCTCCCAGGAAAAACATATACTATTTTGCATGTGATAGCATTTCACGGTCCTGTGTGTTGTCTTATATAGCTTACGAATACCCCTTTTTTCTTGTTTCTTGTTTTAGATGGAGGACTCCATTTTTAAATTCTTTGGAAGTCAGACAAGGACAGTAATCCTGTACATCCCGTCTTCCGGCAGCGAACAAGACCTCCTGTTATATCGGCACATCCTTGCACAGCACCGTTATAGAGTTACAGTCCTTGAAGACAGGAAACTGAGTGAACATGCAATCCCCAATCCAGGTGAGAAGACTTGACGGAGCCATAGTATTTTTCCAACTGTAACACGATCAGATCATGAGGGAGAGGAGAGTTTAATGACCTTATATGCCACAGTTTATTATTCAGAGGGTTTCCAAGTTGAAACAGATCATGGTCTAGGTTTACTGCAAACTATTTTTATTTTATTTGCAATTTTCTTTCACCTCAGTCACAGTGCAAAAGGCAAAAGGCAGCTTGAAATTTGCATAAGTGCATGCATTAGTATTTAATCCAGCTCCCTCGTGCTCCCACTACTGATGTTTGAAGCCAGGCGCACATAACGTTAGCCGCAATCCATATTTATCATGGGAAACACTTCTGTTTTATTTGTTTACGTTCAAACCAGCTTCCATCTGATTTGAAAACGCAAGTCACGGTTAAGCTGAGGTGTGTACCTTAGAGACAGCCACTGCACATGTGCAGACGACAGCTTTGCTGAGTCAGAATTTGGGGGCGGGGTGGGGTTGCAGGCACAGAGAAACAAACTTGGTGAAGACATCCCTGCCCCCTCCCTGGTGTGTACAGCATTGTAAAAATGTGATTTGAAACACAGTGGGAGTCGGGGCCAGGAATGACGTTGCTGCATTTTAAGTTGCTAATATGAACATAAGCCTTAGGTTAGGTTCCATACATTTGAAGCTCATCCAACAAATGACTCTCCATCCCATCCACCCCCCAAATCCTGAGAACTGTTATTCCACCTCACAGAGGTATAATTCCCAGCACCCTTAAAACAAAACTGCAGTTCTCAGGATTCTCTGAGAGAACTAATGTAGGGCTGCCATAAGTCTGGATTTTCCTGGAGGTATCCGGGATTTGTGCATTGGAAATATCATCTGGATGGAATTTCCTGAAATTACGAAAAATGTCCAGGAAAACCCGGACGTATGGCAACCCATGTAGGAAATGTTGATTTTTTGGAAATTTTCCTTAAAAATAGCTGGAAAACTTCATTATTATTATTATTTTGATTTTGCAAAGAAAGCTCAACAGCTTTGTGTCTGGGTTTCCACTTTTTGAAATATGGGAACCCTAACTAATGTGCTTTAAATGTGAATTTAGTCAGGCATCTAAAGGGCTTGAAGGAAGGAGCCAATCTGATCTCCTGGGACAGGAAGTTTCAAAGTCTTGGCACCACGACACAAAAGGCCCTGCCGGTGTGTTCCCGTCAACCATACCTCTAATAGGGGCAGGACACAGAGTACAACACGCACACATTGATCCGAGTGGATGGGAAGGATTACATAAATGTGTGAATGATGTTCAGCCTGGAGGCAGTGTCAGGCTGCCTGCTTCTCAGCTGTGAGGGGTGTGCGATTTATAGCCAACTCTTGCAAAGCACAGAATACTCTTTTCCTTAAAGGTTTGTAATCAAATACACTCTGGCGTGGTTCACCAGTACAGGTGATGTTTATTCATGATCTGAGATCAGCAGTAATAATTCCTTACATCCCCCACCCCCCGCAGCCATAAAAAGGGATTTAAAGGCTTTCTTTCAACGTCCAGATGTACCGGCAGCCTTGCCCATTTGGGAATTGTATGGAAAACATCAAACAGGTGACATTTTTAATTTGGGGGGAGTCTGTTCCATGAGCTGAAAGGGTTTGTAGCTTGCTTATGTTTCCAGATTTACAAATAAGCTTTTTGAATAAATTTGAGAAATGAAGTAACTTGCTTACATACCTAAGCGATGATCTTCTCTATAACAGATGGAAAATCGTTCCTTTTTTCTTGCTAGCAAATAACATTTCTGTGTGTTTTTGCAAGCACAGTACTTGACGTACTCGTTTCTGAAAGCATATGCTTTATGTTGTGTCATAACATTTTCCTAGCAGAATGGTTCTGATGTATAAAAACGTGCTCCTATTTAAGAGAGCCAGGCTTTACATACTGAAACAGATGAACTGAAAATGGTAGGATAAGGAGACAAGAATCACTTCTCCTTGTCTAATGTAATTATCCGGGGTTTCTTCCTTCTTACTTCCAGGTTTCCAAATTCTGTCTCATTTATCTATATCCTAGAGTTAAGAGGAGTGTTTTAAGGAGTTTTGAAACACTGGCTTTGACGTAAACCAACAGATCAGAGTGATAATGGAGAGAGAAACTTTTCTTTTTTTATCTCTGCCCCTTGAATACATAATAGTTGTTCAGCAGTTAAGATTATTATGTGAAGTCCATGCTTTGATCCTTTGGGCTACTTCTTCATTTGAACAACTCATGGGGCCAGGAGTCACCTAGAGACTAGGAAAGCTTACGTTTGCATGCAGAAGGATCCAAGTTCAATTCCTGGCATCTTCAATTAAAAGGACAAGGTAGCAGAACAAATCTAATGCCTGAGTTCTTGAATGCTGATGCCAGTCAGAGAGAACACAATACTGGGCTAAATGAGCAAATGATGTGACCTACTCTAACATAGGGACGCAGGTAGCACTGTGGGTTAAACCACAGAGCCTAGGACTTGCTGATCAGAAGGTCGGCGGTTCGAATCCCCGCAACGGGGTGAGCTCCCATTGCTCGGTCCCTGCTCCTGCCCACCTAGCAGTTCGAAAGCACGTCAAAGTGCAAGTAGATAAATAGGTACCGCTCTGGCGGGAAGGTAAACGGCGTTTCCATGAGCTGCTCTGGTTCGCCAGAAGCGGCTTAGTCATGCTGGCCACATGACCCGGAAGCTGTACACCGGCTCCCTCGGCCGATAATGCGAGATAAGCGTCGCAACCCCAGAGTCAGTCATGACTGGACCTAATGATCAGGGGTCCCTTTCCCTTTACCTTACTCTAACATAGCTTCCTATGTCCCTAGTATATCGGACCCTCCAAGTGCCTCTATTTTCCAGAGATGGTCCCAAATTTACAGAAGCCATCCCAGTTTCTGATTTGATCCCAGAATGTCCCGCTTTTCCTTAGGACGCCCCTATTTTCATCAGAGAAATGTTGGAGGGTATGGAGTTTTGCAACCCTTGAGCCAAGGAGATAAGTAACTATACAACCATTCAAAGGCATCTGAAGGCAGCCCTGTAGAGGGAAGTTTTTTTAATGTTTAACATTTTATTATGTTTTTTATATATGTTGAAAGCTGCCCAAAGTGGCTGAGGCAACTTAATCAGTCCCTTCTTTGAAAAATTTTGGTGGGCCCTTGGCTCTCCTCTCCCTCCCTAGATAAAGGACCCCTGGACGGTTAAGTCCTGTCAAAGATGACTATGGGGCTGTGGCGCTCATCTCGCTTCAGGCTGAGGGAGCCGGTGTTTGTCCACAGACAGCTTTTTGGGTCATGTGTCCAACATGACTAAACCGCTTCTGGCGCAACAAGACACCGTGACGGAAACCAGAGTGCACGGAAATGTCGTTTACCTTCCCACCGCAGCGGTACCTATTTATCTACTTGCACTGGCATGCTTTTGAACTGCTAGATTGGCAGGAGCTGGGACAGAGCAACGGGAGCTCACTCCGTTGCAGGGATTTGAACCGCCGACCTTCCAAGAGGCTCAGTGGTTTAGACCACAGTGCCACCCACATCCCTTAGTAGTAACCCTCATATATCCCTATCAACTTCTCTAGGAATGGGCAGCTAGTAAATAACCATATTCCTTAAATTTCAGGCTGTTCATCCACAGCTACACTTGCTCCTAGTGCTTCTATACATGGACCATATCTTCTGCCTCTTCGTGCTCTTATTACAATCCAGTGTAATCAGAATATGTCATCCAAAGATAGCCACTTCCTCTTCTTTCTGAAGAGGACACACACACACACACACACACACACACACATCCAAAGAAGGATATAAATTCCTGCGCAGCTTTTGGCCCAACAGTCCTATGCAGCTGCTGAAAAGGAGGCAGAATTAGCCATTTGGGTTGAGGTTGGGGAGGGGAGAATCACAAATTATAATGGGAGGGACACAACACAGCTGCCATTCTGATATATGGTTACTAAGACGCTCTTACTCATTTTACTTGCCATTCGACTGCATTTATTTTTACACCAGTTTACTTAGCATGCGTAGGGCCTCTTGCTGAAGTCTGGTTTTGCCAAAAAAGACCTTTTAGAACAGACATAAATAGATGTAGCAAATTCAGAGGACGTAAACCATATGACATAAGGGCATAAAATGCAGAACGTATTAGGAAACGTTAAAGGCATTGGTTTTGTCGGTCAGGAGAAGGACCCAAGTTAAGAGGGGGCATAATGGCTCTTTCCCCACTAAAGAAAGGAAAAGGCAGAGTAGCTACAATCCACAAACCCACACAAACCTAGCTGGAGGAACTAAGTAGGCAGCTTTCAGTGTTCAAAAGGAATTCGGCTGTGGAAACTGGTTTCCTGGTGGAGTTGCAGGATCTTCGACAAGCTGTAATCAGGAAAACAGGCAATACCCTTTCCAGCTCCTGCTGTTACAAAATCCAGTTCTGAGGTTACGTCTTGGCATGTAACGTTACCGGAAGAAGAAATTTTCCATATCAGTTTTGCGAGGCAACGATTCCATATGAATGTACCCTCACTCAGCAAGAGTCGATACTTTATGGGACTGGCCAGGACTTATGGGAGCGGAAGTCCAAAACATTTGAAGGCCACTGTTAGGTGGTGGGTTGACATAGCAGCCGGCACAGCGATTTCTTCAAGTAGCTCTTTATTATGGTAAGCTGGAATAGAACTAACTGCGAACAGCTCAGCCGGCCTGTATTTATAGGCAGCCGGCTGTCAACATTGTAACCACAACAGCCCAGAGTTCCCGCCTAAAATAACTGCCGCGGACCTGAGTGAAAACTATCTACAGACCTGAGTGAAAACTATATACAGTATCCCCCTGTTGGCCCAGGGTGAAACTACACTACATAACACCCCTCCCCACCGAGATAAGGCGTTAGTTACAATCGTAATGGTTTCCTTATATACAGCACTACGCGTAATGGTTCAATTAAGCACAAAAGCATATCGGTTACATTTCCCATACTTAGACCAACAGTGATACCTGTCCAACAACATAGTCCTTTAAATAAGTTGGGCGCTTGGAAACTCTGCCAGACCGCCGGGGACTGGTAGCCAAGTCCGGAGGGCCACACAGTTCTCGCTGAGGCTGTGGTGCGACCCTAGGTGGCGTTGGAACCAACTCCCCTGGATCCGCTGCTGTGGGTGGAGCCTCCGCAAGTGGAGTGGTCTGAGTCTGTTCTGAAACGGCTTGGTTCGGCTCCACGCTGGCAGTTTGTGAGGGAGGTGTAGGTGGGGCCTCGCCATCTGTACGTGTCTCTTCTGGAGCCGCAAGCGCAGTTGGGGGCACCTCGGTAGTGTCCAAGTCCCCAACCCTGCGCCTAAGCTGGTCTATGTGCCGTCGCCACAAGCGTCCGTCTTCGAGTGCCACCTGGTACGAGCGAGGTCCAGTGACTCCCACTACTGTGGCTGGCACCCAAGGGATGTCCCCCACATAGTTCCGGGCAAAGACCTGGTTTCCTGGGACAAATGACCGTGGTGCGTTGGCACAGCCTGGGGGTTCAGCCACGGCAAAGTCTGGGTGTAGCCGGTCGAGCGGTGACCTGAGGCGGCGGCCCATAAGCAGTTCAGCAGGACTCCTCCCTGTGGCCGCATGAGGGGTGATGTGTTGCACGAACAAGTATTCGGCGACCCGCTCATGCCAGTCTCCCCGGTCCAGGCGCGCCAGTGCCTCTTTTGTCGAGCGCACCATTCTTTCCGCTTGCCCGTTGCTGGATGGATGAAAAGGTGCCGTTAGGGCATGGCGGATGCCCAGTCCCAAAAGATACCGCTCAAACGTGCCTGACGTGAACTGCGGTCCGTTGTCAGAGACAAGGACATCAGGACACCCATGCGTTGCAAACAGGCCTCGCAGCACCCGGATGACAGCTTCGGTAGTGGTGGAGGGCATCAGGGCGACCTCCAGCCATTTGGAATAGGCGTCCACCACTACCATAAAGGTCCGGCCGTGAAAGGGGCCAGCCAGATCGATGTGCACCCTCGACCAGGGTGTCTTTGGCGTCTCCCAGGTGTGTCCCTTAGCTGCCGGTGGTGCAGGCCTCGACTCCTGGCACGCTTGACAGGCGGACACCCAGGCAGTGATGGCATCGTCCATATTAGGCCACCAGACGTAACACCGAGCCAACGCCTTCATTTTGACAATTCCCGGGTGGCCAACGTGCAGAGCCTCCAGGACGCGCTGACGGAGTCCCTGGGGAATCACGACGCGGTCTCCCCACAGCAGGCAGCCGCGATGAGCTGAGAGTTCATGTTGTCTGGTTGCGAAGGGCTGGAACTCCGATGCAAAAGGCCCTTGTGGCCACCCCCTCCACACCCAGTTGAGCACCCGGCTGATGGTGCGATCCTGGGCAGATGCGGAGGCCACAGTGGCAGCCGATACAGGCGCTGCCGGAAGATCCTCAATCAGAAGGAGCGATGAAGCTGGAGCCGGGTCTTCCACAAATGCTGGAAGAGGGCAACGGCTGAGGGCGTCGGCATGGCCCATCGATTTCCCCGGGCGATGGATGAGCCGGTAGTGGTAGGCAGCCAGGAAAACAGTCCATCGCAGCATGCGTGGTGAGAGGACCGGTGGAGTTGGACGATCACCGGCGAGGAGGCCCAGGAGTGGCTTGTGGTCAGTGATGAGGTCAAAAGTCCTGCCATAGAGGTATTCATGGAACCTCTTCACTCCAGCCACAAGTGCCAATGCCTCCTTGTCGAGCTGGCTGTAATTCCGTTCCGTCGGAGATAGTGTCCTGGAAAAGTAGGCGAGCGGTGCTTCTCTTCCATCTGGAAAACGGTGACTAAGGACAGCACCGATGCCAAAAGGTGAGGCGTCGCAGGCAAGGACCAGCGGCCTGGATTCACTGTACTGTACCAGCACACTGTCTGAAGAAAGGAGAGCCTTGACCGCGTTGAAGGCCGCCGTCTCCCGATGACCCCAGGCCCAAGGCGTCTTAGTGCTGAGGAGTCGGTGAAGAGGCTCAGCCACTGTGGCTTTGTGGGGCAGGAACATGTTATAAAAGTTCAGCAGCCCCAGGAATGCCTGCAACTCCGTTTTGTTCTTTGGGGTGGGGGCCTGCTGGATAGCGCGGATCTTGGATGTGGTTGGATGAAGACCGGAGGCATCGATAAGATAGCCCAGGAACTCTACCTGTGGAACGGCGATCTGGCACTTCTCCCTCTTTACCTTGAGCCCGGCCTCCTGGAACCTGGTCAGCACGGCACGGAGGCGCTCGAACAGCTGCTGGTGTGAGTCTGCAGACACCAAGACGTCATCAAAATATGGTACCACGCCCGGAAGCCCTTGCAGGAGACGCTCCATAAGGCTTTGGAAGATGCCAGGAGCCACACTCACCCCGAACTGCAACCGGCGGCAACGGAAAGCCCCCCGGTGGGTGACGATCGTCTGGGCTTCAGCAGTGGCATCATCGACTGGCAGTTGTTGATAGGCTTGGGCAAGGTCCAGCTTAGCGAAGACCTTACCCTCACCCAGGGAATGCAGCAGGTGTTGGACAACAGGAACCGGATAAGCGTGCTGCTGAAGTGCCTTGTTGATCGTGCACTTGTAGTCAGCGCAGATTCTCACCGACCCATCTGGCTTGACAGGCGTGACGATGGGGGTTTCCCACTTTGCATGGTCAACCGGCTCCAAAACTCCTTGGGCGATCAGTTTGTCCAGTTGTTCATCCACCTTAGCCTTGAGAGCAAAGGGAACCCGGCGTGGCTTTAGCTTGATGGGGGTGACTTGTGGATCAAGGCTAAAGGAGATGGGCGTACCTGTATATTGGCCCAAGGTGCCGTCAAAAACCTCGGCAAAGTCTTTGACCAGACCCTCAGTCTCTGCGTTAGAGATGCAGTTGATGCCGGTGACTTCCAGGCCGAGGGCATCAAACCAGTCTAGCCCTAGGAGGCTTGGCCGCTGACCTTCGACCACCACCAACCGGAGCAGGCCCGAAAAATCCTTGAAGGCGATCCGGAACCGGCCAACGCCTACCACGGGAATGTCGTTTCCCTGGTAGTCTCTCAGGTGTACGCGGTGAGAGTCGAGTTGCCTTTTGGACACTCTGGGTACCAGTCTTTTGATGGTGCTCCATGACACGATGGACAGGGCAGACCCGGTGTCGATCTCCATGTCACATGGAGCTCCTTCAATGAGCACCGTGACGTTCAGCTTGCGTCGTGTAGGCGAGTCGGTTTGGCCAATCGTGGTTCCAGACGGGCAGCGGCAGTTGGTGAGAGCGAAACAACTTTCCTTGGCAGACTGGAGTGAAGACTTGGACTTGCGAATCGATGAAGGGGGGGTGTCAGACGGAGCCGATCGGCAGACCTTACCGATGTGGCCCCTTCTGGAACACTTCCTACAGATGGCGTCTCTGAATCGACACTTGGCACGGGAATGGTTGCCTCCGCAGCCAGCACATTCCGGTTGGCCCTTGGACTTCTGTTGGAACTTCCTGCGCTCCCGCTTTGTCTGGTGCACGTCATCGTCTTCACTGGAGGATGCCTCCTCACTGCTGGCCTTTTCATGATGCACCGGAACTGGCTCCCTAGCAAGACGCGGGCTGCTGGACTTGCGGATCTCCTGGGCGGAGCGTTCAGCAGCTTCTGAGGCCACAGCCTCCTCAATGGCTTTCTGTAGCGTGAGGTCTGGCTTGGCTAGGAGGCGCCGTTGCAGATGGATGTCCCGGACCCCGCAGACGATTCGATCCATCAGGGCATCGTCTAAGTCTCGGAACTCACAGTGCATTGCAGCCTGTCGCAGGGCGGTGGTGTAGTTGTTGATTGACTCCCCCTCTGCCTGGTTCCGGTGGTAGAACGCATGGCGGGCAGCAATCTTGGACGGCTTTGGTGCGTAGTGGTTGCGGAGCTTCTCTTGGATCGTGTCCCATGGTGTTGCCTGGACTGCTTCAGGCGCAACCAACGCTCGGGCCGTCTCAAACACCTCAGGCCCACAGAGGCTGAGGAATAGGCCCCGCTTCCGCTCCTGTGATACTTCTGTCAGCTCGTTGGCTTGGAGGTAGCAGTCGAACCGAGCGAGGTAGGAGTCCCATGATTCAGAGGCTGGCGCAAACGGCGGTAGAGGCACAAGTGAAGCCATGATTCCGATGCCGGCGTGAAGGGCGATGGATGGAACACAGTGCTCTAGCCAGAACAGTCAGCTCTGAATTGGTTCTGCCCAGTGATTTCGCTCAGTGATTTCGCTCTGTGATTCAGCTCAGTGATTCAGCTCAGTTCAGAGGCTGGCCGCATCTGGCTGTGCTCTGATGTCCATCAATCCCATCCTCGTCGCCAGTGTTAGGTGGTGGGTTGACATAGCAGCCGGCACAGCGATTTCTTCAAGTAGCTCTTTATTATGGTAAGCTGGAATAGAACTAACTGCGAACAGCTCAGCCGGCCTGTATTTATAGGCAGCCGGCTGTCAACATTGTAACCACAACAGCCCAGAGTTCCCGCCTAAAATAACTGCCGCGGACCTGAGTGAAAACTATCTACAGACCTGAGTGAAAACTATATACAGTATCCCCCTGTTGGCCCAGGGTGAAACTACACTACATAACAGCCACCATGCAGCAAACCCTCCAAAGGTCCCTCTTTTCCAGGAGCAGTCCCAGATTTACAGAAGCCGTCCCGGAACGTCCTGCTTTTCCTTAGGACAGGCACCCCCAACCTGTGGCCCTCCAGATGTTTTGGCCTACAACTCCCATGATCCCTAGCTAACAGGACCAGTGGTCAGGGATGATGGGAATTGTAGTCCAAAACATCTGGAGGGCCGAAGGTTGGGGATGGCTCCCTTAGGACATCCCTATTTTCACCAGAGAAATGTTTTTGAGGGGATATGAAGTTATGCAACACCTGAGCCAACGATCATTATTATTCAATAAAAAGGTAAAAGACCCCTGACAGTTAAGTCCAGTCGCAAACAAATCTGGGTTGCGGTGCTCATCTCGCTTTACTGGCCGAGGAAGCTGGCGTTTGTTCTCAGAGAGTTTTTCTGGGTCATGTGGCCAGCATGGCTAAGCCACTTCTGGCGAAACAAGAGCAGCAGATGGAAACGCCGTTTACTTTCCCGCTGGAGTGGTACCAGTTTATCTACTTGCACTGGCGTGCTTTCAAACTGCTAGGTTGGCAGGATCAGGGACCGAGCAACGGGAGCTCACCCCGTCGCAGGGATTCGAACCGCTGACCTTCAGATCAGCAAGCCCTAGGCTCCCTATTTTCATTGGAGAAATATTGGAGGGTATGGAATAGGATGTTCCCAGGGCTTTTTTTTCTTCCAGCTGGAACTAACCAGGAACTCATTTGCAGCACCTCTCAGGCAGTCGTCATTGCCATTCTATGTGAATGAGGGAGGCATTCATGGTGAGTTCCAGCACCTCTTTTTCTAGAAAAATAGCACCGGATGACCCTTTTTTTCATCGGAAAAATGTTGGAGGAAATGGAGAAGGCTCCAGTATAGCCACAACATGAGTCCATTTATACCCCCAACAGAATCAAATGATGAAGCTTTTCGTAGACTGTGGCACTTCAGGTGGAGTTCACGCAAAATTCTTACACACATGTAAAAAGCGGCACATGCAGAAGGGTAGGCCAAATTTCTCCTAGTAGCCAGGTATGTGCCTCATCTTCTGCATGCGTACAAATAGCACAAATAGAGGAAGAAAGGTATGTTCAACTTCCAATAGCAGCCAGTTATGTATTGTACTGTGGAGTGTGTATTAACTTATGGTCTGTGTGTGTGGTTTGGGAGCTGCACGGTCAGGGAAAAAAACAATGCTGTCCAGGGTTGTAAAGACTGTGGAGAGAATAATTGGGTGCACTCTTCCCACCTTAAAGCTGCAGAGATCGTGCAGGATAGTGCGCACCCCGGAAATGATCTCTTCCAGCTTCTGCCTTCTGGAAGAAGGTACAGGGTTATAAAGACTAGGACTAGCCGCCTGAGAAACAGCTTCTATCCAAATGCGATTTTGGTTTTAAACGCTGTGTAAGGTAGTCTCTATGGGAGTATATTGTATTTAATTATGGGGTATCAGAGTTTTTAGGGGGTTAACCAGGCTGGGATAGCAGGCTTGTTGGTTTTTGAATGTCTGATGTAGATTTTTTTTAAATTTCGTTGTTCTGTATGGGACAATGACAATAAAGATTATCGTATCGTATATAACCTAATATGTGATTGTAGAATTCAAGCAGTGCATGCAAGTCTTCTTTCATCAAAATAAATAGCTATAGCAAACGGAAATAAAAGCACCAGATGCCCCAAAGGGAAAAATGCTATAGTGTTCTGTAAACATCTGGTTGCCATTTTCAATTAGGACTGAAGGACCCGCCTTTTAAAGGAACTGAAATATGTTTTTAAAAATAAATAAATGGGACACTAGGCATTCTGTTCTTTTCGTGGCTGGGGGGTAAAGGAAACACCATGGATAGAGAGGTCACAAGAAGCTCAGCTTTTCTAAACAAGAAAGTCTGAGAAATTTAAAGTGAACTGAACTCAAGTTCCAGCAGTATAAACAGTCCAACAGAGTTAAGGTTAAATAAACATGCCTGGGGACCCACCGATTCTAGTAGAAGCACAAATGTTCTTGTGCCATTAATACATCCATTCTAGAGTAACCATGAGAGAAACATCTTAGTAATAAAGTCAGGCAATAAATAAATAAATTGTGCAGTAAATAGCTTAAAAAGTACCACAACGTTCTTGCCTTATTTTCTCTTATACAGAAGATGTGAGCGCAACTGGCCCAGGACAAGCAACGTTTATTTCTTAATTCAAAGCATATGTTGCAGGCATTAATTTTTTTCCCCTTTGGAAAGCAAAATATTCATTTCAGTTGCACCCTTTAGTCCCATCTTTCAGCAGAGTACGTCTGTAAACAAAAGCTGTGAAATGATAATAACACGTTCTTGCAGTTTAGCATTGTATGTATAGAGATGTGTAGATTGTCGTGCAGCTTTTGAGAGTCGGCGTTTCAGTTTACAGTGAAAACTTTCTGAAGCTTAAGGAGGGTGAAAGAGCAAGGCGGGGTAGGATGCTTGATTTCAAAAGTATCGTAATGCTGTAAAGAACTGTTAAAACACTGAACCCTTCAGAAACATGCACAATAGGCATTTCTTTGAAATCTGTTTCCAGCCTTAAATTGCATAATTAGGGTCTCAACCTCTGCCACCCCCAAAGTACCAGAGTTTCTTTCATTTTGTAACAAGGTTCTCAGTAGTTCACAATTATTTGTAGGTACAGAACAGCTTCAGTCACAAAAATGTAGCATCCTGCATTTATTTAATTTGTTTATTTTGAAGCGGGTTTCTGTTTCTTATGGATGCGAAGATAGTCTTGAAAATGTGTGAGCCCTGGGTGCTTTGATAATCCAACAGGTTTAGCTTACAATGTGGAGAATAAAAAAATCCTTCCAGTAGCACCTTTAAGACCAACTAAGTTAGTTCTTGGTATGAGCTCATACCAAGAACTAACTTAGTTGGTCTTAAAGGTGCTACTGGAAGGATTTTTTTATTTTGACTATGGCAGACCAACACGGCTACCTATCTGTAATGTGGAGAATGTAATTGCACGGGTCTAGATAATTTTTCCAAGCAAAACTTTTGGCCAATTCTATCCAATTTATTTATTTTTGTTGGTCAAGGTAGATGGGAGGGTGGATGATTGGCACCTATTCTCATGCAAACAAACTCTGCACAAATGCTAGATATATACAAATTCCGATGTAAACTAGCTGGAGGTTCAAAAAAGCACACCCAAAGGCATGTCCCACTGAAATCAATGAACAGCACCCCCAATGGATGTGCATTCTGATCCATGTCCTTTTAAAATATATTTTAAAATATTTTTCAGGTTTATACATTTCATTAATTTTACAATCATTTTAAAATGCCAAAGTTTGACTCCCTTCCCTTTCTTTCTGCAGTTCCTTAAATTTATTTTTTAATATCTTCTGCATATCCAAATTCATTTAATTATCTACTTTAAATATATACTCTTATGAAGCTTCAGGTTATTACAATAATCTTGCCAATGTTTTTTATCTGTTTGCAATTTATCTGTAAATATTCAAGAAACCATTTCCGTTATTTTATAAAAAGTTTGCTATCTTGATTTCTTATTCTTCCGGTACGTTTCTCCATTTCTCAATATTCCATAAGTTTTTGTATCCATTCTTCCTTTGCTGGGACTTCTGCTTCTTTCCATTTTTGGGAAAGTAACATTCTTGCCAGTGTAGTCACGTCCATGAATAAGTTTCTATACAATTTAGGTAGTTGTGTCCCTACAATTCCCAAGAGAAAGGCTTCTGGGTTGTTGTTTTACAAACGTTATTTTGAACATCTTTTTCATCTCTGCTGACCCTAAATTAGTGGTTGTGTGACTTGCCCCAGTAAACAGAATCATTTACATAAAACATTGTTTGCAATAGGGACTCGGTTGTAGGAAACAGAAAGGGTGAGGGTTCGGAGCAGCAGCTTCCAACAATATGGGAAGCTAAGAGAGATGTGATTTCAGAGGGCAATCTACAATTCTATGATTCTAGGATGGTTGGCATGCTGGGGCATTGCACGTCGAAGTCCCCAACCACTCCAAATAGCTCACACATCACACAGAATTTTTGTTTAAGGTTTTTGGCATAATTTTTGGCCACAACTTTATTTAAATACAAAAATTTGAGTGGTTGCTTAGGCATTGGTTGCGACTATCTGCCCCCAGTGGGGACAGACTGACATTTCGCAAGCCTGCAAAAGCCAGAAATGGAATACATTTTGGGGATATCGACAGAGCAGGGAACCTGCCCTCAGCCCTCCCCAAAAGCAACCAGGGGCTCTTGCATGGCCCTAGCCCCTTGACAGGGTTCGGACAAAAGCAATGGTGAGCCCCTGGATTCCTTTAATGGAATACCCTTGCAGCAGTATCATTAGAGGGGCAGGCACAGCCGATCCATGCCCCTCCACCAACCAGTTCATAAAATCAGTGCCTAACCGCAACCTTACAAGTTGTGACGATTTGCTATGCAGTAGGCAAAAACTAAATGGCACCAGCCAATCAGCCAATTGGACAAAATCCCTACCGGGCCCCTGCCCCAAGAGCAGACGACCCCATGACAGGCATAGCAAGGTCAAGCGAACAACCCTAAATATAGGGAGGGGGGACGGGCAATCCGATGCACGGAGCGAAAAGAGGAGGCTCTACGCTTCGTGCAGGGAGTTTTAAGGTTTCAAGCTGTCAATCACAAAATGGCAACATTAACTTCATCCCCGGGGCCACTAGGGGGCGCATTGAAAGATGGCTGACAATAACATCTCTCCGACCCACACAAGGTAATTTGGAGGCTATGATGGGGGTAATTAGCCTCCTTAACCCCCCCCCAGAATTGTGGGGGGGACGGCCCTTGCCTGCTGTGCCCTATACCACCCCCGAATTTGTGGGGGTGGGGGCACTAGGCACAAAGCCCTCCTGTGGGATTTCGGCGCTCCTGGACGCCGTCCCTGATCCGCGCCACTAGATGCAAGAACTTCAAAAGAAGCAATTTGGATGAAAGGAATGCACATATTTCAAGGAAGGAGGGGGAGTAACGACTCCTAACAGAAGAGATCTCTGACAAAACAAGATAAGAATAAAACATGAGAAGATACGCCAAGACAAGGTACGGCAAATGACTGATGGGGGAGGGGGAAAAAACTCTCCCTTCTTTTCTTATGTGATTAAACAAGAATCCCCTCCCCCCACGAGTCAGAAATGTCGTTTTAAGGACTTAAGCTGTGGATTTAAGGCTGTGTGGAGATAAACTTTCAAACCAAAGCACGTTTTAAGAAGAGCGTGGAATGTGTAAGAGCTTTGGAATGATGCAGTTAAAAAGGCCGTTGCCATATTGGGAAGTTCTGTCGGAGGTCTTGAGTCTGGGAGGAGAAAGAGAGAAATAGAGCTGTTTATATATTGTGGGTTAAGCTCCTCAGTGGGACTTAAGAGCGACAGTTTTACGAGACTATGATGGAAAGAGTGATGTTATCTATGAAGGAGATGATATATGGAAACCATCTCGATTTGAGGATTGGAAGAACAGAAAATTCACACAGGACTATTATTACTATTGGTGTTTATCGGCTTAAGGAGACTATCAGAAGAGATCATAAAGAAAAAAGAGAAAATATATGAACAAGATGTGATGTGGAAACGGCAAGATAAGATGGGATAGAATTATGAACTCTGTTTGGACTGATTTGGACTGATTGGGACATTAACGCAGCAGCAAGAAGATGATCAGAATTCCCCTTCGGATCTTGAAATATGGGTCCCCCCAACAAAATTTAAAATTCGGCTTTGTAATTCGGAATTTATGTGATATGATTTAATTTGATGTGATTGGCCAGTTAATTAAAATTATTTTTAAAACAACAACAACATTAACTTCATCCCAACAACAAGGGAAGCCCAATCACAACAGTGGCCAATGATCAATTAGCCCGCCCCACAAGTTTGGTGTGTCTTGTTGGCCCCCACCGCAACCTGTGCTCTCCATGAAGGAGAACACACTTTATCAAATGTGCTGCTGGAGAGGTTCCGGGCATGGAGGGAAGTCGAAAATGTTGTAATCCGCTTGCAAGTGGAGTCAGAACTTGGGAGCAGCTCTTTCTCATACTGTAGTCTCCTTGGATGCCAGAGGCCTATTCCAGAAAGAAAAAAAAAAGCCCTGTAGTTTTAGGTTCAGATATTCTGGAGGGAGAAGTTCTGGCTTAGAAACCAGCTCTTGACAGATGCATCCAGCGTGTAGGAAGCAGGCCTTGGGACTGCCAATATGATGAGCGCATTCTGCAAAAGTTTGAAAGTTCATCCAAGTACCAAGGTCCTGGATAGAAACAGAAAAGCACAATGTGCTAGGATTTCTGTTATTTATTTGCAGTTGCAAAGGTGTGTTCATCTTGAAATAAATAGATGTTGGTACAGTGGTACCTCGGGTTACGTACTTAATTCGTTCTGGAGGTCCGTTATTAACCTGAAACTGTTTTTAACCTGAAGCACCACTTTAGCTAATGGGGCCTCCTGCTGCCGCCGTGCCGCCAGAGCACGATTTCTGTTCTCATCCTGAAGCAAAGTCCTTAACCCGAAGTACTATTTCTGTGTTAGCGTAGTCTGTAACTTGAAGCGTCTGTAACCTGAAGCGTCTGTAACCCAAGGTACCACTGTACGTCTTTCTTCTTGTTAGGCATGCCATTCATGGCGCCTTAAAGCTGTAAAGTCTCATTTATTTTTCCTCTGTTTATGGAAGTGTTTGTGTATTCATCCTGACAACGTTTAATTTGTTCCGTGGACATAGAAGATAAATAACAATGGTGCTGTGAATGGGGAAGGCACTATTCCTAATGCATATCAAGACAATTCTGTTGGGTAGACTCATTCACGTTGATTAACAGAGTTGGCTGGGTTACATTTATCTTTCTGTCCCTCTGGATTAGCCAGATGATGTCTTCCTGCACTCTTGATTCTTCTGTGGGGTGTAAAATTGGGATTGTAACAGCTGCCTGGGGGGAAAGCAGGCATCTTTTCTGTGGGATCATCCTGTAGGGATGGCAGGATGCTGTCAAGAGAGCAGAGTGCTGCCATTTGATGTGTGTGCCTTAATACAGTCTTCATTTATTTTGCCTGTAAAGGAAAGCTATACAGACAACAACGGTAGCAAACCCAGCATAAATTCAGTTTTACGTCAAGCTTGTGGCTCTCATTCTGTTTGTTTCCCCTCCATTTTAGGGTCTTCAAAATTTAAATATATATTTTTCCTATCTACTACCTTTCATACTGAAATTTGGCATTATTACTGTGATATCCAAATCTAGTCAAATATCCAAATCTAGTGGACCCATTTGACTCTTAAGATGCCTTAGTCAGCTGTATAGTCAACAAGTTGTATGTTTTACTTTGCTTGAGATTGTGGAAGGAATTTGCATGTGGTTGCAGCTGGCTCTTATATACTAATAAATAATGATTTAATAGCCCTCTTCATATCTTCAGTAGCTTGTTGCTATAAACAGAAACAGTACTGCACAGTTGTTTGTCATTGCGATAATCAGATTTTAATAGCTGTCTCTTGCCTGCCACCGAATTCTTGCTTCCAAGATGGATCCCACAAAGGTTGGCAACTGATCAGGAAAAAAAACAACAGCCAGGCCTGCCCTTCTGCCTTTAATAACAGTTTTCAAAAATAAGCAGGTGATAACATGATGGTAAATGATGGTGATAATGTCTGGACAGTGGCAAGTTGAAAAGTTGCAACCTCCCATCTGTCCTGGTACATACTTGTCCCATAACTGTGGCGGTTTTTGGAGACATCTCTCACGTCAGGCATAAGTGTTGGCACCTGACTTCCTACGACAGCTGCCAGCTGCCTGGGGCTCCAGTTCCCCAGTAGTTGACACTTGCTCTAGTCCCTCCACAATGGGCAGCTGTGGCTGTGAGCCTCAATTTTAATTTCACACAACCCCCTGGAGCAACATTACGGCAGGCATTCCAGGGCATTGTGGGAAAGCAAAATGGCATCTCCCTTGGAGTGTTCTTTGCTGTGTGGCAAGCCTAAAGGCATATCCTCCAACATTTCTCCCATGAAAATAGGGATGTCCCCTCCAACATTTCTCCCATAAAAATAGGGATGTCCTAAGGAAAACACAGGGACTTGAGTGGCGCTGTGGGTTAAACCACTGAGCCTAGGACTTGCCGATCAGAAGGTCGGCAGTTCGAATCCCCACGATGGGGTGAGCTCCCGTTGCTCGGTCCCAGCTCCTGCCAACCTAGCAGTTCGAAAGCACGTCAAAGTGCAAGTAGATAAATAGGTACCGCTCCAGTGGGAAGGTAAACGGCGCTGCTCTGGTTCGCCAGAAGCGGCTTAGTCATGCTGGCCACATGACCTGGAAGCTGAACGCTGGCTCCCTCAGCCAATAAAGCGAGATGAGCGCCGCAACCCCAGAGTCGGCCACGACTGGACCTAATGGTCAGGGGTCCCTTTACCCTTTACCTTTAAGGAAAACAGGGACATTCTGGGATCAAATCAGAAACTGGGATGGCTTCTGTAAAACTGGGACTGTCCCTGGAAAATAGGGACACTTCGAGGGTCTGTAGAGGAGGCACTTTGCCCAGGTCACCTTCATTCTTCGAACCACCCCTGTCTCAAGTACACATTTCATGGACTCTGTTTATTTTTTTCATTTCATAAAGTTACACAAGGTTGTTTTGCATGCTACACGGGGCTATTTTGGCATTGGGGTTTTTGCACTGTTCTTCTTTACGATGCAAAATATTTCTGAAAGCAGCCCAGTTTATTTTAAGCCAGTTTGTCCTATGAGGTCTTTGTTTTTGGTACCTCCGTTTGCAGAATAATATTCTCCCACTCCAAAAGCTCTTCGGATGAAAGAATGTTTGCCTTTCTACTCCTACCAGCCCTTTGTCCATCTGCATTGCTTGGCCAGCTTAGGCATTCCAAGTGGTTCGTTCAGAGGGCAGCATTCTGAAGAGCGTGTGAGGAGAGAATGTTATCTTGCTGCCATCTGCTATCTTGATGAAAATATTGAGCCGCATATCTATGAGAAGCCAGTTATCAATATGCTGCTTAATGTGTACAACACGCTGCCGGGCTCTAGACTGCTTGAAAAAGAACATTAGTGAGCAGATCTGGTATGATCTGATGTGCCGAAGCTGCCCCCTAGAGGGCAGGTGAGGGAACAGGAGGAGGGGGAAAAGGATCCTATCATCAGTGTTACACTGCCAGGCCAACATTCCCTTTCTTGCCTCCCCATCCCTATAAAATACACCCATGCTTATTCAGGTAAAGGAAATATGGAGCTAAGCTGGCCCACCTTTCAGTGAAGCTAAAAGCTCACCAGAGTAATTCCTGAGATCTGTTGAACGTATTCAGTGTGGTGCTGAAAATGCCAAGGTTGCAGGTTCGATCCCCGTATGGGACGGCTGCATAACATAATAATAATAATAATAATAATAATAATAATAATAATAATGTATTTATACCCCACCCATCTGGCTGGGTTTCCATAGCCACTCTGGGTGATTTCCAACTGAATAATAATAATAATAGCATAAAGTATCAAACATAAAAAAAACTTCCCTAAACAGGGCTGCCTTCTAAAAATCAGATAGTTGTTCATTTCCTTGACATTTGATTGATGGGAGGGTGTTCCACAGGGCAGGCGCCACTACCGAGAAGGCCCTCTGCCTGGTTCCACATTCCTGCATTGCTGAGGGTTGGCTTAGATAATCCTCAGGGTTGCTTTGACTCAACAATTCTGTGATTCTGTAACATACTATTCCCAGCAAATACACATTTATACCATCTTTCATCCAATGAGCTAAATGTGACATACAGGCGGGTTCTCCTTCTCTCCATTTTGATCCTCCCATTACCCTTGTGAGGTAGGTTACTCTGAAAGATTGAGGCTGGTGAACTTTATGGCTAAGTGGGCCTTTGAGACCTGATCTCCCAGGTTCTCTCCCACTAAGCCGCATTGGGATTGTAGTTTCATTTCCCACCATAATACTCTTTAGCTGTGGTGATTTGAGTTTCAACTAATGATGTCCATTTGCATTGTGCTTCCCTTGTGTCTATACAGGCAAAATCTGACGAGAACTGAGAGGAGTCTTTAGCTGTACAATGGTACCTCGGGTTAAGAACTTAATTCGTTCTGGAGGTCTGTTCTTAACTTGAAACTGTTCTTAACCTGAGGTACCACTTTAGCTAACGGGGCCTCCCACTGCCGCCGCGCAATTTCTGTTCTCATCCTGAAGCAAAGTTCTTAACCCGAGGTACTATTTCCGGGTTAGCGGAGTCTGTAACCTGAAGCGTCTGTAACCCAAGGTACCACTGTATTAGTAAAAGTTGTGAAACTCTGCACAGGATCAAGTGAGGCCCCAAATCTTGTGTCTGACAAATGCTGCTTCATAGCAACAAATACAAGTGGCACTTGGACAATTTTTTAAAATAGTTGTTTCCTATTGTGCTTCTCTTTCTTTTGTACAGATGAATTAAGCTCTTGGGATCTTCTGATCTGCCTATCTTCCAGCAAAGCAGACCACGAAAATTGCTTAAATAGAGTGGAATCGCATGGAGCAACATTACTGCAGAAGGTATGGTTCAAAACTGTCATCTTTGTTTTTGACATGCCCTTAAGTAGTTATTGGCCCACCCAGTTAGATGCTAGTTCTGGGACCTTTTCGTACGTTTTTAGCTATCCAACCGGTTATAGCTATCCAACCGGTATGGGAATTTGCTGGTGTTAGAGGAGGACCATTGTGTGAATGATGTCTCAGGCGCAATCTGCAAAAACTCTACCTGAAAGACCTCTGAGAATAAGACTGAGAGAAAACAGCCTCCTGAGATTTTGGAGATTTTTTGCCAGGAACAGGCAACACTTGTTTCAATGAGGCTTTTGTGGCAATGAAAATTGCAGGTGCTGAGGGCTTGAATTGGATTAGGCCTGCAATAAACCCAGTGCTTTTTTTCTTTAAAAATGTTTAGGGGTACTCTCATTTTCCTACTCATATTGAAATACTGCCCCTCAATGAGGCCAAACTTAGATTTACAAAACGTTTAGGGATACGCGTATCCCTGAGTACCCCCAGAAAAAAGCACTGTATAAATCCATGCTATAGTGTCTTAATCCAGGCAGAGCCCCTATACAGTGGTACCTCGGAAATTGAATGGAACCTGTTCCGGAAGTCCATTCGACTTCCAAAACTTTCAGAAACCAAGGCGCAGCTTCCGATTGGCTGCAGGAAGCTCCTTCAGCCAATCAGAAGCTGTGGACGCTGTGTCGGACATTCGGGTTCGAAAGAACGTTCGCAAACTGGAATACTCACTTCCGGGTTTGTGGCATTCGGGAGCCAAAACGTTCGACTGCCAAGGCGTTTGGCTTCCAAGGTACGAATGTACTGGCAAATTAGAGAACCGTGGAGTCGAAAGGGACCCTGAGGATCCTCTAGTCCAGCCCCCTGCAATGCTGAAATATGCAGCTGTCTCTTACAGGGATCGAACCTGCAGCCTTGGCATTATCAGCACCACGCTCTAATCAACTGAGCTATTGTGGTGTGAGGCACAACAGCCCTGCATCTGAGGGTGGAACTCTGTGACTGACATCACCTGAGGTTTGGCCTGAGTTAGCTAGTCCAATGGTCTGACACATTCAAAGGCAGCTTCATATCCTGGGTGCAGGGACATCCCAGCATTTCAGGCTAAGGATCTTGAGTAAAAGACCTCTGAGATGCTGGAGAGGTAGCTTCTTGTAAGGGTGAACGGCACATCCCGTTGGCTTGATTCTGGAGTAGACAGCTTTGTGGAGAGTTGTAAGCACATGTTTAATTCTCCCCCTTTGATATAAGTGGAAAGCGCAGCGGCTTAGCCTTGGCTGGATCATGCCCACTGAAATTTCTACATGATGCCGCAATAATTCTGTGTTATCTGACCTAGATTGTTGTAGTTCACCTCACCCACAGCTGGAATTCAGCTCTCACACATTGCAATAAAAATATAGGATTCCAAAGAAATGGACACAAATGTCTCATTGAGGCAAGAATGCTTGGGAACAAAAGGAAACAAAGTGTGCAACATGTGCTCGGCATTTTGAAAGGATTTAAGTGGGTGTCACAAGTTTTCTTGCCAGGGCAGGCTTGACTTTAAGGTCTTTTTTTTTTAAGGCTTTATTGCCCTTTTATAAACATCTAGCATAAACATCTCTCCTAGGCAATTGGCAGTTGTATCTATAAATAAACAAAATGCCAGTAGGGTTTTGGACTGAATGCCAAAGAGGGAACTTGCCTCGATTTCTGATTCCTTGGGGATGTTCACACCTACGTGACGTGCAATTAAAAATGAACAGGATTTAGGGCTGATTGAAACCCCCAAGATAGTTTCTGTCCATTTTCTCTCCCCACGTAAGGGAACGAGTCCCAGCTAATATCTCTGGAGCAGCAGAGCGCCTTAGTGGCATCCTTGACTGGCACAATAAAAGTGACGCAGCAGCTACGAAAAGGAAACGCCAATGATCAGAATCTCTCCCATTGTTTTCAGGCAAATGCCGTTCCCCAAATACAGCGCCTGCTTTGCAGGAAAGAAGGGTTATGCCAGATAGTCAGAACATTTCCAGGTAACATTCTGATTTATTCCAATGGACGTTTGGTTAATTTTTTTTATACAAAAAATCTTTGTGTGTTTGCTGGAATGTGAACCCACCTTGGCTCATCTTGGGTCGCTCTCGAAAATAACCTGTTACTCATAGTGTCAGGGCAGCCCATCCCGTTTTGCCGCCTGAGGGGAAACGAGAATGAGCTGCCTCCTGCTCCCCTGGCTGCCATATCCTGTCCTGCCCCCCACCTCCCTGTCTTCTCCTGCCCCCCACTTCTGCTGCCACTGAAATGCAGCAAGATGGACGTCCCACAAAGCCTCCCCACTTGTCTTCTCCACCCCAGGGGTGTGGAAGACGAGTGGCAGTGCCATGTCCCGAAAGTGGTGGGGCGGGCAGGGAGCTGCCTCTTCTGCTTCTGCCGCCTGAGGCGGCTGCTTTATCCTGCCTCGTGTGTGGACCAGCTCTGCACGGTACTTAAATGTCATTCAGAGGCATTAAAGCTATTCAGTGCTCTTGTGATGGCCTGGGATTCAGACTCGGAGGCTGAACCTGAGGGATCCCAGCCTGCACAGGATTCCCCACCTCCAGAACCAGCTGAGCCAGGGTTGGGACCTGAGCCTGAAGGGTCCTCCCCTGTGCTGGATCCTTAGGTGCAGGCACCAGCTGAGTCTGCTCTGGCCCCTGAGGTGATGGAGGACCCATTGCCTGCAGGTGCTCCACTCTCAGCCCCGTCAGGGGAAGAGGAGGTTGCCTTTGGGTCCGGTAACCCTCCAGCCTCTCCTGAGCTGCAGAGGCTCAGGGCAGAGAGGCGGAGGGAACTAAGTTCCCGCAGGAGGAGTGCTCACCTCCAGGCCAGGAAAGGCGAGTCACCTGTGGACCGGGGTCGCCCTATGCCTCGGGGCAGATAAAAGCCAGTCAGCCCCAGTCCCAAGTTGCGGGAGCAACATTGTTCGTAGCCTGTTCCTGCCTGAACCCTGCCCTGCTTTCCTGCCTGAGCTCCTGAGCTGCCCTGGCTCCCTGCTTGCAAGCCTGTTCCTGACTTCACCCAGCTCCCTGCCCTGCATCAAGCTTCAGCTACTATGGACTGCCTCCACATTGCACCTCTGACCATGGACCGGACTTGAACCTTGCCTCCCGGGTAACTCACAGGACCAGCACAGCTCTCCATGCATTGAAAGAACCTGGGAGCAAGCAGACGGGCATCACTGCAAACATTCCCTGCTGTCTGTGCATTCACAGTGTGGAAAGGGCCTCTATGCATCATCTTCTTCGGCGATCACTCGTAGCTGAGTAAGATTGTCTTCCATAAACTCGGTTTTAACAGTGAGTCTAAAAGTGACTGTGGAGGCCAAGCCTGAATCCACACATCCTTCCACAGTGGGGACATAGGCTTCTGGGTGTGAGTTGATCACGGTCTGAATTTGCCAAGCGTGCCTTCCTGTTAGTGTGTTTCTCGCTTTTGTCCTGAGTTTGAGCGTCTTCCATGACACCTTTGGTAAAGGCTGTTCTCCAACTGGAGCACTCACAGGCCAGTGTTTCCCAGTTGCCGGTGTTTATACTACATTTTTAAAGATTTGCCTTAAGAGAGTCTTTGAACCTCTTCTGTTGACCACTGGCATTACGTTTACCATTTTAAAGTTTGGAATAGAGTAGTTGCTTTGGAAGACGATCATCAGGCATCTGCACAACATGACCAGTCCAACAAAGCTGATGTTGAAGAATCATTGCTTGAATCATTGTTCATGCAGGAGGGGACACTGGTTCAATGAGGGTCTCCCCTTTGCATGGAAGAGTCCTAGGGGCATGCACCCTACACTCATAGTGCCCCTTCGCACACCAGCAATATGTGCAGATGGCTTTGTTGTGGCTGCGTTGAAGGCTTGTCAAGGAAGCCCCATGAACCCCATCACACCTCCTTCGGTGAATGAGAGAGTAATTCAGACCCCCTTGCCAGATAAAGGAGAATGTGGCCGTACTAGGCTTGCCCTAAGGCCTGGTTCTCCTTGAGGTATCAATCCTGTTAGTGATGTGCCCTTCCAGCCCGAATGTGCAGGCTCTCCTGACATTATGCTCCTGCGTATGGAAAACAACAAGGTGGCTCCTTTTGTCGCTGCCATTGGTAAACAATTGGGAGCCAGGAATCCTTGCCAGGAATCTAGTGCAAATGGTAGCGAGATCTACCAGCACAGCCAGATCCCCCTTCTGTTCTAGGGTAAGTTTCTGCATTACTGCATGATGTCAGTGGCCCACCTGTCAGTGGCCCCAGTCCTGCCACTCACACCTGGCCCAGGGCGGGGCCTGATGGGCTCTATAAAGGACTTCTGCCGCTGCCGCTGCTGGGCAGAGAGGACTCTGTTTTGTTTTTGTTTTTTGTTTAAATTGCTGTTATTTTTTTACCTATGTCATTTTAAACTGTGATATTAATGCTGTATTCTTAGTTTTCGATTTAGATTTATGTGGAAATTGTTTTCCATTTGGTTGTGTATTTTTTGGGTGTGGTTTATTTATTGTTTATGACTTTTGTAATTATGTAAATCTTGTTATGCTGTAAGCTGCTTTGAGCATTGTTTTTTTAACTGTGGAAAGGTGGCATGCAAATAAAAAATGATGATAATGATGATGATCTGAATTTTCTGCCTGTTGTGCACCTGTTGATATGGACATGACATTTTTAAAAGTGGTAACTCGCCCGCCACAAACCTGGGACTAGAAGCTTTTAAGACTGGGGGAAGGATAATATTTTTAATGGTTGCGCATACCCAGCCTCTCCAAATGTCCCTATTTTCCAAGGACGTCCCTGATTTAGAGAAGCCGTTCTGCTTTCTGATTTCAACCCAAAATGTCCTGCTTTTCCTTAGGCTGTCCCTATTTTCATTGGAGAAACATGGGAGGATATAGAGTTATCCATCCCCCTAGTTGTCTGAAGGCAATCCTATATGGGGAAGGTTTTTTAAAAAACGTTTAGTGTTTTAATATATGTTGGAAGCTGCCCAGAGTGGCTGGGGCAACCCAGCAAGATGTGTGGGGTATAAATAGTAAAATTATCATTATGGAATGGGACGTCCCTATTTTCATTGGAGAAATGTTGGAGGATATGCATACTTAGGGGGGAAATGAACTTAACTATTACATTATAAAAGGAAAAGGATTGTTTTGGCGTCAAAGTGGCTCACACAGTCAAATGGCACACCAAGGAGTGTCTTGTTCTTGCCACCGAGTCCTCACCCACACTTGAACTTTAAAAGGGGGAGGGCTGAGTTATCTTAGAAACAAGGACATAGCCTGCACATTTATTCAAGAGGAGCGATTTCAAAATAAAAATAAAACACTTTCCTATTGTTTCTCCTTTTTCCCTTGGCTCCTCTCCTCAGTCAGGATATCCTCCCCTGTATCTGCTGTGTTGATTTAACTTTAGTTTTCCTGGCAGCACCTTTCGAATTAGCGTTCAGCGCAAGGATTATGGCTTGGAATTATGAAGTTTTATTGCCCGGGGTCACGTGCATAATCTTGGAAAGGAAATTGGAACGGGCTCCTTTGGGTTGCTGTTGTGTGATGCATGTGATGCCTTCTCGCAAATTAATAGCTGTGCTCCAAAAATGAGAAGTCACCACTAGAATGAGAGAACAAAATAGGAGAAAGAGGGAGACAAATAAAACTTGAGTTTTCCTAACGGGGTGAGGCGCAACAAAGCAGAAAGTTAAGGGCATGATCTAGCTGTGTGAAAATCATTTGATTTTTTTATGGGAGAGGCTTAAGCAGATGTTTACAATCGATGGGAGTTTAAAGTGTTTCTTTTTGTCTGGATTTTGCCATCAGCAGAGGGTTGTTGTTGTTTTGGATGAGTAGTAATAAATAATGGCAGTGTGACTGCTTCTTATAAGTGCCTATATTTCTTAGATTTGTTCCGTCTTTCACAATACTTTTCACATTGCCTCTGCAATCAGGTCATCCCGATTTCCCCTGTGTTTTTCTTTAACGTGCTTTCAAAACAACAGTTTTGCCACAGGCAGCCTTTCCCTTCATCCTCCGGCCCAATGGTGGCATGTGGTGAGTCTGCTGCTCAGTTTGGCTGCCAGCCACTGTACACTCCCTTAGCCCTGACAGAGACGCCGTGTCTCTCTTCATCTTCGTGGTATCTTCCGCAACAAAAATAGTGTATGTAGACTGCAGATGAATTCATCATGCGAAAGGCTGGGCTGGATGAATCCCTAGCTGGAATTAAGATTGCCGCAAGAAATATCAACAACCTCAGATATGCAGATGACACAACCTTGATGGCAGAAAGTGAGGAGGAATTAAAGGACCTTTTAATGAGGGTGAAAGAGGAGACCGCAAAATATGGTCTGAAGCTCAACATCAAAAAAACTAAGATCATGGCCACTGGTCCCATCACCTCCTGGCAAATAGAAGGGGAAGAAATGGAAGCAGTGAGAAATTTTACTTTCTTGGGCTCCATGATCACTGCAGATGGTGACAGCAGTCACGAAATTAAAAGACGCCTTCTTCTTGGGAGAAAAGTGATGACAAACCTAGATAGCATCTTAAAAAGCAGAGACATCACCTTGCCAACAAAGGTCCATATAGTAAAAGCTATGGTTTTCCCAGTAGTGATGTATGGAAGTGAGAGCTGGACCATAAAGAAGGCTGATCGCCGAAGAATTGATGCTTTTGAATTATGGTGCTGGAGGAGACTCTTGAGAGTCCCATGGACTACAAGAAGATCAAACCTCTCCATTCTGAGGGAAATCAGCCCTGAGTGCTCACTGGAAGGACAGATCCTGAAGCTGAGACTCCGATACTTTGGCCACCTCATGAGCAGAGAAGACTCCCTGGAAAAGACCGTGATGTTGGGAAAGATGGAGGGCACAAGGAGAAGGGGACGACAGAGGACGAGATGGTTGGATAGTGTTCTCGAAGCTACCAACATGAGTTTGACAAAACTGCGGGAGGCAGTGGAAGACAGGAGTGCCTGGTGTGCTCTGGTCCATGGGGTCACGAAGAGTCGGACACGACTAAACGACTAAACAACAACAAAGACTGCAGATATCGACATGGCAGATGTTATGTACTGAGCTGAATCCTAGAACAATAGGATCCAGAATGCAGCAGTCTGACTGGTCCGCAGGAGCCACCCAATCCAGCTCCAGGGGGAAGTGAATCAGCAACCTGATTGGCCTGCAGGAGCAGCCAATCAGGCTTCTGGAGGTGGTGAATCTGCAACCTGATTGGCCTACAGGAGAAGCCCGGAATTATCAATGACGCAAGGCCCATTGTGTAAATAATGTATATATAGCTAGACGTCTTGGGGAAAGTTTCATTCATTGCTACTATGAGATGAATAAAGAGCATGAAATTCACACTCAACTCCGAGTATATTTCAGCAGACATGGCTTGGAAGCTTCCTACATTTCTGGTTGCTTTGCTTCTTCTTTCTTCTTCTTTTGAATTTTATTTATAAGTTTCCAGAGTTTACAAATTTAACACAACATACATACTTTCCCATTGATATTCAATTACCAGTTGACTCCCCACCCCTGCTGCCCCTCCATAATTTCTAGTATTGCTGCATATTGAAATTATCCTATTCCCCGTCCTTTCCCATTATTCCCAAATATTTTACGGCTGCTTTTCATTCAACTCCTACCTGTGTTTTTACATGTTTACAACAATTCTTCAAATATTCATAGAATCACAGAATTGTAGAGTGGGAAGGGACCCAAGGGTCATCTAGTCCAACCCCCCTGAAATGTAGGAATTGGTTTGCAATCCTCTTTCAAACCTGCCTCTTCTTGGTCTCTAAATTTCATAGTTAAATTTGCCAATCGGGCATATTCCATTTCAACTGCCACCACATCTGGCTTCACTCTGTCAGAGGAAGCAAGAGCCATTGGTGAGGTGATCTTTCCTTCTTTCCTCACCTATTTTTCTGGAATATGTTGCAATTTCTTGACGTGAGAGACCATCACAGAGTTTCCCCCATCTTCCCAGTTACAGTTTCACAGTAGCAGGTGGTTGTTTAGTGCTGTCAGCTGTGAATTGTGTCATCTTCATCTGCATTCCTTCTGCAGGTTGATCGATAACCAGCTGCCTTAACCTTACATTTCTTTTCTTTTCTTTTTTAAAAATATTTTTTATTGATTTTCTTTTCTCATAACAAATATCCAATAGCATTACTAAACATTTCTTTTTCAATTTCCCCCCTCCCTGTTGACTTCCCTCAGCTTCCATTTCTGGTTTATTCCATCAAATGATACATTCTGCTTTTTGTATATAATACTGTGTTATCACATTGTTATACTTCTTATTCTCTGTAAATAAAATTATAAATGTTTATTTATTTAAATCTTGCCAGCGAGTCCATATTTTGCTGTTGTTTCTGCAGATATATTGTAAAAGGTTCCCATTCTTTTTCAAAATCGCTATTGTCCTTTTCATGAAGTTTGTCCATTGAATTTGCTAACTCTGCATAATTCATCAGTTTTTCTTGCCATTGTTCTTTTGATGGTACTTCTCCATCTTCCAATTTTGTGCTATTAAAATTCTTGCTGCTGTTGTAGCATACATAAATAATCTCCGTTTTTCTCTTTGACAACTCTTATCCTAAAATACCTAACAAAAAAGCTTCTGGTTTTTCGACAAAAGTTATTTTAAACAATTTTTTTTCAGTTCATTGTATATCATTTCCCTTTTTAAAAAAAAAAAAAAAATCTTGCAGTCCCACCATATGTGGTAAAATGTACCTACCCCTTAACCTTACATTTCATTGGAAGTCTCTTAGGTCTCTTTTAGCACTGGGCCTGAACCCAAATATCTTCCTTTCCTCCTAAGAGAAACACCCACACGCCCACAGCTAGTGATGCAAATAATTACTGCTTTAAAAATTGCCAAAGTGTCATCAGAAATCACTTGGAACCAAACTACGCATCATTGCTTTGAGAGGAAATCCCCCGCTGGCAAAAAAAAAATAGGGGATTCCCCCCCCCCCAACCCAATACTAGCTTCAGAAAATGGATTTTCCTCAGGAATGCCCACCTACTCGAATCCCATTAACTATTGGTCACCATCCCTAAACTAATGCTATTTGCATTTAAACAACAACTGCAGCTGCCTGGCATATGATTGTCATGTGTAGTTTGCTTCTTAGTCAGATGATACTATGCTTGCTCCTTATGGGGAAATCTCTACTGAAAGTCAGGATAAGATTATATAGATTATATTATATATCACTCTTTCCTAGTAGTGATGTATGGAAGTGAGAGCTGGACCATAAAGAAGGCTGATCGCCAAAGAATGGATGCTTTTGAATTATGGTGCTGGAGGAGACTCCTGAGAGTCCCATGGACTGCAAGAAGATCAAACCTATCCATTCTGAAGGAAATCAGCCCTGAGTGCTCACTGGAAGGACAGATCCTGAAGCTGAGGCTCCAATACTTTGGCTACCTCATGAGAAGAGAAGACTCCCTGGAAAAGACCCCGATGTTGGGAAAGATTGAGGACACAAGGAGAAGGAGACGACAGAGGACAATATGGTTGGACAGTGTTCTCGAAGCTACTAACATGAGTTTGACAAAACTGCGGGAGGCAGTGGAAGACAGGAGTGCCTGGCGTGCTCTGGTCCATGGGGTCACGAAGCGTCGGACATGATTAAACAACTAAACAACAGCACCATATGATGTTGTCATGAAGAACTTCTTCCTTTCTGTCAATATACTGATGGAACTTCCATTACATGTTTATATATGCCTCCGCACTGCTTAACTCTGGACTCGGCTACACAGCTGCCAATGAAATGTTGAAAATGTGTCGCAAGGTGCAATATACAAATGTGTCGCTAGATGGCGATGGTGAGCTGTGCCAAATTCAATGTATTTTTCAAAACGTTTTTTAAGAAAGCATTTTTTATATGTGTGTAGATTCTGTGGGATTTTTTTATTTTTTTGTAGCTTCACTAAATACCTATCACCAGTGCCTCTATTTGAAATCCTAGAATCTCGACGTTCTCTGAATTCTCATGTGGTGACCACGGTGGGAAAGCAAATTTTGCTTCCTCTTGTACCGTTTTCCTTTGTATCTTAGTGACAGAGCCTCGAGAAACTGTTTAGAGGAGAAGGGTGACTGCCACATTCTTGCACCTGGCCTAGTTTAAAAGGAGTCCCTTCTTCCTGAAGCCCTTTCCTTGCTATTTCCCCAGAGGTGCTGCCAGAGGAGGAAAACTCCCTGCAACCTACCTGGACAAACTGAGCGAATAGAAAGTGCCCCTTTCCCCGGTACTCTATGCTCCTGCTGCTGGAAATGTTGTTGGTGCAGGAGCAGGTTTGTACAGAAGACCCAGTTGGTACACTGCTTTTCCTGGCAATGGAGCAGCGCAGAATTAGCAGTGAAGCAAACGAAAAGTCAGTTTAACTGGCTCCTTGCATGGCCATCCCACACTGGGACATACACTTGCTTGACATTCACCAGAACTACTGCTGCTGTTCTGCCTTACTAATACTAATAAATACTGAGGGTCAAAGTTGGTGCAATGCTCAGCAGCCCTGATTATTTTGTGCGTTTGCCTGCAAAAAAATGTAAAAGGTCTTGGTCTCATGTAAAGACTCCTGATTCCTGCATACATCAACCTAGCTCTGTGTGTGTGTGTGTGTGTGTTTGTGCGTGTATCGGAAGAGTGCAGCTTGTTGTGTGGCACATCACTCTTGGCTATTTTGCTGGGGTTCGTAGCGGCAAACCAAAGATTGCTCTGCTGTTAGATAATCTTCAGATGGAACATGGAACAGAGAAGCATTATTGTTTTAAATAAATACCATATTCAAAACAAAGGCTGGAATCCAAAGAGGCGCACGATTAGTTCTATGTGACCCAGATGGATCTGGGGTTTGTTTTGCAATTTATTATGGGGGTGGGGGGGGGGTCACAAACACTGCTGTGCATTTGGACTTTAACATATAAGTGGGCCTTCAACAAAATGTTGCAGTGTGGAGGGCTTATGCTCAGGGTTCCAACTAGCCAGCCCATGTCCTTGTCATGGATAGTCTAGCCCAGGGGTAGTCAACCTTTTTTACCTAAAAAAAGGGTAAAGGACCCCTGGGAGTTAAGTCCAATCGTAGACGACTCTGGGGTTGCGGCGCTCATCTCGCTTTACAGGCTGAGGGAGCCGGCGTTTGTCCGCAGTTTTTCCGGGTCATGTGGCCAGCATGACTAAGCCGCTTTTGGCACAACGGAACACCAAAACAGAGCACCACACAGAAACGCCGTTTACCTTCCCACTGGAGTTGTACCTATTTATCTACTTGCACTGGTGTGCTTTCGAACTGCTAGGTTGGCAGGAGCTGGGACCGAGCAACGGGAGCTCACCCCGTCGTGGGGATTCAAACTGCCGACCTTCTGATTGGCAAGCCCAAGAGGCTCAGTGGTTTAGACCACAGCGCCACCCACGTCCCATTTTTATACCTACCACCCACTAATGCATCTTTCTTGATGGTAAAATTTTCTTACCGCCCACCAGTGGTCGATGGGAGGAGGATTCGGCTTGTGCCGTAGAACCTCCTACCGCCCACCTAGAATCCTGAAACGCCCACTAGTGGGCAATAGGGACCAGGTTGACAACCCCTGGTCTAGCCCAGTCCCCCTCTTGCACAGAGTTTTCTGTTTTATTTGGTCAATATTCCACAGCTACTGAGCTTGCTCAGTCCTAATTCGGCTGTTTGGGGTATTTCCTCCCCATCCAGCCACCCACTGAGCAGGTTGCCTATGTTTTAAATATATTTCTGCAAACCTTGGGGGTTCTCCATGACTGCTGATACCTTCCTCTTGTGCATGAATGGCACCATTTCAGTTGCATATGCATCCACATAATAATGATCAACGGATCAAATGAGATTTTCGTTACTTCAAGACCATTTTAAATATGCCAAATTTTCCACATGGGAAGTAATACCATGAATAAAAGAGCATGGGAACCATGCTGAAAATGGCCTATGTACCATTTTGTTGTGTGTACCTTCACTGTTTTGAAGGGAACTTAGGTTGAGTCCTAGCTATAGTTTAAAAGGGGGTTTCAGCACTTGGTCATTGCTTTCTGTAAGACAGCAGTGCTTTATCGTATCTGCATTTTAGAGTGCTGTTATCTGACACCCCCAAAAGCAAGATCATTTGGACAATGCTATTCTGCATTTCCCAAAGCTTATATCCCATCATTGTGGCTGAATGGTTGAGGGTTTCATCCTTCACTTTCTAGTTTTCCATCCTAACCATTTTGAAAACCATGGATAATTAGAAAACTGCGCTTCAGAACAGTTAGCTTATTCAGTAGATAATTTGACTGGTATGCGCAAGGTTTTTCAAAAGGCTAGGTCATTGTGGTTGGAAAAATGAAAGTATTTTTCTCTCTAAGTTAGGCTCTGTTCCATTTATTTTTTTTAATGCACGAAGATTTTCTTGCACCTTTTACAGACATTCGGATGAGGTACTATAATACTTTCTAATAGTTAGCTGCTTGCAGACATGATCAATTGATCAGAATTTCTCTTTACAAAATGTTCAATGTTCTCTCTTAATAAAGAGGAGGCATGGGAGGATACAGAGAGATAAGTTAAATTGTTTCCCTTGATGCAAGTGTTAAAGCCTTCTTTAACCACATCCCAGTCCTCTGAGTTTTAATCGATATGTTTTCATTTACTTTTTGGATGTGATGGATTAAATAACAGAATGGGAAAAAGACGAATCAAGACACAGTTATTACTTTCCTTATATACTTGATGTTTGTCAGGGATTTTGGGTGCCAATTCATGCTGCAATGCTCTCTGCTTTAAAACAGTGGATTGATAGTTGTCTCTCATATGTGAATAACTGCACGTAGTTGTTGTTGTTGTTTAGTCGTTTAGTCGTGGCCGACTCTTCGTGACCCCATGGACCAGAGCACACCAGGCACTCCTGTCTTCCACTGCCTCCCGCAGTTTGGTCAAACTCATGCTGGTAGCTTCGAGAACACTATCCAACCATCTCGTCCTCTTCTCATCCCCTTCTCCTTGTGCCCTCCATCTTTCCCAACATCAGGGTCTTTTCCAGGGAGTCTTCTCTTCTCATGAGGTGGCCAAAGTATTGGAGCCTCAGCTTCACGATCTGTCCTTCCAGTGAGCACTCAGGGCTGATTTCCTTCAGAATGGATAGGCCAGGTGCAAAGGAGGACAGGACTTATGCACTTAATAGTAGTGGAGGAAGACATTTCAGCAGGTGTAGCTTGCATGGCAAGGGGATATAGCTTTGCCCATGCTATAAAATGGTAGGAATGATGTGATACAAGTATGTGATACAAACTGCACACTGTAGAGATATGATTTTGATCACAGGGAGAAAAGGATTAAACATCTTCTCCTTTCACTGGTGCTTCAATAAATTGGCTTCCCCCCAAATGCCCACCACCAACACTCACAGCTTGGACTATGGGGCTCGGATGGTGGATTTGACATGTACTGACTGTGTAGCTTGGCTCTTGAAGCCCCTGATGGGTCCTCAGTGTTATGTATTCAGTGGTCTGTGTTTCCCTGAGTTTGAGTCTGGATTAAGGATTCTGAGCCCCCATGTTCTGATTTGAAACATGATATCCAATCACAGGGCATTTCAGAATTTGGGCCTCTGCCATTGGCCCTTAAACTCTGAGTCATGATTCGCAGCTTGGAAGTTTAGACAGCCAATCATGTTGGGAGTGGGAGTGGCCCAGGCCTTCAGAAATGTGTACAGTGGTACCTTGGGTTAAGAACTTAATTCGTTCTGGAGGTCTGTTCTTAACCTGAAACTGTTCTTAATCTGAGGAACCACTTTAGCTAATGGGGCCTCCCACTGTTGCCGCGCGATTTGTGTTCTCATCCTGAAGCAAAGTTCTTAACCCGAGGTACTATTTCTGGGTTAGCAGAGTCTATAACATGAAGCGTCTGTAACCCAGGTACCATTCTGATGTAAAATGAGGCAAAACGTGATTTGATTTGTTTGTATCTCTCAGTCTTGTTGTCAAGCGTGGCAGCAAGCAAACTGTTATCAGAGAAAGTTTCCCGACTTCCTAAAGGGAAGCACTGTGACTGATATGTTCAGGAAATTCAAATTAATCGAGGGGCACTCGTTTCTGCCTTCTTGATTTTCACAAACCCACAGATCTTCCTTTACACGGGCATTCTGATTCTCTTCCTATCCTAATGTAGTGTCTCTGTGTTCTCGTTCAGGCCAATGAGGAAAAACCTGTATTCCTTCAAAGAAGCAGCTGCTAGCTATACAAAAAGTACTTCCAATACTATCCTCTCACAGCCAGACCCTAGAATAAACCTACGGTGGAATAATGGCTTCTTACTTTGACACATTCTCCTTCGTGGGACGAGTCATTAGGCAGGACATAGATCTTCGTACTTTTTGCAGAGAAAAGAATCATTGGGTTTCTCCCCCCCCCCCAACTACACTGACAGGATTGCACTGTGACACATTTATTGTGGAATAATCTTCTGCGGGCCAGAGCACACTTCATCAGACGCATGAAATATTGCGCTCATTTGGCGGCTGTAGATATAGCTCTTGAATTCTTTACAGAAGATTTGATCTATAAAACAAATGCAGAAGAACATTTGTCCCATTACTCAGGGATGGGGATGTTATTCAGAGTGCGGTTCAAATCTAACCACAATACTTGGGCCGCATTCTTTGCAGGGGTGAATTGATGAATCTATATTATCTTCTTGGGTTCTATTAATTGTGTATTAGTAGCTGCTCATCCCTTTTGGTCCCCTTCATGCGTACCCTGATGTATATGCTCTTTGCGACAGGGCCACCCATTCAAATATTGCTTTTGCTGCTGATTCCTGTTTATCTGCTGAAGCACTTTGCGTCACAGTTGCCTGCTCTTCTCTCTCTCTTGCAGTCATTTGATTGCACTTGCTTTATTATATTTGAAGGAAGCTGTTCAGTCATTAATAACTTTGCTGCACAAGGAATGTAGCTTTTAAACAACTCCAGCTCTGATTTATTCATCAAACCATATGCACTACGTGGGTTACTTAACCACAAGTAAACGAGGACCCCCTTCTGCTAGGTGCATCTTACAGTGCAATAGTGTACAATTTTACTTGGGGGTTACAGTGGTACCTCAGGTTACAGACGCTTCAGGTTACAGACTCCGCTAATGCAGGAATAGTACCTCGGGTTAAGAACTTTGCTTCAGAATGAGAACTGAAATCGAGCAGCCGCAGCGCAGAGGCAGTGGGAGGCCCCATTAGCTAAAGTGGTGCTTCAGGTTAAGAACAGTTTCGGGTTAAGAACGGACCTCCGGAACAAATTAAGTACTTAACCCGAGGTACCACTGTACAGATGAAGGAAACTGTCAATTTTCATCCTGCAAGTTTCTCATTTCCCGCCCACCCCAATCTTAAATTCAGTTCTCGACAAAACAAAAACAAAATCATTTCCTATGGGAGAAGGATGAGACATTGGCCATCATGATGACATTCATAGCCATGACCAAAGAAGAATCCAAAATTGCAAGTATTGGTCCATTATCACACATGTACCAAAGAGCAGTTGTTTATTGCATAAAGCATAAAGGTAAAGGTAAAGGTACCCCTGACCATTAGGTCCAGTCGTGACCGACTCTGGGGTTGTGCGCTCATCTCACTCTATAGGCTGAGGGAGCCGGAGCTTGTCCGCAGACAGCTTCCGGGTCATGTGGCCAGCATGACAAAGCTGCTTCTGGCGAACCAGAGCAGCACACGGAAACGCCCTTTACCTTCCCACCGGAGCGGTACCTATTTATCTACTTGCACTTTTGATGTGCTTTTGAACTGCTAGGTTGGCAGGAGCAGGGACCGAGCAACGGGAGCTCACCCCGTCGTGGGGATTCGAACCGCCGACCTTCTGATCAGCAAGTCCTAGGCTCTGTGGTTTAACCCACAGCGCCACCCGCATCCCTAACCTAAAATACTTGTGTCCTAATAATAATAATAATAATAATAATAATTTAATTTATATCCCGCCCTCCCCAGCCGAAGCCAGGCTCAGAGCAGCTAACAATAAAAGTAACACAGCATCCTAAAATCAATCCATTCTAAAATCAATTCAGAATCAAATTAATGGCAACCATTGGGCTAGAATGTCTTATTTCATCACAAAGTGGGGAGCGGGGTCTCAACTCACAAGCCTATGTATCATTTCCATGGAGTAACCTCTTGCTGCTTACTTCTGACTGCACCAGTTTTGTTAAGCTGTAACAAAAGATCTCCAGCCAGCTGTATGCAGCCAGCTGAAGTTCAATCTTTAGCTTTAAATTCGAAATGCAAACAATCTTGCTAAGAAGTGCTGCCATTTAGAATGAAGTAGGAACCACATCAGGGACGTGGGTGGCGCTGTGGGTTAAAACACAGAGCCTAGGACTTGCCGATCAGAAGGTCAGCGGTTCGAATCCCCACTATGGGGTGAGCTCCCGTTGCTCGGTCCCTGCTCCTGCCAACCTAGCAGTTCGAAAGCACGTCAAAGTGCAAGTAGATAAATAGGTACTGCTCCGGCAGGAAGGTAAACGGCGTTTCCATGCGCTGCTCTGGTTCGCCAGAAGTGGCTTAGTCATGCTGGCCACATGACCCGGAAGCTGTACACCGGCTCCCTTGGCCAGTAAAGCGAGATGAGCACCGCAACCCCAGAGTTGGTCACGACTGGACCTAATGGTCAGGGGTCCCTTTACCTTTACCTAGGAGCCACATCAAAAGAAAGGAAAGATGTATCCAGCCTCTGACTGAGTACTTTCTTCGTGCTCTGGCTTTTTCTATGCTAACTGGTGCAGGCAAACTTGGAAACCTCAGTATTCCCCTAATTCACTTCCCAAAGCAAAGACAGACCATCACTTACCCAGGTGCTCTTGCGTGATTATGTCATTGCTCCTGTTCTGAAATAAGTCCTGTTGTTCTTGCCGATCAGAAGGTCAGCGGTTTGAATCCCCGCGACGGGGTGAGCTCCCGTTGCTCCGTCCCTGCTCCTGCCAACCTAGCAGTTCGAAAGCATGTCAAAGTGCAAGTAGATAAATAGGTACCGCTCCGGCAGGAAGGTAAATAGTGTTTCCGTGCGCTGCTCTGGTTCGCCAGAAGCAGCTTAGTCATGCTGGCCACATGACCCGGAAGCTGTATGCCGGCTCCCTCGGCCAATGAAGCAAGATGAGCGCTGCAACCCCAGAGTTGGTCACGACTGGACCTAATGGTCAGGGGTCCCTTTACCTTTTTTTAATAATCATAACTGTGATCAGATCATTGTGGCCTTGTATGCAGTTGCCAAGGTACTTCGGAATGTGCATTCTTTTGAATAATATTTTGTCACCAATTCCTTATTCCTGTGCAATAATTAGACATCCTGCAGCCTCAATTATGTTCTTAGATTGGCATATTGAAATAAAGTGCATCTGTTTAAGTAGAAGTTATATTAATCACTTAATAAGCTTAGCACTATGTGGTCTCATGCTAAGTAATGAGATCTGGGAATAATAAGAACAGCTTGACTTCTCTCTTAAGCATTAAGAAAAGTCTAAAAATGGACTTTGCTGCAGTTAATAAAAAGCCACACCACATATGAACAAAAAAGGCTTTGTCACAAAAGCGTGGGGAAGGGAAAGGGAGAGCTCGCCCTCTACTGGCAGATTTCATTACAATACATTTGTAGTTTCATCACTGTAGATAACTTCTGTGAAGCAATTCATTGGTGCTATACCAGAAGCATTTAATTCAACTGATTGGCAGCATTCCATCGATTCGATTACTTATATAACACACCGGATATGTTCACTTCCTATCCCACCATTTTGTGTAATGTGTAAAGCATATCATAAGCCCCATCATGGAAATATGAGACTCTTTCAGCCCTATCTTATGCATGTTTACTTTAGAAGTCCCAAGGTGTTGGGTGGAGCTTACTCTCAGGAAAGTGTGCATATCGGATCACAGCCTCAAGAACGTAATTGTGGGTTTAACCATTTCAAGGAATTTGGGTATGCCAAACTTTCCCTCGTTTTTTTCTGGATGGGTGCAATCCGCTGCATGCTTATTTCAGAATAGATCCCATTAAAGTCAGTGGGACCTATAACCCATTCCAATGGATATTTAATTATAAGTCAGCTAAACTTTTGTTGTGCTAGCCAAAGGCCATGGCATCTTCCGAAGTAGCCGGGTGGGGAAAACAGCAGTCGCTACATTTGCAGTAAAACCATGATCAGATCCACTGAAATTTCTTACTTTTTCTTTTTATCTTTTCTTTGTTAGGTCTTTTTCTCAGCCTACTCTCTGTTTTCTTTAAAGAATTTATTTCTTTGGTTTTTCAGATTAAAGTTTTACAATCACATATCCAACATACAACATAAAAACAAGATTCCAAAGAATCTCCTGGACTTCCCTCCTCCCCTTTGTGGGTCCTACTTTTAATCATTTCCTCCTACATCTTTTATGACAATCCAGACCTTTTACATCTCCATTATGTCCAAAATTCACTATTAAACTAGAAGTGTTATTCCAATCCTACTAACGATTTCAGCTGTTTACAGTGTTTTTCATGATAAATTATAAATTTTCCTCATTACTTATTAAAATTTTGGTCTTCCTGATTTCTTATTCTTCTGGTCATTGATCTGCCATTCTTCTCTGATTGGGACTTGATCTTCTTTCTATCCCTGGGCCCATAACACCTGTGCAGCAGTGATCATACATAAATATAGTCTTTTCTGCTCCGTCGGGATTTCAGTGCCTAAAATCCCTAAAAGAAAGGCTTTTGGGGTTTTTAGAAAAAGTTATTTTAAACATTTTTTTTCCAATGCATTATATATCATATCCACCGAAACTTCTTATTACACAGAATAAAAAGTAATTCTCAAATAAAATGTGCAAATTAGATCTCAGAGTCCCCATTGCAATTGACTGTTAATTATAAGGGTGTTTGTAGAATCAAAGAATTGTAGAATCCAACCCCCTGCGATGCAGGAATCTTTTGCCCAAGGTGGGGCTTGAACCCGCAACCCTAAGATTAAGAGTCTAGTGCTCTACTGACTAAGCTATCCCAGCAGTTACTGCCACAGCCACCTCTGCCTTCATCCAGCCCCCACCTGCATGCTACCTTTCTTATATCCAGTCCAAGGAGTGGCACTGCTTATCAGCTTTGTCCTCCTTCGTCTCGGTGTTGCCCTTGCAGAACTCAGGAGGGAGGGACATGGGGACAAAGCTAGAATTAGTGGGCTCTGCATGTTGTTGACTCTGGCTCCACTCCATGTTGGCCTCCTTGTCGTCTTCCCCATCAGTTTCACTGTGCATGAGCCACCATAGATGGTCTTGGAAGACCAACACCTTCCCACTTTGAATTAAGCTAAGCCTGTAAGGACCTGACAAAGTGTCTGAAAATCTTCCACCACTGGAATTCTTATATAAGCCACTCTGCGTCTCCTGTAAGAAGAACAAGGCATGAGCATAATAAATAAAATGTAAGAAGGTGGAATAATAAAGCACTCTGTGTACACGGAGAAACGTTAAAGTGGAAAATAATAACAAAACACTGCAATTCCTGAAAACAGAGGCGCTAGCTACTTTAACGATCTTCTCGTTTTCATTCCTTCTCCAACTTGATGTTGTTTCAGATGTGCATCTTCCAGTTGCCCTTTCTGCCTGCTCTGAATCAAACATTGTACCTCTTCATACCAGGAAGTCCCAAGATAATAACAAAAGGACAAGTTTTACACAAATATTGCATCAGCCGATCGAGAACGCTCAGCAGTAAGAGTCTGGTTTTCTGTTCTTAATACTTAATAACTGCATCCGCATGAGTTGAACTAGATGTTACAATTTCCCCGTGATGCATCTGGATTCCTTTATGATGCCAGTTTTGGAAATGGAAGGGGTATTTGCAAGGAACCGTTCCCTAAACAAGGCTGCCTTCAGATGTCAGATAGTTGTTTATCTCCTTGACATCTGATGGGAGGGCGTTCCACAGGGCGGGCGCCACTACTGAGAAAGCCCTCTGCCTGGTTCCCTGTAACCTCACTTCTCGCAGGGAGAGAACCACCAGAAGGCCCTCGGAGCTGAATGATGGGGGTGGAGACGCTCCTTCAGGTATACTGGGCCGAGGCCATTTAGGGCTTTAGAGGTCAGCACCAACACTTTGAATTGTGCTGGGAAACATACTGGGAGCCAATGTAGGTCTTTCAGGACCTGTGTTATACTGAACTATAGTGAAATATTATGTGAATGAGCCTATCCTCGTTCCATGCTCACATGCAGCAGGTTATGGGTGACCAGGGCGTGTGACATCATGACGTTACACGCACACACACACCCCGGTCTCAGAACCTGACTTCCAGTCCCACTGAAAGTCAGGTTCTGAGACCTTGGAAAGTATCTCTGTAGTGAGGCCTCGGAGGTGACTTCTGGTGCTTTGTGAGGCACCAGAAGTTGCGTCGGGGCCCCCACAGTGTAGGTGCTGAGCACCCACAACAAAAAATTTGTGGGTGCTCGGGCACCCAGAGCCCCCTATAGTTGGCGACCCTGCTCACATGCAACCAATTTTCTCTCCCCCGTCGTTGTGGCTGCAAGGAGAACATCTGAGGCTTTCATTTCTGCTTTTGTTCAATCACGACTTGTCATGTCATCTGAATGGACAAAACTGTGGCTAAGGTTAACTATGGCTTGCATTAAGCAAGCAAATATCGACCATATGGCTAAACTGGTGTTTAGCATAGCATCAAAATGTGTCCAAATTGAAGCATGCTGGTTCTGCTAGGCTTTGGGGGTATATTGCTGCTTTGTGAAATGGAGGGCAAAGGTTGGTGTCTGAATTGTGCAGTGAGATATTTTCAAAACTATGGGTCCTCAGAAGGTGGGGACCATTTTGGCTCCATTTCAGCAGGAAAATATTTGGATCAGCACTGAGGAACATAATGGGAAGCATTTTTCTGCCAGTTAAACAGGAAGGGAAGAACTTTTGATAGAAAGGAAGCAGCCCTTGCCTAACATTGTGCTGTAATTTTCCAGGCATCCATCACCCGCTAAAGACACCTTTAAAATTCAAGACATTTCAGTCATCATCAAAGTGTACGTTCTGGTGACATCTTTAACACCTCTGCGGGCATTCATTCATTCAACTGCTGTCGTCTGGTATCCGCCCAAGAAGAAGCACTTTTCAGTCAAGGTAAGCCTGTGATTTCATCTTCATTTCAGTTTTATTACCAAAGAGCTTGAAAAATGCTTGGTTTGTTGGTTTGTTTTATTTCCCCACTTGTGTAAGAAGCTCTTTGCATCTTATCCACCGTGCACTGAAATGAAAGTTGGCTTTATAAATGCACGGGTGAGAGTGCTCAGATTTTGAAATCAGCTAAAGATGTGCAGAATACAATAGGACAATCTCTTTCTCTTTTTAAAGTTCCCACCCATGTTTTTCTCTGTCTGTCATTTTCACCCTTTTAGACTTTGACCGGATAGTGGTACAGCCAGTTCCTTCAGCATCTGGTAGATGCTGATAGTATGTTAGGGTCCTTATTTCAGCCAGACTGCATATTACAGATATAATCTTGGATCCCATCTCTTGCTGGGCTGTGGCTTCACGAATTTCATGAAGATGAAGAAATGCAACATAATTCTGTTTTTTGAAAACTCCTTCATTTTTTACCCTTTTCATTTGCAGCTGCAAGCCTTTTTCGAAACCGTCTTGAAAGGCAGTTCCCCACAGCAGGCGCTGGAGGACATGAAAGAAGCAATAACCAAACTCTTATTGATAACTGAGGTTTTTAGTGAAGCCCCTTCTTCCGGACCAAAGGCCTCCAGCCAGTAAGGAGATTGAAGCACACAAATTGAAATAAGCTGAATTTTCTTAGAGATGCTCTTTGGAATATGAGGGTGCCTTGAACCTGGCTTCCAAAGTCTGGGACATAATGGAGCCATGGAGCTTTGCCTTGATGGGTTTATTTGAACGCTCAGAGTCTAAAACAGGGATAGATACAGAAAGGAGTATCTGTTGGTAAGGAGAAAGACTTCTTTTTTTAAAAGACATCTTCTTGGAATCTGCTATCTGAAGCCACTGAACACTTTCTGAGGTGTTTTGTTCCTTCCTGGTTAAAGTATTGTTGCAGGCAACCCCAGTCTCTGAGTGGTACAAGATTCCAGGGTTTCCGGGCTCAGTTTCCTCTGAATAATAATAATAATAATAATAATAATTATTATTATTATTATTATTATTTATACCCCGCCCTCCCCAGCCAAGGCAAGTCTCAGAGCGGCTTACAAGCAATAATAAAAACAAGTTGAATGATTACAACTTAAAAACAAAATTAAAATACAACATTAAAATATTGAAACATTAAAATATTAAAATGTAGCCTCATCGCAGGAGGAGAAGGAAAAGAAAAAAGAAAGAGGGGGAGGGAATCAAATTGGCTCCAAGCCAAAGGCCAGGTGGAACAACTCTGTTTTACAGGTCCTGCGGAAAGAAATCAGATCCTGCAGGGTCTCATGAGGCAGAGCGTTCCACCAGGCCGGAGCCAGAGCTGAATGAGGGTCAGCGGAGATTGTGGTGTCTTTATAATATATGGTTTATTTACACATATATACAACTTGAGACTACAGTGGAGGGGCTCACAGCCTCAATGCCCCAAGAGGGTCTTGCTTCTCCCATTGCCCCTGCCTTCGATTCTGGCAGAAATCAGACATGGCTCTCACTCTTTGCCTTCTCAGCTTTGCCTTGCTACCAGCTTCCAGTTTCTAGTTCACATAATTCGACTCTCAGTTCTGGCCTTTGTCTTTCTAACTCCCAGCGAGTTGAAGGAGGGCCCCCCACCCATTTTCTGTCTGGCACAGAGTCACTTCCTTTGTTACCTTACTGGCCCATTGTCTCTCCAGGAAGCTAGCCTGGCTATTCCAGGATTTGAATCCTGGTTTCATGCATACAATCTATCTCCACCCCCTCTACAAAAAACAAAACCCCTCGTAACAGTATTATTCACAGGCCAGTCATTCAAATGGGAAAAGGGGGCTTTCTGAAAGAGACGTAGTGCATTTTGAAATCTGTATCTTAGGTCATTGCCTCCTTTGAAGACAGAACCAACTCTTCATTTCTGTCATCTTACTTCAGGTGCAGTTCCTGCTTTCAGATGCTAACCTTCGACGTTGGGCTCAGCCACTCTATGGATCCGGTTATTCTTGAGGTAAGCAAGCGTCGGCAGCATCTCCCCACATGAGCAGCTGCCTGTGGCTAAGCGAGGGGAAATCCTATAGGAATTCCCAGTGAAGTTTCCTTATACTGCAGTGCTTTAACGCATCACACTGGAACGGTGAGCATAAAAGTAAACCCAGAAACAGTAACATGAAACACCTTTTCTGTTCTGATAAACAAGCCCAGATGGATTCTATATTTATGGTCAAACTGTAGGTACTGAGAGCAGTGCACTTGATAAATGTTCATCTCCAAATGAGTTAATAACCTTAAGTTAATAACCTTCCTAGGTACATGAACACTTTGATTTTCAAGCTGACGGAGAGTCGGATTTTCAGGACCAAACTGTTAAAGAAACCCTTCTTGGAGATACTTTCAGAATTCTCTTAGCAAATCAGTCATCTTCCTCTACTTTCTTTGAGGCTTTGCAGAACGTTTACCGATCAACAGGGATTAAGGTATTGGTAGATCTGTTTATCTAATATTTATTACACTTAATTAGTCGCTTTTTTAAAAAACCAAACAATCTGATCACCCTGTAAAATATCTGTGCTTTTCTGTGTTTGTCCAGCATAAGAGTAAGGCTATACTCCTGCCAACCCAGCAACTTCTTTCTCAAAAAATCCTCTGCTACTCTCGACCAGGTTTAACTTGGCACCAGTGTTAACCATGGTTAATGTTAATGTTACTCTATTTTAACTCAGAGGTGGGTCATGTCTTGTGCTATGAGGCAGAGATATGAGGTTCCAGAAACATGCTGCTGGCATGATGTAGAATCTCATAAGTTCAGATAGTATGCTCACCCTGTTTCTAGTATTCTGTTTATTTTAAACACAATCCTGAACATGGTTTGCATTCTGTTATTATATGAAAAAAAAATCATTTGGACTTCTTCAACAGGCAGGATAAGTTAGGAAAGTATAGGCTGACAATCCTCCAAACTATGGACCATTTCAGCCTATCCTATATATCTCAGATGGCTCAGTCTGCAGAGCATGAGACTCTTAATCTGGATTCAAGCTCCACGTTGGGAAAAAGGATTCCTGCATTGCAGGGGTTGGACTAGATGACCATCGTGGTCCCTTCCAACTCTATGATTCTAGGATGTATTTGAAGCTGTGCCTCCAATATCCCAATCCTAAACAAACTCACTTGATTTCAGCCAGCAGATCCAAACCATACACTTAAAGCATACCAGTACACATTTACTTACAATGGGGACGCAGGTGGCGCTGTAGTGTAAACCACTGACCCTCTTGGGCTTGCCGATCAGAAGGTCAATGGTTCGAATCCCCATGATGCAGTGAGCTCCCATTGCTCTGTCCCAGCTCCTGCCAACCTAGCAGCTCGAAAGCACACCAGCGCAAGTGGATAAATAGGTACCGCTGCAGGAAGGGAAACAGTGTTTTTGTGTGTTCTGGCTTCCGTCATGGTGTTCTGTTGTGCCAGAAGTGGTTTAGTCATGCTGGCCACATGACCTGTAAAGCTGTCTGTGGACAAATGCCGGCTCTGTAGGCCTGAAAGCGAGATGAGCGCCTGTTACGTACTAAGCTTGGATCCTAGAACGATAGGCAGGTAGGATCCTAAAACGCAACAACCTGATTGGCCTGCAGGAGCAGCCCAATTAGACCCCAGGAGGAAGTTAATCAGCCTATTAGGCCAGTACAATACTAGGATGCAACAACTGATTGGCCTGCAGCAGCAGCAGCCCAATCAGGCGCCAGGAGGGAAACATAATCAACCAATCAGACGGTACTCATTTTGTAAATAATGTATATAGCCTGAGGTTTGGGGGGAAATCAATCACTGTTCCCATGAGCTGAAATAAAGTCCCTACTCAACTCTGAGTATATTTCAGCGCTGCAATCCCGTAGTCACTTTTGATTGGACTTAACTGTCCAGGGTTCCTTGACCTTTTTACCACACACATTTACAGCACATGACTGCCAACAAAGAAATATGGGAGCTATAGTTTGTTAAGAATGCTAGGAATTGTTGCTCTGTGAGGGGGTAACTCACAGCATTCTTTGGGGGGAAAGTCCTGTGTTTGAAATATGTGTTGGTCCTTAAAAGTATCATTATGGAGCTGTCCAGTGAGGCAATGCAAGGTGGGTTTCTTCTGGATGTTGTGGTCATTAAGCATGTGTCCATCTTCCAGCTGTTTGCCAGCAAAGGACAAGTTTATAAAAACCCAACAGATTGAAGGGATAAAGCTTTTTATTGGTCAAGGAGTCAGGGTGCCAGTAGCAGAGAGCTGTCTGCCTCAGAACACATGTACTTTGCCTTAGGACCCAAGGCTTCCCCTACTGTCCATGATCTTCTGCTTTCCTTTCACAGCAAGAGCATCTCCCAAAGGAATTTGACCATTGTCTAACTTTAGAAGAACTAAACCCACTGATCAATTTTGTAAAAGAGCTGCAGAATCTAGGACAATACGAAGTGGTAAGCCAACATTTGTGGGTTTGTTTTATAGCAAGTCTTTTTTGTCAATGCGAATATTTCCCCACATACCTTTGATATGATTTTTATTCACCAGAGCAGGAAGAAAGAAAATAGGGGGAAATATGTCTTCTTCTTTTTTTAATGAGTAAGAGATACAAAGACTTATCGGTGTGTACTTGTAATTTCAAAAGGGCCGTATAATGTTGGATTAAATCTTTTAGTGTGACAGCACCTATAATTTTGATCTCCCTATTCACGTTAAACAGGCGCTCTCACTATCATTTTTTATGCCAGCTGATTTTTTATTTCAACCTACACAGTTGTATAAGTTAATTAGCTATATTTGCTTTAAAAGATTTACTGATTTAGTGTTCTATTGATAATTATTTTACATATATTTTTAAACAGCTTTGTGGCTTTAACTGGTTTATTGGTAATTAAACTATGTACACCACATAAACAACTATCTGACTTTTAGAAGACACCTGAAGGCAGCCCTGTTTAGGGAAGTTTTTAGTGTTTGATGGTTTTATTGTGTTTTTAATATTCTGTTGGAAGCCGTCCAGAATGGCTGGGGAGGCTTACCCAGACGGATGGGGTATAAGTAATAAATTTGTTGTTGTTATTGAGTTTTATGATTAAGCAGTCTATAAATATTTCTACAACTAGAAATCAACTGCATGTCTTTACTAATCTGATCCACATTCACTTTTTCCCCTTTCAGCTGTTCCCCTCCACTGTTCCCAAGACCCATTTTTTGATGCATGACCTTTATCGTATGGTGAATCCGGGGGAAAAACTTGGCTCAATCCTGGCTGTGCATTGGTTCCTTTCAAATTTACTTGAACAGTTGCATGTCATTAACAAAGGACCACGTGCAAACCTTCCAAAGGGGTAAGGTGGCAATTTGATCCTATTTCTGGGTTTTGATTGATTCCATGAAAAGATGACAACCCTTTGGACTTCTGCAATGATACACTTCGTTGCATCGAATCATACAGTTGGAAAGGACCCCTAAGGTCATCTAGTCAATTATAAATACAAATACAATTCTTGGCATTAAGAGTTAAAACATTTCAAAACACTAGGATCAATCTAAAAGGGACAGGAGTGAGGCTGTCGAGGATCACAAAGTACTCAATTGTTCTGCTTCACCCTATCTATTCCCTAGAGCAGGGGTAGGCAAACTAAGGCCCGGGGGCCGGATCCAGTTCAATCGCCTTCTAAATCTGGCCCGCGGACCATCCGGGAATCAGCATGTTTTTACATGAGTAGAATGTGTCCTTTCATTTAAAATGCATCTCTGGGTTATTTGTGAATAATCTCTCCCGTTAGAGTGAATGAGCAGTTTTTCCACAATTCGCATTGTAGTGGGGGATGGGTTTGTGTGTGAAATCAGGAAGTAGAGTGGTCATGACCACATTTGGCTTTGGCTTATTACCCACAAAGGAATGCAGCTCACTGCTATAAGATAGCAATTATTGATAACGTCTATAGAGTATGTGTAAGACAAGAAGAATGCCATAGGATCCATGTGACTTGGCTCTGAAAATCACATTTCTAATACAGTGGTACCTCGGGTTACATGAGGTTACATACACTTCAGGTTACAGACTCCGCTAACCCAGAAATAGTGCTTCAGGTTAAGAACTTTGCTTCAGGATAAGAACAGAAATCATGCTCTGGCAGCGCGGCAGCAGCAGGAGGCCCCATTAGCTAAAGTGATGCTTCAGGTTAAGAACAGTTGCAGGTTAAGTACGGACCTCTGGAACGAATTAAGTACTTAACCTGAGGTACCACTGTATTAGACCAATGTGCTTTGCAACTGGGCAAGGCAAAGATCTTCCCGTTCAGTCCTTATACTTCTAGCACTATGAATCAAAGACTTTTAAGAATTGTTTACTCTTTTTCCACAGGCAAAACAAGGATTCCAGAAATGTGCCTTGGATGAAAACCAAATGGTCAAGCCTTAGGTGAGGATTTAAAAGCATGTGTTTATATGTGCTAAAAGTTGCCCAGAGTTGTTGGGGAAACCCAGCCAGATTGGCGGGGAAGAAGAAGAAGAAGAAGAAGAAGAAGAAGAAGAAGAAGAAGAAGAAGAAGAAGAAGAAGAAGAAATACAAAGCAAATTTTTAAGCAACACTTGTTCTTATTTTGTGTTTTTATCTTGTATTTTTATGCTGTGAACTGCCCTGAGATCTATTGATGGAGGATGGTATATAATAATAATAATAATAATAATAATAATAATAATGTAAATGACCCCTGGGTGGTTAAGTCCAGTCAGAAGTGACTATGGTGTGCAGAGCTCATCTCGCATCAGGCCAAGGGAGCCAGCGTTTGTCCACAGACAGCTTTCTGGGTCATGTGGCTGGCAGGACTAAACTGCTTCTGGCACAACAGAACACCGTGATGGAAACCAGAGCGCATGGGAACGGCGTTTACCTTCCCACTACAGCTGTACCTATTTATCTACTTGCACCGGCATGCTTTTGAACTGTGAGGTTGGCAGGATCTGGAACGGAGCAACGGAAGCTCACCCCGTCGCGGGGATTTGAACTGCCAGCCTTCTGATCGGCAAGCCCAAGAGGCTCGGTGGTTTAGACCACAGTTTCATCCGCACCCCTGACAACAACAACAACAGTCACCTGAGCACCTTGGGATAACCGGTGCCAAGGGAATAATGGGCACAGATACAGTCACTGCACAACCTCCGTTTGCATCAACTGAGTGTGTACAAACTTCTCCTCCAAGTCCTGTTGAACTGAGTGGGGGTTGCACAGCAGCGAGTCCCTCCTAGGGAATTTCATTTGTTTGCTTCTGTGAATCATTTATCAGTAGCAGTGATTAGGGTCATCAGAATTGCATAGCAGAATTTGATAACGCTGTCCAGCATTCAAACATTTTAGAAACTCACAAGCATAACATGATGGTGACCACTCTTTTTTTGTCCCAACACTGTAGGGAAAGTCAAGCCTCTGGCAAAAAATGGCAAATGTCATTTTGCGTATGCAATGGAAACTTTTCACTGAATGAATTTTTAAACCATTATTAATGGAATGCCATGAAAAATATATATGACCCATGCTAGATTAAATTATATTATCTTTCTCTATAAAGATTATTGAAGCAAAGACCATCTACAAAGGTCAAGCTCTATTTCCTTTATGGGTTCCTTTACTATTCCAGATTAGCTTCTTCCATTTTATTAATGTCAGCAGTTACCAAAAGAAAGTGCTTTGAGGGAGGGGAGTAAGGGGAGGGGGAAGAAACCTCACACTAGTGTTGTATGCAGATGTTTTCTTTCCTTGCACTTGTTAGTTTAGAAATCTCTCTGCTTTTCCATCATTAGGACTGGTTACTCAGAGAAGGGTGGCATGAAAACAAGATCTTCTGCAATTAGAGAAAAACATGAAGGTAATAAAGTTTGTATTCTCTCTCTCATTCTATTTGCGGGGGGCGGGGGGGGGGCGGGGATCACTTATGGGTAGAGCAATATGAAGGCCATGTAGCTGAACTGCAGCAGCCAATTAGAATAGCCTCAAGGAGATGGCCATTTGCCCAGGCAGGTGCATTATGTGACCCATGAGAACAGCAAAATAACCAGACTGTACAATGGTGCCGGGATAAAATCAGGCCAAATCTTTGCGTGGACAGGCAGAGTCCCCCAAACCCTGGGTGGCCCCCCCATGTGGAATAATGACTCAAGACAACGTGCTATGGGATTAAAATTGGCCACAACTTTATTATGTTTCAGATGTGGGTAGATCTTGGCTCAGGCATTGGGCATTTATCCCTCCCAGTCCCCGCCAGGGATCTGGGGAACATCAGGGTTATCCAGTGTGTGTGGTGGGGGGATGGGCTGGCCCTGGAGAACATATATTCAAACAGAGAGAGCCTGCCCCCGTTATGCCGCCATCAAAGGGGAGAGCAATGACGACCTCTAGGCATACGGCCAAAGCCTCCCCTCAAAACAACCACTTTAACGGGGAACCCTGGTATCGCCGCCACAAAGAGAAGGGGGGCGTGGATCACCGCTACACGCTCACCCCCATTTAGAGAAGATAGACTAAAGGATTCCTCCCAAGGCCTAATACTGCCAAAATTATGACGTTTTGCTATGGGAAAAGCAAACCTGCCAATGAAGGAGAATCCCTTTCCGGCCCTTCAACAGCGACCCTGACGTAGCAACACCCGCGTACCTGTGGAGAAAAGGTTAACCTGCAAAAGAAGTCTTAACTGAGGGTGGGTAGGGTGGGAAAAGCTCTGGAGCCAACTGTCGATTCCCAGTAAGACCCTCCCCCTATTGTGTGGGCAGGTAGTCCCTCCCCCTACCTGGCCTGGTCACCTTGGCAACGCTTCCCCAGGCGGGATTGGACAACTGACTGAGGTAGGCGGAGACCTCCAGGTATCCCACCTGGGGGGAGGCGAAACCAAGCCTGTGCTAATGGAGCCACATAGTGTCAAGGGGCTGCACGCGACCACGCAAAGGGCGCCCCCCCCTTTAGTGTGGGGAGCGGTCATTATTGACAGCAGCAGGCAGGGCAAGCGTTGGCATGGCATTGGGTCCCAGGATCAGTTAGTTCATCATTCCACAAGCCCCAGGTTAATGGAATGGATCCTCCCAAACCTGTAGGATGGGAGTCAGCCAGTGTTGAACCTTGCTGTGGTGCAAGCCAAGCAAGCAGTCTCACCGGGGGACGAGGGTGAAGATTCCAACCAGGCAGATACTGAGCCCACGCTTGGGTTTTGCCATGGTCAGTCCTCCCCTCAGGCCCCTTATGGGGGCCCCCCTATACTGTGTTGATCCTGCCCAATGCTATTTCCTCCCTCAAACAAACAACGTTCCTAACAAAGAAAAGCCATAATTTCACTGAGGGAAAGGCGGAAAAAACCCCAACCAAGTGCCAATCAGCTTGAGAGGGGGGAAAATCCTTTCTGGCCCTGTCAACCAGCAACCCTAAACTGCTCAGTGAAGGCTCTAACCTGAGGGTGGGCGGGCAGGAAGCTCTCAAAGCAAAATGGCTGTGAGCTCCAGGGAAAGCAGTCTTATACAGTCATACCTCGGGTTGAAGTAGCTTCGGGTTAAGCATTTTCGGGTTGTGCTCCGTGGCGACCCGGAAGTAATGGAGCACGTTACTTCCAGGTCTCGCCGCTCGCACTTGCACAGACGCTCAAAATGACATCGTGTGCATGCGCGGAAGCGGAGAATCGCGACACGCGCAGACGCGGGTTGCGTTCGCTTCAGGATGCGAACAGGGCACTGGAACAGATCCCATTTGCATCCAGAGGTACCACTGTACAGTGGTACCTCAGGTTCATACGTTTCAGGTTACATACGCTTCAGGTTACAGACTCTGCTAACCCAGAAATAGTACCTCGGGTTAAGAACTTTGCTTCAGGATGAGAACAGAAATTGTGTGGTGGTGGCGGCACGGCAGAAGCGAGAGGCCCCATTAGCTAAAGTGGTGCTTCAGGTTAAGAACAGTTTCAGGTTAAGAATGGACATCCAGAATGAATTAAGTTCTTAACCCGAGGTACCACTGTATAGGCTTTTCCTTCCCCGCTGCAGCAAGGGCTCATGGGACATCTTTTTCCCATGAGCCCATCACACAAATATACTGGGCAAAAAACCTTGTCCAGTATTTTGCTGCAATCTATGGGCCACAGCACTGCTGGGCAAAGGTGTCCCGTGCTTATTGGGCACAAGATGGGGCTTAACAGCAGTCGCTTGAGTGTTGTCATAAATACAGATTCCATCCTGACCATTCTTGGTTATTTAGTGTGCGAAATGTGACTGTGTTGGTGCAGTGAACACATTTTGGATGGTGCTTGCGATGTTATTGCATGAGTCCCTCCTTAACATTTTATCTCCACTGCCACTAAAATGGCCCCTACACAGTGCTTTTGTTCCCTCTTTGAATAAGGCTGTCCATTTATTCCCCCAAAGGCTGTTGCTTCTTGAAATACGTTTAGGGAAAGTACAGTGGTACCTCAGGTTAAGAACTTAATTCATTCTGGAGGTCGGTTCTTAACCTGAAACTGTTCTTAATCTGAAGCACCACTTTAGCTAATGGAGCCTCCAGCTGCTGCCGCACGATTTCTGTTCTCATCCTGAAGCAAAGTTCTTAACCGGAGGTACTATTTCTGGGTTAGCAGAGTCTGTAACTTGAAGCGTCTGTAACCTGAAGCATCTATAACCCGAGGTACCACTGTACTGTCCATTTCTATCATATTGGTCTCTCTGTGGCTTTTGGCCGTGATTATCAGAATTGTTTTATAACCAACATGGTTGTTCTGCAGATACTGGCAGAGTTATTTGCCATGATATTTTAGGGTTGCAATACATCCCGGACATATCTGGAATACTGCAGTTGGCTGCAGTGTCCAGGCGGGAAAACATCTGGGAAAATCTGGATGTATGGCAGCCGTTTTTGCTGATTTTCCATAAAAGTAGCTCAAAGATGTTGATTTTGCCAAAACAGGCAAAAACCCCTCTAGGTTTTCATTGTTTGAAATATGGCAATCCTATGATATTTTTATTTCTTCTCAGATGCAGACGTATGTAGTAGAGGTATCACAAACCATCCTGAATTGTGTTTGTTTATCCTCTAGGTTTGCGTTTTTTAACTCTGGCTAAAGAAATACACTGCAGTCATGGTACGTCAAACCTAAGACTTTGGCAATAGGTGGCGCTCATTCAACAAAATTGCATGCTGTATTCATGTAACCTTTTTGGAGGATGATTTTTGCTTTCACTAGTTGCTTGGGTAAAATAAATATTTAGGCACTGAGAAATACTAATGGTGGATTTATAGACCTATAAGGAAACAAAACATCATCTACTTTCAGTCTCCTTCTTCCAATATGGTAACTACCTTGCAAATTGATACATTTTCAAGACTGCCATCATTAGCCACATTTTCCCTCTCATTACCCTCACAAATGTTTCAATTAATCTGTGGGAAGATCTTTTACCACTCTAATCCATATTAATTGTTCAAAGATCTTACTTCATGTGATGCTGGGGGAAGAACCATGGAACTGCCCATCAGAAACAGTTTGGATTACAGTGGTACCTTGGAAGTTGAACGGAATCAGTTCCGGAAGTCCGTTCGATTTCCAAATCATTCGGAAACCAAGGCATGGTTTCCGATTGGCTGCGGGAAGCTCCTGCAGCCAATCAGAAGCCGCGTCGGACATTCGGGTTCCAAAGAACGTTCGCAAACTGGAACAATCACTTCCGGGTTTGCGTTTGGGAGCCAAAACGTTCAACTCGCAAAGTGTTCAGGATCCAAGGTACGACTGCATTTAAAACCTGATTTTTTATTCACTTTCATATGCAAAAAAAAAAAAAAAAAAGCCTGGCAGAAGGGAATAGAATTTGGCCAAGAATAAGGAGTCAAGCCATTGATAATGTCCAATTGCTTACTTAAAAAACTTATTTCCCTTTTTGTTACAGATAAAGATTCCCTACCTCATATCAAGCAGATCTTCACCAATCCACATTTGGATTTAAATCCTAATTTTGACCCAAAGATCAAGGAATACTACTCTGAAGTCCCATTTGATGTGGTGACAATAAAGATTAGAGCAGAACCTGCAAACTGTCGCTGTGAAGTCCACCTGGATGAGAAGAACGGACCAAGGTATTTGGGAGAGTGGGCCATTATTCAAGAGACATGGAATTAAAACACACATACACACACATCGTAGTGATAAGACAATGTGGGTGAAATTCAAGTGAGTTATACTCAGATGAGACTCATCATCTTTAATGGACATAAGGAGATTGATTTCAGTGGATCTGCTTCAACTATGACTTAGTTGTCTATCACTCAATAGTTTTGCCTCTTAGGAAGGCCTGCTGTAGCAGATTTCTCCATACTATCAGTAACTGGTTTGGTAGTTCACATGGAGAAGAGCTTGCTGCTTCACATGGAAGATTTGTCAGGTGAAGCAGTTTCTAAGGTGCCTCTTTAAGCAGTTTGCTCCAATAAATTGGCCCTGATGCTGTGGTGCTCTTCATATGACTTGATGTATAGGGACGTGGGTGGCGCTGTGGTCTAAACCACTGAGCCTCTTGCGCTTGCCGATCAGAAGGTTGGTGGTTTGAATCTGCACAATGGGGTGAGCTCCTGTTCCTCTGTCCCAGCTCCTGCCAACCTAGCAGTTCGAAAGCACACCAGTGCAAGTAGATAAATAGGTACCACTGTGGCAGGAAGGTAAATGGCGTTTCCGTGCATCACGGTGTTCTGTTGCGCCAGAAGCAGTTTAGTCATGCTGCCACATGACCCAGAAATCTGTCTGTGGACAAACGCTGGCTCCCTCGGCCTGAAAGCGAGATGAGCACTGCAACTCCATAGTCACCTTTGACTGAACTTAACTGTCCAGGGGTCCTTGATGTGTATGTAGATTTGCCGCAGCAGGCTTTGACCAGGGTATGTTAATGACTCTACAATCCCTATGCATGTACAAGAACAGGTAAACTTTGTGTACATAGCCCAGAGCCCTCCAGAAATAAGGTTCCCAGCTATGCAATAATGAGCCCAGTTTGCATCACGCTGTAGACTTGTACCCATGTCCAATTGGGTCAGAACTGGTTGTGCATGCGTAGATTGGGGAATGGGGCTTGCTGCCATGCGCTTCCTCTCCATTATGTACCTGTATTCAGTAACATGAACAATGCTTTGTAGTGAAATCATGCAGATTGCTAAAGGTAGAAACCAAAATATGCTCTACACCTGTGTTTTAGGAACTAAAATAAACATCTCTGCCGAAAACCATGGAGATCTCAAATCCAGACATATAGAGCTAAAAGAGCATTGGGAATGTTAATGAGAACCGGGGGGCAGAAAGACAAAGTTGCATGTCATCAGATAAACCTTCAGTTCATCTATAATCTTTTTAAAAAAAAACTTAAAAGTTGATATGGCCTCCCAATGAGAAGCTATAAAGTGCACAGGTTGCTCTACTTTTCGCTGATATTTTCTTGCTATTGTGCTTTTTTCAACAGTGTTGCAAATTACCCTCTTGGACTAGGAATAAACAGAATAAATATCCTGGTAACAGATAGATCTCAATCACTCCACAAGGTTGTGAGCGTGTACAAAATCATCATTTACCGAGAAGACCGCCCAAGCTTGCCATTGTTTGACGACTTTATGGTGTGTGGCTTTGTGCAGGTACTGTTTGATTTTGTGGAATAGTAGAAGTAATTTCTCATGTACAACCCTTGTCACTTCATGCATTCTTCTCCAGCAAAGGAATCAAATTGTCCTATAATGTTTTAGGATCTCCTCTCTGTTGTCTGTGGATCAGATGTTTTCACTTGCCTCCGCAGTTTCAGTCAATCCTTTTTCCTCTTCCTGGGCCATATTTCTCAGTTCCCAACTGCTTCAGAGGCTTCCTACTTTTGCAAGTCCTCAAAAGCAACTCCCAAGTGCATGTGGATGATTGCATGCTTGGATAGTCCCTATTACGTCTGTCCATACTGCAACAGTAGGCCATGTAATTTGCAACTGATCATAGAATCATAGACTTCCAAACAGTTCCAGGCTAATAATAATAATAATAAATTTATACCCCACCCATCTGGCTGGGTTTCGCCAGCCACTCTGGGCAGCTCCCAACAGAATATTAAAAACACGATAAAACATCAAACATTAAAAACTTCCCTAAACAGGGCTGCCTTCAGATGTCTTCTAAAAGTCAGATAGTTGTTTATTTCCTTGACATCTGATGGGAGGGTGTTCCACAGGGCAGGAGCCACCACCGAGAAGGCCCTCTGCCTTGTTCCCTGTAACCTCACATCTCACAGTGACCGAACTGCCAGAAGGCCCTCGGCGCTGGACCTCAGCATCCGGGCAGAACGATGGGGGTGGAGACGCTCCTTCAGATATACTGGGCCGAGGCCGTTTAGGGCTTTAAAGGTCAGCACCTTTAAATGATGACAGGAGTGCCTTATGTGCTCTGGTCCATGGGGTCACGAAGAGTCGGACACGACTAAACGATTAAACAACAACAACCTTTAAATTGTGCTTGGAAACGTATTGGGAGCCAATGTAGGTCTTTCAGGACCGGTGTTATGTGTTCTCAGCGGCCGCTCCCAGTCACCAGTCTAGCTGCCGCATTCTGGATTAGTTGTAGTTTCCGGGTCACCTTCAAAGGTAGCCCCACGTAGAACGCATTGCAGTAGTCCAAGCAGACCACTGTGAGAACAGAATGCTGAACTAGATGAGTCACTGGCCTGATCCAGCAGCCTCTTCTTATGTTCTAATGGTCCGGCTTGATACAAGGCAGTTTCTTGTGCCGTTTCATCAAACCTCGCTCACTGTGCAGGCGAAACCATAAGAGAGGCAAGAGGGAAGGCGTCACCTTACTAGCCATTTTACGAAAGTGATTGACTTTTGGTTAACACACATACTTCATTGTCCAAACGTTGCTTCAGTTCAAATTGTGTTATAGCAGTCCGGACTTAAGGCCTTTCGGGAGAACAACAGGAACGCCTGTGCAAATTGTGAGCGTGCGGCATGCCGCTTCAGACATGTTTCTATTTCCATGTACCCAGGGGACCTTTGGGCTTGCGTCTTGTGAACAGCAGGCCCCCACGAGACGCTGCAAACCGCTTTGAAAATGAAGGAATTCCCAAAGCAGTTTGCGATGCACCACAGCAGGCTGCTATTTAAAGGCGGAAAGCCAAAACTCCCGTGGGGCAGGCCCAGGCATTTGGGTGTGCCTGAGCTAGATCCTTGGACCCTGGGCAGTATTTGTATTAATTCTAAGGAAGGCACCCTTTCCGGGAACAAGCCATCCCATTCATTATATATTATTAAAGTGTCTAATGATTGCTTTTAGAGTTTAGAGAGGCAAATAAGGTGCTGTTTGCACACGAGAATTTCTCCATAGCTTGAATATTGTAGTGACGATGTATTTATTTTTTTCTCCAGTTCTGAAGCACATTACTCATGCTGGCGGGCTTTGCCTGTGCCAGAGATCAGAGGCTTCCATGCCTTTTCTCTTTAGTAACCAGACACCTGTTCTAGGAGCAAAAGGATAAACAGAGAGCAAAGGGACGGGGTCTTCTTTAGACCCTCGGCTAGGCACAACTGGGCTCATGCATAGGAAGGAAAAGGTCAAAGACAGTGGCGTGGTCTTTCTCACAGCGGGGTTTCAGTTGAAAGCCCAATCCTGAGACTCTTCTCTTTCATGTCTAATCCCGTTAGGATATTCAAGTTTCACTGCAAGCCGATACCCTGATGAAGGCTGCAACACAAAGGGAGAGCTAGGGATGTTGTTTCCAGTCTGCCAGCAGTTCTCATGCATTTGAGTAATCCTGGATTAAGTTCAAGGCTATTCAGCGAAGAAGTGTGCAGTTCCAAAGCTGAACAGCCTTTAAGAGACCAAATTATTGTTATTTCTCTTTCTTACAGTACCCATAATATCCTCATTAAAAGCAAATTAGTCGGGGGATAAACTGTTGAGCCTACGATGGCATTTTAAGAAGCATGGGTTTCCCATTGTTTGCATTAGGCCGACTTGTAGGAGGGTTCCCTGTAAATTGAGAGGTGGCTGTAGGGTTTATGCTGGGTTTCCTTTGGATTGAAAGCACTGTGTTTAAAATGTGTGTTTCTGTCTCAAGAAGAAAGAAAAAATGCAATTACAACTTCGGCTCCACATTTCCAGCATCGTTTTTCAAATAACTTTGTAGTAGCTGTGTAAGAGGCACATAAAAGGAGATATTGAAGTACACAGATTGGAAAGACTTGCGTAATTATCTTGCAATTCTCTTCACATGTTGCAAATATTAAATTTATCCTCAGTAGAGTGGTCTCCAAAACCAGATTCTGAATCGTCCAATTAAGTTAGAGTAGACCCAATGAAATCTATTGATATCAATGGGTCTACTTTGAGTATGACTTGATTGAATACAACCTATAGTCACTAGTTTAGGCAAGTAATATAATAAAAATGCTACGCTTAAGAAGCCCATATAAGCGTTGTTGGTTTTTTTCTAGGCCTGCATCACTGAATAACTGATTATAGCCCTTAAAAATAATAATTAAATTTCCAAAAAAATAAAATAAAAATTAAGTGTTCCCATTAATTAACAAAAAAAGTGCACACTTCTCTTTCTCTGCTCCAGTGCCTTCTAAATTGATATGTGCCATTTTCTGTCCCTTCTCTAATTAGTTGGCAAGGTAGGTGGGATCTTAGTATCCTCTTGTGTAGCCATTGCATGCCATTACTGTAGCTCATTTTTGGGCACGGTAAAAGTATGTTTAGCTATCCCACCACCAGGGAAGAACATCACATTGGTCCCTTTTGAGCATTCTGGAAATATCTTAAGTTTATTCCACAAATGCTGAATGGCTGAAAGAGAACCACCCTTATAAAAGCATCAAATTCACCTGGTCAGCAGCACTCCAAAAATCCCACACATGTACTGTAACTTGTACATGTGAATTTTATGTAGAAGTCACACTGATACAGGATGTGGAGATGGCTCCTTGCTTAATTGGCTTTTAAAAAGAATTGCAGAAGTGCATCGAGATGGATAAAGACCAATACTGCTCAGAGGCTGTATACGTCTAAATGTTCTGGGGAACATACATTGAGGGTGGGCATCAACCTTTGTAGGATTCCTGGATCCACATGACTGGCCACTGGTAAAAATAGGATGCTGACCTAGGTGGACCTGTGAACAAACAGGTCCAGTAGGCTCCTCTTAAAGATCACTAGAACACTGTGTTCTTCCAAAAATAAATGAAGCAGTTGAGTTGCATAATGCCGTCAGGACATGAAATGCCATTGCCTTCTTCTGAAAATCATGGCACGAGACACTCAGGAATGAGGAACAACAGCGGCACAAAAAGGGCATGGGAAAGGTGTGGGAATGTTAAAGACAGAAGGATATATTGAATAAGTATTATCCTTCCTTCACTTATGCTAGTAAGTGATGTAGCAGAGCAGATTCCCTTCCATATAGCTGGAAGCCAGTTTGCAGATTCATTTGAATCTCTTAGTTAAGATTATTTCCTGGTGTCCCCTTTTATCCCTCCTAAAAGAATAAAAACACAATAGTCTTTCTGAGTAAAGTAACAAAAAGTTTACTCACATTTTAGTTCATGATATGATCCCTGAAAGGCAGGCTTTACTTGGTAGTTACACAAAGAAACCGTGAGTTAATCTCATATGGAGACTGAACTTGTGTGCTGCTGGCTGAGAGCCAGCAGACAGTAAAATGACATTAGGAATACAAAATGGCTGCAAGAGAGCAGCATGGCAGCAAAAGATCAACAAAACAAGAAGACAAGACAAAACTGCTAGAATCAAGACAAGACAAAGACTAAACAGACTCAGAAAAATGGCTGCATGACTCTGCTCTTTTATGGAGTCAGCCAGAGCCATGCCTATCTCCCAGGTCACATGCAGGGAGAGGAAAACTCCAGACCAGTGGAACAGGAAGTTACACTGACTGGATGCCCCCATGCCTGTGCCCACTCTAGGGAAATAAGGAATGTTGCATTTGACTGCACCAATGGATTACATCCCACAGAAGGGAGATGTGGCAGTCCTTGCAGAGAGTAGAACAAGACTGGGCAACTTATGACCTTCAAGATGTTGGGAGTATAACTCCCACGATGCCTAATTCTTGGCCATACTGGCTGAGATGGATAGGAGTTGAAGCCCAGCAAGAACAGGAGGGCCATAGGTTGTCCAAACCAGGAGGTTATCCCTAATAATGCTCACGGCTGATCTACTGCTTCTTCAAAATGGTTCCTTTCAGCCAAATGGTACTGCTTGCCTTAGATATGCTATTCAAATCGCCCAACAAGTGCATCATTTTCTCTCCAAATAGAGGCCGTGGATATAGTTTAAAGTGGTTCAAAATCCATTAAATGAAAGCCATGTATGAAGCTAGGCAAGGACTCGCCCAACAATTGATCTGAAATATTTTCCTTGTTGCTTTTGTTCGTTCCTTGAAATATTTATAAGAAGGGGGCAGCCTGGTTTCCTCATCTACTTTTGTCCATTTTGCTGTAAACCTACCCCAGCCCTGAAAGCTCAGACTTTAAGAATGCTGAGTCTGTTTTTGCAGTTGGGTCACAAATGAATGAAATGACATCAGCAGACTATTTTCATTAATGGGCAGCAGGCTGAGGAAGGATTAACTCTGTGTGTCACTTAGCTAATTTAAATTCTCTTTAAGCTCCTTTTTTTGTGTATGGCTTTTAGCCTTTCCTCATCTGTTCTCCTCGCAAGGATGAGGCACTTATAATTAGCTATGATCTCATTCCTCGTTATGGCACAGTCCTGGCTATGTTGGGCCGCTTGCAACAATTCAGTTATTTCTCATGAATGTCTTCTAATCTTCCTGGCCTCCTCCTGCTCCTTCTTTTGTGCTTATACTATAGAGCATCATAGCCTACGAAGTCAACTGAATTCTGGACTGTATGAGCTTTGGCCTTGACCCAGCAGGATTCTTCTTGTGCTCTTACAGGGCTATGTTTGAAATGAATTTGAAATGTGAATTCGAATGTAGAATTTGTCAACATATGTAGGTGATGGTACTGTTTCTTGCTTCCCAGTTCCTAACCTTAAACAGAGTAGTTGCATCTTTAACAGTTTAAGGGAAATAGATGCAGTGACAAGGATCCTACTTCTTGCTAAAATAATGCTGCAATAATAATTTTTTTCAAACCCACAACAGGTCAACTGAAATTACTGTTTGTATTACAACTATTAAAGGTACCTTCTTGAACTTCCTGGTTTGATGCTTAGAATCATAGAACTGTTCACACCATTCACTGTTCACACAATACTCAGATCTAGAGATTGGGATTTTCATATCCTTCATCCGTTCTCCAGTGAAAATAGGGGTGTCCTGCCATACCCTCCAACATTTATCCGATGAAAATAGGAAAAGCGGGACATTCTGGGATCAAATCAGAAACCAGGACGGCTTCTGTAAATTCGGGACTGTCCCTGGAAAATAGGGACACTTGGTGGGTCTGGATTTTTGAAGTAACAAGGTCTTTTTGTGGTGTGTTTTCCCCTCATTTTTAAAGGCCTCATGTTTGTAAGAAACAAATGTGCTTGTGAGTATTAATTTCACTCACCCAACCTTTCTTGCTTGGTTGATTCCTTCGGCCTTGAAACGAAGCCCGATTAATTAGAGCACACAGTCACCAAAACCCTTTGAGCCTGTCTGAAGCCATCACTTTCGAACTCGGTAGACAATGTGAAGTAGCTTGCTGCACTTTTCCCTCGATGAGATGCACAATCGAGGTGAAAGAGGATCAGTCAGTAGGCAAGTTTCGAAGTGTTAACAGATTGTGAAAATTGGCAACAACTGTTTTGCTGACGATAGTAATCTTGCAAGCGGAGGGTGGATAATTTCACAGTGATGAGCGCTTGGCGCTTGAGCTGTGGTCACGTTTGCCTTTCATGTCATTTGGGCCTCCTGAACGAACTTCAGCGAGAGAGGAAAGCTAATGCAGCTGCCTTTGTTAATCAGCCCCAATGGCCCAGCCCTTCAGGAGGCAGGCGAAGGCAGATACACACTGAGACACACAATCCTTGCTGATTAACAGTGAAAGCTGGTAAAGTTACCCTCTAAGCCTGTCTGGTCCATCAGCCCTAGAAATGTAATTTAGATGATTATCTATGTGCCCGTTAAACCTCGTGACCCACTGCTAGCCTGTTTGAAGTTTGCCTGCTTAAACTTGCTAATAGGAACAATAGCGGGATTAGCTCAGGGGTCGTGAAATATAAGAGAACAGCAAAAAATGAAGACAAGAGTGTGGAGGAGAACTTCCTTCTTGCAAGAGTCTGGAACATGGAAAGGAGATGATTTTGCTATCTAAAATATAGCAATCCAGATAAGACGAGTGCCGGGTTATCATCCCAGAGCTCATGGGCATAGATGAGCAACCAAATAACCATTCTAATTGGTTCCAGCCTCTTCAGTGATGCTTCATAAATAGATAACATTGGGGGGCAAAACCGTACAGTTCCTTACTTGGAAGGAAAGTCAGCTGCAATAAATGGGGATCTTTCCCCCCACCAAATATGTTTAGGATTAGAATAGAGCCTTGGCAGAAACCATCCTTTCCTTCTCTCAAACGTTTTCCAAAAACTGCACTGTTTAGACAGGCCTTCACAATACGAATTTTTCTTTAAACCCACCAGTGTCTACTGATGTTTTTAATTGTGTTTTCTAGGTATTTATAGACAGATTTCATTGCATCTTATATGTTGTAAGCCTCATTGCTATATTTTATGAAAGAGCTGTTTCACAAGATACAATGAGGTGGCTCACAACATATACAATACAATAAAGTTAAAAGCATGTGATTTCTCTAGAGATGCATCAAGCTGCTTGCTTTTAATTATAGCTTGTGGCTTTCTCTCTCTCTCTCTCTCTCTCTCTCTCTCTCTGTGTGTGTGTGTGTGTGTGTGTGAACTTGTAAGGTGCTTATGAAATTCATTCTTTATTTTGACATTGCACACCCAAACTTGGCTGTCGACCTTTCGTTGTTGGATTTGATTTCAGTTTGTTTTCCTCCATTCTCCATTTTGTCCTCAATATAAATGCATTACAAATGCATGTGAAGAACTTGGAATAAATCATAGGAGGCCAGGTAATGCTCAAGCTAGTATAAACGAGCAGGGAATGCCTCAAAAAGAAATGGAAATAAAATGGATGTGATACTTGTGGGGTAAATCAGCCACATATAATCAACATGCTTATCTCTAATTAATACATGAAGGGGTTAAGACAATAGAGTAAGCTGTCATGCCAGGCTTACCTAGGTCACAGTCCCTCACTTCCTGTCTTTTCTTGCTGTTGTGTGGAAAAGCACATGAATCTGACCTTTGAAGAGTTTGTAAGTAAACCATTCTTAAGTTAATCAAACATGTGGCCTCTTTCCATGTTAAGAGAAGTGGAGAATATTGGAAAGAACTTAGAAGGGTCTATTTTAAAGGTCTAACAGCCAATATTTCTACACTTTACATTGCTGCATGTTTTGTTATTTTAAGTCTCTGCTGGGTCTTTCTCACTTGTCCCAAATCTGGACCCAAGGAATTCTTCTTTAATTTTACCTATGGTGTTTTCCCTTTTAAACCAGTTACAAACTAAAACTAACAATACTAGCACAAACAGCAATAGATGAACATTGACTCAAGCATGTAACAAGCAAACTATCATTCGATGACTTCCTTCAACAATTATAAAGTTTCCTTGGCCACTGTACCACATACTTGCATACAGACAATGCAGCCCCAAAAAAGGTTAGGCTAAAATTATTATCCATGAAATACTGCAGTAAATTAGTTGTCAGATTATTAAACAATATTTGCCAGCAGACAATTGGAACACCAGAAGAATAAAAAATACATAACAATACGTGAGCCTATAGGTATGTACAAATACTGTTTGGGGAAAACTAGCCTGGCCTCTTCAGGGAGCTCAATAGCCAGTTACATAGCTGTATGTAACACTTCAACACCCATTCACAAAATGAACTATTGCCTTATCCCCTGTTGTCTGCTTCCTGCATAGACTAAGGAAGGTGAATACATAAAAATCAGGATTTAAATGTATAACCCACCAGGTGAATACATTTTACACAGTAGGAAAGACTTGTGCCTGGAATCAGTTTTGGCAGCTCCTTCTTCTTTCTGACATTCCTTATTAATTATTGTTTCGATACCAATAAATTTTTGTTTCCACCTATTTTCCATGTGGAAATACTTTTCCCGCTTGTGGGCCAGTAGGTCGCTGGAAGCAAAATGAATCACTAGCCACAGGAGAGAAAGTGTTCACTTTGTGGCATTGAGAAAATATGCAACAACAGATTTGGTGACTTGGGCAATATATTTTTCACATTTAATGCTTGTCCCTGTAATTTATTTCTCCTTTGTGCATATACGGTGCTTTTTTCTGGGGATACGCATACCTCTAAACATTTTGTGAATCTAAGTTTGGCCTCATTGAGGGGCAGTATTTCAATATGAGTAGGAAAATGAGAGTACCCCTAAACATTTTTTAAGGAAAAAAGCACTGTGCATATAGATAGAGATAGACATAGAGATAGTTGTTGTGGTAGGGCTTAGAAATCTTAAGTTCCTACACTTAATTATTTGTATATTTTAGAGCCTATTTCATGCCAGCAAACCAGATTGCTGCGTGCCACAACATAGGGCTTATGAGCCCTCCCGTATAATCAGAAGTCCATACATCAGTTGCCCATTACTTCTGCACTTATGTATGACCAGTCGATATGAAATGATCCAGGCAAATTATGCAGCAGATGCATGTCTGTGTACAAGCTATAGGATCCAGGCATTTAACCAGTTTCATCTATATAATGTTCCATCAGGCTATTTAGTGGAATGGTTAAGCCTGAAATCTAATAATTTTAGCTTTCTGCATTTTGGGACAGAAGGACAAAACTTGTCATGCTGTTACATTGACCCACACTAAACATTTTTTAAAAAAAATGGTAAGCAACGCCTCTGCAGGAGCAGAAAAGTGACAAATGTGTACTCTTGTCTTGTGTGCTCAAGCCTAAAATCATGTACTTTGGGTTACAAGTATGAATATTGGCACACATATCCACTGACCCGGTTTTTTATATGGACTCTAAGCAGTGCTTTTTTTCTTTTAAAAAAATGTTTAGGGTGCTCTCATTTTGACTCAAGAAAATCAACATTTTATAGTTCAAGTAGGGAAAAATAAGTACAGTAAATGGACAAAAGTACAAAGATTCACAAAATCTTTAGGTGTATGCGTACCCCTGTGTCCCCCCAGGAAAAAAAGCACTGACCCTAAGAAATAAACACTGGGGAAGGGAAATGTCTTTTAAAGCTTTTGTCCACTCTGCAAGGAGCCTGCAATTACTCTCATAGTCTGCAGGGGGCACTGATATATTCACAATGCATCCACCAGATCCACTTCCTCCTTTCAGCTCCCCACGTTACCTCCAGCAACATTGCCCATCCTTCTCAGCAACCCTTGTAAATCACATTGAGTTCAGTAGGAATTGCTCCCAGGGAAGTGTGCAGAATTGCAGCCTAAGTGGCAGTTAACTGCAATGGATGGCTCACAGAGAGAGCAATGAGTCTTCCAGCTATTGATGAACTGCAGGGGGAGATTTTCCATGCTGGAATACGAACCTTTTTTGCTTTCATGGGAGCCTGTGGGGTCCATTTCCTCTGGCCTTCAGAGAGGCCCTTAAAGCACAGGCATATAATTCAGCAGTGCTTGGACATCAGGAAATTTACTAGCATTCCCACGGTCCATCCGAGTGCTTACTTGCAACCCCATGACCTCTCAGTATGATTTATTGTTACAAATCAAGTGCACACAGAACCTCTGAATGGTTAATAACTGACTGTTCCCATGAATAGAATTTAGGACACAAATTGAGCAGGAATAGACAGATTTAACCATGAACCCAGCATATCTCAGCAGTTGTCCTCACACAAGTCATATTAAAGCACAGACACAGGTCTCACCAGTCCCCAAATCCTGGGACAGAAAGGGTGGACAGTGGTCCCTTATAGTCTCTAGGTATCTTCAGCTAGAATTTCTGAATCAGCTTCAAGTTATATATATTCCCCCCCCCCATTATATACTAATAGCAAACAGTGTGATTATTGATGTAAACCTCCAAAATGTATTTTGTATATTTTAAGTTTTAACCTCTGTCTTCAGTACATTTTATTTTATTTTATTGCTATGGCTAGTGGCTGATGCAAATAAAGATTCTTCTGATTTGATCTGTGAAACACAGCTCCCTAAGTTCCAGTTCTTAAATATGCAAAATGGCACCATCTGCCACAAGTACCTGTGGCCATTTGTTAGGGATAAGTAAGGGTTGCCATACATTCAGAATTTCCTGGACGTAGCCAGGATTTGGCCATCAGGAACAGTGTCCGGGTGGAAATTGCTGAAATGTCCTGAACTTATGGCAGCCTATGTTGTAAGTGTAGATTTTGGCGGTTTTCATTAAAAATAGCTCAGAAAGAGAAAGGAAAGCTCAACAACTTTACATATTTTCACATTTGAAAATATGAAATATGGCAACCCTACTTACAATGCATTGGGCTTGCTGTTGAGTATCACTGAACTCTTCTAAACCTAAAAGAGATGAGTGGGTGTGCAGAAAAAGATGTTACTGGTATAATAATAATAATTTATTACTGTACTTATACCCCGCCCATCTAGCTGGGCCTTCCCAGCCACTCTGGGCAGCTCCCAACAGAATATTAAAAACACAATAAAACATCAAACATTAAAAACTTCCCTAAACAGGGCTGCCTTCAGATGTCTTCTAAAACTCAGATAGTTGTTTATTTTCTTGACATCTGTTGGGAGGGCGTTCCACAGGGCGGGCACCACTACAGAGAAGGCCCTCTGCCTGGTTACCTGTAACCTCACTTCTTGCAGTGAGGGAACCGCCAGAAGGCTCTTGGTGCTGGACCTCAGTGTCTGGGCTGAACGATGGGGGTGGAGATGCTCCTTCAGGTATACTGGGCTGAGGCCGTTTAGGGCTTTAAAGGTCAGCACCAACACTTTGAATTGTGCTCGGAAACGTACTGGGAGCCAATGTAGGTCTTTCAGGACCGGTGTTATGTGGTCTCGGCGGCCACTCCCAGTCACCAGTCTAGCTGCTGCATTCTGGATTAGTTGTAGTTTCCAGGTCACATTCAAAGGTAACCCCACGTAGAGCGCATTTTAGCTGCCTGGTGGAACATATGCCGTTTTCCCTTTGTGAACCGAACATGGTTTTAAATCAGAGGGTATCTACCACAGACCTCTGCATATAGGTCACGCGTTGCAGCCGTATGCAAACATGTGATTTAGAAAAGCACTTTTATCTTTCCGTAACCTTGAGAGTGTCGCACTTGTCGTGGCTTATAGTCTTTGAAGGAAAGCACACTTATTCCAAAGCATGAATGGAATGACTAGATGAAATAGCTGTCCTCTAGAAGAGATATCTGGCATCGGAGCTGCTAAAAAGGGTGCGATCTAACAGGGACATGAAATGGATGTGTTGTAGTGCAGGATATACCTTGCTTCATTCATTTCAATAGGATTTAGGGTAGAGGTTCTCTACTGGATTCTGCCTTCATTATTGTTTCTGATACTCTGCAGTGGTACTTTGTCTTAGGAAAAGTGCATCTATACATATGAATTAGGATATCTATAGATATACTAATTCATATGTCTAGATGCAATCTTTTGACCTCAGGATCATACGTTCATTTTCAGAAAGACTAAATTACAGCCGACTGCTTTAATTTAATTAATCTGATATCTGAATCAATATTTAGAATTAACAAATCACAGTTATTTAGAACGAACTCATCTGTGTAAAACTAATTAAATATGATTAACATTTTTGTGAGTATCTGGTTGCCTGAAGTAGACACAATTGATTCGTTAGAGTTGTTAACGTTCAAGGAACATTTAGCCTATGGGCCAAATAAAGAGAAGCAAAATTGCTTTTGTAAAAACAGCAAATTGGATTATTAAATTGTGTTTCTCAAAACTTTTCTTTTAAAAAAAGATTCTAGCAGATATCCTTGTTGTAGATGACTCAGGACTCTGCCACATCATGGTGTGTGTGCTTGTGAGGCTGGAACAGACCAAAGTATCTTTGGTCTCAAAGCATACAACCGAGTTTATTGCTGGTAATAAGCAATATTATCACTATTATAGATGGAATCCATTCTGCTCCTGAACTTGAAGGTACCATATAGCCATCAAAACTTTGTTGTTGTTTAGTCATTTAGTTGTCCGACTCTTCGTGACCCTATGGACCAGAGCACGCCAGGCAGTCTTCCACTGCCTCCCGCAGTTTGGTCAAACTCATGCTGGTAGCTTCGAGAACACTGTCCAACCATCTCGTCCTCTGTCGTCCCCTTCTCCTTGTGCCCTCCATCTTTCCCCCATGAATCCCCTTTAAAAGCATCTAAGTTAATGGTCTTCGCCACATTTTCATTCCACAGTACCATTCTGTTTTCCACCATTCAATCTCATTGGATGGCCCCAGATTCTAGTATCATGGGAGGGGGAGTAAAATTCCCTGTACCCACTTTTTTTACATCATGGATAACTTCATAGATCTCCATCATATCCTCTCTTTCGGATTTGTTCCAGCACTTTTCTGCAGCTCTTCCAGCTCCCTGGTGCCCTTGGGCTCACCGAAAGTAATGTTACAAAAGACCAGCGCTGGTCCCTCTCTCTGCCAAGCTGTGGGAAGAGCACATGGGATCTCAGGCACCCACACAGGGTCTGTGTCCCTTTGGAGAATAGAAGACATGGTGGAGGCTGTCGCGCTTTAAGAAATAGATTTTATTTGTCTATTTAACACCCTCAGTCTGCATGGAGGGGGTCCAGATCTCACAGCATGGTCCGAAGCATTGCAGGCAGTCCTTCCTTCTGCCTGGCCAAGATGGATCTCTCCCTTCTTCTTCTTCTTCTTTTTTTTAAAAAATAATATTTATTAAAAGTTTAAAGATTACAAAAAAAATAAAAAAATAAACAATACAAATCAATACGTTGCTATACATAAAAAAAGAAAAAAGAAAAGACACAATACATCAAAACAAAAGCAAAAGCAAAAACAATTAAAAACACATCCAATATTTCCATATCTTTGTCTTTCATTAACTTGTTTCATCGACCTCCTTGCACCTCCCTTTTTTGTGTTCTAGTTATTAATTATTTCAGCAAATCCTTTCCATCTTTCACTATTTTCTGTCATATAATTGTCATAATTTATTTTAACCTTATCTTACCATTAATACCCTAAAACTTATTTGTACTTAACTCCTTATAACATTTCTACTAAAGCCATGTAATTTTATTCCCACATTTTTCTAACACTCATTAATTTTACAATGTTTCTATAAATAAATTTTAAACTTTTTTCCAATCTTCTTCCACCGTCTCTTCTCCTTGGTCTCGGATTCTGCCAGTCCTTTCTATCAATTCCATATGGTCCATCAACCTGGTGATCTTCTGTCCAAGGCTCTTAACTTTTTTCCATGTCCCTTCTGCAGATCTTCTTCATATTTATACATGCACTTTACTTTATCTTCTGCTGTTCTTATTCTTAATTTCCTTCCTTTGACACTGAGGAGTAGATCTCGGGGAAGCTCCAACCTAACAATGTCTTTATTCCTTCTCGACAGATCAGCCCATTCTCCATAGTAAAAACTAGAGTCCAAAAGATATTTCAGGACGTGTTTCAACTGGCTTTCTCTAAATTCAATCGTAGAAGGCAACAGCTTATATTCATCAAATTGTCTCTGTAAGACTGGGGCTCTTTCCACTTGTATTACTTGAGGTTCTACAACAACTTTCTCCCTCGTCTTCTCCACAACTTGCCATGTCGAAGTAGATTCCTGAATCGATTCCTGAGTAGTTTCCGTATAGATATTCACTTCTTGTCCCAAATCAGTCATTTTTTGTCCCAAATTATAAATTTTAATAGTCATCACATCCATCTTCTCATGAAGCTGTTCCAATAAAGCACTTATCTTGCAAAATGCAATCACTAAGGCTTCTTCTGTCGACATTCTTGTCCAAGGTCAATCTCTGATTCTCACGGTCTTTTATCTCTGCAGCCGGAAAATTCCCCAGCTCCACTCCTGCAACAGTTTCACAAGCTCCCTCTAGAGGAAACAATTCTATTTGTATCCGTCCTTTTAAACGCAGATCCAGCAACAAAGTTAGTTTCAATCTTTCAGTTACTTTTGCTCCTTTTTGAGTGCAAAAGGAAACAATGGAAACAATATATTTCTCTTATTTAACTATCTGTCAACGTACGTTTTATTCACAGTCAATGAACTTTCCCAAAACTTCGATCTTACTGGCAGCCCATTCCCAGGTTCAAAACGGTGGTAATTTGTCTTTCTTCACTCTCTCTCCTGCAGGCTTAGGCGATCTAAAATTTCCCCCCTCTTCTCCTGCTTCCAAGGGGGGTTTAATAATTTTAACCGATGGAAATTTAATCCTTTACAAAAGGCTCTCCAAGACTTTAGCTTGCAGCATCTTTGCTCAATCTATTTACAAAAGAGGAAGGCGGACTTCCTGTTTGAAACCTCCCTGTTTCGGTGCTGAATTAAGATGTTTAAAGATCCAATTTTCTGTTTTACTCACGGGTAGTTGTTTAAAGCCCAATTGTCCACAGGAAAAAGTCAGCGCTCTCCGGCAACGGCAATGCGGCTTCACTCCGTGAAAGAAGCAGTCGATTCGAAGCACCGCACCGCTCACCCCACGTCGCTCCGGATCCCCGAAACCGGGTTTCCCCGCGAGTAGGGGAGGCGCAAAAGGTGCCAGCCGAATCCCACGTCCACAGGCTTCTCCCGCCTGTGGTTTTTAGTGGGTCTCCGCCTTCGCCGTGGCGGCCAGACCCTGATTTCCACGGAGCGGATTCCTCCCGATCAGAGGAATTCCTCCATTGCCGGAGGCGCTAACCTGGGAAGTCTCATCTCTCCCTTCTTCTTCCCAGAAGCCCCTTGCCCTCCCCCAGGGCAGTTCCAGATCTCTGGTCTCTGGTCACACCTGGGACAAGGAGTTGTTGACAGCCCTCAGTGGCTCTCTATTGTAATGCTAACTGATCTGCTCTTCCCTCTACCAGCCAGGCTGGTTTGCGTAAGGCAGCTCAAAAATTCCTCTGCAGCTTATATTCTCTCTTCATATCACAAATAATCCCAAATCCTAGCATTTATTAGTTTTAGTGTTTAGGAGGGACACCCCCACCTTGGTTCTGTAACAGTAATTAGATCTCAGCCAAGATCTACATGATGACTTTGTCAAATGAGATCAAAGCATCATGCGTAACTCCTCGCTCCTCAACTGTACCTTCATAAAAACCTTGTAAGTTACCTTAGGCTGGCAGATAGTGACTGCCGCAAAGCTAGGTGGCTGAGATATTATTTGAATTTGGTTCCTGCTGTCCTAGTTGACATTCTGTCCATGTGGACTGACTTTGGCCAGTACAAATTTGCTCAGAGGACGACTTTCCTTGTGCTTTTAAAAGGAGGGTTGAAGGGTTGCCGTAGTGATGTTTCAAGGATGTGACAAACACAGAGATCTTTATTACATAGTCCCAGGCTGAGTAACCTGTGGCCCTCCACATACAGTCATACCTCGGGTAACAGACGCTTCGGGTTGCGTGATTTTGGGTTGCGCACTGCGCCAAACCCGGAAGTACCGGAATGGCTTACGTCTGGGTTTTTGCGCTTGCACATGCGCAGAAGTGCTAAATCATGATTTGTGCATGCGCAGAAGCGCCGAATCCTGACCCACGTGTGCGCAGATGTGGCGCTGCGGGTTGAGGATGGTGCGGGTTGCAAACGTGCTTTCCGCACGGATCACGTTTGCAACCCGAGCGTCCACTGTATTGTTAAACTCCCAACTCCCATCGACCCCAGTTGGCATCACCAACTGGAATTTGTAGCTCACCAACAACTGGAAGGACATAAGTTCCCCACCCTGGACTTAGTCAAAGTCCATTTCCTGCACAATAAAAAGTGAAGCATCAGTCAACATTTTAAAAAACTAACAGGATATATTTTTTGTGAAACTTTAGTAGATCCCAATATCACAACAATAATAATAACATACAGTAACCCTCATTAAAACAACCAGGATGTGCATTTATAATGCAACTCAACATTTTAACAACAGTTCCCTGCGGTTTTCCTTTATTGTTCAACTGCAGTGAATCATGTAGCATTCAGCTCGTTCCTTTTTAAGAAGACGAAGAAGAAGCGTTTGGATTTGATATCCCGCCTTTCACTCCCTTTAAGGAGTCTCAAAGCGGCTAACCATCTCCTTTCCCTTCCTCCCCCACAGCAAACACTCTGTGAGGTGAGTGGGGCTGAGAGACTTCAAAGAAGTGTGACTGGCCCAAGGTCACCCAGCAGCTGCATGTGGAGGAGCAGGGACGTGAACCCGGTTCACCAGATTACGAGTCTACCGCTCTTAACCACTACACTACACACATAGGCTAAGCCACAACTACAAAGCTATGGTTTGTCACCAGAAAGATCTGTGCATCCTCTCCTACCCAAGTCATTTTCTCCCCCAGCCACCTAGTTATAAATTTCTGTCTGACGCCACCCCATTGCACTTCAACACTATGTTCCAGGGTTCCCCCCACTGACACCTGCCGTCACCCAATGGAATTTCTCTGAATCGTGCAAGCATAAATATTCACCCTAATTATTTGCTAGCATGAGTTCTTTCAAATAGGAGCCTGCTGTAATGTATTGTCTTTTTTTATTTTGGATAAAGCCTCTCTGAGATGTGCTAAATTTAAAAAAAAATTAAAAATGTCCAGTAGCACCTTAGAGACCAACTAAGTTTGTTCTGGGTATAAGCTTTCGTGTGCATGCACACTTCTTTAGATAGGCTGAGATGTTTTGAGATATGGGAGATATGGGAGAAATCAACTTATTTTATTCCCCGTTATCCACGTAGAGACAGTTCGCCACAACTTTACCTGCTCACAGGAGCTGTTTTCTGTTTCTGGGTTTGTCTAACTAACCGCCCACTTAAGTACACAACAGAACTTGTTGGTTTCAAATGGGAGTGGAAGTTCAGCAAAGCCATCACTCAATCTACAATAAGGTGGTTTGCAGCACCGTGCAAAATTTTGGCTTCTGCACTGACAAACAAGTCAGTGAATAAGGAGCTGTTGTTAATAAGGAGCTACTGTAATAACATGGGAAAACCAGGCAGAAATCAGGAGAGGGGTTGTGTGCCACAGTGGTATGAAGATTTCTTAATCTTCAACAACTATGTGGCATGGTTTAAATAGTGCAAGCTCAAGAATAAATGCTTCATCGGTGGAAAGAGAGAAGAACTGTTATGCTTTCATTTAAGCCAAGAGAGCAAATATAATCCAAAGTGGTGATTTGAACTACACATTTTCTCCCATATGAAATTAGAGAGAGATCAGTACTGAACAAAATTTATGCTATATTTTCTACAAACTTACAAAGTTGGGGCATTATTTGCCTTGACCATCGGCTGGGTGAGGACTGCAGGGCCTGCTCTCTTCCAGGGCCTTTTCCAACTGGCCCAGGGGGTGTGGCCCAGGCCCTTATTTGGAACAAACTTTTGGGGAAGTTGGGAAGTGTTCTGCCATTGCTTCCCTGTTCCAGGTGGTTAATGTGCTTTAAAATGTCCTCAAGCGGTCGGTGGCAATTTAAATTTTTATTTCTTTTTTTCCTTTTTTCCTTTGTTGGGGGTGGGTGGGTGGGATGGATATTTGGTTGGGGATTAATTTTAGTGTAATTGTTCTGTTCCTTTTTTGTTGTTGTTGTTTTATTGGTTCTGTATAGTTTGTGTTTTGTTTTTAAGGGGCGGGATCAGGGCTGCCTGGGAGTGGCTCCCCAGCCAACACGATGGCTGGGACAAGTTCCACAGGGGGGGAAGCACTGGGACATCCGATCTCGGTGATCATGGGCAGGAGGCGGAGTTACGCTAAGACCAGACCATGTCATTACCGAGGAGGCAGGTTTAGTTGTTGTTTGAAGACTATCCCTGCCTCCGGGTCTGGCCTTGACCGGATGGATACTGGAATCAACAGGGGAAACCCACATGACCTGAAGGTGTTGCTGTGTAATGCCAGGTCAATGATGAATAAAACCACTGCCATCCACGACCTGATTGTGGATGGAGGATTTGACCTGGCATGTGTGACAGAGACCTGGTTGGAGGAAGCAGATGGGCCTGTCCTTGCCGCTGCTTGCCCACCAGGTTTCTCTTACGCACAGCAACCCAGGTCATGTGGGCGGGGAGGGGGGGTTGCAGTGATTTTTAGGAAGTCACTAGCTTGCACCAGGCGTCCTACTGGGAAGATCCAGTTTTCTGAGTGCATGTTCTGGAAGTTGGGCAATAGGGGCAGTACAGGATTCCTTTTGGTGTACCGACCTCCCCGCTGCACCAAGGATTCCCTGTCTGAGCTGCTTCAGGTCGTGGCGGATTTTCTCCTGGAGACACCTAGTTTGGTTGTCCTAGGGGATTTTAACATCCATGCCGACACGACCTTACAAGGGGCTGCTCGGGACTTCGTGGAAAGCATGGCCTCCATGGGGCTGTCCCTGAATAAATTTGGCCCAACTCATGGTCATGGACATGCCTTAGACCTGGTGTTCACCTCTAGTGACGTGGGTGATCTGACACTAAGTAAAAGTGAAAGAAAAGAAGTGCCATGGTCAGATCACTTCCTGGTGCAACTGGACTTCTCCGCGACCCTTCCCCTCTGCAGGGAGGTGGGACCAATTCGGATGGTCCGCCCCCGCCACTTAATGGATCCAAATGGTTTCCAGAGAGTGGTAGGGGATGCTTTATCCCATGTTGATGGCCTTTCAGCTGATTCCCTGGTGGCCCGCTGGAATGCGGAGTTAACCAGGGCTATCGACTGTCTGGCTCCGAAGCGCCCTCTCCAATTGCATGGAGCCCGGACAGACCCGTGGTTTTCTTCGGAGCTGAGGGCGATGAAACAATTGCTGAGACGGTTAGAGCATCAGTGGCAGAAAACTCACTCCGAATCTGACCGGACACAAGTTAGAGCTGAACGTCAAGCCTACCAAGTGGCGACAGCGACGGCGAAGAAGACTGTCTTCACCGCCTCTATTGCATCTGCAGAAAATAGTAGCAGGAGACTCTTTCAGGTGGTTTGCAATTTAACGGAACCACCTTTACCACTGGGGCCTTGTAAAGACCCCAAGATCTCCTGCAATGATTTTGCAAAGTTTTTTGCAAATAAAATCACTCATATTCGGAAGGAGCTAGACACCACCGTGGGAGCAGGGCTGGGGCGGGAGAGTGCTGGAGCTCTGTCTGGTCAAGTTGCATGGAATCAATTTCAATCCGTTACCCCCGAGGATGTGGACAGGCTGCTTGGACGCGTGAAACCAACCACCTGTCTCCTTGATCCTTGCCCATCCTGGCTAATAAAAGCAAGCCAGGAAGGGCTGGGCGATGGGCTCTGCAGGGTGGTGAATGCTTCCCTCTGTGAGGGAACATTCCCAGATCTGCTGAAAGAGGCGGTCATTAAACCGCTTCTTAAAAAACCATCTTTAGACCCGGCCAGTATGGCCAACTATCACCCAGTCTCAAATCTTCCATTCTTGGGCAAGGTGATTGAGCGCGTGGTTGCTGAACAACTCCAGGCACGCCTGGAGGATGCGGACCATTTGGATCCCTTCCAATCGGGATTCAGGCCTCATCATGGGACTGAAACTGCCTTGGTCGCGCTGGTTGATGATCTCCGGCGAGCTAGGGACAAAGGTGAGAGTTGTTTCCTAGTTCTGCTGGATCTCTCAGCGGCCTTTGATACAATCGACCATAACATCCTTCTGGACCGTCTAGAGGGGCTGGGAGCTGGGGGCACTGTTATACAGTGGTTTCGCTCCTTCCTCCTGGGCCGTGTTCAGAAAGTGGTGGTGGGGGATGAGTGTTCAGACCCCTGGGCCCTCACTTGTGGGGTGCCTCAGGGTTGTGTCCTCTCCCCCATGCTTTTTAACATCTATATGAAGCCGCTGGGTGAGATCATCGGGGGTTTGGACTGGGTGTCCATCAATATGCAGATGATACCCAGCTCTACTTCTCTTTCAAATCAGAACCAGTGAAGGCGGTGAAGGTCCTGTGTGAGTGCCTGGAGGCGGTTGGAGGATGGATGGCGGCTAATGGATTGAAGTTGAATCCTGACAGGACGGAAGTACTGTTTTTGGGGGACAGGGGGCGGGCTGGTGTGGAGGACTCCCTGGTCCTGAATAGGGTAACTGTGCCCCTGAAGGACCAGGTGCGCAGCCTGGGAGTCATTTTGGACTCACAGCTGTCCATGGAGGCGCAGGTCAATTCTGTATCCAGGGCAGCTGTTTACCAGCTCCATCTGGTACGCAGGCTGAGACCCTATCTGCCTGCGGACTGCCTCGCCAGAGTGGTGCATGCTCTGGTTATCTCCCGCTTGGATTACTGCAATGCGCTCTACGTGGGGCTACCTTTGAAGGTGACCCGGAAACTACAACTAATCCAGAACGCGGCAGCTTGACTAGTCACTGGGGGCAGCCGCCGAGACCACGTAACACCGGTCTTGAAAGACCTACATTGGCTCCCAGTACGTTTCTGAGCACAATTCAAAGTGCTGGTGTTGACCTTTAAAGCCCTAAACGGCCTCGGCCCAGTATACCTGAAGGAGCGTCTCCACCCCCATCGTTCTGCCCGGACGCTGAGGTCCAGCACCGAGGACCTTCTGGCGGTTCCCTCACTGTGAGAAGCAAAGCTACAGGGAACCAGGCAGAGGGCCTTCTCGGTAGTGGCGCCCGCCCTGTGGAACGCCCTCCCATCAGATGTCAAAGCGATAAATAGCTACCTGACATTCAGAAGACATCTGAAGGCAGCCCTGTTCAGGGAAGTTTTTAATCTGTGATATTTTAGTGTATTTTTGGTTTCTATGGAAGCCGCCCAGAGTGGCTGGGGAAACCCAGCCAGATGGGCGGGGTACAAATAATAAATTATTATTATTATTATTATTATTATTATTATTATTATTATTTGAGTTATGGAAATGTACCTACAACTAGTAATGTGCATGTAGACCAAGTTTCAATTATTTAGGCCCCTCGTTTATAAAATAAGGAGAAACCACAAAGGAAGAGTATACATGAGTAGCCAACAGCTGCAGACCCTCCAAGTGTCCCTATTTTCCAGGGACAGTCCCTGATTTAGAGAAGCTTTCCCGGTTTCTAATTTGATCCTGGAATATCCCTCTTTTCCTCAGGATGTCCTTATTTTCATCAGAGAAATGTTGGAGGATATGGAGTTATCTGACCGCCCCCCCCAAGCCATCTGACAGCAGCCCTGTATAGGGAAGGGTTTCTTTAATGTTTAATGTCTTATTCGGTTTTTATATATGTTGGAAGCCTCCCAGAGTGGCTGGGGCAACCCAGTCAAATGGGTGGGATGTAAATAGTAAAATGATTATTATGGAATCGGGCGTCCCTATTTTCACTGGGGAAATGTTGGTTCGTATGCAGTCGCAGGGAGAAGGTCAGGCAGGCCAAAGCTCATAATGAACTCAAGCTTGCAAGAGAGGTTAAAAATAATAATAAAGGTTTCTTTGGCTATGTTCAAAGCCAGAGGAGGAACAAGCAAGGTTCCTTGCATGGAGAAGATGGAGAGATCCTATTAGGTGACAGAGAGAAGGCGGAACTGCTCAATATCTACCTTGCCTCTATCTTCACCCAAAAGGAAACCAGTGCCCAACCTGGTGATAACAGAATAAACAATGCAAGGAAGGAGCTGCAGCCCAAGATAGGAAAAGAGGTGATAAGGCAATACCTAGCTACAAATGAATTCAGATCTCCAGGGCCTGATGAGCTGCACCTAAAAGTTCTAAAGGAAAGGTGGACTTAATCTGTGATTCGCCACACAGTCGGTTTCTCGTTCCATCCCCAGTACAGCAATATTGGCACGCTTAATGCTATGTGAGCATTGCTTGCTTAAAACCCAACTATGCCATTCCCCCTCCCCCCCCCCCCCAATTCAGAATGATGCTGGTTTGGAGAAAACCCACTGAAACAGAGTATTTCATAAGAAACCACAGGATAGATACGGTATAGAGATGGATTGTGACTAATGCTATGTATACAGTGCTGGATGCAGAGTAAACAGCAGGATGTAGGTAGTCAACTGTCTTTCAGCATGCAGGTTGCATACAGGAATGTGTGAACATACACATGATTTAGGCAAACCAGTTGCATTGTGGTTGAGCAGCAGCACCCAGTTTAGGGATGATGTATTGCCATCAGCTGTGGTTAAAATAGTTTCGGGAAGAGAGCATGTTTCTGCCTGAACACATTTTTGCTGGATTCTAGGGGAGCTGTATTTTGTGGCCATCTGGTTTTACTAAACAACAGAAAGATATTGAATCACAGATTGAAGATATGTCATACGTAATAATTTGATTTCTCATTATGCATGATAAATTATATTAATTATCATGGGCTCTGGACTGAAGCTGCCGCCAAATTCAGAGGGGTGTGTGCCATTTAGTGGAAGCATCTCAATCATTTCATTCCAGGACATATTGTACTAAAGGAATTTTAAGTGCCAGTTTGCATAACTGACACAACCTGAAAACACTGGATTTGCAGAGAGGCTCCACCACTATTTATCTTTTTTACTATTTTCAGTCGACACAGAATACACCTCTCCACCTGTGCTGCAACTTCTACATAAAACATCTGTGCCGATTCAAGATAATCATTTCCCTTTAATTAAAAAAAGCTACGTTTTTGGAGCACAAAAATAATCTTCTCCACAGCACTAGGGAATTTCTAATAACTGGTGTGCTTTATAAAATCTGTTATCAGGCAAAGCACCAGCACATGACAGGAGTAGGAAACTTATTTCAGTCCAGGGGTTGCATTCCCTTTCTAACAAGCTTCCAAGAGCCACATGCCAGCAGTGGGTGGGGCCTTATGCAAATATGGGTGGAGCAACGAATGCAAATGTTACCCTTTTACAGTAAGATAGTTTCTACACCCCTGTGTTTCCTCGATCCACACAAGGAAGAAGCATCATCAGAACTCTTCCAGGCAAAACCCGTTGGAGGGCTAATGAGAGATGTAGACTGGTGGGGGAGCAGGGAATAACACATTAGTTATGGATCACTACAGGGCAGAGAGATCTTGATCATTTCTCTTCAGTATGATGGGACTTTATTTCTTTTCTTTTCTTTTTGGTTTCAGATTTACAGATATCTCTCCCTGCAGAATCTAGAGAAATATGGTTGACATGATTTTAGATTGGGTGTTATTTTGAAATATATATATTTAGGTTTTGCATGCCCTGCCTTTAGTTGGCTATATTATTGAATTATTGTTTACTTGTCTCTGTGGTTCCATAATAATTTGAAAGCTAACAAAAATATGTATTTTTAATTAAAAAGACACATTCCACCCAGGCAAAAAGAGTTGGCCAATGAGGGATGAAACCTAAGTAGAATTCTGAGGGCCAGACAGAGAGTCATTCGGCCCCTGAGGTTCCCTTCCCCTGTGCCAGCATATAGAGATGATGATGATGATTTTACTTATACCCTGCCTGTCAGCATACAGAGGGTCGAAAGGCCAGCTGGCTAGCCCCAGCTGGGTCGTGTCCTTCCAGCCATCCCACTGCGAAGACCCAGCGGCCTCTGCTCTGACATAAATCAGCGACCCAGGCTTCAAAGCCAGGGCACACTATATCAGCAGTGCAAACTGCACAAACAGAATAGGCGTGAGGCTTGTGGAAGCATACTACAACTACGGATTTATTAATCATAAATCAGGACAAAGAAACATGTCGTCTTTCTCTTTGTCTTCTCGGCGAGAGAGTCAAAAGCAAAAGCAGTAACACAGCGGAAGTTCCACTGATGACAGCAAAACAGTGCTGGAATGTAAACAGACATGTGACACGTAACAGTTCCATGTCTGCTCCTTAAGGTGGAATGGACATTCCCCAATATCGCCCACCTGGCTGGGCCTCCCCAGCCACTCTTGGCAGCTCCCAACAGAATATTTAAAACACGATAAAACATCAAATATTAAAAACTTCCCCAAACAGGGTTGCCTTCAGATGTCTTCTAAAAGTCAGATAGTTGTTTATATCCTTGACATCTGATGGGAGGGCGTTCCACAGAATGGGAGCCACTACCGAGAAGGCCCTCTGCCTGGTTCCCTGTAACTTCTTGCAGGGAGGGAACTGCCAGAAGGCCCTCAGCACTGGACCTCAGTGTCCAGGCTGAACAATGGGGGTGGAGATACTCCTTCAGGTATAGAGAGACGTAGCAGAGAAGCAGCAGACAACAGAAGGCTCCACTTGATTCCAGAACCCCTTGACTTTCATCTGTTCACATATTGCCTTACCCCAAAATTTCCTTCTCTATATTTCTTATAGCTGTAAATCCTAATTTAGGTAACTGTGTTTTCCACCATTTTAATTCAGCAGCAACCTTGCCTTGTGTTTTACGCACCTGCCAAGCTACCCTGTTAACTCATTCATCATAGCCTCGTGCGGCAGACTTAAGTGCTTGAACTTAGTGATTCATTCAGTGTCCCAGATTAATTCATTGCTGCTGTAATGGCTTGAGTTGCTTTTCGCTCCTGGTTCCTTGATTACTCTTCCCGAATTGAAATAAACTGGGGGTATGGAGCGCTGTGAACTTTCTGCTGTGGAGAACAGAGTTTTTAACCGGGACCTTGTCCTTTGTCTCCAGTTTCAGCATCCAATCTATAAAAAAAAGGTTCCTCCATGCTGTCATGCTAGCAAGCTGCAAGGAGACTGTGCGTTCTATCTGCTGTGCACCAGAAGGCAAACCCTTAATCAATATCTTTTGGAAAATGTTGTTTTATATATATATAAAAATATATAAATATATATATATATATACACACACACACACACACACATAGATATACACAGTGGTACCTCAGGTTACATACGCTTCAGGTTACAGACTCTGCTAACCCAGAAATAGTACCTCGGGTTAAGAACTTTGCTTCAGGATGAGAACAGAAATTGTGCTCCGGCGGCGCGGCAGCAGCAGGAGGCCCCATTAGCTAAAGTCGTGCTTCAGGTTAAGAACAGTTTCAGTTCAGTTAGGAACGGACCTCCGGAACGAATTAAGTACTTAACCCGAGGTACCGCTGTGTGTGTGTGTGTGTGTGTGTGTGTGTGTATATATATATATATATATGCCCATCCAACATTAAATTCTCTTCTTTGATTAAAGCAGCAAGAGAGCTGAAAATCTATTAGAGCCAATTTAGTTACCATTATGGGTTTCAAAGAAAGAAAGAACAGATTTGTAGGTGATTTGGGGGAGCCAATTTGTCTTCCTTATTTCTGTTCTCCAGCTGTGTGCATTAAACGAGAGTATATTTATCAGCAGCGTTGGTATAAGCCAGCCAGGGAAATCTAACCTAGAGATGGCCGTTCTTTTATCGATTTTCCAAAGCAAAACGTTTCTTCACTTGACAGCTCTGTATCCCAAAATATTGGTATTGATTGGTAGTATTGATATCGACATAAACCGCCCTTCAGTTTTATCGCCTTCAACGTGCAGCCTCATTTTGAAATTGACCATGGGTTTTCATTCTCTTTTGTCTTGAACCCCTGGCCTACCCGGAAGCAAGCCGGTATGTCAAGCCCCCAGTCCAGGGTCAAGCCACATGTCCAAAGTCCCTCAGAGATCTTGCAGCATCTCTACACCAGCGTGGTGTAGTGGTTAAGAGCAGTAGTCTTGTAACCTGGTGAACTGGGTTCGCTCCCCCGCTCCTCCACATGCAGCTGCTGGGTGACCTTGGGCCAGTCACACTTCTCTGAAGTCTCTCAGCCTCACTCACCTCACAGAATGTTTGCTGTGGGGGAGGAAGGGAAAGGAGAATGTTAGCCGCTTTGAGACTTCTTAAAGGGAGTGAAAGGTGGGATATCAAGTCCAAACTCTTCTTCTCTTCTTCTTCTAAGCTGAGGTCCTTCAATAGCTCTGCTTCCCTTTTATACTTTGCAGGGGAGCCAACTATAGGGGACCCTGGGGCCCTGAGTTTTGTTGTGCGTGCTCAGTACTGCAGGGCTCCAGATACAACTTTCAGTGCTTTGCAAAGCACTGGAAGTCACGTCCGAGGTCTTGCAAGACCTCGGAGGTGGAAGTCAGGTTCCGAGGCTGCAGGGCATGTGACGTCATGATGTGACATCGCAGCGCACATGCTGGGCACCCATACCCTGGGGCCCAAGTGGGCCCCCCTGATATTTTGCCTGCTGGTTGCAGCATCTGGGTTTGATGAGGCAGGTGTCAGGCTTCAAGGAATCCGATCCCCCTCCCTCATGGCTGGCAGCCAGAAATGGGAAAACAAGAAGTTCTTACTGAGATAATTTATTCAATATTCAGAGAAAGAGACGTGTAATGCCGCCTCTTGGATAATGGCATTGCTGTGATTAAAGTCCCACCCCCTCCGTCTCTCCTGTTATATGTCATCCCTAAGTTGGTTGATCTGTGCTTTCTGCCTCTGAGCTTTCTGTTCTCCTACTCTCAATGCCTGCCTGGACCTGGGAGGGAGTGGGTCTGGCCTGCTTTCCAAAGACACTGAGTCTGTCAGCTGTCTCTCCTCTGGTGCTGCTGCTTCTTCCTCCTGCTCCTCTCCCAATATGTCCCATCTTCTCCCCTCTGCAGCCTCTGAACTGTGACCTTCTGCAAACCACTGTTCTAAATCTGTACCGTCTCCCTCTTCTCTGGGAAGTGCAGGAGAACAGGGGAGGTCTCCACCATTCCTCATCAGTCCAGTCCCTGACAGCAAGTCACCCAAGTCTCCTCCATCTGAGGAATCACACATGTTAAGTTGTGGGTGGACATAGCAGACGACTCAGCGATTTCTCCAAAGCAGCTCTTTATTTATAAGCTGGAACAGAACTGAACTGAAGGGTTCAGTCAGCCTGCTTATATAGAGCTCCACTACAACGTAACTGTAACAATTTTCTAAAACTATCCAATCACTGAATGTCACTTTCGATCCCTTATTTGCATAACTATCTACCGTATCCCCCTTCTGGCCCAGGGTGAGAACTTCAGTACATAACAACACATGTCCTCCCAGAGCTAGCAAGCCTCACCTGGCCAGCTAGGGATCTGGGCTCTAGGCCTTTGTCCGTCTCAGCCTCCTAGAGCACCCCTCTCACGCTCCCTATGCCTCAGCACCCACCATGCTCATGGAGACAGGGATCCCTCTGGTGATGTGTCCTGCTGCTCTAGTTCCTGTGCATTGATCCCCCCACATCCCCTCATTCTCCTCCATCACCTCATGAGTACTTCCTACACCAACCTCTCCTTCCTCTTCCTCATCCCCAGCTCTCAGGTCTTTATCCACTCATCGATGGCAAGCAGACACCATGGCTCTGTTCTAGCTCCACTGCCAGAGGAAGGATGTTAGGAGAATCCTCAGATTGTGCTGCTTGGGTTCTCACGAGCATCTGGTTCTTGCATCTGTGGAGCTCTGTGGCTTCCCTTTGGATCAAAAGGCTGCGAGTTGACGTCTAGCTCCCACGGGAACTCCAGCTTTCCTGGCAGCAAAAACACAACAATCATAGCTAACAATTTGATGCCCTTTCACCACACCCAAAACAGTTTGAGACAAACGCCTGCGTGCTTAATGGCTGGTCAGGAACCAGAGGTTGCTGTATCAAGGCAATCAGGCCCAGATTTCCAATTTGGATTGAAGCCGGTTTGGGAAAGCAAACCTAAGATTTCATTTTAAAAGGCGAGATAGATCAGGATAGATGTGGATTTGTGGTTATTGCCATGTGCACGCCACTTTCCAAAGCAGCACACTGGATGCAGCGTAAACAGCGGTCTTTCAAATTGTTATGAATAGAAAGATACAAATGTCTTTCCAGTTGGTTCTTACCCAACCCATTAAAAATCATAGAAGGGATTGCAGAGGATTTGAACTGTCCTAACCAAGGGGCTGTGCTGTGTCAAGGTCTAGGGCGGACCCCTTTATACATTCCCTCGCTCAAGAAAGAGGTAGACAGAGAAACGTCCTGGTTAATTTCTTCTGGAAATCTATCGGCGGGAAGAAGGCTGCTTTTTCAGCAGCCCAGCCGGCGCGTTTTCTTCTCACCCATGTGATTCCTTAATTCCCCAAATGGGGAGATGAAGCATATGGCTTCATGGTTTTGTTTTTTTATATAAATGTACAGCCATCGCACCCGACACGAGACGCTGCTTTCATATGAGGCCTTTGTGATATTAACAAAATTAAAAACATCAAAGCCCTGCGGCTCGGATCTGTTGGAAGCATATTAGAGAGTAGACGGTAAACACGAACAAAGAGATATGCCTGCGAACAGAGTATGCTTTGCATTAGCGTTATCCCTCAACACACATGTAACCCCCCACTTTTGCATGAAGGGCAGGAACTAATTGGGTCTGTGGCGTTGTGGGGGAGAGCAGCCTAATCCTGTTCGTGTGCCTGATGCCGCATTAACTTCCTCTCCGACTTTTATCAGAACATATTTACTTCAAAGGGAATCTTCCAGATGCTTACACACCCAGAGGAGTAGCCCAGATCTTCAAGGAACTAGCTGTGCAGGAACTAATGGCAGCAAATTTCATCCTTTGCCGTTGTGCTGTAGTAAACCTTACGCTTTTTTATTGAAAGAAAACCCCGATATGAATTTGGTTTGCAACTAGCCTAGTCAAGGTGCGTAGTACAGTGGTACCTTGGATTACATACGCTTCAGGTTACATACGCTTCAGGTTACAGACTCCACTAACCCAGAAATAATGTGTCGGGTTAAGAACTTTGCTTCAGGATGAGAACAGAAATCGTGCAGCGGCGGCAGCGGGAGGCCCCATTAGCTAAAGTGGTGCTTCAGGTTAAGAACAGTTTCAGGTTAAGAACGGACCTCCGGAATGAATTAAGTATGTAACCAGAGGTACCACTCTACCTTGTTCTCAAACGTTCTCGAACGTTTTGGCTCCCAAACGCTGCAAACCCAGAAGTGACTGTTCCGGTTTGTGAAATATTTTTGGAAGCTGAACATCCGACAGGGCTTCCATGGCTTCTGATTGGCTGCAGGAGCTTCCTGCAGCCAATCAGAAGCCACCCTTTGGTTTCTGAACATTTTGGAAGTCAAACGGACTTCCAGAATGGATTCCGTTCGACTTCCAAGGTACGACTGTACCTAAAATGATACTTGACACAGAAAACCTCACAAGCGCCGCTTCCCATCTCTGGCAAATCATCATGGATGATTATTTGTTGCCGTTTAATTCTATCCAGAATATAGCATTAGTAAGGCCAGGATTATTTTTTTCAGCCAGAACTCACCGGAACTCAGTCCCGGCATCTCTCAAGTGGGCACCATTGCCATTGTAAGAGAACAAGGGAGGTGTTTATGGGGAGTTGCAGCACCTCTTTTTCTAGAAAAATGGCACTGAGCAAGGCTATCCACTACCTCATTCACTCAGGGTGGAATGCCTTTTATTTCATGAACTTTTTACCAAATCTTCAGCCGTTTTCTCGTCTTTTCCAGCATGGAAGCACATATCTATTCTGAGCACCCCGTTCCCCCAAAAAGAGGGGAAAGAGAAGAGTTCAATGTGATGAACTGGATATTGTGCTGTTGCTTTTAGATGGGACTTTTTGAGGCTTTTTATAGAGAGCCCAGAATGTGGCTGGGGGTGGGGCACACATACATCGATCATTTGGATAAAACCCCGAGGCAGGTGGGTTGCAGTAGAAACCACCGTGGCAATTATGGCGGCATTTGCTTCTCATTTGCTCTGCTGCATGAATCGTTTTTGATAGAGTGGGGTTAACCCATCTGCTCATAATTTATTTCTCTGCAGTGAGAATCCTATTTGACTTTTTATGAGCTCATTCCGACTAATGTTATTAGCCTACCTTTCCTACAGCATTTGTTAATCACTTTTCATCGTACACTTTGGTTGTGTATGAAAACGGACATCAGCTGAGTAAAGAGAATTCATGAGGAGCTTTTCCCTTTAAAAAAAATGCAATGAGTTGCAGATGTTTCAGAGAAGGAATTGGTAATTTCATTTTGTCCTGATTAAGTGAGATAGAGCTGTGTAGTCACAACTGAACAGTGCAAGCAAGAATACCCTTCCTCTTCTTTAGATATAGCTGTCATACCAAGCTGACTGCATACTTCATTCTGTTATGGCATGGAGTGATGTTCTCTGTGGCCCATTTGAGACATATATTTGAGATATTTTTTCAAGGAGCTGAATAATTTTGATAGATATGATATGATATATTATACTACCTGTGATATGGAAGCCCATCTTTCTGTTGGACGATTGGGCAAAGAGGAGCTGCAGGTTTCCTTGCGATTCAGAAGCCTGGAAAACTTGTTTGCTCAGAGCTAACAAATGCCCTGCACGTAAGGGCAATTATAGTTCTGTTTTATCACTAGAAAAGCTCTTCAAAACAATCATATGTTTCTGGGTGAGTCCTGTTTGTACTTGTTTTGATTTAGAGGGCATATGTCTCCTTTAATATAACCAACCCTCCTGTTTCCTGTTGTTCTGTGGGAATCTTACTGTGCCTTCCCTTTGGCAAAGCATAGGATCTATTGTTTAATTAAGGGGGAAGTACTCAGAACATAATTTGCTAAGAGTAGATGCCTAATGGCATGCCCATACCAGACAATTTGGTGTGATCAAGTGAATGTGAATGGGCAGTCCACCCTAAATGCAGTCTCCTTTCTCAGTTTTCACTCCTTTTTCAGGGTTTTTAGTGATCAATCAGTACCTCATTAAAAGAATGGTGCCCCTTACCACTAGGAATGCATGGTTCTTGTATTCCTGATTTTCATCATGACATGTGAGGATGCTGTTATGCACTGAAGTTCTCACCCTGGGCCAGCAGGGGGATACTGTAGATAGTTATGCAAATGAAGGATCGAAAGTGACGTTTAGTGATTGGATAGTTTTAGAAAGTTGCTACAGTAACGTTGTACTGGAGCTCTATATAAGCAGGCTGACTGAGCCCTTCAGCTCAGTTCTGTTCTGGCCTGTGAATAAACAAGAGCTGTTTGAAGAATCACTGTGTCGTCTGATATGTTCACCCACAACATAACAGATGCTTTTTTGCAATGTTCATATTTTTTTTTTAGATTTGAGATTTCTTGAAATATAAATGCTATTCAAGTTAAATGAATGAATAGGAAGTCAAAGGCAGCATGCAAACATTTATTTATGAGGGCGGTAGAACTGTGCAAATCTATCCCCAAGCTAGTTCATTTCATTTTTCTATTACTCCTGTTTTACAATTTCAGTGATTTATTGCTGGACTCAATCTTGATGAATCCAGAAAATGCATTGGATGAGATCATAGGATGCTGATGCTCTAAGGATGTAATTATTCAAGTGTTTTAAAGAAATTAGAACTTTTTAATATCTCCCTCTTTGAATATGTGAGAAGTATAGCTATAATCATGTGATCTCGGGAACATGGACCCAAGCTTGAATCTACCTTCTTGCTAATATTTTGAAACACATATTCTTGATATATTTATGGCTTGCTTGGATTTACATACAAGTGTGTCACTTTTTCAGCTGACATTTAGCCAAGTTACCAAATAACCTGCTGAAATCAATTGCCATAATCCATCTAAGAACATTGGCATATTCACTAGAGGTTGTGTAATTTATTTCCCTTTCAGGATGTCTCTCTCTTGAACATAAATTAATAACATAAGTTGTGGGTTCAGTAGAACCCCTTCAGGAGACCTCCAGAGAGTTCAGGTGTTGGAATCAATGCCAGCATGATTAACTCAACATAAACTGTACTACTCCAACTAAACTAGGTGCTCATTTGTTGTTCCCTATTGAATCTTCTCTGTTGTGACTTGCAGTGGTATAAATAACATTATCACGCTATGATTTAAAGGGCACCTGCCAACCTTGCTTTCTTTTGAAATCAGTCCAAACATTTCAAAGGTTCCTTCCTGATTGCCTTGTATAAATGAGGGTGCCCCTCCCCAAAAAGAAATATAATTTGTTTGCCTGCCTCTCGTTCTTGGAGTGTCCAGCATTTTTGACAACTTCCAAAATTTTGTCAGCTTTCATCTTTGAATAAAGCACTGGAAATTCTGCAGTTCTGCAAGTGCCTGTAAGGAACCTTCCAAAGCCACACACTCTGAATAAAATCCTCGGAGTATCTTATGCGGAGCTAAAGTAAATGTGAGTGGCTGACCTTTGGCCACTCCATTTTACAAGGCAATATTAACACCGCCTTTGATCACAAGACATTAGCCCTCCCTTGCATACTGCATACGTCCTGCATTCATCCCCTGCAAGAGATCAGGAGGCGTTTTAAACATTAAACAAACAAAAAAATAATAATGTTTTTGGTCATATTTTCACTAGCTGAATTGAAGGCATCTTGACCAAGATGCATTTAATCAGCCCGCAATGAAAGCAAAGATTATGGCATATTGCTTAAATACCTGCAACATCCGCAAGAAATGAACAAGAAAATCCCTGTTCAGTTTTCTTATGACACTCGGGCGACGGCAATAGCAGTTGGTTCAGGAATCTGGAATTTGCCTGCGAAGGCTTGTGCAAATTGTCATGCCACATGGTAGAAGCCTTTGATAGTACTGTTGGTGGTTACTGTTCCAATGTTGTGCAAATCCTGGGCTCAGAGGTTCCATACGGACCTGACAGATTCACCAATGGAAAGCGCATGGTTGTGATGCTTCTGTCTATGAAGCTGTCTTGTTCCAAGGCAGGCGATCGGTTCACCTTTCTCGCTATTGTCTGTTCTGCACCTGTAGTAGCTCTCAAAGGTTTCAGTCAGAATTTCCCCCAACCCTATTTGGAACTGCATGGGATCGAACCTGCGGCCTGCTACATGCAAAACACATCTGTTGTGCTATCATTTAGGGATGGGGGAGAAATTCAATTCAGTCCATATTTAAAGGCAACTATCTTACTCACATTTTTGTTGCATGTCTTTAGGCGTCAGGAAAAATCCTCTCCCAGGCCTTTGCCTTTTCAACTGGGGGGTGAGGTACTGTTTTTGTTTCCTCATGTATTCTTGTGTCTTTCTATTGTAAACTGCCCTATGATCCTCAGATGCAGAGCTGTATAGAAATTAAAAAAACAAAACACTATCATCCTTCAAAATGCACACTGAATTTTGCAATACAGCTATCTAGCCAAGTAACATGTACAAAAGTGCACAAACTGTGGTAAAGAATCCTTAAAGGTACCCCTGCCTGTACGGGCCAGTCTTGACAGACTCTAGGGTTGTGCGCTCATCTCACTCTAGAGGCCGGGAGCCAGTGCTATCCGGAGACACTTCCGGGTCGCGTGGCCAGCGTGACGAAGCCGCTCTGGCGAACTGGCACCAGAGCAGCACACGGAACGCCGTTTACCTTCCCGCTATAAAGCGGTACCTATTTATCTACTTGCACTTAAGGGTGCTTTCGAACTGCTAGGTGGGCAGGAGCTGGGACTGAAAGACGGGAGCTCACCCCGCCGCGGAGATTCGAACCGCCGACCATGCGATCGGCAAGTCCTAGGCGCTGAGGTTTTACCCACAGCGCCACCCGCGTCCCCTAAAGAATCCTTAGAAATGCATATATTCGTGAAAATGACATACAAAAAAATGTATTATTTTAGGGGGAAATTGCTTTGCAAAATTGGTATATTAGGCAAAGTTACAAACAACCATGTGTATTTTAGTACAAATTGACGCAGGTAACCTGGTGAATTTTCATGAAAACTTTTTAAAATTGCAAACTGATGTGGAAATGTGGAGAACTGCTCTTAAGATTCTGAAAGCAAGAAGCTGAATGAAACTATGACTGAGAGACTTGTGCATCCCCAGAAGAAGAAAAAGTCCATAGTTGCAGAGTTGGGACTATGTATGTTTGATTTTTGGTTATGTTTCAGAGCCAGCTAAGTCTGACAGCAGGAACCAGGAAAGAACAGCTTCCCTTGCAACACTCCTCTTAACTGGGGAGTTCTTAATATTGTATTGTCCAATGTATTTTATATGTTATATTACAAAATAATGGCTGAGTGTTAACAAATCATATCTGCACATCTTAATACAGGATTGTGGCACACTCATTCATCCTGAAGAACCCTGTGGCTTGCAACCTCTCTCTGCTGACTACCTGTCAGCCATTTCAGAGCCGCAGTTGAAAACATGTGAAACAGGAGACACAAAAGGTTTGTTCCTGATATATTTCATACAGGTTCAGAAAGGCATCCTGTTCCCACTAGAATGCAGGTTATTTTGCTACAGGGAGCCACATTAAGTGAAAAAAGATCAAGAATGAACCATGAACTTCAAACGCTGATGACACAGCTAGGTTAGGTCAGAACTCTGTGTGCTTCTTGAGAAACAAATGTCTGTTGGATATATAACAATATTTTAATATTGCGAAAAAGTGCACAATTCCTTACTACTCCTAGATATTCCCATTATTATCAAGAAATAAGCTCCCTTGACCACAATGGGTTTTTGCTCCTGAGTCAACATCCATAGGATACTGATGGAAATGAGCTGGTGAAAAAGACTTTTAAAATAGTATTAAAGGAGAGAAGACTCTCTACTTTCATGGTGGCAGCTTAGGATGGGCAAAGCTTTATACAGAATGAGGAAGGCTTTTCTTTGGATACTACAGTGGCAAAACCCTAATCTCCTAAGGAACCAGGAGAGGCAAGTGTCGACAGCAGGAACTTTGTTCAACACTTGTCTAGTGTTGTATAAATTAATTATAAAAAATATAACTTTGCAATGTTTAGAGAAGGGGTCAAAAATCCGTGATTGAGCTCAAGCCTTGCATGGGCAAGTTCTCAGGTTCAGTCCTCGGTATCTCTAGTTGAAAGGATCAGGTAGCAGGTGATAGGAAAAACCTAGGCCTGTTTTCCAAACTTGGGTCTCCAGCTGTTTTTGGACTACAACTCCCATCACCCCTAGCTAGCAGGACCAGTGGTCAGGGATGATGGGAAACCTTGGTCCAGATGGACAAATGATCTGACCTGGTATAAAGTAGGTTCAAATACCCACTGGGTGACCCCTGGGCCAGTCACCATCTTTGAGCCTAACCTAACCCACAGGGCTGTTGTGAGGAGAAAATGGGATGGGGGGGTAATCTATACAGCCTTGAGCTCCTTGGAGGAAAGGCAAATACAGAAATAAGATTCTTACATTATTCTGCCAAGCTTAAAGGTTGTCACATTGAGGTCTTGTCTGGCAGTCAGTGACCAGGCGGTGGGAAGAAATCTGGTCCTAGTCACAGACGCCTCCTCTTAGTAACAGCAAATACAAGTGTGTTTAACAAAAGCCCAGATGAAAACCAAAGTGTGGTTATGTTCTGTTTTTAGGACAATGGATTGTGCCCTGTCTGAGTTGCTCCGACAACAGAACCTGTGATTGGAGGCAGATAACATGGCAGCCGCACGATTGTCAATATCCCATTGTGAACAAGCCAGAGCTCCAACAATGTGTAAAAAACAAAAAGGTAGGCTGTAAATTTGGAACAGAAAAGCTGAAAAGGGATTCAGCTTATCTCAGCACCGAATACATTGTCCTGACATTCTTCGGCATAAGTTTGCAAATGAATATACGCTATTATTAATATATTAAAGTAGCCTTGATTTACTTCAGAATTATCTCCCTGTGACCGTTGCACTTCCATTTCTAATTGGCCTTGACTTGACAGTATTCAGGCATTGAATGAAATACAGTGGTACCTCGGGTTACAGATGCTTTGAGTTACAGACTCTGCTAACCCAGAAATAGTACCTCGGGTTAAGAAATTTGCTTCAGGATGAGAACAGAAATCGTGCGGCAGCAGCGAGAGCTCCCCATTAGCTAAAGTGGTACCTCCGGTTAAGAACAGTTTCAGGTTGAGAATGGACCTCCAGAACGAATTAAGTTCTTAACCCGAGGTTACCACTGTAGGTCCCAGTCACACATTAAGATGTGACATGTTTCAGACAAAGACTAAAACACAATGTACAGTGGTACCTTGGTTCTCAAACTTAATCCGTTCTGGAAGTCCGTTCCAAAACCAAAGCATTCCAAAACCAAGGCATGCTTTCCCATAGAAAGTAATGCAAAATGGATTAATCCATTTCAGACTTTTAAAAACAACTCCTAAAACAACAATTTAACATGAATTTTACTATCTAACGAAACCATTGATCCATAAAATGGAAGCAATAAACAATGTACTGCAGTCACACAATCAAGCAATCAATAGCTGAACTGGGTTCCACACAGTCACACACAAAAAGAGCTGCAAAAAACAAGAACACAAAATAAATAGCAAAAACAGGCAGACCTCAGCGTAACACTCAAAACGGAAGTGTGGCACTCAAATCGGAAGCGTAACACTCAAAATGGAGCATGTTCGGCTTCTGAAAAAAGTTCATAAACACTTACTTCCAGGTTTGCAGTGTTTGGGTTCCAGGTTGTTTGAGTACCAAGGTGTTTGAGAACCAAGGTACCACTGTATTATGGTTGGAGCATAGACACACTTTGCATGCACTCTGTTTCTTTTGCTGGGTATCTAATGCATGGTATTGCTTCTGCCTAATAATCTTAACAAATCTTCTTTCACATTCTTGTGCAGGTCTCAGGCGGACCTCACTAGACTGACTTTTCTTGTAGTGAACATTCTAAGATGGTTGCTTGGAAATGCAATTCTTAATAGGCATGGCTTGACTGTCTAACATTTGACAGAGATCTGTGGCTCAGGTACAATAGCCGGTGGCACAAGTTTTACAAGTAAGTAAAAAAAATAATGTACAGATTTTGCTATATGTTATCCAAATTAAGGAACATTTATTACAATTAAATACACTTAAAAATGAACCCAGCTGTAGGAAAAGGAGCTTTTCTTAAGGAAAGCTAGTTGTGAAGCCTCTCCTGGGACCCTGCAGGATCACTTGCTGAGGAGAGAAAAAATTATTCCTAAAGGAATCCTACTTACAAAGCACCCTATTAGTGCACAGCCCTACACAAACTTCCAGGCTTGCAAGTGGATTCCAGGATTGCAAACATATTTTTTTTTCTGGAGGCAAATATAACACGGAAATTAGCACTAAACTTGCATGTTATTCCGCTAGATTTCTAGAAGTGGCTTTTACGTCACTTGAAAGCTGGAACGTAACACACAAATTAACACACCAATTTCTGCTGTCCAATGAATGCTTGGTCCAATGGGAGCCATTAAATGTGTCCAGGGACTCAGCTATACAGCTGCAAATCAAACGTTTTAAATGCGTTGTAAAGCACGATATACAAATGTGACACTAGATGGTGAGAGTGAGCTATGCCAAATTCAACGTATTTTTCAAAACTTTTTTTAAAAAAACATTTTCACAGCGTTTTTTTATGTGTGTGTAGATTCCACCCAGGAGTGGAGTTTCAGTCTACTGTATCTCTAATAGGTGCTATTGCCTTCATCTGAACCACTCCCCCCCCATTTCCGTGCATGTGACCTTGTCCTTGAATTATTTCTGTCAGTACTAACTCAAGATCACCTGTGGTGACATGAAAGCCACGGATTGGCTGAGACATGAAAAGGGGGAATATATAAATTCCCCAAAGCATTTTTTTTAAAAGAGGGTCTATATAGATTAATGGTGTGTTGGCAAAGTTAATCAGTCATACGTGGAGACTGAAAGGAATTCCGGGTTGAGAAGTTCTTTACTCACTTCCTTTCATATTATATGCAGCAATTTGTCTTTGAAGCCCTTATTAACGCAAACTATGTGAAGGCTATATTACATTTGTTAAATTGTATCCATTTGGGAAATGACATGAGCTTAACAGTGTTGGGGGGGGTGGAATGTGAAAACCAAATAAAAATGGTTTAATTAGTTTTACATCTGTGTCACAAAACCTCATATAAGTTTATGGTTAATTAACTTTTACCGTAATAGTTCAGTGATGTGCTGAAGCATAAAACTTTAATTATTGTACACGTCAACTTTTCAGAAAAAGTTGAAGTGAGGAACAGGTCATGAATAATAAGTAGTTGTTCCGATAACTAGGTATACCTAATTGCACAATTACATTCTAAGTGAAAGGTGATGAAGCATACATATTATTTATTATGGTAAGAAAGCAATTCACATTTTACTGCTGTAATAAAACGCCTTCAGCAATGTATTATTAAGAACACGAAATATTAAAAAGACAATATTTACTAATGGTCTTATAATACACCTGTTTAAACAGGAACTTGTATACTTTTACCTAAATGAGCATTTTGGAATTAAAGGTGCAACCTAAAACTCACTTACCTGGGAGAAAGCTTGAACTCAGTAGGACCTACTTCTGAGTAGATGCGGTTAGATTCTGCTGTAAGTCTCTTAACTGTGACTGATTTATGATACCTGTCTAATTAATTCCATGATTTAATCCCATTTTATAGACATAATGAGATATTTCCATGCTTGGTCCTTGCAGCAAAAAGCACAGACTTCCTTATACACTAGGCAGTTGTCAAATAGTTTAATTTTTAGCTTGTGGTCATTTTCCAACAGAGCTGTCCAGTGCTATAATGCTGGACAATATCTTGACCAAGATCATAATTATTGCACATTCTTTAATTGAAATTGAATGGTAATTAATTGCCATTCTTTCCCACTTGCTTTGTGTTAAGGGCAAAGCACAGTTACAGATCACAAAACATATTCGATTGGGCGGGGGGAATGACTCAACAACAGAGTATTTGCTCTGCTTGCAGAAAATCAGAGGTTCAATCTCTGGGTAGGACTGGGGAAAACTCCTGCCTGAAAGTTTGGCAGGCCAATCCCAGACTATGTAGACTTGGGACTCAGCTATACAGCTGCAAATAAAACGTTTTAAGTGTGCTTTATGGCACTGTGGATTAAACCACAGAGCCTAGGACTTGCCGATCAGAAGGTCAGCAGTTCGAATCCCTGCGACGGGGTGAGCTCCCGTTGCTCGGTCCCTGCTCCTGCCAACCTAGCAGTTCAAAAGCACGTCAAAGTGCAAGTAGATAAATAGGTACCACTCCGGCGGGAAGGCAAATGACGTTTCCATGCGCTGCTCTGGTTCGTCAGAAGCGGCTTAGTCATGCTGGCCACATGCTGTACGCCGGCTCCCTCGGCCAATAAAGTGAGATGAGCGCCGCAACCCCAGAGTCGGCCACGACTGGACCTAATGGTCAGGGGTCCCTTTACCTTTATGTGCAATATACAACGCAACACTAGATGGCGATGGCGAGCCTTATGGAAAATTAAATGTACTTTTAAAAAATGCTTCTTCTTTTTTTTAAAAAAAATAGCATTTTCAGAATGGTTTTTATATGTGCGTAGATTACACCTTGGTATAAGTCAGTTTCCTGTCTTTCTACATAACATGGGTGCTTCTAGCGACTTGTTAGCCTTGCCAGAATTAGAAGTGGAACACAAATACCTACAGATACCTGCAGCAGGCAGGTTGATGTTGTTTGTATGTGGCGTATTTCCCCCCAAGTATTTGAAAGTGGCTGATCCATGTTGTCCACTTGTAACAGGTACTGATTTCTGTTGTTGGCTTCCTACAGATGTTAGTATTGGTTTTAAGGTGCGATTGCGTTTTGTCGCTTTAATGATTTTCTATGTGCAAACGGCCCAGAGGTTATTTATGACAACTGGTGATGTAGAAATTCATTGACTATAAGAAAACAAATAAATAGCCTCTCGGTTGAGCATTTAAGCTGCTTTCGTTCTGCAGATGCCTGCGAACTTGAGAACATGAAATGCTGCAATATGCTTTTTGCCCTTAAAGGTTCTTTTCATTGGCGATTCCACCAACAGAGGGATGATGTATTACTTAATGGAGAGAGTGAACGAGACTCTCCAAGAATGGCAAAAGGCTCATGACATGAAGTTCTATCATAACGTGAACAACGGGGACACTTTTATCAGCTACTCCTATTACCCCCAGTTTTGGATTGATATAAAGCAAAGACCAACTTTCGAAGTGGCTCTCGAGCAGCTGCTACTCAGGTATGATGGAGCGTCTGTTTCCCAACGTATCGTTCCATTTTGGACAGCGATTCACTTGATTCCCTTGCATCCAATGTCTCTATGCTAGCATTTTCTAGCCCATGGGTAGGCAATCTAAGGCCCGGGGGCTGGATCCAGCCCCATCACCTTCTAAATCCAGCCCACGGACGGTCCAGGAATCAGCGTGTTTTTACATAAGTAGAATGTATGCTTTTATATAAAATGCATCTCTGGGTTATTTGTGGGGCATTCATAATTTTTTTCAAAATATAGTCCGGCCACCCACAAGGTCTGAGGGGCAGTGGACCGGCCCCCTGCTGAAAAAGTTTGCTGACCCCTGCTCTAGCCACAAGAGGGAAGGAATTATTGAGAGGTTCTAAGTCTCTTGGAGACGCTTTATGCAATTCTTGTATTGATGAGAAGGAATTACTACTTAGGGTGCCAACTATAGGGGGCGGAAGGGGCTTTGGCCCCCTCAATATTTGTGGGCAGGAAGCTGAGCCCCCTAATTTTTTTTTTTTTGAGGGGGCTGCCACCCCCTGCTACCAGGCAAGCACTGGCAAGCATTAGCGTATATCCGTGGGATGTTCGGAAGATCACCCTCCATGCACCCCATCCCCCACTGCCAACACAAGCGCATTGGTGGGACACATCACATGATGTTGGGACCCCTCAATGGGGGTGGGGGCAAGTTGGCAGCCCTGATTACTATAATGCAGAGCTTCAGTAACTGCCTCTAGGTCTTCATTATTATTTTAATTTATTGAATTTATATTCCGCCCTATACCCGGGGGTCTCAGGGCGGTTCGCAGAAAAGATCACAACATATATAATCAGAATAAAAACAACAACCCAATAACAAGCCCCATTTTAGAACAACAAGCCCCATTTTAGAAGGGCATAGAATGTACAGGGCACAGACCTACATTGGCTCCCAGTACGTTTCCGAGCACAATTCGAAGTGTTGGTGCTGACCTTTAAAGCTCTAAACGGCCTCGGCCCAGTATACCTGAAGGAGCGTCTCCACCCCCATTGTTCTGCCCGGATGCTGAGGTCCAGTGCTGAGGGCCTTCTGGCGGTTCCCTCATTGCAAGAAGTAAGGTTACAAGGAACCAGGCAGAGGGCCTTCTCGGTAGTGGCACCCGCCCTGTGGAACACCCTCCCACCAGATGTCAAAGAGAAAAACAACTACCAGACTTATAGAAGACATCTGAAGGCAGCCCTCTTTAGGGAGGCTTTTAATGTTTAACAGACCACTGTATTTTAATACTTTGTTGGAAGCCACCCAGAGTCGCTGGGGAAACCCAGCCAGATGGGTGGGGTATAAATAATAAATTCTATTCTATTCTATTCTATTCTAAATCAAAGCAAATCAGTCAAAGGCCTGGTTAAAAAGGAACATTTTTGCCTGGCGCCTAAAGGTGTATAATGTAGGCTCCAGGCAAACTTCCCTAAGGAGAGCATTCCACAGATGGGGAGCCACTGCAGAAAAGGCCCGTTCTCATGTTGCCACCCTCCAGACCTCTCAAGTAGGAGGCACACGAAGGAGGGTCTCAGAAGATGATCTCGGGGTCTGAGTAGGTTCATATGGAAACAGGCGGTCCTTGAGGTATTGCGGTCCTGAGCCGTACATCACACTCTGCCTCTTAGTGATGTATCATCTGACACAGATTTCTTCTTCTTCATGCCCCCCTTTTGTCAGTAGTATTCCATGGGTATTGTGAAGAGGTCACCCTGTAACCTCCTTCGAATTCCAGTGCAATGCCGATATCTTGGCACAAAGCTGAAATTCTCTTCCCTGACAATGTGTGTGTGTGCTGCCTTTGCCAAATGTATATCTAGATTTGTGCAAAGTGAAAACGAGAAAAAGTATAAATACTTAATATGTCTCTAATTTCTTTAAGCTTATGTAACTTTAAATGACATCAGCCGTTTGTGGCCAGGAATGGCCTGTAGGGTTGGCTGAAGTGAACGCTTGCCATCTGTTCTGATTCTGCGGCAGGGTATATTTTGCAGTTTTGGCTTTCTTCTTTATTCCAGATCACAGCCGCTAGAGAACACAGACCAGACTATATTAGTTGTCGGTGGTGTCCAATGGCTCAATTTCAACCACTTACATATTATTCAAAAAGTGCTGAAGCGGTAAGTGTCCACGCTACAGTCTTTCGTTGCTGTTCTTACACCAAACTGTAAAATAACTTCCACTTCAGTTCACATGGTGACTTCTCCATTCCTAGGAGGTTTTCTGGCAGTCATCGTCACAGAGCCCATTCTTCCAGAGGATTTCAATACCTTTTCTAGTGCTTTGTGCAGTGGTATAGCATGGGGGGAGGCCATAGGAGCAGTTGCCCTGGGCGCAAAATTGTTAGGGGTGCAAAATTTCAACACCCCGTACAGCTGTATGCTTCAGTTGAAAATGGGTGTCTACATGCGAACCGGGAAGTGACCTCTTCTAGGGTTGCCATATTTCAAACAGCGAAAATCTGGTGAGAAAAGTTGTTGAGCTCTTTTTTTGCCCAAAGTTGTTGGACGTTGCTGCAGTATTCTGGGAAAATCAGGACATATGCCAACCTTCCCTCTCCATACAACAGAACAACTCTTCTTTTATCAGCTCTAGGGCTGTGATCTGCTGGGTGATGGGGATGCCGTTAGACAGTGGAATGTGCATACGTACCCCCTTAATGTGGCCCCGGACACTGGCAACCCATTCTATGTCACTGCCTCCATCTCTGTCCTCTTGCAAGTTTCATTTTTAGCTTGTGAATTTTGAAATGGCATGCATTTCTTTTGTATTAGGGCATGTCTTTTAAAAAAATAAATAAATAAAATTATTAGACAATTTCAACAGAACAAATTATCAATCCAAATAATCAATTACATTATTTTCCCCCTTTTTATTCCCCCTCCCCATCCCTCCCTCTCCCCCTCATCAAAGACTTCCCTCAGCTCACCTCTCTGATTTGTTTGAATACATTATTCTCTGCATGTTAAAGTTTGTACATATCATTACCTTATCTGTCATATATTCTATTAATAAATTTGTGGATTTTTATTCAAAACCTGCCAAGGAGTCCATGTCATTTTGGTGTGTTTTTTAATAGCTTGTAAAGTTACGATTGTCCTTCTCACGTAGTTTATGTGTCAACTTTGCCAACTCTGCATAAGTCATCAGTTTTTTGTATTTGGGCATGTTTTCATTTGTCAGTGCTTTGTTACTGTTGTAAGCCATTTTGAGCTCACTTTGGTTGCTGGGAAGGTGTCACACAAATACCAGACAGATTCCAATAAAAAAAACCCTACTCACCAACATGAGCTACAATTCACTGACAAAACATGATCCGGAATGTATCGTGGGGATAGCCAAGGGCTCGCGAACCCTGTGCTAAACTTTTGATAGCTCATATCCTCGGTATCAAACTGGCTGCTCCCAGAAAAAACAAACATCATTTTATCTGATTCTGCATTGTATGGGACATTATACGAAATGGAGACAAAAGTAATAAGTGTTTATGGTGTTTATGGAGACTAAAGTAAGAGGTGTTTAGGGAAGCTTGTAATGTTTAATAGACTATTGTATTTTAATATTCTGTTGGAAGCCGCCCAGAGTGGCTGGGGAAACCCAGCCAAATGGGCGGTGTATAAATAATAAATTATTATTATTATTATTATTATTATTATTATTATTATTATTCAGTTTTATGGATCTGTAAATAAAATGTGTGTGTTTTATTTCATTTGATCCACAGGGCCAATCTGTCAAATATCCTGGTAGTGATAAAATCCCTGGGAATGGGCTTTCACCTGCCAGTGGATGGAGTGCATTTCTTGTCACCAGTAGGTTACATTTTTTTCTCCGTTAGGATGGTTTTGCAATTTTATTTTGTTTGACACATTGTTCCTCAGAAGCATGGTGGGGCACGTTCCTGTCGAGCACAGCTGTTATGCCTGTACAACATTATATTTTGCCAGGTTATGTGATGTGCCTCATCCTAAACACGTAGAATTGTACAACTGTAGAGTTGGAAGGGACCACAAGGGTCATCTAGTCCAACCCCCTGCAACGTAGGAATCTTTTTGCCCAATGTGGGGCTTGAACCCACAACCCTGAGATTAAGAGTCTCCTGCTCTACTTACTGAACTAGATGGTGCTGCATGTACCATACAGCGGTACCTTGGTTGTCGGATGGCTTGGCTCTCGAACAAATCGGCTCCCAAACACTGCAAACCTGTGTTCCGGTTTGTGAACCTTTTTCGGAAGCTGAACGTCCGACGTGGCTTCTGCGACTTCCTGCAGCCAAGCGGAAGCTGCGCCTTGGTTTTTGAATTGTTTCGGGAGTCGAAAGGACTCCCAGAACGGATTAAGTTTGACAACCAAGGTACCACTGTACCTTAATTTTATTTTATTTTATTTTTAACTGTATATCTTATATCTTTATTGTTTTAAAATAGATAAATTTATGCCAGGAAAGCAAACAAACCAACAGACAAACATACAGTCAAATAAACAAACTATAAATTGACAAACAGACAGTAGCAGCACTGTACCTTAATTTTAACGAGGCTCCCTAAATTGGCTTTAAATCCAAACACTTGGCCAGAAGGAGTTAATGTTTGGCCTGGTTTGGAAGCCCTTTCCCTTAAATCCTGATGAGCAACCTCTCTATGAATATTCAGTGATTAAAGAAATGTACTTTGCACCTGCCTAGAGGCCCATTCATATTTTCTGACATCAAGTGTTTCAGAGTTGAGCCTTGGCATTGAAAACAGGTTCTAGGGATAGTTCGTATCCACAATTTAAGCCCCTTCATCCATTCTGTCAACCACCAAAATAAAAACATGTTTATACAGTACCATACAATTATTATCATCTATGGCTTTCAGGCTATGTACCATCTATGCATTTGTTACTGCAGAACAGCTTTACATACCAAATGTATTAAATCTATTCTCCCAGAGCTTTGGCTAATTAAACAGACTGTGGCCTTTTAAACTGCCAGGGGTGGGCATGGCTTTTGTTTGTTACTATGGTATGTATTGTTGTGTTTTTATGTTGTAAACCACCTGTGATCATCGGATTAAGAAATCAATCAATTAAATAAATAAAATATAAAAATAATAAAAATAAAAATAAACCAAATAAATAACATAATAAAATAATAAATATATAAAAATGGAAAATTGTTTAAATGCATGCAATGTGGTGTGGTAGAATTCTGTTTCTCTTCCCAAACTACCATACCGGAGCACAGCACTTTTTGCATCTTCTCATTTGTGCACATCTGTAAGTTTGGGGTTCAGTTATTTAAAAAGGTGTAACATCTAAGGGACACAATATTTCCCCCTCTGTTCCTCCCTCTCTTTTGAAGAAATACATGTTTGAGCTTAACTATTTGCTGGGGGAAACACTGATCAAATAACTCAAGAATTAAGGTTATATTTTCTCCAGCCCAACGCCTGTACATAATATCCATATGCTTACTGTCCCAATGAAAGCATGTCTTGATTTAACCAAAAGCTGGATAAATGAGATAATATGAGATGACTTGATTTCAATTGCAGGCCGAAGTGCGAGGTCTGTGGAAGGAAAACCAAGCAATTTTGAACACTGCAAAGCAATATGGCTACGAAGTGGTTGATACTTTTATTCTTACTATGGGACGGTACAAGGAGTTTTTGCAAGGGAAGTGTGGGTGCCATTTTCACGAGGTAATTGCTTGTCATTTAATCCTTGACGCGAGCCAAGGGTGCCCATGCCAAAGCAAGATTGGGGAGCAATAACGGGGGGCGGGCTAAACAAGGCCACAACATTACAGTGGTACCTCGGGTTAAGTACTTAATTCATTCTGGAGGTCCGTTCTTAACCTGAAACTGTTCTTAACCTGAGGTACCACTTTAGCTAATGGGGCCTCCTGCTCCTGCCGCACCGCCGGAGCACGATTTCTGTTCTCATCCTGAAGCAAAGTTCTTAACCTGAGGTAATATTTCTGGGTTAGCGGAGTCTATAACCTGTAGTGTCTGTAACCTGTAGCGTATGTAACCTGAGGTACCACTGTATTGTGAATAGAGCACCTCTAGTTTGCCATGGCCTTCGGACGTCCCAACTGCTGTCCGAACTAACCCTAAACTGCTTTTGTGGATCCCGCTAGCAAGCTGGGAGTATGGACATTGGCTTTGCCCCACCCTGCACCCCAACTGGGGCAGATGTTTTTCAGCACCCATCCAAGAGCCACATGGCTCCCTCCTGCCCCCTGCTGGAACGGTGGTGCCGAGGGGGCCTTGAGACAATTAGAGGGCTATATTTTTGTCAAGTGAGAGATTTACCTAGACAGCATCTTAAAAAACAGAAACATCACCTTGCCAACAAAGGTCCGTATAGTTAAAGCTATGGTTTTCCCAGTAGTGATGTATGGAAGTGAGAGCTGGACCATAAAGAAGGTTGATCGCTGAAGAATTGATGCTTTTGAATTCTGGTGCTGGAGGAGACTCTTGAGAGTCCCATGGACTGCAAGAAGATCAAACCTATCCATTCTTAAGGAAATCAGCCCTGAGTGCTCACTGGAAGGACAGATCGTGAAGCTGAGACTCCAATACTTTGGCCACCTCATGAGAAGAGAAGACTCTCTGGAAAAGACCCTAATGTTGGGAAAGATGGAGGGCACAAGGAGAAGGGGACTACAGAGGACGAGATGGTTGGACAGTGTTCTCGAAGCTACCAGCATGAGTTTGACCAAACTGTGGGAGGCAGTGGAAGACAGGAGTGCCTGGCGTGCTCTGGTCCATGGGGTCACGAAGAGTTGGACACAACTAAACGACTAAACAACAACATTTTGTCAAGCTTTGGTGCAAAGATTTGCAATGCAAGCACACCGAGGCAACCCACACTAGGGCTTCAGACGTTATGCTGCATCCCTGAATGCACTTACTAGTAAGCCCCGTTGGCTTTCACATGAGTAAACACGCATAGAAATGCAGAATGCGGGACAAGGGATGGAGAGTTTGTGTTTGTGCTCATTGAACTGAGAAGGCGCATTGAGAGATTCTGTCAGCACCGGGCTGATCTGTATCTCGATCTGCAGATCCCTACAGCAGACCTCTCTATCCACATGCATTTACACACTTCTTTCCCTCGGCAGGTGCTAATCGCAAAGAGATTTGAGATTTCCCCAAAGATACCATTTAAAGTGCATTAAGCAATCTCTCTGCGTACATTACAGCACTTTGCTTGCAATCAGAAATAGCTGGTGGGCAGTCCCCCCTTGTAATATTATCTGGTCTTTTATGGTCCTGCTAAATATTAAGCTGGGTAAAATGTCATTCCAACAGTTTTACTCAGGGAGAAAAGAATAATGCTTTCAAGGGCAGATATGACACACTTCAGGGTTACATCTCCATATTGGATTTGGTTCATACTTGTACACAGTATACCATGCTCCATAATAAAGACCTTAATTATGCTAGATGGCACCAAATTGGTCATGGAACCTGACCTCTTGGGGGGGGGGGATCAGTTTATTGTGGCAAACTGTGCTCCTGGCCCTCAAACAATGTCTGGAGAATAGAACATTCCCTCAAGAAGACAAAAGTTGGCCATCTCTTAAACTGCCATTTTTGTTGTTGTTTAGTCGTTTAGTCGTGTCCGACTCTTCGTGACCCCATGGACCAGAGCACACCAGGCACTTCTGTCTTCCACTGCCTCCCGCAGTTTGGTCAAACTCATGCTGGTAGCTTTGAGAACACTGTCCAACCATCTCGTCCTCTGTCGTCCCCTTCTCCTTGTGCCCTCCATCTTTCCCAACATCAGGGTCTTTTCCAGGGAGTCTTCTCTTTTCATGAGGTGGCCAAAGTATTGGAGCCTCAGCTTCAGGATCTGTCCTTCCAGTGAGCACTCAGGGCTGGTTTCTTTCAGAATGGATAGGTTTGATCTTCTTGCAGTCCATGGGACTCTCAAGAGTCTCCTCCAGCACCATAATTCAAAAGCATCAATTCTTTGGCGATCAGCCTTCTTTATGGTCCAGCTCTCACTTCCATACATCACTACTGGGAAAACTGCCACTACTGGGAAAACTGCCATTTAGCCCATCTAAAAGACATGGAAAGTACCTTCAACATTTAAGGCTGATCCCCTGATATTTTTGAGGAATGCCTTTCCATCTGCGCAAGTTAGAATACCCACTGCCAGCTGATCGCCTCTATCCTGCCAAGCCCCATGTTGTCATCCCCAAAAGCTGCTCCTGAGAGTTTGGGGGCCCTCTGGAACAGTATGGGAGAAAGCAGGGGGCTGCTTTGAAAATCTGGACACAAAAGTTTGAGCTTCAGGCAAAGCTGTTGAAATTTGCCAAAATCTACACTTCCAACATGGGCTGCCATACGTTTGGGTTTTACCGGACATTTCAGCGATTTCTGCCAGGATGCTGTTTATGAGGGCCGAATACCAGCTATGTCTGGGAAATGTAGATTGGACCCTGATTTGTGCTAATGGAAGCCCTTTTTTGCTGAGGCAAGCGTCTCCATTGGATACAAACCTCAGAGTTAACATATCATGGAACCACTCTGCTTCTTAGAGGAGCCTCAATGGGATAGCACTTCAAAGCACATCAACATATTGTTTTGTCTGGAGCTGATGCGCTGAAATGAAAGGAAGAGGAGAAGCAGCTGCGTCAGCTGGTTTGGTTTCAGGTGTTTGACTTCAACCAGAATGATCCCTGCTGTGAAAAGCAGGACGGTGCACTCGGAGATTATCAGTCATGGAGCATTTCAAAATGAAACAGTTGAAGAATTAGAGGAGGCAGGTCAATCTGCAGTCACGTCAAAATGCTCAAGTTGTTCAGAAGTGAAAAGCGATCGCGGTGGCGGTCTCTGAGCCCTGAAGCTCAAGCAGGGCTTGACAACACGGGCGATGATGTTCCATGCTTCAAAATTATCACGAACCGTTTTGTAGATGGCGGCGCATGCAGACGCTGCGGCTGAGAGCTCCCTGGAGGGGAGTCAGGGTTTGTTAGGACGAATTATTTATAGCCGATATGAAATGCTGTTATATACGAAGCTTGGATCCTAGAACAATAGGCAAGTGGGATCCTAAAATGCAACAACTGATTGGCTTACAGGAGAAGACCAATCAGGCTCCAGGAAGAAGTTAATCAGCCTATGAGGCTAATCCAAAATAAAGCAGAAATAGAATCTAGCTATCCCTCCGCAATTCATCCATAGCTTAAATGGGTGCTGCATTCTGTTACCCTGAAGCACCCGTATGAAAGTTTCACAAGCACATTTTCTTTCTTTTTCAGGTGGTGAAATCTAAAGCTTCTGAAGGAAGCTCTCCCATGGCAATGATGTTATCGAGGCCCTATGCTCTGGGCAAATTTTTCAACAGCCAAAGCAACCTGATGAAACTGCAAACCTACGCCTCAAATTCTCAGTCCCCTTATCACGTGCGAGGTCCAATAAACCAGGTGTATTCAGAAATCCTCCTCAGCCGCATTTGTGCAAATGACAGGAAGGTTCTTGGAATGTAACTTTGCTTGGCTGAAGTGCCTGGTTCCAGCCTCCTCTCTTTCCCATGTGGCGATACACAGGCCATACCAGATTTGGATTTTATTTTTTTACACACTTCTCTGAGCGGCTGAACATACCAGCATAACTCAAGACATGTGGCACTTTCCACAAAGCCTTATAAAATCAAGATGTGTCCACACGTGTCTGTGGTTTCAGAATGGGAGACAGAGAAGCACGAGAAATGGCAGTGAGGGCAAAGGGAGGGGGAGACGTTACTTGAAATATTGCCAAATGTTTAAACAGTTGTAAGCTAAGTAAATGTAATGTTATATAGGATGTGATATATGTTGCTCAAGTTTAGGTACAGATTAGAATGCTATATTGCTGGTGAAACAAATCTCATTCCATTTTGAAGAGTTTTATGGCATAGCAAAATAGTAGTACAAGAATATGCACTTAAGAACAGGTACCACATCTTCATCTATAGAACCAGATGTCCATTTCTAGCTTTTGCACTTAGGTAATGATGGCAAACAGGTCCTGTAGTCCTAAGGGCCAACGCAGACACAACATGGGAGTGCCATGACTGGAGATCGTGAAATCATTTTCTTGTCCAAATTACCCTGTAGGCAGGTTGCTTTAGATCTGAGCTGCAAGTTAACTTAACCTCCCTATTGCAGCACTAATTAAAATTGCACACATGTCCCACAGCTGTTTTTTGAACAAGAAAATGACCTCCAATCACATCACGTCGAGTTTAGCCCTAAATATGTTGTTTCATACCTCTTGGTCCTCCTTAATTTATGAACTATTCTTGGATGTGAGACAAGAACTTCTCCAAATACCCGCAAGTGTGCAGCCATGGAGAAGCCACTCGTGCTATTGGAGCTTTACAACAAATTTTTTTTAAAGGGAGCAGAGACTTGGCACGTTTTGGATTGCACAATAGCTAATACAAGGTGTGACCAGAAAGTTTGGTGAATGGTCACAGAAATCGGACAGCGAGAAATATTCTAACATACAATTGGCATCAGAAACCCACGAAATGCTCACAATTGTGTACAGAGATGAAGCTGTAACTCAAAAGACAGTGGAGTGGTTTAAGTGTTTCCGTGAAGGGCGGCAAACCATCGAAGATGACCCTCCGTCTGGCAGACCGTCGACAAGCAGAATGGCTGCAAATGTCAACAGAGTTTGTGAGTTATTGATGCTGGATCGGTGCTTGTCCGTCTGAAAAATGGCAGAAGAATTGCATATTCCACGTGAAATTGTTACTGAGGTTACTGAGTTGTCCTACCCTCCATATTCTCCCCACCAGATCTGGCCCCACCAGATTTATTTCTTTTTCCAAAACTGAAATCTGCACTGAAAGGGCACAGATTTTCCAACATTTCACACCTCCAAGCTGCTGTGACGAGGGATCTGAAAGCAGTACGAAAAGAGGACTTCTCCAGAAGTTTCCAACAGTTCTACAAACATTGTCAATGGTGCATTGTATCAGAGAGGGCCTACTTTGAAGGCCTGTAAGGTATGTAAGTTCGAATATTTCTCGCTGTCCGATTTCTGTGGCCATTCACCGAACTTTTCGGTCACACCTTGTAGCAAAGATTTACCAAAGCCACCTAGTGAGTTAGTGCCTGATACCAAGTTTGGACAGAGGACTTTCTGGCTGAGCCATCACAATACATCAACTCTCTGTTTTGCTTATGACTGTGACTTCCTGTGCTATATCAGAAGTCGCTCCCAAAGGTCAGAGGCAGCATGGCGGATGCTTCCAGCACCCAAAAATTACAGGCAGAGCTTGTTGAACTGATCTTTGGACCCCTGCTATGAGTCAGAAGCTCCATAGATTGCATGTGCAATTTCTCATAGAGTTCTGGAAAACCCTAAGTGGCAGCCTCCCCTCATCCAGCCAAGTATGTGCCACCAACCATCACACCTATAAAATGAAGGGACAATTTCCACATTTCCCAGTGGATGACCTCAGAATTTGCACATATAATAAGCCCTGCCCTTATTTGCATTCTGTTTGCAAGCTCAGCATTTCCCTCTCAATGTAGGCTTTAAAGAAATGAATACATATTTGTCGCAGAAATAATTCATACATTGACTCCAGCATGAAAGATGCTGCAGCAGGGCCAAAGGTATGTTTGTGGGGGGAGAGCAGGCCTGTTTTATTGTACAGTCTTAAAAATCACTACCTTTTATCTTTAGATTTCTGAATATTAATTCTGATTGTGTTCTTTATATATATTTTTTCTTTTCTACATTATGTGGTTTCTTGTGACTGGGTTTTCTTGCAATGGAAGCAAAAACTTAGAGAGGGTTGCTTGTACAAAGATGTTTATATTCATAGTAAAATTAAAGTGGGACTCGGGTTCCTTTTTTATTAAGGATGGATTTTGGTTGTGTTATAGTTCCTGCTGGCAAATGTGCAATGCAGTTTCTGCATAATCACCATTGTATGGTTTTCCTATGCTGTAGTACATTGTGTTTGATTTTCCTCAGATGCTGCTGTTTCGAAAGCGACCCAGGCTATATTTTTATACGTATATTTTTATATGAAGTTATCACTATAGCATGAAAGCCCACTGACATTTAATGTAATAATTAGTGTGGACCAGATATTTTCATATGCAGTTGCTCATCAGTGATAAAAGTAAACGTGTAGAAAAGGAGTTTGATCAGTGTATTATGTGGTACAAGACTTCCATGAGATATTATTTCTTTGTTTGATGTGAAGAGATCAGGAGAAAGTATCCCTTTATTGTGTGCTGTCTTCATCATGACCAATTATAGAATACATTGAGGTACTCAGTTTTTAAATTTCAAAATTTTCTCTTGCATAACCAATGAACTGAAATGATGTAGAAGTATTTCATTGGCAATAGCTCACAATGAAGTTATGAAGTTGTGCCTTTAGTCACTAGTTCCCTGAAACCATTCAACTAACACAGGGTTGCCATATTTCCAAAATTTCCCAGACATATATGGCATTCGGCCATCGGAAACACTGTCCGGGTAGAAATTGCTGAAATGTCTGAGAAAATCCACATATATGGCAACCCATGTCGGAAGTGTCGATTTTGATGAATTCCCTTCAAAATATCTTTAAAACTTCATTATTATTATTTTAGATTGGGGGGGGAATTGTGTCTGGATTTTCACTTTTCAAAATATGGCAACTAACTTCTAACACTTCTTCTTGGGTAAACGACTTTTCCAAATTATTCCACAGTGAATTAGCACAATCTGGTGTGACCAAAGAGTCAATTTGCACGTGGGCGAAGCAGTCGTTTCACCAAAACAGCTCACAGTTATTTCAATGACTTCAGGAACACTTTTTTCCATAGTTAGTGGAAGCAAAATGTTAAGACATGAGCTTTGCCTCTGTGCATCTGCACCTTCTGCCTGGTTAATGGTAGCTGATATGAATTTTGCATACTTTTTGCTTGGTACAATCTGTGCCACTTTTGATGGGAATAGGGTCCTGCAAGCTTTCAAGGAAAGGTGATCCCTTCCACTCCTCGAAAAATCATTGCTGATTAGAGAGGGCTTTGTCAGTCTCAGGCCTGTGTCTAATCTTCCAAACAACTTAAGGTATTCGCGGATGAAATATCTGCTCTCAATCCATTTGTCCAACTTTTGAGCTGGTTGTGACACAGAGACAGGTTTAGCAGCCTAGGTGGATGAACTGTGCTTCCAGACTGATAGGGGAATAATTATCCTAGCCACAACACAGTGCACAGCTTTGGCATGGCATGGGGTGGTGGTCCTGCTATCAGTGGGTCCGACTGCTAGCCAATGTTCACATATGAGGAATTAGCTGGAATGTCTTGCCCACTGTGGCATGTGCTGATACATCCCTCTAGGAACCTGGGGGTTCAGCAACCTAATTCCCCTCCCCGAGCTAGGGCTGCAGGCATAGGTGCCACCACAAGATCCATTAAGTGGGGCACCCATTACCTGGTTAACCCAGCTATAGATGCTGCCCAATGCCTCTCCCACAATTACCAAGTTGAGACAATAAATGTTAATAGTCCCAACCCCTGCACTGCAATGAGAAAGGCAAAATCACAGATCCAGTTGTGCTAGTGACTAAAATTTCTTCCCAGCCCTGTTAACCATGGGCTGACCACTGTCCAGAGCCATGCACTTTATGGAAACCTGCCAAGTGGCAAAATCTGGAAAGCAAGGAAATGAGGGATGGCAGAGACGTTGCTGACCAAACTGTTGGAGACCCATAGCCAGGGCTGTACGCATAGTCCAGGAGGGGACCAGAGGAGAGCAGTCTTCTCTCTGGCCAACTTTGCTGGCCCCATCTCTAGTCCTAAAAGATCTATATTGGCTCCCAGTACGTTTCCGAGCACAATTCAAAGTGTTGGTGCTGACGTTTAAAGCCCTAAAAGGCCTTGGCCCAGTATACCTGAAGGAGTGTCTCCACCCCCATCCGGACACAGAGGTCCAGCTCTGAAGGCCTTCTGGTGGTTCCCTCCCTGTGAGAAGTGAGGTTAAAGCAAACCAAGCAGAGGGCCTTCTTGGTAGTGGCACCCACCCTGTGGAACGCCCTCCCATCGGATGTCAAGGAAATAAACAACTATCTGACTTTTAGAAGACATCTGAAGACAGCCCTGTATTGGGAAGTTTTTAATGTTTGATGTTTTATCGTGTTTCAAATATTTTGTTGGGAGCTGCCCAGAGTGGCTGGGGAAACCCACCTAGATGGGCAGGGTATAAATAATAAATTATTATTATTATTTCAGGAGGTCAATCAGGGCTTTTGATTGGTCAGCCAAGGCAGGTTGGCAGCATGAGAGACGCCTCGCAGCCACATCGTAACATGCTAGGGAACTTGCTTCCTCCTGCAAATTGGGATCCTCAGTGAAGACAGAGACCTAAGACTTGTATTAGATGGAGTTTAGCCAACGTTCGCTGTTCTGCACCATTTACCAGAAGTGTGCAATCAGTAACATTACCCAAATGGGGATGAAGGAAAAATTACCCTTGAAACACGCTCCTACTTAACTCCAAAAGTTAGTGATTAATTGAGAGCAAGAGAATGCTGTTCCAAGTGAAATGAAACCATTGAATCCGGTGGGGTAAACCTTAGCCAAATCCCAACAAGGAAGGCAAAAATTAATTTCATGAATGTGTCCTACAGTGACTTGTTTGTATATCCATGTGCTTGCCAAATGTTATACCATACATTATAGTTTCTTTATGAACTCACATATTCAGTATTTTCAATGGGACACCTTTTTTTTTAAGAACACAGGAAAAGAGATTTATGGCACTGCTTGCTGCTACTAAGATCTGCAATTGCATACAGCGTACATTACTGTCATTGCAGAATATGTGGAGACCTGTATGTCTGATCTGAAAACTGTATACTTATGGTTGTTGTTGAATAAATAAAGCACAATCATTTTAACAGACCATCAATCAGAATCTTTTTTTAGTAATTTATTAGTGTGTCTTTTTATTTTATGATTTCCCTTAAATGCGCCTAAGGTAAAGGTAAAGGATCCCTAACAGTTAAGTCCAGTCGTGAATGACTTTGGGTTGCGGCGCTCATCTCACTTTTCCCGGGTCATGTGGCCAGCATGACTAAGCTGCTTCTGGCGAAACCAGAGCAGCGCATGAAAACGCTGTTTACTTTCCTGTGGGAGTGGTACCTATTTATCTACTTGCACTTTGACGTGTTTTCAAACTGCTAGGTTGGCAGGAGCTGGGACCGAGCAACGAGAGCGCACCCCGTTGCGGGGATTCAAACCGCCGACCTTCCAATCAGCAAGCCCAAGAGGCCCAGTGATTTAGACCACAGCGCCACCCGCATCCTTTAAATGCACCTACTCCTTCCTTATTACAAGCTTCAGCTCCAGACAATGATAAGCAGAGTGGCCTCTTGTCTCTAATACCTTTCTATTCCAGACATTACAAGACTGGACTGACAATTTATTTGGGGCAGTAATTTTCATGGATGATAAAAAGGGAAATAACAAAACAGAGCCAATACTTTAAAAGAAGCGCCTGCAGACTGCGATCCTGTATACACCTTCATAGGATGAAGTTCTATTTAACAATGGGACTTAGTTTTAAGTAGAAATGCACTGGATTTCACTGGCCCGCATTGCTGACGTTTAATACTTAAGACGAATCAAAGCTCTTCATTTTGAAGTTAATTAGACAACAACCGTGGAGGTCACTACTGAATTACCCTTGCAATCATCTAGGCCTGTATCGAGTACTTCCAGTGTAAAATAACAGACACAGCAAAAGACACAGCTTTGCCAGTGTTATGTCTAATTGTTCTTATTATTTCGAAAACATGGGAATATCAGCCAAAATGAAGCAAATTTGCTAACCTTTGCCAAAGAAAAATCATCAGTGAAAAACTGCACAGCTGATCAAGTGATCAATGCCGTCATGAATATAGTTAGACCTCAACAAATTCTGTGGGGTGCTACTGCTGACGCTTGAGTTCCGGTTATGTGGTTTGATTTTGTAGCTTCCACATTACAAATTTCATCTTCCATTGTTCCTTAGTTTGCGTCAGGACTCAAGTCCTATATTGAATGCCAGAATTACCTGAAGTAATAAGAAATGTCTCTAGGTCTTAGGAGGGTGTGATTCCATTGCTACTAAATTACCATAGACAGGCTATGTGCTTCTTGGCTTAGTATCTAGAGCAGTGTTTCTCAAACTTGGGTTTTTGGACTACAACTCCCATCATCCCTAGCTAGCAAGACCAGGGGTCAAGGATGATGGGAACTGTAGTCTGAAAAAATAGCTGGAGACCCAAGTTTGAGAAACACTGATCTAGAGCTTCCAGCCAGGTTCAACACTGGACATCTTTCTTTAGAAACTATTTTTGTTTATAAGCCTCCCTTTTAGTTGTGCTTTGCTGGAGATGTACTGTCCAGTACAACCCTAAGCAGAACCAATACCTGTATGACATACGTTGTAACACTGATAAAAGGTTAGTCAGAAAATATATCTTGGACTTCCCAACAGTGTTCGAAACTCCCATTGTTCTAGGCGCATTTTGCGACAGGGCATTTCATTAGCGTGAGCAGTTTCTGAGCTCTGGGCACAGTGCTGTGCCTAAGATTTCAGATTAAGATTGCAGAGTGGAAGGAAAGGGGGACCTTTTTCTGCCTCCCCACTACTCTCTGAAGACTGGAAAAGAGACCCTCTGAAGAATATTAGGGGGGTGGGCAGGGGAAAGACTAGACCATGTGAAAAATGAACATAATATTTTAGCTGGAGTTCATTCATTTTCAGCTTTGTATGCTTGTTATTAAAAAAAACCCACACACCTGGAGAGTCTGTTGTTGCGCCCGTAACTTCAGTTTAATGTGCCTTCTAGCTCCTAGCTTTCATATCTTTAACACTGCTACCCAAGGTATAAGGTCATGATTGCTAACCTTCACAATCTGAATCTTCAAATGGGAAATTGTCAAAGTGTAGAGCTGCTCAACGTGATACCACTCCCTCTGTTTCAAGTCATTACTCGCAAGCATCTGGAATATCTGTGGAGACCTTACGGTCCATATGTGGTCAAAGCTGTGAAGACTTCTGGAAACCAGAACAACTGCAGTGGGCAGGAGACATCTGAAGTAAATACGGTCAACTTGCTGGCGATGTGCACAGAAGCTGAAGAGCCGAAACTGTACTTGGCTAAGAAGAAGAAAAATACTTAATTCTCTGAGATAAGTTACCTCAATTGCTGGCCAAAGCGAAGGCATGACTGGAAGAAGACACTGTACTATTCAGCTCAGGGCAAAGTATCTCATATTTCACTCCTGATTATTGTATGAAGAGATGGTGGCTGTGAGCGTTGCAAACCATCTCCTCATGAACGCAGCCTTACAGCAATTTCTCCATGTGGTTGCTGTTACCAAGTGAGGAGGACATCATATATGGAGGCTCGCTTAGGCACAGCCTATATTCCCTTCAGGGTGTTTGTGGTGCTGTGGGCAGAAGAATCCACCAAACCCGATGGCAAGAATCTGCACACAAGAAGCTTACCACAGGTTCACCGTTGCCAAGAGGAACAAGCGAATGAGGTCTCTACGTGGCAGCCGATGTAGAACTGGTCCCGAGGGACAGGACTGAGAAGTACTCTTTGAAGCACCAAGACTTGACAAGCACTTCCATAGCACCCAAGACGACAGATGAAAAATTAAACTCCTGACTCCGAAGCTTCTATTAACATTACAAAAAATAATAGCAATGCATTCATCCACTGAAAGTTATATGTAATCATTTGAGCCTTTGGAATATGCCTGCGGGAGCTATTTGGACGGCTTGTGCTACAGCGAGAAGTTAATTTACTGCAGAAGCCAGGCTTTAAAAATGATAGGGTGGCTTGTTTATTTTCTTTGAATGAAAACGAGTGGCCTGGCACGGCAGATCATTTTATGTCAGAATTGGAGGACTTCCTTCAGTTAACTCCCCAAGGCAGCTGCAGGGAGGCTTTAACCTGTTGCCACTGAAGAATGTCAAGAGCGGTGTTAAATATGAAGCAACTTACCGGTAAATAAATTCCATTTTCCCACCTAGCTTTAACCTCGACACTTCCGCAAACGATGTGTTGTGTTTCGGTGTATTCATCCATCTGTGTTTCCGTTCACTATTCGTAAGAGCTCATCCACACTTCAGTTTGTGCTATGACAGCTCAGTTGGTAGAGTGTGAGACTTGTTGTGGGTTTGAATCCCAAGTTGGGCAGAATATTCCTGCACTGCAAGGAGTTTGGCTAGATGATCCTTGTGGTCCCTTCCAACTCTACAATTCTATGATTTCTGGGTCTGAGAGGTTTTTCTACTGTCCCGCAACTTTTTCTGGGAAAACCCACTGCCTACTGCTGAATCAGAACAAACCCCAATCTACAGATTGTTCCAATTCAGCAGTAAACAGCGGGTATTTTCTGAGGAAAACAGCAGGACAAAAGAAGAACCTCTCAGAAATCATGGGACAAACAAAAGTGTGAATGAGCCCTAAGTTACAGTCAGTTGCTGTCCTGCAATTTAGTCTTAGCATCCTCCTGAACAAAGAAAATTAATGTCCATCCAGAATTACATAACCTGCAAGCATTTTACATTTTATGAAGTCTTAGTAGTTCGAGGGAGCATTCTACTCAGAGGCTTTGTTCTGTTTCACTGTATTGTGTTTCCATCATTCAATTATTGTTATCTTTATGTTTCAGACTGTGCTATAAACTGCCTCAGGAGTTTGAAGGGCAGGATACAAATATATCCCCAAACCAATCAACCAATTTATGTGAGAGTAAGCTCCATTGTACTGTGGGACTTACTTGTGGGTGAACATGAGCTTCTGCTTTTCCAGTTATTGCAGATCAGTGATGCAGCTGGGAAGAAAAGCCTGAATTGCTTTTTGTGAGCTACAAGTCTACGGAGGTGCACACAGCTATTATCTTCTTGCGCCTGCATGCTGAGACTTCCTTACAGCAAAGTGACTCACCCAAATACAGTCGTACCTTGGTTTTCAAACAGCTTAGTTCTCAAACGTTTTGGCTCCTGAACACCTCAAACCCAGAAATGACTATTCCAGTTTGCGAACTATTTTTGGAAGCTGAACATCCAAAGGGGTTTCCGACTGGCTGCAGAAGCTTTCTGCAGCCAATCGTAAGCCGCGCTTTGGTTTCCGAACGTTTTGGAAGTCGAACACACTTCCAGAATGGATTCTGTTTGACTTCCAAGGTACGATTGTACAAGACAAGCGGTCTCCTGATGAAGGGCACCATATACCCCTAATTCATCCCTCAAAGTTTTCAAATTTGTAAAATTCCTGAATGGAACTGACATGGGTTTGAGAGTCTTTTTCTTCAGTGTGGCATAGCTGAGATGGATGCAGTTTCAGCAAACAGAAAGCCGGTTGGTTTCATCCCTGAAATGAGTCCTCAGGCAAGTAATAAGTGAGTGTAGATGCACCACTGGTGGAACTCTGCTGTGGATCGGTTGAGATGATTAGATTTATTTCTGTAGACACCCATTGGTCCAAGAAACGTGGGGCTTGGGGTGGCTTCCTAAGTAAAGGTAAAGGGACCCCTGACCATTAGGTCCAGTCGTGACCGACTCTGGGGTTGGGGCACTCATCTCGCTTTACTGGCCGAGGGAGCCGGCGTACAGCTTCCGGGTCATGTGGCCAGCATGACTAAGCCGCTTCTGGCGAACCAGAGCAGTGCACGGAAACACCGTTTACCTTTCCGCTGGAGCGGTACCTATTTATCTACTTGCACTTTGACGTGCTTCCGAACTGTTAGGTTGGCAGGAGCAGGGACCAAGCAACGGGAGCTCATCCCGTCACAGGGATTCAAACCGCCGACCTTCTGATTGGCAAGTCCTAGGCTCTGTGGTTTAACCCACAGCGCCACCTGTGTCCCTTCCTAAGTAGCTTCCTAAGTAAGCTTCCTAAGTAGGATGACAAAATTAGACCGCAGCCAAGCTTCTAGCTAGCACTTGATGGTTTCCTATTCCTGCCCCTTTCCATCTTCCACCCTTAATCCCTGCACTTAACACATGAGCTACCTGCATTGCCTGCCCCCCCCCCATGAGACTGATGAACTGTATATCTACTATATGAAAGTTAACAACTGGACAACAAAAAATGGATTTTACACGCTCTAATGGTAGCCAAGAGGCTGATTTTGATGAACTGGAAGAATAAAGACATGCTCTCCTTTAATCAGCGGATTGATAATATGTTAACACTTGCAACCTACAAACGGACTGCTTACAGACGTAGACTCTGCTTGGATAAATGCGACAATATTTGGAACAAATATATACAAAATGTAGTAGGTTATTAATATTTACATTAGTATTAGGACAATAATATCCAATTTATGAAAGAATGTATGGGTTATGGTATTTTTTTGTATATATTCATATATATTTTTCCCTTTACACAGTTGTGTGTTTTGTTCTTTTTTCTTTTTGTATCACTTTAAAAGGTAAAGGGACCCCTGACCATTAGGTCCAGTCGTGGCCAACTCTGGGGTTGCGGGGCTCATCTCTCTTTATTGGCCGAGGGAGCCAGCGTACAGCTTCCGGGTCATGTGGCCAGCATGACTAAGCCGCTTCTGGCGAACCAGAGCAGCGCACGGAAACACCGTTTACCTTCCCGCTGAAGCAGTACCTATTTATCTACTTGCACTTTGATGTGCTTTCGAACTGCTAGGTTGGCAGGAGCAGGGACCGAGCAACGGGAGCTCACCCCGTCACGGGGATTTGAACCACCGATCACTTTACTGCTTCATATTTGAGTCCCCCCCCCCCCCAATAAAATGTCTATTAAAAAAGAGAGAGAGACTGCTGCGAGGTCAAGAGGAAAGCTAAGGGAAGGTGGGACGAGAATGTACCAAAGGCTGGACTCCATCATCCTTCGTCTGATCCATAAAGGCAGTCTTCCATTATCATTCTGTGTGATACACAAACACAGCAACTTACTGGTGTGTGTGTGTGTCTGTATGTTCTATTCTCAAACAATATCCCCATGTTTTCCTTCTACAATAAACCTCACAAACGCCGCACCCAATTAAATAGGGCTGCCCTCGTTTGTGGAATGCAGCAGCTGTAGAACTGGGATGTGTTCCCCTACCCTCCAACAGAAATATTTCCCGAAGTAAAATTATCTCATTTATGGAGCATTCGCCCTCCTTCACATCCTTTGCCAAGTAAAAAAATCTGAAAGAAGATTTCTGCACTTCCTTGACTTCAGGCAAGTCAGATAGCCTTTGATGAAGTAAGTCGTTTCGGATATAGATCAAGATAATGGCAGAAATGTTGTTTTTCAGTTCATAGAATCGTACTAGGGCTGGTAGAAAACAGAAGGTCGAATCAAAACTTCTCCCCTAAGTGAGTGGATGTCAGGCTCCCTCCCCCCCCCCAAAGCCATGGCCACTTAATATTTTTTTTTTGTTGTTGTTCTACAAATCAAAGCATATGTGTAACTCATATTTTAATAAGCGTAGTCTTGCTGTTCTAATGTGATGGATGCCCACCCACTCCTTCAGAAAAGTTCTGAGAAGTCAGGTGCATTTGTTGTCCACCTCAGTCATTCATCTTGCTTCTGTTATTTGGACTTGAGGGCAGTAACTGGTGAAAAGGGCCATAGCTCAGCTGCAGAGAATCTGCTTTGAATGCAGAATATCCCATGTTCAATACCTAGGTAGGGAATCTCTAGGTAGGGCTGGGAACGCCCCCTGTCTGAAACACCAAAATTTAATAATTTGGCTCGCGCTACTTGCTGAAAAAGCAGAGACATCACCTTGCCAACAAAGGTCCGTATAGTTAAAGCTATGGTTTTCCCAGTAGTGATGTATGGAAGTGAGAGCTGGACCATAAAGAAGACTGATCGCCGAAGAATTGATGCTTTTGAATTATGGTGCTGGAGGAGACTCTTGAGAGTCCCATGGACTGCAAGAAGATCAAATCTATTCATTCTTAAGGAAATCAGCCCTGAGTGCTCACTGGAAGGACAGATCCCGAAGCTGAGACTCCAATACTTTGGCCACCTCATGGAAAGAGAAGACTCCCTGGAAAAGACCCTGGAAAATGTTGGGAAAGATGGAGGGCACAAGGAGAAGGGGAAAGCAGAGGACGAGATGGTTGGACAGTGTTCTCAAAGCTACCAGCATGAGTTTGACCAAACTGCAGGAGGCAGTGGAAGAGAGGAGTGCCTGGCGTGCTCTGGTCCATGGGGTCACAAAGAGTCGGACACAACTAAACGACTAAACAACAACAACAACACTTGCTGAAAACCGAGCAAGGCTGCAATCCTATGCACACTTAACTGGGAGAGAGGCGGCTTTCATTCTTTAGAAAGTAACTTTTTTAAACCTCCAGAACTATCAGGATTAGAAACTATTCTAATTTTGCTGTTGATATCTTTTATAAGAATTAGATTTATTCAGCTCTATTGCAGGGATAGGTAGGGAATTTTAGGGATGGGAGCCCCCAACCCTAAAATCCTGACCTTGGTTCCTCCCTAGACCACACCCCCTTCCCAAGCCACGCCCCTCACCAGCCTTACTTTGCCTCTGCCTTCAGTGTTTTGACCTGGCTGGAACATATCCTCAAACTCTGATCATGCATGGATGGAGGATAGGTGAGCATGGGAAAACTAGGCCACTGTACAAAGGGAAAAGTTGCAATTTATTGTTCTGCATGGGTGCAGCTAAGGGTGGGGGGCCAGGGAGGGGCAGCTGCCCCCCCAAATCAATAAAAATACATAGCTAACTGAGGTTCTGCCCCTTCCCAACAAAAATCCTGGCAACACTACGCCCATGCTGTTCTGTTTTTGCTTCCGGCATTATTATTCTTATTTATTGAATTTATATACCGCTCTATAGCTGGAGGTCTCGGGGCGGTTCACAGAACAAAATCAAAAGACAACACCACAAAACAATCAAAATAAAAACAAAAAAACCACATTTTAAAAGGGCATTGGATGTCAATCAACCATGCGGCCCTCAGATGGCTGCCCGAGAGGGAACGTGGCCCTCGAGCTGGAAAAAGGCTGCTCACACCTGATCTGTTATAATATTGATGAAGCGAGCTTTCCTAAGGATGCAAACTTTAGCTTGCTATCACATTCCAGGGAGTTATTGTGCCATCTCTCCTGGCAGCGAGCGGTGAATTCCTAGTAAAATGGTGTTAAGACACGGAAAGCAGGATTTTTCAGGATCCACAGCAGCGCCTGTTCCCTGATGCTCCTTCTTCTTGCAGCGCAAAATTTCGGGTTTATTCTTATGGTTTTGCAGAAGGCGCGCAGAGCACCGCACAGGCCGCCTGATTGCGACCGCGAGCGGGCGAGCCCTTCGGAACGCGCCGCAGCCAATGAGACGCGCGTTTCATATTGATGAGCCGCCGCCAGCCAATGAGGCGGCGAGCGAGAGTCACCGAAGTCGAGAGGAACGAGGCAAGGCGCGCCAGAACTTCTCTCCCTTTCGGAGGGCGCGCTGCTCTCTTGGGTTGCGTCCGGTGGATCGCCGGCCAGGGATCGCGCTGCCCTCGCAGGTGATCCGCGTGAGCGGCGCTCCCCTCAATTAGGGGAAGGGCTTTTAAGGCGCTGTCTCTGCTCAGGACTGAAGATCGCAGCTGCGGGAGCGGAGAGCGGCTGGGTGGGGATCACCCGGGGATCTCCATGCCCTGGCTATGGAGAAGGGGGCGCCCTGGGGAATCCTGCCTCGCCTGTGCGTGCTGTGCACGGCGCTGCTCTGGCAACTTTGGCCCTGCGGCGCCCACGGCAACTGGATGTGAGTAGAAGCGGGTGCCGAGCGGGATGCCTCATCTCCCGGGGGTGGGGTGATCGAATTGGCTGCGCCTCTCCTGCCTTTGGGACAAATGCGAGTCGTTCTCAGCTCTGCAGAATGTCTCTCAAAGATAATAGAATCGTAGAGTTGGAAAGGGATCTCGAGGATCATTAATCCAACCCCTTGCAATGCAGGAATACGCAGTTGTCCCATACGGGGATCGAACCTACAAGCTTGGCGTTATATCAGCACGGTGCACAAACAACGACGTTACCCAGGCGTTAACTCGATTCCGAGCTTTGGGCAGTTTTCACACGTGCGGGGTTTGAATCTCCCGGGTCTGTGCATAAACAGAACGCCAGCTTTCCCGCACGACACGGAAGCGCCTTTCTTTCTTTTTTTTGCACGTGCGAGGCGCGTTTATAAGGAAAGCTCTTTGGTGGGTTGTCACGCGACTTTCAAACCTTCGCCTGGTGGGCCAGGATGCTCATTCCCATAACAAATGCCGCCGCGTTAGTAAAGCTCAAAGGGGCGGTTGCATGCATAGTCATTTATGCCGATCCAAAAGGAGCTGCTTTACTAAGGAGGCTCAAAGAATCCGGGGAATCCTGTGTCTTCTTAAGAGAAGGAACGCCAAGGCAGGATGTGTGCAAATGCTCCTGAAACACCTTTTAAAGGTCCCTTTTTAAACCGGGAAATGTTAGTGCGCGATATATATATATATATAAATATATATATGGCAGACATCGCCTGTACATTTTCACCAGGGTTGCCATTTTCCCCATCAAATAACACACTGCAAACGTAGCAACGCGGAAGGCTGATTTCATCCTTACAAGTTTCTCGAACGCCCTAGAAAGCGAACTTTTTCGGTTCCTTTATTAAAAATAAATACAAACCTGCCTCCCCTTTTATAATATTCACAAATGGTGGCAGCAAGGTTTGCAGATCTATTTTGTGTGTGTTGTTTGAGAAGAACCTGAAAGCCCGATTTGATTTGAAGGTACGCATCTGTTTGAAACTTGGTTACATGGTCTACAATTTAGCATGCATTTATTTATATCCTGTCTTTCCTCCAAGAAGCTGAAGGGTACATGCATGGTTCCCCCCCCCTCCCCGTTTTATCCTCACAACAACCCTGTGAGGTAGGTTAGGCTCAGTGGCGTAACGTGGGGGGGGGGCCGGGCGCACCGGGCGCAACATCTGGGGGGGCGCGCTCGCACTCGCAGCTCTCTGCCCCTACCTGGCTCACTCACTCTCTCTCACTGCAGTGCTGGCTGTGCGAATCCGATCCGAGCCGCTGGGTCGCCGCCCACTGTGGAGGGGGTGGGTGCCAGGCGTGCGGTGCGGAGAGAGAGCGAGGGACTATCTGGGGGAGGGACAGTGCAGCGGCCGTCCAGCGCAGCGCTGAGCGCGGGAGAGAACCACACCAGACCAGACCAGGCAGCAGCAAGAAGAAGCTGGCAGCGGCGGCAGGTTAGGGGTTAGGGGGCGCAAATTACTTGCCTTGCCCCGGGTTAGGGGGTGCAAATTACTTGCCTTGCCCCGGGTTAGGGGGCGCAAATTACTTGCCTTGCCCCGGGTGCTGACAACCCATGCTACGCCGCTGGTTAGGCTAAGAAACGGTGGCCCGTCCAAAGAGTGAGTGAAGATTTAAAGCTGGTCTCCCAACGCTCTAAACACCAGATCACCCCTGGATGCTCTCATCCAGCATGGAATGGAGAAAGTGGACTGCGAAGCTTTTCTCTCTTGCTCTGTAAATACTGGAAACCAGGGTTGTCAAATAAGGGGGGGAGGATCCAGCACACCAGTTACATGGCAACAGTAGTGGGTTTCTTGCTTCCCAGCTTCTCACGGGCATTTGCTTGGGAAAGAGAATGCCGTTGGTCTCATCCCACAAAGCTTTTTTTAGTTGGTGCTCAGAAGATGCGTTCTGTGAAACGATTCTGCTCCTTTCACATTTGCAGAGATAATTTTGTGCTCAGGATCTGGCAAGGTGGAATCCTGCCTGGATATGTCTTGTGGTGATTAAATTAAACACACACACACACACAAAAAAATGCCATGGGTTTGGGGTGTTTGCGGGAATGTCATTAACTGCAGATGTGATACAGGCTGTTACAATCCAGTAGTCTCTCATGACTGCATTTTCCCAAGTGGCTCCAGGAATTGTGTTTGAATTATCTCATATCAGTACAGTGGTACCTCGGGTTGCATACGCTTCAGGTTACAGACTCCGCTAACCCAGAAATAGTACCTTGGGTGTAGAACTTTGCTTCAGGATGAGAACAGAAATCGTGCAGCGGCAATGTGGCGGCAGCAGGAGGCCCCATTAGCTAAAGTGGTGCTTCAGGTTAAGAACAGTTTCAGATTAAGAACAGACCTCCGGAACGAATTAAGTACTTAACCCAAGGTACCACTGTATATCAGAAGGGGAAAGCTACATTGTTTTTAAAATCGCCCTTTGTTTACTATGGGAATTTCCCGGTCAAAGGGCTTTGTACAGTTCCTCAGTGACATCTATCACCTACAAAGGGACTGTTAGAAGGCCACAGTCTAGCCCAGCCTTCCCTAACACTGGGTCTCCAAATATTGTTGGACTACAATTCCCATCATCCCTGGTAGCTGCGGATGATGGGAGTTGTAGCCCAACACCACCACCCAAGTTTGAGAAAGGGTGCCTAGCCCTTGGACCTCATTAGATTCTCTAGAATTCCTGTGGGGCCCTTTTGTCCAAGCTCACCTGCCCCACACCTGAAGACATGTAAGGTAAAGAAAGAAAAAACGGGTCGCCTGATGTCATGGTGGCGCCAGGTGATTGACAGATGGGTGACTCCACCCAGCTGTCAAACCCGGGGCTCTGGGGATGTGGGAGCTAGTGATCCCTCCTGCAGGATCCTCTCAGGCAACAGTCTTGCCCTGCCACACAAATCCACAATGCCTAGTACTAACCCCTCCCTCTCCTCTCCAGTCCTAGCTTATCGTCTGATTTCAGGTGCTTCTTGTTCCACACCTATTGCTGGGGAATGTGGCATTTGGAAGTGTCATATAATGCTTTCGGAAGTGGCCCAATAAAGATTACAAGGTATTCTGAGCATCACTTTTTTTTTAAGGGAAATGCCCAGATTTATTTATTTACCTTGGAAGTCAAACGGAATCCGTTCCAGAAGTCCGTTTGACTTCCAAAAGATTTGAAAACCAAATCACAGCTTCCGTCGAACGTTTGGTTTCCAAAAGAACGTTCACAAACCGGAACAATCACTTCCGGGTTTGCGGCGTTCAGGAGCCAAAACGTCCGAGTTCCAGGGCGTTCCGGTTCCAAGGTACAACTGTACTTGATTGATTGATTGATTGATTGATTGATATACAGCCCTTTGTCATAAGATCTCAGGGCGGTTCAAAGATTAAAATGCAGGATAAAACAAGTAAATAAGTAAAACAAAACAACAAAATAATAACACCCCCCTTCCCACATCAATCAGCCAAAGGCCTGATGAAGAGGAACGTTTTCACCTGGTGCCTAAAAATATAGAAACAAGGCGCCTGGCGAACTGCCCTGGGGAGAGCACTCCATAAGCAGGGAGCCACTACAGAAAAGGCCCATTCTCATGGTGCCACCACCTGGACATCACGTGGAGGAGGCTAAGGAAGAAGGGCGTCAGGTGATGAATGCAGAGAGGCGGTCCTTGAGGTATTGCAGCCCTGAGCCATTTAAGGCTTTATAGGTCAAAACCAGCATTTTGAATTGGGCCCAGAAACTAATTGGTAGCCAGTGCAGTCGTGCCAGGATCAGTGTAATATGATCTAACTGGTGATCATTGTTTAACATCCAGATGTCGAGGACCACAACTCCCATTGGTCTCAGCCAGCGTGGCCAATGGTCAGGGATGATGGGGGTTGTAGTCTAGCGGCATCCGAAGGACGCAGCCTTGGCTACTCCCTCTGTGGGTCTTCCGTGAATTTGTATTCCTTTGACCCTCTGGTGTTTTGATAGTCCTTTCACATTGCTGGGTTGCTTGAGCCATGGCTCCTCTTTCCTGTTTTGGCTGCTCTCGTCTTACCTGTGTCAAATGAAATGTCTGGTGCTTGGGTCTCACCCCAGGGGCTGCTTTTTCAGGTGGCTGGGCATGGCCTCCTTCGGTGTCCCCGAGAAACTGGGCTGCACCAACCTGCCTCTGAACGGCCGTCAAAAGGACCTGTGCAAGAAGCAGCCCAACCTCCTGCCCAGCATCCGCGAAGGAGCCCGCCTGGGGATTCAGGAGTGCCAGAGCCAGTTCAAACACGAGCGCTGGAACTGCCTCCTGCTGCTCGAGACGGCTTCTACGGCTTCCAACCCTTCGCCTATCTCTGCAGCTCCTGCTTCCTCCGGCTTTGGCTATGAACTGAGCAGCGGTAGGTCCTCTGGTAGGGAAGAGTGGGAAAGTGGCGGGTTTGAGACGCACCGTCTCACGTCCCATCCATGCAATGCACATTAGAAATTAGCCGGGTGCCTTTTGTGACTGGCGCGGGGCCAATTGTGACCATGTGGAGACCATGTGGCAAAGGTTCCCCGTCCTTTGCACTAATTCAAAGGTAGCCAACAATTGCCTTCCAAATGTCGGTGGTCTACAATTCCTGTCTTCCCCAACCAGCAGAACTAGTGGTCATTGTTGTTGCAACATCTTGAGGTAAAGGTAAAGGCTCCCTGGACGGTTAAGTCCAGTCAAAGGCGACTATGGGGTTGCGGCGCTCATCTCGCTTTCAGGCCGAGGATGCCGGCATTTGTCCACAGACATCTTTCCGGGTCATGTGACCAGCATGACTAAACCACTTCTGCCACAAAGAAAACCAGAGCGGACGGAAACGCTGCTTAACTTCCCGCCACTGTGGTACCTATTTATCTACTTGCACTGGTGTGCTTTCAAACTGCTAGGTTGCAAGGAGCTGGGACCGAACAATGGGAGCTCACCCCTTCACGGGGATTCGAACCACCAACCTTCCAATTGGCATGGCCAAGAGGCTCAGTGGTTTAGACCACAGCACCACCTGCGTCCTTTAAACTAGCTGGCTAAATTAGTCCTATTTGGGCCAGCATGGAGACCAGGGGAGAATTAGCTGTGGGATCCCAGAGCAGGCAATCTTCATAAAAAGGGGAGGGGGGAGAGAAGGAAGGGGACTAAAAGATCAGGCTAAGTTCAAGTTGAAAGCCAGGTGGAATAGCTTTGTCTTACAGGCCCTGCGGAAGGAAGTTAAATCCTGCAGGGCCCTGGTCTCATGGGACAGAGCATTCCACCAGGTCAGAGCCATCACTGAGAAGGCCCTGGCCCTGGTGGAGGATAATCTAAATTCCTTAGGGCCCGGGACCTCTAAACTATGATTATTCATTGACCTTAAGGTCCTCTGCGGGGCATACCAGGAGAGGCGGTCCTGTAAATACGAGGGCCCTAAGCCACAAAGGGCTTTAAAGGTCAAAATCAGTGATCTCAGTACACTGGCCCCAATCCAAAGCAAGCTGGTAACACTGAAGTCCCTTTGAACTCCCTTGTGACTAAATTGCCCTGTTGATTTCGGCTGGACATAAACTGAATGAATTTCCCCGGGAAGGGGGCCAAGATTTCTCTCTCTCCTGCTGGCTTAATGGGAGCGGGCACCATTCTGGCCACAGGTTAATGCTGCCAACCTTTTTGAGTGATGTTTCAAAGAGTGGTACCTTCCTATCTGGGATGGTCGGCCTCTTCCATCAAGCGTGCAGCTTTGGGAGGGAAGCACATGAGGCGGTGAGGGTGGAAGAGGACAGCCGCCTAGCCCGCCATTTCAGTAGAATCCAACACTGGCGATCAGTGGGGTTACAGATGTTGCAGCCAGATCGCCCTCACATCCTAGAGATTGAATTCCAAACCCTTAGCAGCGCAGCCGACAAAACCTGTTTCCCTTTGGGGTTGGGAATTCCACCCTCGTTTGGTCAGGACACTCCGTATTTACAACAGCTTTCAATCCCCACCTACGCAGAGCTCTTTCCCTTGCAAGATTTAATATCTTGCCGCTAGCAGGTAGGTTTTCGACAGTCCCATCCTCTGAAAGTCACTGCCCTTGTGGCACAAAACAGGTCGAATTCCTCACATGTGTTTTGTTTTATTTCCCAGTTTGTGCAAAAAAGTATGATAAATATTTGGCCCCCTTTTTGAAGGAGGGGATTTATCGACTCTTCCAGGGTGTCTTATCTGCTGAGCAATTGTAGAAATGACATTGTGGAGAATGTGGCAAGATTTTTGAGTGACGCCACGAAATTACGTCACCGTAGGTCCCAAGAGCCATTTTTGTATCTCACGGTGCCTGTACAGTTTCATCCAAAAGTATCTCCTATGTTTCGTTCACTCTGTTGTGTTCTGATCATGAACAGTCGTACTTGGTTGCTGAACGCCTTGCGAGTCGAACGTTTTGGCTTCCAGACACCACAAACCCGGAAGTGAGTGTTCTGGTTTGCGAACGTTCTTTGGAACCCAAACATCCGGCGCGGCTTACGCGGCTTCTGATTGGCTGCAGGACCTTCCTGCAACCAATCGGAAGCCGTGCCTTGGTTTCCGAACATTTTGAAAGTCGAACGGACTTTTGGAACAGATTCTGTTTGACTTCCGAGGTACGACTGTATATGATGCACTTTTTCTATGCCAATAAAGGAGATTGATTGAATGACTGTGTCCTTCTGCAGGTACCAAAGAGACAGCGTTCATCTCGGCGGTGACGGCAGCGGGCCTTGTGCATTCCGTGACTCATTCGTGCAGCGTGGGGAACATGACTGACTGCGCCTGTGACCCCAAGCTACAGAGTGGTGGCTCAGCCAGCGAAGGCTGGCACTGGGGCGGCTGCTCTGATGACATCCAGTACGGAATGTGGCTGAGCAGAAAGTTTTTAGATGACCCTGCGGAAAATGTCACGGGGAAAGATGGCAGCAGACTGCAAGCCATGAACCTGCATAACAACGAAGCTGGAAGACTGGTATGGATTTGACTCCTGTCCTCCCATTCCACTTGTAATATGTAGCCAATGAATGGTAGAGGGAGACAGTTTCCTGGCTGCTTCCCCATGTCCCTGGCCTTAAGCCACCATGCCCCAAGATCTTCCATCTCTTTGACCTGCACACGAAAAGATAGCTTCCTCCGATTATGCATTCCCTGTGTGGAGCTTTTCTTTAAGATGGGTGGTATTTAAATTTTGACAACTATTAATAGCAGCAACAATAATAACAGTAATAATAGGTTTTTTATTATTTTTGTGACTGCTGCCCCACAGCTCTTTCTCAAAATTTGAAATTTGCCTGCTGGTCCTAAAAGGCGGGCAACCTTTGCCATAGCTGAAGAGACTGGGTGCAGTTCTGTTTTGAGAAACAGCTTGGCTTTTCGGCTGCAAGAACTGTTGCAATGAAAGCAAGAACCTGAGCTCTAGTTGTGCATATGGCTCTTTCTCACTTACATGTCTGCTTTTTTGTTCTTTAATCTCTGGCCTCATTTCTGAGAAGCAGACGACTCCCAAATGGAAGATGTTTAAACATTTTGGGCATTGTCATTTCATAGCCTTAGAAGCGTAGAATCTGTTGCTCGGTAGTTAACAAATGAGCGGAACGTTGCTTGATCGTGGATTGTTTTGGTCTCAACTTTTCCCCAGGCTGTCGCAAAGCTGATGACGGTGGATTGCCGTTGCCACGGAGTCTCGGGCTCCTGTGCTCTCAAGACGTGCTGGAAGACTATGTCCTCCTTTGCAAAGATTGGCAGTCTTTTGAAAGAGAAGTACGAAAGCAGCATCCAGATTTCCGACAGGGCGAGAAGAAAGATACGCAGGAAAGACAAAAGGCAGCGGAAGATACCGATCCGCAAAGAAGATCTGCTGTACATCCACAAGTCCCCCAACTACTGTGTTGAAGATCCCAAACTGGGAGTCCCCGGGACGCAAGGAAGGGAATGCAACCGTACTTCCGAGGGGCCGGATGGATGCAACCTCCTGTGCTGCGGCCGCGGTTACAACACACACGTCGTCAGGCAAGTGGAGAGATGCGACTGCAAGTTTGTTTGGTGTTGTTACGTACGCTGCAGAAGATGCGAGACCATGACTGATGTCCATACTTGCAAGTGAAACCGTACCTGCCCTGAAAATAGATGACGAGAGAGAAACCCTGAGAAGTAGCCTTCTCGTGGTCCTGCTAAGGAGGCGTCTTGAGATGAAGAGCCTTGGGGGCCAAAGGTGTTGGTTTGTATCGAAAGGGCAGCTCGGAATAAGTAGAGGCCCCATTTAAAACTAATAGTAGTGGAGACCTGGATCATCTGAAGAATTTTGCCTAGCTGGGTGGCCTACTGGAGCGACTCGTGTCCATGATCGCCGTGAATAGTCAGTATTTTGATTAGTGAAGTCGAGGTGGACATCTTTGACAACGCTGGACACGCACAGTTCTCAAGGCAGCCAGAAGAGCTTAAATGAAACATTTTGAGGCTACAATGAGGCCTGGTACGAGATAAGCTGATCCCATGTATTAAGAGTACTCTGTTTATTGAGACCTCTGGGAGCAAAGGATTACCAGCAGCTGTACGGCTGTTTGCTTAGCTAATCAAATGTTAAGGGTAAGACTGAGATGTTCATGAGTTAACCGAGCCGAGTCTAAGATGGGTTGAATAGCTTTCTTGGGCAGATCTGGACCTTGGCGCTGGGAGTACACGCCAGTTAAAGTGAAATGCTGTGTAGCTGCGACCTCCTGGTGGTTTTTTAAATTTTTAGTTGTGCCTTCTCCAGTGCCATTAAAAGCTTCATTGAGGAAAAGGGAGAGAAATGGAGCAGCTTTGTGGGAACGTTGTGGTGTCGTCGCTTAAGGCATTCTCATTCCTCCCCCCCCCCCAACCAAATTATGCTGATTATTTTTGTTTTGCGATGTGATGCTCTATTCTTTTTATGGAAATGTCTCCCATATGCTATTGCTAAACACACCTGTCTGTGACTATAACACACCAGTGTGCTATGAAAACTATGGTGTGTGTGTCAGCGAATTTGGCGCATGTTCCATTGACTGGAGGATCATCAATCCATGATAGATGGATGCATTTTCTCCCTTTAGATCTTTCTGGCCACCCTGCAAGAGTCATTTATTCCAGTCAGGTTAATCAATATCTTGTTTCTTTGGCACAGTGGTCGTTTCCTAGTCATTGCAAGTATGGTCAGTCAAAAGTGGTTTGCCAGCTCGGGTGAAGGAAGGAAGGGGGTGAACTGGAGGTCATTGTGGTTCAAATGGACTAGCAGGAGTACTGGATCAACTCCTTTGGTGTCTTTGCACAACAATGACCTCGCCACCACCTCATCCCTTCCTCTTGCGCCGAAAGCCACTTCTGTGGCCAATGTTGATAAACCGATAAGTTTTGTGAGTCCGGATCTACTAGATGGCATTGGAGCTCCGTCCAATAAAATGGTTAATCTGTAGATTTATTCATATGCTTGAGGCAAGGAAAAAATGGGCTTCGCAAACTTCAGAACTTGCTTGCAAATTTTGGGCAACGTTGGCTATTCAATGAACATGCATCCTGATTTGTTTGCACAGAGGTTAGATGACATTGCGTCGCAGCAAGCATTGTCCCATACTTTCTATCGAGTGCCTTTTCCTGTCACTTTCCTTACTGCAAAAAGTCTGTTCTATTGGGGGAATGGCTTTTGTTGCAGCAAACCTTCCAGTCAGCTATAATGGCACAGCCTGAATTTGACAGTTTGTGATGGAACCCCACCCCCAAATAGCAACAGTCTGGAATTGCCCCAAGTCCTGTTGAAGTGAGAGGGGTGAGCTCCTGATAGACATACAAGATTGCACTGTTACTATGTTTGCTTCAATTATGCTTTCTGGAATTTTCTAAGAGAACACTGGACCAACCTTTAATGGCCTCACTTTCAACACAACTCTTAAAACAGAGGCTCTAGGAAAGGTGAGAGGAACACAAAATTATCCTCTTGATTTAGTTTTTCAGGTGTTTGCTGATGTGCCTTTGGTCTTACGGGAAGAAATGTCTTAGAATCATAGAATTGTAGAGTTGGAAGGGACCACAAGGGTCATCTAGTCCAACCCCCTGCAATACAGGAATATTTTGCCCAACATGGGGCTGGAACCCACAACCCTAAGATTAAGAGTCTCTTGCTCTGCCATCTGAGCTGCTAAGGCAGATCAACTCTTTTAATCTGGTTCACCAACCTACTGATTCTAAATTACCTTGGTTCTTCTAGCTTATCCAATATGGATGACTTGAGGCTGTTATTCTATTTACATGGAAGTAAGGCCCATTCTGATTAGTCATGGGTAAAGTTGTGCTGTGAAAAAGGCAAGTCAAGGCATTTCTGCTTTGTGAATGGTGCCATTGTTTCTAAGGACATTGTCCAACTGGAGCATGTCTTGCCAGTCAGAAGGTCAGCAGTTCGAATGTGCGCAACAGGGAGCATGTCTACAGGAGGGTTGACCTGGTGAGGGACCTGGAAACCAAGTTCTGTGTGCAATGCGTTGGGTAAAGAGTTGGGTATGTTTTGCTTGAAGGAGTGATGATTAAGTTCAAGCCTTCAAATATCTGAAGGGAGACAGAACAGGCTTCTTCCCCACTGTTCCAAAGGATGGGACTAGGATCAGCAGTGAGATTGCAGGGAAGGCGATTTCGGCTAAAGTTTTTAAGGGAAGCCTTTCTTAAGAGCCATTCAATAGCAGAATATGCATTCTCAGACAGTCATGGGCTGTCCATTGCTGGAGGCGTTCAAGTCAGAGGTTCAAGCAAATATTTATGGTGTTGTTTGATCCTGCAGTGCAGATCTTGCCTGGACCAGATAACCTCTATGTATCATAGAATCACCACCAATGAACCACAGTAGGTTAATCTGTTGCACAGCAGGAGCAGCTCTGAATTGAATTTTAAAATTCAGTGAGATGGCGTGGGACTTTTATCTAAAAACAGCAGAAAATCTGATTATATAGGTCTGTTGTGCATGCTTTCCTGGATCATGGCTTCTGGTTGTTATGGGGAGAGATGTGTGAGGGGAAAGTGTTTCTCAGGTGGTGAACTTTTTGGCTCTGCAGATTCTTACTGGATCAAACTTCACAGGTGGACAGGGCTGCCCACCCGTCAACACATGACCTCACATTGATGTCAGGTAGTTGGGTGCTTTGAAGCCCCAAAGTTAGGACTTCAAAGCACCATGCAGGATTTGCAAAAGAGCTTTGCATGGTGTTTTCACGCTCCTCGAACGTTACCTTTACCCATTAGCCGATGGGTGGCAGTTCCAAAACCTACTGCATCAGCTACTACAGGAGCAAGTTCCACCTAGGAAACCTCTTTGCCAGTACACAATCGGCTTGCTCTAAGGCTCCTAATGGTGCATTGAAAGCCACATCTCTACCTGCTACAACCTGATGTCACATATGTTGGGGGGGGGGGGGGGCAAGTGAGTGTGGATCGAGGAAGACAGTCTTGCGCTCCAAATTTGAATCCCTGTTGGGCCACCCTGCTTTAATGGCTAGTGGTCCCCTTCCATCTTCCAAAGCTGGCAGCTGACTGCCCTGTTTGGTGTTATGCATTGGCCTGTTTTGCTTAATCATGGGCGGTTTCGTGGAAAGATCTCATTGATTTGAATGGACTTATTTGCATCTGGTTATAATCTCTCAACTGGTTATCTTATATGCTGGCTTAGCCACTCAGCTTGGCTCATAGATCTACTTAGCAGCCCGAGCAGTGTTTTGTCAACATCAGCACTATTGACGGGAAGAAATGCTGGCGGAATTGGGCAAGCCTAGAGTTTCAGCTCAAAAGCAGAATTTTTATTAGCTCTTGCAGATCTTGCTTTGCAGCCACTGTGTGGTACATAAAACCCTAAATGCTATGCACATGTGGGTTGGCTTCCTGGAACTGCTGGAATACATATGCACATGAAACCCACTACTTAACCCAGCTCATTCCTATGCTTGCTTGTTCTGATCCTATCGAGTTCAGTGGTTTTGACTCCCAGCTAAGCATGCATAGGGGTGGCAGCCTCAACAGTGTCTTTCGGGACTGATTACACTTTCGCAAAAATGAAGGGTGATGTCATGGTAATTATTATGTAAATGGAAGCTTTGAAGGAAAGCATCTGTGCTTAAATGTCTTGTATTTTTGATACGACTAAAAGTTTATATAGTGCATGTATTTAAGTTATGCGTGTTCGCATCCAGTGTTTTATTTAAGCCTGTTAAATTTCTAGAACTGAGAGAAGCTTTTGCTGGTATTTCGTGCATGGCTTCTCAGCAGCAAGTCTGAGATCAATGAGACTTCTTCCCATGCAAGTGTGGGTAGAACTGGCAGTGTGGTTATAGGGTTGGATCCAGAACTAATCATGTTTAGACTGAAATCGGTGGGAACTTAAATTAGTCACAAGCAACTTAGATTCCATTGATTCCAGCCTGAAGTATGGTTAGATCTGGATTCTACCCCTTTGTCTTTGATGGTGACAAGCTTAATCTTCCCCATTTGGTAAGGCGGTTTTTAGATCTTTTATAACTCATCACATGCGTTTGAGAGCAGAGGTACAGGCAGCTCACGTGGCATCTGCACAGGACTCACAGGAGAATGAGTAGTTTATTGCAGGTGGGAGCAACTTAATGGGGTAGCCAAGCAACTTCCATCTAATATGCTTAATTTTTTTAAGGTGCTGTATTTCATTGCTTTATACTTTAAAATATGACCATGTTCTTTCATATTTGTTAACTGAATAAAAAATTATTTATTGTTACATATGCATCACTCTTGAAGTCCAAACCTTAGGCAGGGCCATCTGCAAGGGGACGCCTATACATATAGGCTTTCCCTACACTGAAACCCTAGTTGGTTCCAGAACGCAGGGAGGTTTTGTGGCACTGAAAAACCTATGCTCAGAAGGATTTCCCTGGCAGATGTCCATGGCTAGCATGCTTGCACAATGTATGCATGAAGCAGCTACAGTGTGGCTTTCATGCTTCCTGATCCCAGGGATCAACATCCAAGAGCTTGCAAGCATCAAACTCCCGTTTCAAAGAGATTGTGTGGATTCTCAGCAGAACTGCAGCCAATCAGGACTTCCTGCTTTTAGTGTAGGGGGATTGATGCTTCGGTTTGTCACGTTTGTGCTTCACCTTTCTAAGGCAGGCTTTCAGCATCTTTGCACACCAAGTAAAAACATGGGCTTCTGGCGGAGCCCATAAAACTTTTGGTCGTGGGTTTTAAAAACTTTATTGATGAAAAAATATAATACTCGGAAATGTGGTTTTATTTCTTCTGAACATGAACAACAAATCTGCATGGTATTTACAAATAATTGCCTTGACTGTTGAGGGTGCATTTTATTGCTAGACTACAGTAAATTGCTAAGAAGAAGGGAGAAAAAACATGGTATGAACAGGTTAAAACAGTAAAGCAGCTCAGATTCCAGTCACCAGCTCTTGGTTTGGAAAGTTGGGTGGCTCTTCTGAACTATTTTAAGCCATAATTATCAGTATTGCTTTAATATCTTTAGTGCAAACAATATTTGATTAGTTCAACTGCAACTCTCAGTAACCAAGTCAACTGCTTGGTTTAAAATGCTCCTACTGTCGGGGCGGGGAAGGTTGGCTAACCCTATCTGCCAACACAGCGCAGACTTGACAAGACTGTACACAGAAATATAACTTGATCCCCTACAGCAAAACACACCATCAAAATTATATTACACTTTGATAAGGTCTCTAAGACCAGTGGGGGGACGGGACGGTAGTTGTAGCTGAATTACATCTGAAGGGCTGCAGGTTCACTGCCTCTGAGTTGTGTACAAGTCTAAAAAACCCCCACCCAAATTGGAACCCCAGTGGAGGACTGCAGAAATTAGCACCACTGCAGCCCCCCCCCCCCCACTACAAAGCAGAACCCAAATGGCCTGAGTCACTTATAGGAACACTGGGCCCACAATTCTCACCAAGTACCAGCAAGTTGTGGAAGAAGCTTGTCTTTCTGCTTCCTGGAGGTGCTTTTTTTTTGGGGGGGGGGGCAGCAGGAAGAGAAGGAATGGGATTTTTTTGGGGGGGGGGGGAACAAACAGTCTGTGGATTCCAGCGATTGCCAGAGGTGTGCACTGTGCATGTAGAGCCCTTTAGAGCCTAGTAGCAAAAAATGTGGCACATGGATTTTCCAAACCATCAGTACCGATAGGATGCACACACCTGCCAGGGGGTGATGAAATGCCCCATAAACGAACATCAAATATCCTTAAAGATGTGGTCTGCCCTTTTAAACCCTACCGTTAAAACGGGATATTCAATTGGCAACATTTTCAGTCCTATAATATAGATGTGCTCCGTAAGAGTTCCCTTCCCCAAAATATTCAACCCCTTTCCTCAATTTTTTACTTGTAGGATAGGTAGCAAAACTGCCCAGATTAGCTGATGCGTGCGGAGTTTAATTCCTAATAGAAATTAAGTCTACTTTTAACATGCAATTGCTTGCTTCCAGAATAACACTAACTGCCAATGGTGGGTTTCTCTCCAATAATATCTTAAGCAATTGGCGCGGTTGGTGGTTTATAGAACTTTAAAAGATGTCTAGCTGAACACACACAGACACAAAGCAACTACATTATCCTGCTCTATTAGCAGTACGTTTTGCTAACCAGAAGCATGGGCCACAGATAATCTAACAATAGCAATGAACGCAATGATATAACATTGGTTTTCATTTTAAAAGGGTTTAATTGTGCTTCTTATAGCAGCCTACAATTTTGTATTCAACACTCAACCTTCACCTATCTGAAGGTTTGAAAAGGAGGAGGGATCACAGAAGAATGCTGCTTTCAAAGAGGCAGAGCATAAATGTAAGTTCGCATTTTTGGCTAAGGTTGGCCTATCCCACTAGATATGCACTTGCAGCCAATGTCACCATTGTTTGAGCAAATTACAACATAGCTCAGGATCAGTTCAGTTATTTATTGGGTACATTTAATGGCCTATGCTGGTAGTTCTAAAAGAGATTTACCATAAAATAACCTGAACATTGTGCTTTGGGGGGGGGGGGGGAGTAAAAGAAAAGCAAGTAAGGATAGGAGGAAGATGCTTAGAAAGAGCAATTTCCTCGGTCTGGGCCTATGTACACATTTACACCAAAAGAAGGATCTCTGTTTTGACAATAAATAAATCGGATTTTCAAAAATGTCAATGCCCATGCACATTCTAAGGTGGAAACATGCTTGGAGAGTATTTACATGGGGCACAATCTGGCCGGATAAATCCCTGCACAAGCCCCATTTAAAAATGAATTGCGCGATTCACCATGCTCATTTGCTCAGCTCCCATTCATTTTTATGGGCCTTGAGCGAGATACTAGCCTGGATGGGATGTGCCCATACATAGTAATTCTTCTTCCTCCATACAAAGTATTCTCTACCCAACAGCAGCAGAAAGTGCATTTTCCCTCCAATGTCCTTTTGCACTGTAAATGTCCATTTGACAATGCCTTCAGTCCAGCTTCTGTGGAATGCAGCCTTCCATCTCCACGACCTCTGGCCATCCTTCATACTTGTTTGTGTCTTTGTTGTTCTTAATATGCTGCAAATGGGGGTGGAGGACAATTGCAACAGTCAAAATACTAAAGCGATAATTGGCTTCCAGCAAGAGACCCCATACATTTACGAAATAAAAACTTTTTTACATCGTCTCCTTTCAGCTACTGTGATCTTGCAAGTATACACATAACCATGTATGTCACAACTGGTATAATAAGGCTTACTCTATTTCCTGTAGAATAGCCCCAACATGTCTGGAAGTGAGCTAGTAAGACGGTAAGACACCTAGTTAAGCTATCCTTGGTCAAAGGCTAAACACTTATTTTTAAAATCTATATTCTAGCCTTCCATTTTGTTTTTTAATAAAATGATAAGGAAGCAATCATGGAGCAAACACTTTAACTTGCTGGTGTGCCTGAAACATGAAAGGTAGAGGCTTTTGGAAACTTGTGTGTAACAGAACTGAATTAAACGTTCCAATTGCACCAAATGAAAGGGAAAATTCAAATCAACGCAGATGTTATAACAGCAGTTGCAAGTTTGCATACATTTCTACAGCTCTGCAATACAGAAGAGGAATGTGCTCTGAAGCTAATTATTTTCAGAGCCCGTTAAAAGCAATACAGATATGATCTAGGAAATGCAAAAACCGTGAGTGTTATCTGAGATGTTCCTGTATCTGTTACAGAAACGTCAAGTTCCAACTTCCCTCGCAGGGTGAACGGTGGAAATTCAGTGTGCTTTTGGATTACGGCAAAAGGTATTACTGAGACTTCTTGCAGCAGAGTAAGGTGTTTAAAATGCTGGGATGGCAGAACAGGAGACAGCATTTCATTCTGCAGGTGGAAACCACTCAGTGTTTCCCTATATTAAACACTTCCTGCAAACAGAAAGCCTGCAAAGTTGAAACTTCTCTCTCTTAAAGTGCTGGATTTCTAGTTACAGGAAGGTTGGTTGGTTTAATGTGCAGAAACATTAAAATGGGCATCCTCTGCCTGCAGTCTGAAGCAGTGCAGTCCTTCCTATCATCTCAGGATTCTACAAGCACATTCATTCTGCTGCCTGCGGAGGCCAAGGTACGTCAGCTGTGAGTCTTGGACTCCACATGGCGCTTTCAAAAGTTAACCTGAGAACAAACCTGTTCAAATGGGCTTTTAGTCTTGATTCCTTTCCCGCCGCAGAAGACCCAGTTGTCTCTGAAGCCAAGGTTCGTGATGGATGTGCTTCCTAGTTCAGATATTAGTTTCCGCGATTCTTCGTTGAGCCTTGGGAAAGATTCAAAAGGATTAATATACAAATGAACTGATAAGGTCCTGGCTGTCTAAACCATGGGTTGCCAATGGGTTGGCTTCTGAGTGCGCAACTTTCATCTGCCACAACCAGCATGACAAGATGTCAGCGATGATGACAGCAGCAATCTCTGGGGTGTAACACTGGCTGTCTGCGATCTACGCAACTGACTCAAATAACCATTCTGATTTGTGTGCCATTCGAGTTGTGTTTACTTGGGCAAAACGGTACAATTCAAGTCCAGTGATGCCTTCACTTTGATACAGATGGATGCTATTGGATGCCAATGCTTTAAGATAAACTTCCATGGCCATTGAAGAAAAATATGTATTTCATCTACCGTATATACTCGAGTATAAGCTGACTTTTTCAGCACATTTTTTATGCTGAAAAAGCCCCCCTCGGCTTATACTCGAGAGTGTCTTTTCGGGCTGCTCCTTCCTCCTCCACTGCCACCACCACCAGGTTTGTGGTGTGGTGAACCGGCTTATACTCGAGTCAATAAGTTTTCCCAGTTTTTTGTGGTAAAATTAGGTGCCTCAGCTTATATTCGGGTCTGCTTATACTCGAGTATATACAGTAGTTATCCTAGCCTCTCTCGGGCCACTACCGCTTCTCCTTGCTCCCAGCTGTAAACTTCAGAAGCATAGCCTATTCAAGGGCAAATGCATTGAAGTTCTCATGCATTTTCCTAGTCATTTTGCTTGATTATATAGCTAGATCAGGTCACGGACCTAATTAGATCCACAAGGTCCTTTTCTCAAAACCACAACTACCAGCCCCACACCTGACATTGGAGAACAGTATACAACAGGAGGCTGAGTTTGGTCAGAATCAAATGTACACTTCCAGAGTTAATGCTAAATACGTTACTGGTAAATGAGTCACCATAGCATGAAAATTTGGGTCCCGGGCTTTTCAGACTTTTCAGACCATGTGGGTCATCTAGTCCAACCTCCTGCAATACATGAATTTGCATTGGTTGCAAAATGTGGTTATTATTTTTCCTGCTCTCCTACCCCACTACCTTGATCTCATGCTTTGGCAAAGTGTATCCTCTCCTCCCCACAAATGCTTAGGCTCAGCCGCCTCCTACAGATTGTGGAAATGGCCTTAGGAGTGTCAAACATTTGGAGAAATGGTGTCCTCCACTGCTACTACAGCAACTGACAAGACATTGCTGCCTTAGTCCTTAGCCATATGACTGATTCCCTATGTGTAAACAACCCTCTTTTTTTGGGTGGTCTTAGCAACTGCTTACTTAGTTGCGCCATCATCATAGGTTGCCATTAATACGATTGTTCCATCTTTAATGGTCTTCAGAAAGTCAATAAGCGGGGCGACATCTAAACGAAACAGAAGTTTAGCACAACACAGTCACAATCGCATGCAGTGCTAAAATTTCTACATTGGACTTCCTTTCAAAGAAGTTATGCGATGGAAAATAGCAATGTTGCTGGGATTAAGAGCCCAAACTAATTTATGTTTAAGAATTACCTCTGAATGTTCTTTGCAAAATTTCAATGCCATGTATTTGGAGACTGCTCAAAATTTCTATTTCTGGCGTTTCACAGTAGTGATAGGTGACATGCCATGGTGTTTAGCATTTGATGATAATGACAGCCAATATGCAATGGTATATGCTAATGTTTTTAACTTCCTGCAACCGGGGAATGCTATCCACATTTATTTGTCCACTATGGAACTCCTGCACGCCAATTACAAAAATCCTACTGTAGCTACCGTAGTGATGATGAACATGTAGCATCCAGATGTTGCTGGAACCCCATTGGCCCCAGCCAAAAGTAGAGAGGTGTAGTTCAACAACATCTGGAGGGACACAGGTTCCCCAGCTGTGATCTTCTGGGGGCACTTTCTAGGTGCACACTCCATTCTAGTTCTTTCCATTTCCCGCTGTGAGCTGAGAGTACCCCCGTAACACACCCAGCCTTTTGCTGTGTGGATTTCAGAAGCATGGTTGTTGTTGGACCATTTATATACCGCTCGTAGTTAACCAAAACTCTTAAGCGGTTTACAACATAGGTTAAGACATCTCAAATAAACAGCAAATAATACCAAAACAAAAAAGAGACAATTTCTACGTTCTATAAAACTTAACTAAATAGAACATCCTCGTCAGTAGCAAAATCAACACTGCCACATAAAAATCAGCTGCGAAAAAATGCAAGGAAAATCCAATGTAAAGGGCTAAATCCAAGCATCCTCTAAAGATCAGGAAGCAAAATAATTAAAAATGAAAATAAGCTAAAAAGTATAAATTTCACATTTTAACAAACAAACAAACCTGATTCGCAATGAAGCAAATCAACTCATTCTTCCCCACCCATCAATCAATCAATCAATCAATCATGCCATTAAATGAATTAATCCAATTAAATGTCCAGCTCCCTATTCAGCAATCTGCACAAGCTAAAAATGCAGAGATCATTCAGTTTCGCTCACACACCTGCCAGCATATAACGTATTTGATAGCTGATGGGAGATTTTATATTTCAGGTCTGCAAACAACCTAGCAATGCCAACAAGTTTCAAATGTCTAGATTCTGAGATTATTATTATTTTTAAATCAAAATGCAATTTTCAATTCAAAGTTCTTCTTTCAACATCTGAGTGGGAAAACTCAACTACTTTCATTTTATACTGATTTTTTAATATAAGAAGCAAGTATTCCAGCACTTACCTCCACCCCACATGTCAAAGAATTTTGTATCCACCATGCTACCTGTTTTGCCTAGAAAAGGATTAATAAGTAAGTTTAACGGAATAGCACGCTCAATAATTGCTACAGATAAAGTGAACAGATTTTGCTCACATGGAAGCTGCAAACAGCCCCTTCAAAAGGCACTGCACTGTTGTGCTTATAACAAAGCAAAGTGGGCTTTTAACACAGCTGCCAACCAGCAGCAGAATCTGCCTCCATCTTTGGCCATTGCTTGACTTTAGCCATCACCAGCAGAGGCCACGAGTGATTTCCACATTTTTAAAGCTAGTGATTATCAGAATGTTAAAAGCATTACACACAACTTTGGCTAAGCTTTCGGCTAATGTCCTCCTCCACTGAAGTTGTCCTCCAAATTAGTTGTTTTTTCTTTAAAAAAATATAATACTGACAGATGCAAGTTGTCATTTTGTAAAGATTTTTAATAAAGTTATCAGGGTGGTCTGCTTACAACAGGGATGCAGTGCTGGATTTAATCACAGTGTACACACAAAGATTAGATTATGTTCGGGGACAGAAATGTGAACTCCTATTGGCCAACAGTTTCATTAGCAAACCAAAATCACCGTGTAGACTACGAAAATCCACAACCAGAACTGTTTTAGAGTTTCATGAAGGTTTTAAGAAGTAGGTAATTAGCAGGAATACCCCCAAAACTCTGCCCATTTGGGGCTGGACTGCTAGAGGACAACATCCTAGGAAGCAACGGGCAACAGTTCAGCTCAGAGTCACCCAAATTATTAAGGTTTTTGCAAAGGGTGATGGCAGCAACCTCTTTCTGGAATTACTTCTAATGACTTCAACAAGTACAAAAAGGCAAGCGCGTGCTAGGATCCAATCAATTTTTATAAGTTTTACTGTGATTTTGTTTCAGTGCTGTCGGCTGCCATGAAGGAAGGAGCGAATAAAACCTTTCAGTTAACAAAGCGAGAACCAGTGCCAGCCAGACCTTGTATTTTTCTTCTCAAGGAAACAGTCAATACATATACACTATTTTTCCAAGTGTAGATCTGTATGTTGGCAAAATGGTGCCATTCACACACAAGAAGGGAGGTTATCAGCAGCATCGGTGGAAGCCTAAGGTTTGCAAGGCTTGCAAGAGGAACCCCCCCCCAAAAAATGAGGACTGGGCGTGTTCTGTGGGGAAAGCAGGGGGGGAAATGATGGTGGGGGAGTGGAACGGAATTATTCTGGAAGGACCCTGAACAGGACCACTCTACGCTGCAACATTTAGTTGCAGGTCACGCTAGCCACTTTTGAAAGTTACCACTGACTGTTCATTTGCAGCTAGATCCAGTCATTCCAAATGTGAAATTTGCCTTCTACTATGATTAATTCTCCGTGCCAACATTCAGGCTTCCTTACTACTTGCCTGGAAATAATTGGAATGTTAATATAAGAACACTGATACGGTTTAAAAACCCCAAACCAGTCACTTACCATTGACCAGAGCTATATTAATCCCTCTTCCAACATTGTTTTTAACTCCACTCATCAACCTGAAACGAAAACCGCAGAAAAAGGGAATTATGACAAGCTCTCCCCCCTCTCCAACTCCCCGCTGCCAACTGGAGGTTGTGGAGAGTACAGTATACTTTCTAACGACGTCCTGTAAGAAACGTGAACTTCTCCCCTCTGGGCTAAATGAAATTTGCACACCTTACTGCTACAGGAAATGTTGGCTCTTTTCCCATCATCACTTTAAATTATTACAGATGGCAGACAGCATAACAAATTAGACTGTGCATCTGATCTAACATGCAAGAGGAGTCCACCCATGGTCTACTATGAAAAGCTACAATTCAGGAAGACCAGTTATTCCACTGCCAGCAGTGAGACACATCTAGCCAATCTCAAAATATACAGCTTTAACTAACACACGTTCTTCAAGTTAAGCAATTCCGACTAATTAACCCCGCCCATGTCCCATTTCTGGGAAAACAGAACCTCCTATTATTATAAGGAGAAGAAAAACATGCACCATCTTAATCAACTTCCTGTTAAACAACAGGTCCATCTACAGAGCAGCTTTTCTGGCACTATCTTACAGAGCATAGAAACTGAAACAAGAGCAGGGCTATAGAAGAGAAAATACTCTCGATATGGCCTTTGCTGGGTTATGGTTTGGGTTCAGCACACATGATGTCCTTTATGGACCATCAGATTGTCACAGCAGAACAGCATTTGTGAGCCAAGTACTGTATTGTATTTCATTTTTAAGATACAGGTGTTGGGTTTTGTTTTTTTTACCAATTCTGTCGTGAGTTAGCTACTGTGATGCATAGGATTTACCACAAGGGGGTAGCAACGCATCACTTTAGGTTTCCTGCTGAAGTGTTGGTAGAAAGGATTTCAAGGTCTGAAATTCTATTCAGAGTGTACGATTAACACTGCGTTTGTCAAACGTGGGTCCCCAGCTGTTGCCAGACTACAACTCCCATCATCCATAGCTAGCAGGACCAAGCGGTCATGGATGATGGGAGTTGTAGTCCCAACAAGAGCTGGGGACCCAAGTTTGAGAAACAATGGATTAATGCACAGTTAAGAGCCAGATCTGAAAGAAGTCCCCAAGCTGCAAGCCTTAAAAGGGACCCTGCAGCCCTGCTCAGCACAGCCTGAATGCCATCTTAACTTATGAAGCAATGGAGGAAGCATTTAAAGGAGGACATCAACCTCATCGGATACATCAAGAAACACTTCCTCTCCTGGTTCATAAGTCCCTCAGATGTCACCTGAGCTTCCAGATCACAACTCTGGCCTTTGGATACGTAATCTAATCTTGCAGTGAAATAAATCAATCTGGAAGCTTTGGAGCCAGCTGACTGGTTGGGGTGAAAGGGCAAAGGAGCAAGGAGGCCAAACAATGGCTCTAGAAGTTTTGAGAGAAATAGTGATTGAAAGAAGAAAACTCTTAATATGAACATGCACAAGAATGCAAGACCAGTTTGTTCTTTCCAGTAACTCTCAAAGTTGAAAGATGAAAGCAGATGACAAGGGTCTCCAGAGAAACTGGGCCAGAAATACACCCCCACCGAAAAAGTTTGGAATATATCCAATTAAGATCCATTAAAAACAATGGGCCTAAGTTAGTCATGTTCATTAATTTCAATCAGTCTACTCCAAATAAGGCTAGCATTGGACTGGCAGGGCTGAGCCCTTTCGGGATGGTGGTGTATACAGCAGAACAGTAAGGAGACCATGCGAATATTTGGCATGGGTGTTAATCACTAGAACAAATCCATCCTTAAACCTTGACATTATCTCCAGCATTCCATAGTAAATTTGCATCCAGGATACAAAAACACAGGCGACTATGGACAGCTTAGGTTTCATCCTGGTACATTATAAAGCAGAGTATAAAACTGACTAACTGCACTAGGGAAAATGGCCTGTACGGAGCAAAAAAATCTGCAAAAAATATGTTATTTTGCTGGATACTAATCTTACAGAAATGGACTTCGAGTTTTGTATACTTAAGTGGGGGTGGGTGGGGAAAGTTCTGCTACTGACCCTGATGATGAGTTGAAGCCACACGGAGGAAAGCGGCTGCCCCATAGTCACAAATGCTTCTAATCTTACAATGCCATTTTAATCACAGTAAAAAGTGACAAAACCTAACCTATTACTAAACATTTGCGGCTGTATCCAACCGTGTCACTCCGCTGATGGTTAAGGAAGGCTTTTGTCAGTGGAAAGGGGCAGGAAGCCATATCTGGCAATTCCTTCTTCCCCCAAGTCCTCCCAGGTCCCCCTTAAACCTCCAGAGGGGTGGGAGGACCCTCTTAAACGGCGGTTCTCAACCTGTGGGTCCCCAGAAGTTGTTAGACTACAACTCCCATCATCCCTGAGCTCTGGCCTTGCTAGCTAGGGGTGATGGGAGTTGTAGTTCAACAACACCTGGGGACCCACAGGTTAAGAAAGGCTGCTCTTAAAGGACCCTTGGACAGTTAAGTCCAGTCAAAGGTGACTATGGGGTGCGGTGCTCATCTTGTTTTCAGGCCAAGGGAGCAGGCATTTGTCCACAGACAGCTTTCTGGGTCATGTGGCCAGTATGACTAAACTGCTTCTTAGTGCAACGGGACACTGTGATGGAAGCAAGAGCACATGGAAACACCATTTACTTTCCTGCCACAGCGGTACCTATTTATCTACTTGCGCTTGCATGCTTTCGAACTGCTAGGTTGGCAGGAGCTGGGACAGAACAACGGGAGCTCACCCGTTGGGGATTCGAACCGCCGACCTTTTGATCGGCAAGTCCAAGAGGCTCAGTGGTTTAGATCACAACGCCACCTGCGTTCCTGGAAGGACCCTCTAGACTAGAGCATGTTGAGAGGAGATGCAGGAAGAAATGCCCAAATCTGCACCCTTCTCCATTCTGCCAACCAAGACCTGACTGCCAAGACTGGGTAAAACCCTTTGCAATTAAAAGAGTAGCCTCCAGCTTGACGTCTTATGACGTTATCTTAATAGAGTGCAGTTATGTGAAGCATGTGGAACATACATGCATTAACATTCATAACCACAAGATACCCATAAATTTTATTGTTTCCACTTTCTGTGCTGCTGGTTTGGCATATCAACACACAACTGCAAGAATGGATGTGGTTGCTTAAAAACAAAGAAAGACAGGCTTCATGCACCCTTCTCTCGCACCATGCATTTTGGTGCCAGAAACACCAGCTCTTCCCATTTTCCCTGGACTGGATCAGATATTGTTTATTAAGAAATCTTATATCCTGCCAATCCAATGTAAAACAGCGGCCAAGGCACTTAATTACATAAAAAAATCCAGCACTGAAACAATTTTTGCGCCGCCGAAAACATAAAAGAATAAAGACAAAGGCAGCCAGCATTAAAAATCGAACTAATGAAAGCTGCCCCACCTCCTCCTGTATTTGTAATTTAAATTATCAGAAAAGAAAAGAAAGTTTTTTTCTGTAAAACAAGAAAATCCTTAATAAAATATTTTTTGAAAAAAAGAAAAAAAAAGAAAAGAAAAGAAAGTCTGCCTAAGCAAAATCAACTTGACTGGGTAGCAGAAATGGAATCGTGAATGCGCCAACCTCCTATGGGCAATAGTGTTTGGTTATAGCCTGCTGTAGAGATCTAGGGACAGGAACAATTGCAAGCACTCAGGGAATATGTCTTTTGTTTCCAAACTAAATGAAAGGCGATATACATTTTCTATTCAAGACCAGAGTGCAAATTATCCAAAACTACCTTCCAAAAACCAACAGAAGAGAAATCAGGTGATACGTACACATTATCTTCTACGCAAATTTTAGGCCCAACGACGTTGGCCGCTCCACTTGCCATTTTGAATGCAAAATGGTTCTCTGGACAAATTTTAGTCGTTCCACATTTATATCTTGGGGGTTTTGTAGCTTTGGAGGGAAAAATAAATTCCATTAGCAGAAAAACTATACAACATCTCTTCTCTTTCTTTCTGAAGACTATACAGCATGAACACATTGATTTCAACAGGATGGTTTTTTTAAAGAAAATCATCTGGAAAAGTGTTTTGTGAAGCCAAAAAAATTACACACTTGTCTTGATGAATATTATGTTAACGGTTAAGAACTGGGAAATAAAAGCAGCATCCTTTACCCCACCAACTTCTACTAGAGCAGACATGTGCAAATTCATGCGTTCTGGAATGTGAATTCTTTCTGAGATATAGATATTTTACAGAGTTGGAAGTAACCCCCTGCAAGGCAGGAATATGCAGCTGGGATCGAACCAGAAACCTTGCCACTGTCAGCACCACGCTCTAACCAACTGAGCTGCCCAGCTGTTTGTATACGGCTCTTTCTTTTTCAGGCTCCACAAATTACACAGAAGGACGGAGGTAAATGCAATGGCTACCCCAAGCTTGAGTCTCCAAATGTTGTTGGGACTACAGCTTCCATTGCCCAGCAAAAAATGGGGACCCGGGTTGAGATATAGCTCACTATAATGTTCACTGGGCAGAACATAAAGAATGTGTAAATCTGGAGATGAACATTCCAGTGGCAGCTCATATAGGGTGGTGTGGAGGCAGTGGCATCTTCCCAGTGGCGACACTGCAGTGGTCAGGATGAAGCACGGTGGCGATGTTGGGGGAACTCCAGGTTCAGCAGCCCCACAAAGATGCTCCCACAACCTTGCTGTTGCTGCCTTGGCCCTGACCCATCCCTGTGACGGCCTCGGCCCAGGATACCTGAAGGAGCATCTCCACCTCCATCGTTCAGCCCAGACATTGAAGTCCCGCTCCAAGGGCCTTCTGGTGGTTCCCTCACTGCGAAAAGCGAAGTTACAGGGAGCCAGGCAGAGGGCCTTCTCCATAGTGGCGCCCGCTCTGTGGAACCACAGTTCAAGAAGGACACTGACAAACTGGAACGTGTCCAGAGGAGGGCAACCAAAATGGTCAAAGGCCTGGAAACGATGCCTTATGAGGAATGGCTAAGGGAGCTGGGCATGTTTAGCCTGGAGAAGAGGAGGTTAAGGGGTGATATGATAGCCATGTTCAAATATATAAAAGGATGTCATATAGAGGAGGGAGAAAGGTTGTTTTCTGCTGCTCCAGAGAAGCGGACACGGAGCAATGGATCCAAACTACAAGAAAGAAGATTCCACCTAAACATTAGGAAGAACTTCCTGACAGTAAGAGCTGTTCAGTAGTGGAATTTGCTGCCAAGGAGTGTGGTGGAGTCTCCTTCTTTGGAGGTCTTTAAGCAGAGGCTTGACAACCATATGTCAGGAGTGCTCTGATGGTATTTCCTGCTTGGCAGGGGGTTGGACTCGATGGCCCTTGTGGTCTCTTCCAACTCTATGATTCTATGAATGCCCTCTCATCAGATGTCAAGGAAATAGTCAACTATCTGACTTTTAGAAGACATCTGAAGGCATCCCTGTTTAGGGAAGTTTTTAAGGTTTGATGTTTTATCCTGTTTATAATATTCTGTTGGAAGCCTCCCAGAGTGGCTGGGGAAACCCAGCCAGATAGGCAGGGTGTGTGTGTGTGTGTCTATAATTTATTATTATTATTGTGAGTACAGTGAGAAGAGGATGAGCCACCATGTCTGAGATGAGCCACCTCTTTGAAAAAGTGATCAAAGCAAATGTTAAACACTCCTGAACAATTTTAATGGCTTTACTGTAAGCCCGAGTCAAGAAGTGGGAACATCTCCATCCAGGAAGAAGAAGAAAAAGGAGGAATAATAGGTACCTTCTAGGGCCCCATCTAGGTGGTGGAGTTAGCTTCAGTTCATTAGTAGCTGGAAGGGTTTTCAGCAAGGAAACTCAAACCCAGGGCTCATGACCACTCCACCAAGGCTTTCTGCCCCAGCTCCTATGGTCCTGCTCTGCCACTGTGTGTAAATTCACATGTGCTCTAGTCATTCTTAGGAAAGTTGGAATAAGAGGGTAGGCTGGAGATTGCCTGTGGGTCATGTGCATCTTATTTTGGATTTATAGAAGAACTAAGAACAGAGAACACGAAAAAGTAAAAACCCTGCTATACGATACTTACGCCGTGCAGGTAGCTCCAGTGGTGATCTTGCTGAAAGAGATAACATTTTATATCATTCCTTAATCATGTTCAAACAAACAAAACACGTCAACATCTATCAAATAGAAGAGAAAGCTTTAAAGTTAGGGCTTTTCTCCAAGGTTAGACAATGCTGGCCTACAGAAGCTATACAATTCCAGTTTTAGTGCAGAACGTGCTGTCACGGAACAGTATTTTTACTGGATGGGATAACTGCCTACAAATTAATATTTCTCCATTCTAAATTGTGTGATTGAGTTATTGGCTCATTAAAGAAAGCCATTTTAGGTTCTATAAGGTTTTATTTGCTATAAGTAAAGATTAAAAATAAAACTTTTTCTGTATATAAAACAGGAAGCAAAACACTAAGAAATCAGCAACAAATGAAATAAAATAAAATAAATGAAAGCAGGACTCTCTTTGACTTGCTGCTGATAAGCAATTTGCAAAAAACAAATACAAAACAAAACCACCCAGCACGGTTTAGTTTAACTTCACAGCATATATGAGAACACAAGGCTCAGAAGAGAAATACGTAATTCTTTCAAAGCAGTATTATAACATGCATAAATCACCTAGCCTGCAACTCTATCCACTTACTAGGAAGTAAGCGCCACTGAACTCATTGGGAATTAAATCTGAACAGATGTGTGTAAGATTACACTGTTTAGTGGCATAATACTGGCTGAAATTATATGCAGGGAAAACAATAGAAGCAAATCACTTACCAAACAGGTTCCCTAGGCTGGCGTCCATTTTTATTTCAAATACTTGGGATATGACGTAAAATGTCAGCAGAAATACGGCTACCGCTACCGCCAATTTTGCAGCTCCTGCTCCGAAAAAAGGATGCGTTATCACCAACTGCTATTATTTTGATGCAACAACACATTTGTCAAGCCATCTGACTAAGACTTCTAGATCAAAAAGAGCAACACCCTGAACGCTGCTGGAAAAGGAACAAGAGCCCTTGGTCCACCAAAACGAGTCTTGCTGTGTGTGTGTTTCTTTCTTTCTTTTGAATAAATTTTATTAGAATATAAAGAATACAGAGCTTATTATCAAATATGGTTTCCCCCCCCCCCAAACTATATATCTGTATATATTGCAACATACCTCTAAAATATGTATCATACACATGGCACTTTATTATAGAAATGGACTGGTGAAATGTATTAATTCTGGCATGAACGTGTATGACTGCTCTGATTAGTGCTGTTGCATTTTGCTCCTCTTTTTATTCATTTGTATTATAAAACTGAAATAAAAACATTTATATAACAAAAGATAAACTTCCCAGACCTTGAACATACCAAAATCCATTCCTGACTGCTCCCATTCCTAATATACTAATATGCTACGAAAAGCAGGCCTGGAAAAAACAGATACACCTCAAACCACACACCGTATTTTTCGCCCTATAGGACACACTTTTCCCCCTCCAAAAATGAAGGGGAAATGTGTGTGCGTCTATGGGGCGAATGCAGGCTTTCGCTGAAACCTGGAGAGCGAGAGGGGTCGGTGCGCACCAACCCCTCTCGCTCTCCAGGCTTCAGGAGAGCCCCACCGCCAGCCCCACAAGCTCGGGGGACAGCGGGAGAGGTGCAGCGTGCCTTTCCCGCTGTCCCCCGACTTGGTTAGAAGGCCGGCGGGGGGGAGAAGCCTGCTCCTCCCCGTCGCCAGCCCCGCAAACTTGGGGGACAGCAGGAGGCGCAACGTGCCTTTCCCGCTGTCCCCGACTTGGTTAGAAGGCTGGCGGGGGGAAGAAGCCTGCTCCTCCCCGTCGCCAGCCCCGCAAACTCAGGGGACAGCAGGAGGCGCAACGTGCCTTTCCCGCTGTCCCCCGACTTGGTTAGAAGGCTGGCGGAGGGCTTCCCCCTCCTCCAGCCCCGCAAGCTCCCAGAGCGATGCCAAAGCTGCACGCAGCTTCGGCATCGCTCTGGGTCCTGTTCTGTGGGCTAGGGGAGGGGGAAGCCCGAGCTTCCCCTGCCCCAGCCCCGCACCTGGGGGGGGGGGGGGCAAATTTTTTTCCCCTTTATTTGCCCCCCCCCCCCAAATCTAGGTGCATCCTATGGGCCGGTGCGTCCTATAGGGCGAAAAATACTGTAATTTAAAGCAGCCTGGCCATATAGTCCCAATGAATTAAATGACAGCTGACCATTTCAAAACTAAACACTCATGATTAACTAAACTGTGAAACGTTGTGAGGACAGATCTTCATTTCCGTGCAGACTAACGTATCTTGTTTCACCAGCCAAAAAATAAGGTGGTCGTTCTTCTTACCTGCTATTCTCATGGTTGCCCTTCTTTCGTTATTGACACAATTGCATTTAACCAGCTCCCTAGGAGAATGAAGGGATAAAAGCAGCATTCAGTTATACTGTACTAGAACAATCAAACAGAGCATTTTTTGTTAATCAGTGCCATTAAAACATTATAATGGGCTGATGACAACAACACCATGATCCCGAATAAAAAATGTATAATTTCACCATGCAATGAAATCTGGAGACTTTTAGAAATTATTTTGGTAAGCAACTAATGGGAAGCCCGGACTTTGAAAGTCATCTAATCTCCCTTGCTGTGTTATACTGTATTGATTAATTAGTGTTTTTATGGAGCAGTCAAGTAATTTTGTTGTCCCCGAAGGGGGCAATGACAATAAAGATATTATTATTATTATTATTATTATTATTATTATTATTATTAAGACAGGATACAAGAAGAGGCTGCAAGGGTTATCTGTATACATTTCATTTTAGGTTGGGCACTCTGAGCCCCATACAGTGGTACCTCAGGTTACATACACTTCAGGTTACATGCGCTTCAGGTTATAAACTCTGCTAACCCAGAAATAGTGCTTCAGCTTAAGAACTTTGCTTCAGGATGAAAACAGAAATCGTGCTCCGGCGGCAGCAGGAGGCCCCATTAGCTAAAGTGGTGCTTCAGGTTAAGAACAGTTTCAGGTTAAGAACGGACCTCCGGAACGAATTAAGTACTTAACCCAAAGTACCATGCTTCTGTTTTCCTTGGAACACTGCAACACTGCACAACTTTTATTAGGTAAGCAGAGGCAACATTACAGAACATTAAAAAGAGAAGCCATGGGATTTGTTAGAGATTACAAGTGCTCTACGAACTCTCCTATGGAAATCAATACAGTGGTGCCCCACAAGACGAGTGCCTCGCAAGACGGAAAGCCCGCTAAACGAAAGGGTTTTCCGTTTTTGAGTTGCTTCGCAGGATGAATTTCCCTATGGGCTTGCTTCGCAAGACGAAAATGTCTTGCGAGTCTTGAGATTTTTTTTCGCTTTCCCCCCCTTTTTCTAAGCCGCTAAGCCGCTAATAGCCTTTTAGCAGCTAAGCCGCTAAGCCTTTAATAGCCACTAAACCGCTAATAGCGCTAATCCGCTAAGCTGCTAATAGGGTTGCTTTGCAAGACGAAAAAACCGCTAGACGAAGACACTCGCGAAACGGATTAATTTCGTCTTATGAGGCACCACTGTAAATGTATCTATTTTCATTCGTATTGCAATTGATAAATGTATCTATTTTCATTCGTACTGCAATTGAATTGTGAATATGCACCATGAGCTGTATTTATTTGCACCTACCAATTCCAAATAGATTATATGCTGTATGGATTAAAAATAAAGGCTAGGGAGGGAAGGGGGGGGGGGAATCAGAATAAACCATCTGCGCTCATTTGGCATACACTCGCTCAGTGAAAAATGTTTGCACAGGAAGAATGACGCCAACTGTACTACTATCAAAACCAAGAAGGTGCAAAAAACGAAACCTAGTTCTGAGTGCTGAAGTGCTTTGAATAGTCCCCCATGCTGCATGCAAAACAGATTTGAAATCCCACAGAGATTTCAAAGGCACTTTGCAATATATGACACAGGGGCCCAGTTCTCAAAAAGGAAGAGTCAATTTCCCAGAGGGTGCCTGCAAGCTTTTGATTGTGCCTAAAATAGCTCCTAGGATTCCAGTCTTAATATTAATATAATGATCCCCCCCCCCTGCATGCTCAAAGGCTGTTGCTGAATAACTCGATTCTACGTACACGTGTACAACACTGGCGAAACCAAGAAACTAAAGTATCACGACTTTACCAGTTCCACATACCCCTCGCTAATTTTGTCTTTCACCGAATGCTCCTAAATTAAAATTTCATAAAAATAGGGAGGGGGAGCCCATTCTAAGGATCCTTTTCCCACTCTAGAAAGTAGGGCACTGGGCTAAAAGCCAGGACTCTGGCACAGCAAGATTAGCATTAATTCAAATGTGTTTTGGAGGAAGATTGTTTGTAGCTCTTCCTACATTCTCCAGGCTGGAACAGAGCTAATCTCAAAAGGCACATGCACCTTCCTTCTCACTGATGCTTACAGCGTAAACCAAATATAAAAGCAGGTTGGGTGCACACTGATATTTTTCCAAGATAGAGATCTGGTTCAACAGGATCTGCTGCCTGCAACTCAGCTTCAGCTGAATGTTTTACCGCAGATGCACCGATTTCTACACCACGCACCAAGACTTGACCATCTGGAATTCTAACATGCAGCGACAATTTCTGGAAAATTGGTCATCTCCCACCCTTGTAGAATTCCCTGAGAAGGTATTTCAAAATCCAAGCAATGCTTTCAAGAGGCTTTCCGCACATAAACGTAATTTAAAATATGCCTGTAAGAGCCAATTTACCGTATTTTTCGTCCTATAGGGCGCACCGGCCCATAGGACGCACCTCGTTTTTTTGGGGGGGGGGGAATGAATTAAAAAAAAATATTCCCCCCCCCGCCGCGGCTGCCGCCCCAAGCCTTGTGCACACCTGCCCGAAGCACGGGACACCCTCCGGAGGGCTCCGCGTGCTTCGGGCTGCAGGCTGCCGCCCCAAGCCTCGCGCGCTCGGCGGGACCTCCTGCCGGGCGCGCGAGGCTTGCAGACACTCGCCGGGGCTGCAGGCTGCTGCCCGCAAGCCTTGTGAGCCCGCAGAAACTCCCACCGGGCTTGCAAGGCTTGCGGATAGCTTCCTGAAGCCTGGAGAGCAAGAGGGGTCGGTGCGCACCGATGCCTCTCGCTCTCCAGGCTACAGCGAAAGCCTGCATTCGCCCCATAGGACGCACACACATTTCCCCTTCATTTTTGGATGGGAAAAAGTGCGTCCTATGGGGCGAAAAATACGGTATTTCACGTTTCCATTTCACTAAAATTAACTTATTTAAAAACTCCAATTTCAAAGCAGTTCAGTTTCGGCAGTCTCATAAACGTGCTGTTAATCAGATCATTTTATAGCATCACATCTGCTCAGCTGCAGCAGGAACCATAATTTGTCTGAATTACGCCACAATATTTTCCATTGCTAAGCCTATGACCAAAGCCTGCATTATCTTTTAATTGTTCCACATCACCAAGCAGAGTTGGGAACTCTTTCTGAACAATTCAGGGAACAGAAAGAAAAAAGAAAAAGAAAGAAAGAAAGAAGAAAAAAGAGAAGAGAAAAGAAAAAGGGAGTTCAATGTAAAAGAGAAGAGTCAAGGTTGAGGTGCTGTACAAATTCCAGCATCTAAAGCATCAAAATGGAAAGTGAATAGACCTCACCTTGAAATGCAGGAAATTTTATCCCTCTTAAGCAGGCCATTAATTTTTTTATTTGTAGTTCCTGCCATGCTTTCCCCTCGGACTTTCCCCTTGTCGCCCCAATCTTCCAGTTCCTCCACTAATTATTATTATTATTTATTATTATTATTATTACTTTTGTACACCGCCCTATACCCAGGTCTTAGGGCAGTGCACAACAAAAAAAATCACAATATAAGAACACAAAATACATAATAAAAACAAATCCCCCCTCCCCATCACATTTTTGAAGGGCATTGGATGTCAATCAGCCAAAGGCCTGGTTAAGGTTTATAATGAAGGTGCCAGCCAACTCTCCCTAGGGAGAGCATTCCACAAACAGGGAGCCATTGCAGATAGCACAGTGGGGACTTTTTCTCTCTCTTCCCCCACCCCTCCTGCAGGCAGTTTCGAAATTCCCATTGTTCTAGGTGCACTTATTTAGTTTATGAGCTCTGGGTGCAGTGTTGCGCCTAAGATTTCAGATTAAAACTGCAGAGTGGAAAAAACTGTAAAAAAAAGCACGCCTAGACATCCCATTGTTGTGCCCATTACCTAGGTTTAAGGTGCCATTTAGCTCCTAGCTTTCATATCTCAGTTTCTAACACTGGCTAAAAGGCGCTATGGTCTAAACCACTGAGCCTCTTGGGTTTGTCGATCAGAAGGTTGGTGGTTCGAATCCCCGCGACGGAGTGAGCTCCCATTGCTCTGTCCCAGCTCCTGCCAACCTAGCAGTTCAAAAGCACGCCAGTGCAAGTAGATAAATAGGTACCACTGTGGCAGGAAGGTAAACGGTGTTTCCGTGTGCTCTGGTTTCCGTCATGGTGTTCCTTTGAGCCAGAAGTAGTTTAGTCATGCTGGCCACATGATCTGGAAAGCTGTCTGTTGACAAACGTCAGCTCCCTCAGCCTGAAAGCGAGATGAGCTCCGCAACCCCAGTCTCCTTTGACTGGACTTAACCATCCAGGGGTCCTTTACTTTTTCCCTTTTCTAACACTGCCTACAGAGAAATTGCCCCCCCCCCCAAGCTTGTTCCAGTCATGCCTACCATCTTCGTTTTACCCTAGCTGGCAGGTGAGATGGGGTTGGCAACAGAACATGCTGAACACCTCAGCCATGCTAGCCTGATCAGCTTCCAGGATGAGGGAGAAGAAGCAATTTCACTTCCACTGCAGAAACCAATTGGGCTTGGCTTGCAGAGCATCCTTGCCTCTCTGCCAGCCCAAACACTCACCTGGGGGAAATTCTGCATACTCACCTAGGCAGAATTTGTGGTTGCCTATGGTGACCAGGTGAACAGCTGAATATACATTCCACGGTCTTGCTTACTCTGATCGCTTAGAACTCACATCTCTATGCACTAATACTTCTCCTGAGTCTGCTGCCCCAACACTGTCCCTTGGCATTAAAAAAAAAACAAAAACAACCAGTTGCAAGTTCAGCGCTTTGGACATTTTAAATTACTATAACTCAGCTACTCTTCAGTTGATTTTTATGAAATTCATCCAGATTAAACCAGTGAGTGGTTTGCTTATTTAACTATGTGTCTGTATGCTATAAAGTAGTTATTTGGGTGGCTTGCAACAATTAAGTAAAAATACGATTTCATTACAAAATGAATATATAAAATTTTAAAATGTGCCTGCAGAGGCTTTATAACATACTCTCCAACATTTCTCTGATGAGAATAGGGACATCCTATTCATTCATTCATACGTACATTATACATACATACCCTGGTCATCTGACTGAGTTGCCCAGCCACTCTGGGCAGCTTCCAACATAGATAAAAACATAATAAAACATTAAAAAATAACTTCCCTACACAGGGCTACCTTCAGATGTCTTCTAAAGGTTGTATATATACTTATCTCCTCCTGACATCCTTGCATAACTCCATCCCTCCAATATTTTTCTGATGAAAATAGGGACATCCTAATGGAAAGCAGGATCAGATCAGAAACCAGGACTGCCCCTGGAAAACGGGGACATTTGGAAGGCCTGTTATAATAGCAGGAAGTTTAGAAAACCCAGAGGTCTTACATCCATATTTGCTTGACATGGAGAGAGACTGATCTAAGGCTTCTGCAATTTTTTAAACAAAGCTGTCTAGAAACCTGACCCGATAGCAACGTCCGGTAGGGTACTATAGTACCCTCGGAAAATGTAAACATTTTTCATCTCTTTTTCACCATAGTCACCCTGAAAATACATGGCGATTCTATCAGTCACGTGAACCAGCAAAGTCAGCAGTGTTTTCCTCATTCTTCCCTCATGTCCTTGCTTCTCAGATCACTGAATATTCAGTCCTCTTTGTCTCTGTGCCTTTTCCCCCACTGACATTTCCTGCTCGAACGCCTCCTCCACTTCCTATTAACAGCCAACAATACAAGTTCGCCTTTGCTTCCGAAGCAGTCCCCACCACCTAGAAAAAGTTTCACTTCTTCCACACAAGCAGTGTTAGATACTCAGATATATAACCTAGGCACCAAAAGGCTCCTTAAACCAGGGTTACATTCACCAAAACAGAATGTCTAGTTGCCATTTGGGGGCCAAGAGGCTCAAAAGTTGTATTTTTCAATACACCTTTTGGGTTCCTGAAATTCGTTCTCATTGTGCAGATAAAATATAGCAGAGAGAATTCTACAGGATGTTTTGCTGGTGTGTGAAAACAGTCGAGATCCCAGGATCCCCAGGCTGGCACCTCCAGATGGTGGAGATGTCAGGTGCCATCCTGGCGCTCGGACATCTTCACTTGGTTACAAGTAAAGGGACCCTGACCGTTAGGTCCAGTCATGGCCGACTCTGGGGTTGCAGCGCTCATCTCACTTTATTGGCCGAGGGAGCCGGCGTTTGTCCGCAGACAGCTGCCGGGTCATGTGGCCAGCATGACTAAGCTGCTTCTGGCGAACCAGAGCAGCGGACGGAAACATTTGAATCCCCGTGACGGGGTGAGCTCCCATTGCTCGGTCCCTGCTCCTGCCAACCTAGCAGTTCGAAAGCATGTCAAAGTGCAAGTAGATAAATAGGCACCGCTCTGGCAGGAAGGTAAACAAGTGGCTGATAGCCCGGTGCAAAATGCGCCTGGCAAATTATGAAGGTTGTACACAAGTTGTGCTCTACTTTCTCTATGTACATCCTAGTGCCAACACTTTTCCTGAGGGCAGGGGTTGACAGGCATATCTACACATCTTCCAGTGTTCCGTTGTTGAGCCCATAACCTCGGTTTAAGGTGCCATGTCGCTACTAGCTTTCATCTCAATTTCTAACACTGATGCCTTCACATTCACTTTATTCAGGGAGAGTTTACCAGGGAGAGCTTACTCAGCTTTCAGCTGAATCCAGTGTTCAAAATTATAGCCAGGCACCAGGGGCATTTGGCACCTGGCTTTCAACCACTTGTGACCAAGTGAGGATACCTGGGCACCAGGATGAGGCCTGACATCTCCACCATCTGGGGATCCTTGGATCTGGGCTGTTTTCACACACAAATACCCCGCCCTGTAGAATTCTATCAGTTATATTTAATCCGCACAATCGGAATGAATTTCAGACAACAAAATGCCTTTTCTGTGCAGCCTGAGCAGGAGCAGTCACCAATAAGAAAAAGAGGTCGGAATAGGCCAATACATATGTGGACTGTCCCTGGATCAAGTGATTTTTCTTCTTTAAGTTTTCGAAGTTCTTAACCTAGGCTCAAAGTTGTCATCTGAACTAGCCAGGTGTTTAGCTGAGAATCAATCACAGTCAGTCCATCATTTGAAAAATAAGACTTTTGAGCCATCTTGCCCCAAAATGGAAACTAGACATTTTGTTTGGGTGGCCATTTGGAGTCTAGCTTTTATATCTGAGTTTCTAACACTGGTTTTGACCAGGAAACAGGTTTTTCCATCCGCCCCTTTAACTATCAGGCAGATTAGAATGCAGCATTAGATTCTTGTAGAACAATGGGAAAGTGCACACTCAGTCAAATAACAATGCAGTTCTTGTATGAATGCTGGGGATTAGAGGACACAGAAAAACAAAAGACAAAATGCTATGTTAGTTAAATCAATTCAAAGTGTTCTCACTGAGTTAGAAAAACATGAGATGCTCATTTGTGAAACTATCAGGAAGTTAATTCTGCCTTGATGCTAATGACTTGGGAATCTCTGATTCTAGTAGAACTAAACAGTAAAATTAGTTGATAAATATTTCTCTATAATAAATAAATTGTCTAAAATGAAATAAACATGTACAGTGGTACCTCGGGTTACATACGCTTCAGGTTACAGACTCCGCTAACCCAGAAATAGTACCTTGGGTTAAGAACTTTGCTTCAGGATGAGAACAGAAATTGGGTGGCGGCAGCAGTGGGAGGCCCCATTAGCTAAAGTGGTGCTTCAGGTTAAGAACAGTTTCAGGTTAAGAACGGACCTCCGTAACGAATTAAGTACGTAACCAGAGGTACTACTGTAATGTATTGAGGTAAGGAAAACTGGAAAGCAAAGCAGTTTTCAGTGCCACACCAAAAACTCTTTAAAAGGAAGCCCCACATAAAAGTTGTTGCGTGGTCTATTGTGGATTTCATCAGACATGGATACTGTGGCCAGGTTACTTCTGTGCATGAGAAGCCCCAGAAGGTGGACAGCATCAGTGTTACAAACTCAGATGTATAAGCTAGGTGCTAAATGGCTCCTTAAACCAGGGTTACAGTCACCAAAACGGAATGCCTAGTTGCCATTTGGGGGGCCTGATGGCTCAAAAGTCGTATTTTTCAATCTGACTTTTTGGTTCCTGAAATTCGTTCTGATTATGCAGATAAAACATAGCGGAGAGAATTCTACAGGATGTGTTGCTGGGCATGCACCTTCAGATGGCCAAGATGTCAGGTGCCATCCTGCTGCCTGGTCATCGTCACTTGATCCCAAGTGGCTAATAGCCAGATGCAAAATGCGCCTGGCAAATTTTTAATGCTGGGAAGCATACCAGTTTCATTCCTTGATATATAAACTAGATAAGTCTGACTGCCCAAGAGCTAACTTCCAAGGCGGGGGGAAGCCCCGTGGTGCAAGTGGAAGTCCTTGAACAGGGCTTCCACTGGCAGGACTCCTTAGCTAAACCCTGCTCTATAGTATGCGAAATTTGGATAGAATGGCAGACGATGCTCTGCATGAATGGGGAAGTGAGAGAGATAAAGTTTGTGAGGGAAGCAGGGAGCATGCAAACACAAGGCTCATTTGGTATGGCTGCCATACATCCAGATTTTCCTGGACACATCCTGGAATTGGGCAGCCATTCTGTGGCCTGGTGGATTTTTACTAAATTGGCAAAATGTCCAGGAAAACCCAGACGTATGGCAAGGGGGGTATTACAATAAATAAATCATTAAAAAATCAGGGAAAGCACAAAAAAGTCCTATCATTTGGACATTCATAGTTTGGTGTTAGATATGAATCAAGCCCATGTTTGAAGAAAATGTTTAGTTACGCTGAATGAATCTCTCTGTTTAAGATATTACCTGCATTCAATGGGGAGGGGAACAGCTCATTCATTCATGAATGGGTGGGTGGGGAAAAACATTCTCAAAAGAGAAAGGCAATTATCTCACTTGTTACGCACTATGTCGTACAATTCATCAAAAGACATGGTTAGCACTGAAAGTAATTGCAGTTACATCATACACCTTTGCCTCTCTCAGGGGTAAATAGGTAGCTTAATTGCAAGTGCAATCGGAAGGAAGTACACAAGGAACCTGCATGGTTTGGAAGGAAGATATACCCTTTAATTGATCAAAACAAGGATTGGTATCCAAGCATTCCAAGCCCCTCGAGGAGATAACAGGCCAGGTTCCAGTTCGAGAAATGAACTACTGATTGCTGTTATCAAAACACCTAACTCTCTTGTTACTATAAACCAGCCTCCCCACATTTGGACAAAATCGGAAACGGAAGTTTGTTACAGATTCCGCTCCAAATTTATTACCTTACATACAAACCCAAAGCTGGTCTATGGTTTACTGCTATGTCTAAATGCGTCCATTGATGTCAATTCCGCCTTTGAAATCCCGGTAATGGTGATCTACAGCACTGAACATGAGAGGAGTTCATAAAATTTATACACCACTTTAGTGTAACAAAACAAAACCTTAATGCAGCTTCCAGAAATTGCAGTTTATAAACTGCATTCTCAGATCTTCTTGTTCAAATGAACATTAAACAATAATTTATGTACAGTGGAAGCTTGGGTTGCGAACGTGATCCGTGCAGGAGGCACATTCGCAACCCACAGTGCTGTGCCGCGTCTGTGCATGCACGACACAATTCGGCACTTCTGCACATGCGCAAAGTGTGATTTAGTGTTTCTGCACATGCGCGAGCGCAGAAACCCAGAAGTAACCTGTTCCGGTACTTCTGGGTTTCAGCGCGTCTGTAACCTGAAAATGTGCAACCGACAGCGATCGCAACCCGAGGTATGACTGTACTTATGACATTTCTATTCCACCTATTAGGGGACGCGGGTGGCGCTGTGGGTTAAACCACAGAGTCTAGGACTTGCCGATCAGAAGGTCGGCGGTTCGAATCCCCGCGATGGGGTGAGCTCCCGTTGTTCGGTCCCTGCTCCTGCCAACCTAGCAGTTTGAAAGCATGTCAAAGTGCAAGTAGATAAATAGGTACCACTCCAGCGGGAAGGTAAACAGCGTTTCCATGTGCTGCCCTGGTTTGCCAGAAGCGGCTTAGTCATGCTGGCCACGTGACCCGGAAGCTGTCTGCGGACAAATGCCGACTCCCTCGGCCAATAAAGCGAGATGAGCGCTGCAACCCCAGAGTCGGTCACGACTGGACCTAATGGTCAGGGGTCCCTTTACCTTTATTCCACCTATTCTCCAAGGAGAACATAGTTACGTACATGGGTCTTCCCTCATCTATCTCTTCACAACATCCCAGTGAAGTGGTCTAGGCTCAAGGTTCATGGTTGCATGGGTTCCTAGCCCAGCACTCTAACACTCCCCCCACCCCCACTTTGGTGCCACAGTGTACTAAAACCAAAGTTTAGAATGTTTACTTACTTTGTTTTTTGCCAATTAATTTTTATTACTTTTCAAAAAATTTAATGAATTTAACATCACATTAATTCAAATTTCATGCAAATTTAAAAGTGACTTCCCACCCTGCTTCCTCGATGTTTCACTTCCCACCCGTATTAGCTGGCTCAATAGTACATACGTTTCCAAATTACATTTCAAAAAACTTAAAATATTTTAGCATTTTATCTTTGATTCCCCCCCCCCAATTTTCTTCCTCTTCATTTCCCACTGGCTGCTCATTTTCAGTTCCTGCTAGACTTTTACTTAACTATTAACCTATTCCCTATTTTTCTGCCCACAAATCCTTACTTTTAAATCAGTAATCACCCATTAAAGCCCATCTCTCCTGCTATTTTCCATACAGAATGTTTCCTTTCCACATAGCATTTTCTTTAAAACTGGATAAGCCAGATCTGACTCTCTGAAAAGCAATCAGTGTTGAGAAATTCTGGAATGTTGTTACTATGGCCCAGAGCTTTCACAAGGTCCATCATTTCCCACATTTTTTTTCCCATTCAGAGCAATAAATACTGAAGTGAAAAAAATCCTTTCTTAGGTGAGAAAGAGAAAGCCACTCCTCTCTACATTAGGGAATATAATGGGGGCTTTGGCTGCTTGGGAGCTCTTACAGCAAAGGCGGGCAATTATCAGAGAAACAGAAAATTCACATTCCTCCCAATGTCCTTGCTCAAACATGATTTTCTTCCTTATCTTTACATGTGTTGGAGGGAAAAGGGCTTGCCCAGGGTTAGATTAACAGCCTACCTATCCAATTTCACAATTGCTGCCCCATGCTTCCAAATCTAAAGAAGCAACTTTTTCTAGAAACTTCTCTTTTTGCCGCTTGATCCAACAAGGCATGCTGACTCAGATGCAAATCCCAGTGATTTTAAAGAAGCCTCTCCACAAGTCTATGCACCTAAGGTAACAGCTATAGTAATGCATTTTTTTTTTAATGGAATGAAAAAATCAAATGCAGATTCTGATATAGACCTTTTACCCAATGTACAGAAACAGAAGCTAAAATATGGTTCCTAGAACAATTTGGTATAGGGCAGGGAGAGGAGAATGCCCTCTTAGAAACTGCTCAAATTAAACTTCCGAAAAAGCTATTTGCGGGTAAGATGAAAAACCATTCACTAAAATCTTTACAGTTTTTACCCGCAGCAGGCTGCAATTACACACAGCAGGTGCACCAGTATTAAAAACACCAGCCTGTCTTAATCATTCTTAATTTAGTAATAAGTAACTACCGCATGCGTGCCCATGCAAGATTGTAAAACATGAACATTCTGGCCCGCTTAGACCTGAAAAGCGTGGGGGGCGGATCGACAGCCTTTAATACAAAAAAAAAAAAGTCTTCTACTTTGCTTCAGGTATAAGTTTTTAAATATATATATTATTCCTTCCTGGCACTTAGACAACAGCTACACTTGAGGCATCTTACCATGCAATGCTTAACACACTTCTTCAGAAGGAGGTCCCCATTAATCCCATAAAGCTTACTCCCCAGGGAAACGTCTACAAGATTGCAGCCTTCATAAATCTGTACACAGCCTTGCCCATCCTGGTGACCTTCAGATTTTCGGACTGCAGCTTCCATCAGGCCCAGCCAGCATGACCAATGGGTGGAGATGGGAGGAACTGGGAGCCCTCAACAACTGTTGGGGAAAGCTAATCTAATATTTTAGGGTTGAGTTATTGAATCGAGTTGTGAAAAAGAAAAGCGTGAGGAGTGAAAAGCTTAAATAAAAAGAGAACATGCAGCCAATTGTAACCTGTGTTAGAAATTAGCCAGGCGCCTTTTGCGTCTGGCACAGGTCCAATTGCAACCACATAGAGATGTCTGGATGCCAGGATGGCAGCTGACCTCTCCATCTGGCTGGCTCCTCCAGATTTCTTAAGCAGGTAAGGTAAGCAGAAGAACTTATTTGTTTGCATTTCTATCCCACCTTTTTCTCCAAGGAGTACATGGTTCTCCCACCTCCTCAGTTAATTCCTACAATGACCCTGTGAGGTAGGATAAGAGGCTGTGACTGGCCCAATATCCCCACTACACCCCACTGGCTTCCTAGAGCATTTCTGCTGTGGCGCAACTCTATAAATTAAGCAGGTAAATGAATATGGGGAAGGCAAAATGTCACTTAGAGAAGGATCTGAAATATTTTCCTTGAATTTGTTTTATTCTGGATTGCTGTATTTGATATTTTAATGTGTTGTAAACCACTTTGATATTTTTTTCTTTAAAACATAAAGTAGTATAGAAATAATAATAATGATAATAGAGTAATAAGCAATTTCATTGCAAAAAAGTGACTGGATATTCCATTGTGGTGACTGTAATCCAGGTTTAAGGTGCCATTTGGCGATTATCTTATATATCTGAGTTTCTTACACTGCCCCTGAGGAAATGCCTAATTTCTGTCACTGGTCAACACTGCTTCTTAGATCTTTATTCTCAGCATTCAAGTTAATCCAACTTAATGTGAAATAATCTTGTTACTTATACATAAAATTTTAGAACAGTTGACATCACGCCATTAGGCATCAGATATGCAAATCCTAATTTACAAATTGTTTTTCTTAATAACTGATACCATTTCCACGCAACTACTTCAGGCTCATTAGCATCTTGCCAGGTCGCCACCAGCGAATAGAAACTGTCCCAGGCGATTTGCAGCAGATTCCCTTTTTCAGTAATAATACTGCACTAGATGAACCTCAGGGTCCCTTCTAGCTCTGTGATTCTATGATATATATAGCTGTCATTGGACATGCTCAGCACACTACAAATGAAACTCTTTACCAATTATCGAGTCCATACCTTCCCACCACAAACCTCCACTCCTTATCATTTTTCTTGACCTGATCAACGCCAAATGTAGTCTCTGGAAAGAGATCATATCTCGTTCCATTTACTCAGTCGCAGGGCGTAGTGGGAAGAGAACTCTAATCAGCTGGTTGGCTTTGCTGCAAAATCTGCACCTCCCTTAAGAGAAAACAGCTTCTGTGTACAAGTTTATTTGAAGTACTATGCAGGATTGAATTTGGCATTTTATTTCATAACCAGAAGAGGCGCTTTACCGATATTCAGAGACCATCCCTTCTCTATGTAGCTGTGCCAAATGCTAACAGCACTTGCAAGCCTGGCTCAAATTAAAGAAGCAGAGGCAAAGAAAGGAAACAAGGAAGTTCTCTTGCAATATATTACACATTGTGCTGCAAAAAAGTACTATAGGTTAGAATCTGTGAAGGAGAACTAGGAAATGACAGCTCTTCTGCAACAGCGGTCATGATTTTTCTATTACATGTTCCTTTGGAGGTTAATAATTAGATGTATTTTTTTTTCAAGTCCGCAGCTATTTTTCTCCAAGTGTGTGTGCACTTTCACCTTTTCAATTTCGCAACTGCAGAATAGCTGGATTTTGAAAGCATACGTCAGCACCTGCTATCTCTGGGCAGCTGGCTGGGCCCAGGGAGAGAGCTTGCCCTGGGCCCCTCCTAGATCCCTTATTTCTGAGCAGTGGCAAGTGACTGGGAATAGCCACTCTTTAAATTTCCCACAATGCCTCCAGCCCAAGTTCACCCTGGGGCATTGTGGGAAATTATACAGGTGGCTTAATGCTCTTTGGATCACTGCCACTGTAGTCTCATTAAACCCACCAGGGCCACTGACAGAGAAGGGGGTTGACCAGAAGACACTTTGCCCAGTTTTAGAAAATCAGATAATATAAGCCCAGATGCCAAATGGTCCCTTAAACCAAGGTTAGGCTTGCCAAAACAAAATGCCTAGTTTCCATTTTAGGGCAAGACAGCTTTAAAGTCTTATTTTTCAAAAGATGGACTGACTGTGATTGATTCTCAGTTAAATATCCGGCTAGTTCAGATGACAACACTGAGCTCGGTTAAGAACTTAAAGAGGATCACTTGATCCAGCGCAGTCTGGATCAAGCCTATTCCTACCTCTTTTTCTGAATGGTGACACAGACGATTCCTAACGTAAGAATATTCTTCACAACTGTGAGCAGGGCAGTGGGGTGGAATAAAGGAAGACAAGTTACAACAATTAACTACAATGCTGTACACCGCTCCTGCTCAGGCTGCACGGAAAAATTTTGGTTTCTGAAATTCATTCTGACTGCGCAACTAAATGTAACTGGTAGATTTCTACAGGATGTGGTTTTAGTGTGTAAAATAGTCAAGTTCCAATGATTCCCCAGGCATGCACCTCCAGATGATGGAGATGTCAGGCGCCATCCTGCCACCCAGGCATCCTCATTAGGTTGCAAGTGGTCAAAAGCCAGGTGCCAAATGCACCTGGTGTTTGGCTAACCCTGACTTTGTCCAGCACTCCCAACGGGCCTTGTACCAAAGATCTCATTCCACACAACCCATGCAAAAGAAAGGTGTTTTAAAATTAATTTGTGTATCAGTAGATGGACCATTAAAGAAAAAATGATAGGCTAGCAATTTCTCAATTTACCGTATTTTTTGCTCTATAAGACTCACTTTTTCCCTCCTAAAAAGTAAGGGGAAATGTGTGTGCATCTTATGGAGCGAATGCAGGCTGCACAGCTATCCCAGAAGCCAGAACAGCAAGAGGGATCGCTGCTTTCGCTGTGCAGCAATTGCTCTTGCTGTTCTGGCTTCTGGGATTCAGAATAATTTTTTTCTTGCTTTCCTCCTCCAAAAACAAGGTGCGTCTTATGGTCTGTGCGTCTTATGGAGCGAAAAATACGGTGATTTTTAAAAGCTAGATTGCATGCATTTCTTCAGATGGAAAAATACAGAAATGCAAAAATACTGAGCCAGAGAACTGGTTAATCGAGCCCAGTATGATCTACTCTCTGCTGGCCATAGATCTTTGAAGATGCCAGAGTTTGACCCAGGGCGTTCTTCATGAGAAGTGTGTGCTCTGCCGCTGTGCTTCCTCTCTACACTACGCTTCCCACGCTATGCTTCCCCCACTTCTGCCTCTGGCCTGAAATCACATAAGGCAATCATGTGTGGTGGCCACATGCATTTTCGGTTCAATGCTTTAGTGCTAAACTAGGGGTTGTGAAGGAAACCATTTCAAGGACCAAAAGGGGGTGTACTTTCTTCAGGAGGGTAATTTTTTTAGCCATGGCTTTAATTTAACTCACCCATGCAGACTGTACGGCTGGCTGCTATCAAAAATTGCATGCCAGGAAAGGCAAGACTCGGGAGGTTTTGCTTAATGCAGTTGCTTCTAGGAAGTAAGAAGCTACTGTGGACCATTGAAAAACTTTGGTTCAGAATTCTGTGCAATTTTCCTCTATTTCCTGAGGAAGAATTTCATATCTATCACCAGTCTTAAGGGATACAATCTCTCTCTATATATACATAAAGATGCTCAGGGGCCCAATATAAATGCACAGGTTTGCATCATGCAAGTGCAAAATAACTTTGCTGTTAACAGTTCCACTTCAGAATGAAAATTAAAAAGCAATTTAAAACCATGGTATCAGAAAAGCCAGGCCTACAATGCAAACACTTGTGGTTTTTATTATTATTTTACAGCTGGAAAGGCAAATACTGTAGTGCTTAGATAATAAGGAATCCTTCGTCCCATGACCTCCTGTACAATATTTTACTATAATATTAACAGTGCAATTCCCATGCATGCTTACTCTGAAGCAAGTCCTCAGTACTCTGCGTTCAGTCTCAGGCACGTGTGAATAGCATTGAGGTAGAAGACTGAAAACTGTACAAAGAATGTTAAGTATAGGAATAAGCCCTATAAACACTTTTCTGTACATTCAGTTTTAGGATTGCTCATCAGTAAGGTATAAATTACTATGGACTGGAAGTACTATTGAGTTGACCTTCAACTTACAAGGGATTATGTTCCAGGAATCACGTGTAAAGCCAAAATTGTGTCTAGTCAAAACACACTCTCACTGCACCTCCAAACGCTCTCCCAAGGCTATACACAGTCTCCCAAGGTCAGCGCCATTTTTTCTTTCCTTGATGCCCGCCCCTTCTCATTTATCTATTTAGACCAAGTGCAAAAACCTAAATTTGCACAATTTAAATGCACAGAAGTTGCAAGCCGATTTTATATATACACACACGCACACACAAACTAAAGCGCTAATTAAACTATTCAAGAAAGGTATGACCTCTACTGCTTTTTAAATGCCTAGTCTAAAGGCATGCACTTACAAAAAAATTAACTGAATTCAACTGAGCACTGTCAGATATTTTCTATTTGTAAAACAAACTGCTAAGACTTGGGAGAACGGCGCGAATGTGGTGTCTACCAATGGATCTCCTACACAGAGCTTATACAAAGTAAAAAAGGTCAGCCTCCTGCTTCTAGATGATGATTACAACCTAACAAAGGAAGGTGAAGTAAATAAATGCAGGGGGGAAACCAGGGAGAACATGGATGCCAAATTCAATTTTTCAAAACGTTTTTTAAAAGAAGCATTTTCACAGCGTTTTTTATATGTGTGTAGATTTCACCTTAGTTACCAAAGAGATTGGAATGCTCCACACTATACAGTCATACCTCGGATTACAGACGCTTCGGGTTGCGTTTTTTCGGGTTACAGACCCGCCGAAACCCAGAAGTACCGGAACAGGTTACTTCCGGGTTTTGGCGGTCGCGCATGCGCAGAAACACTGCGGGTTGCAAACGCTGCGGGTTGCGAACGTGCCTCCCGCACGGATCATGTTCACAACCTGAACATCCACTGTACTGCACATGGAAGAAGTGGGTGGCCTGCGTTCTCCCTCTAGGGAGCCCCACGGTCCAAATTCTCCACATTGCCAAACCAGGTTTGTCAAGCAAGAGAAGGAAGTGGCGACTGCAGCCTCTCCGATTTCTCTTGCTTCTGCCCTCTCCCTGGGCAGAGTCACAGGGCACAATTCCCTGCCATGCTCCAGAGAGAGAGACAGCATGTGCACTCCTCCTCTGAGTGATGCACCAACCTTTACTACCACACCCCCACGAGAGGGGCAGGACATGAAAGCATGATAGTGGTCCCAACAAGCATCAGTTGACACTTAACTTATGAAACCCCATTTATTATTTTGTTCTCAATTCACCCTGCCCTTTTAAAACTCTTTGCAGTCAGAGGCTCCATCAAACTGCCTTAAGAACTACTCTAAATATATGTAGTGCCTCCAAATTCATAGCCGTTGTGCATGCTCCTTTCTGACAAGGTTTTGGGTTTTGTCAGCTAATTGTGTGTCTGAACTCCCCACCCCCGCCCCAAAGAGAGGTGCCTCCTCACACTGCCCCACAGGGGCCTGGGAAGCATCCCTTGGCCAGCGCCAGAGGTACCATTCCCCTGGGGAGCTTGCAGCCAGGACTGCTGCAACAAACAGCTGTGCAAGCCTTTGGGAGGCAGAGACGCAAGAGGGCATCAGAAGAGGGAGGGAAGGAAAGAGGGACAGAGGCCAGTGGTGCCCGCTGCACCCCTGACTATCATTCAAGGCTCCCCAGGGTTCCACGGCACAAGGGTTGAAAACCACTGCCAAGGAGCTCTGTTTTGCAAGTGGGATTCAACTGCACATTTGGGTTGCACAATTAAACTACAGCAAACCCACCCCCACCCCCACCCCATGGGCTTTTTGCAATAAGTGACAGGAAAATGCACCGGCAAGTGTGGGATAACAACTGCCTCATGCGGCAGGGCAAACAAATCAGAACAAATGGTCAGCAATGGGCTAACATCATCTAACCTCCCTGCAAACTTTGCACAAGGAAATCACAATCATGACTCAACAAACAGGTCATCCTGACGCCTCCCACCCAGTACAGAAGCAGAGTAATCTCTACTTTGATGGGTCTGTAAATGTTAATAACGCAAAAGTGGTGTGAAGGGGAAATTCTCCAGTAGGCTTTGCTGCGTATGCCTTTTGGGAACGCTGCCCCTTCCTTGAAATACAAGGAATGCTCCAAGGCTGCAGAGAAGGAGAGATCAGGGCAAGAAACCAACAAATATTGGTTCTGCAGAATCTGGGCAGATAAAAAGGAAAGGACATAGCCTAAGAGGAAGAGGCAGAAAAAGTTTTCAAGGAGACTTAGCTGTAGCTTTAACATGCATAGAAGTTGTCACTGTAACCTCCTATTAAATTTTATCTAGAAAACCAATCCCCACTTCACTGATAATGAATTGAGAATGCAGACTTTCACCACTCTGGTGGTGACGTGGATAAGAGACAAACGAATGTAGTCATGCTCAGCTTTATGCACCCATAATACACAAGGCGGGGAGGGAGAATGTACCCTGTTATCACTCAGACTGACAAGAGTACAAGAGGATTAATATGTGTTAAGCAATATTTAATTTCTCGGAAGAAGTGTCAGTGCTCAAAGTTCCTGGAGGAGGTGGGACTTCAGACTTCCCCAGCTCCAGGTATGTGGCAGCTGACTGGGGCTACTCAGTGACCATGGGAACCACACTCTGTATATGCTCTGGGATGCTGATTTAACCCATGCAGCTTGAACTTCTCAGGACACCTACAAGCGCATAGAATCACTGCACCGCAGAGTTGGAAGGGGGCATATATGGGATTAACATCACGCAAAATAAAATGTTTTCAAGCACGCAAAGAGCTTCACATGCGTTATGCAGCAGCGACCCTTCCATCAAGCACAGGGGTGCCAACTTGAATAAAATATTGGGGGTGCCCAGCTAACCTCAGCCCCACATAACAGATCACATGATGTGCTCCATGTACACCACTGGAATGGCAACGCCTACCAACTTTGGGAGGGGAGCCAGCCTCCTCAAATATTTTATTGGGGGCGGTCAAAGGGATCTCAGCCCCTAGGAGTTGGCTCAAGTGCCTAAAGTCAGCCAGTATCACCGCACGCACACCCCATTTCGCAGATGGGTAGACTGAGGCTGAGAGAAAGACATGAGTAGCAACCTAGGAAGTTCAGGGCAGAGGCAAGACTCAAAGCAAGGGGTCATTGCTGGAAACTGAGATATGAAAGCTAGGAGCTAAATGGCATAGGGAAACCCTGTCCTAATCCAACACTGTAACCACCGCGCAATGTGTGTTATATATTGGCTCCTTTCAGCTCTTGAATCAGTGTTTCTGTATTCAGCTGAAAGCTTCCTTTTGCTACTAAGCTCTCCCTGAATAACGTATAAATGTGAAGGCATCAGTGTTAGAAATGGAGATATGAAAGCTAGGAGCTAAACGGCACCTTATAAACCAAGGTTATGGGCACAACAATGGAATGTCTAGGCACACTTTTTTAATAACAAGCATACAAAGCTGAAAACGAACGAACTGCAGCTAAAATATTACGTTCATTTTTCACATGGTCTAGTCCTTCCCCTGCCCACCCCCCTAATATTCTTCAGAGGGTCTCTTCTCCAGTCTTTGGAGAGTAGCTAGAAGCAAGGAGGCAGAAAAAGGTCCTTTCCTTCCACTCTGTGGTTTTCATCAGAAATCTCAGACGCAGGGCTGCACCCAGAGCTCAGAAACTGCTCGCACTAATGAAATTCGCTGTTGCAAAATGCCACTAGAACAATGGGAATTTCAAAACTGCCTGCAGGAGTGGGGGAAGAGGGCGAAAAAGTTCCCACTGTGCTATCTACAATGTCTCCCTGTTTGTGAAAAGCTCTCCCTAGGAAGAGTTGGCTGGCACCTTCATTATACAGTGGTACCTCGGGTTAAGAACTTAATTCGTTCCGGCGGTCTGTTCTTAACCTGAAGCACCACTTTAGCTAATGGGGCCTCCCGCTGCCGCCGCCACGCGATTTCTGTTCTCGTTCTAAATCAAAGTTCTTAACTCGAGGTACTATTTCTGGGTTAGTGGAGTCTGTAACTGGAAACATCTGTAACATGATGCTTCTGTAACCCGAGGTACCACTGTACACCTTTAGGCACCAAGCAAAAATGTTCCTTTTTAACCAGGCCTTTGGCTGATTGACATTCAATGCCCTTTTAAAGTGTGATGGGGGGGGTATTTTTCTTATGCATTTTGTGTTTTCATATTGTGCTCTTTTCCTCGCGTATACAAAAGTAATGATCATCATCATCATCATCTCTTGGATTAGAGGAGAAGAGGGGCTCTTCTCCAGTCTTCGGAGAGTAGCTGGAAGCGGGGAGGCAGAAAAGGGTCCTCCTTTCCTTCCACTCTCAGGCGCAGGGCTGCTGCACCCACAGCTCAGAAACTGCTGGCGTTTCCGGTCGCTAAATGCGCCTGGAGCAACGCTCGTTTCGAACCCTGCGAGGGCTGCGCGTGTTGCGTTGCGCGCGGGCTCCCTCGCTCGCCTTGCCTTTCGGAAGAGAAGAGCCGGGGAGCCTCCTTCCTCCGCCGGCGTCCGAGGTGAGCGGCCAAAGGCGCCCAGCCGAGGACGAGCAGCAGCCGAGAGGCGGCTGAGGAAGCGCGGCCGCGAAAGAGGAACCGAGGCCGTAGAACGAGCCCGCTTCCGAAGGGAAAGGGAGAGATGGGAAAGGCCGCAAGGGACGCGCGCGCGCGCCTCTCCTCCCGGGGAGACTCTGCTTCCCTCACCCGCCTTACCTGCCGCCTTCGCCGGCCCACCAGCAGCGAGCGCCTCGCCGCCGCCGCCTCCTCCTCGCCTACTCCTCCGACTGCGCATGCGCCTTGGTGGCTCGCGATGCGTACCCAGCGGCGGCCGCCCAGAGCGGCGGCGCAGAGCGAGGGACGGAGTGCCGCCCCCTAGCGCTGGAGGACCGCCGCGTTTATGGTGGCGCAGCGGCCTTCGCGTAGCCTGAGGCGCTCCAAGACCGAGAGCGCTCCGAGGCAAGTGCAGAGCGCCGTGTCCCGGGCCGCATTGTCTCTCCCCCCCCCCCACCAAAAGAAAACCACCTCTGGTTATTGAGATTCTAATAAATCGACTTCGAGTACAATATAGCATTCTTTTTTATGTTCCCCTTTTTCTCCCCCCTCGTTTCGGCGGGGTTGCCATACGTCCAGAATTCCCGGGACTCAGTCGACGCCGCGGGCGGGAGCGGTGTCGGTTGTGCGTCCGGGAAAATCCGGGCGGATGGAACGCGCGTCGGTTTTCCTCATAAATAGCTCGGAAACGTCCAGTTCTTTTGAAATTTTGCCAAGGGGCGGGTGGGAGCAGCTCAACAATTTCGCCAATGAAATCTCAACAAAGATTTGCCAAAGATTTTCACTTTTGAAAATGGGTTTTCCAGAAGCAGGTTCATCATTGGGGTCTCTTAGTTTCGCCGTCAAATTAAACCCATTGTGCCCTTCTCTCTTTTTCCCCCCCTATAAATTTTATTTTCAGGTTTTTCCAAATGGACATCAACAATCGTCAAATAACGATTGCATACACAGTTGTCGTTGCTTAGACTTCCCTCCACCTTAGGGTCGCCACTCGCCATATTTCAAAAAGTGAAAAACCAGGACACTCCCAAACTATTTTTTACACAGACCCCAAAAAAGCGTGATTTCAAAAAATAATAATTGTTATTAAGTTTTTCAGTTTCACATTTTTGAATATTCATATAAACAACCTTAAAATATCAACAACTTTCTTCTTCTCTTTCTATTGTTCATTTTGCATAACATAAATTCCTGCATCTTTCGCATAAACTAAACCATTCAGTATTTTTAGATTGACTTGATTTTTTGATTGATCCAGGACAAAGCGCCACCTTTTGGATATTCTCCGCATACGTCAATTCCACCTTTGAAATCCTTATAAATGTCCGGAAAAATCCGGACGTATGCCCGCTGTACCGTATACAAACATTTGCCTCTTTCTTTGCTCCTTTTGTTTCTTACTCTTTGTATTTCTGCAAAAGTCACCTTTTTTAAATATATCTTTACTAATTTAAAATAAATACATTTATGAGAAAACAGACGTACATACAAGTAAACAAACATACAATCAAACAAACAAATAACAGAAAAATCAAACAAACCACCAAACTATAAGATACAAGAAGATTAATATAATTATCATCATATATACTCCTGATACTGAACACAATTATAAAACTTATAGAGAAGAAATTTAAAACTGACTTCCAATTAATCTCACTGTACTTTATCTATCCATTACTATTCCAAGGATTAAGGCTTTCTGGGAGATGATCTATAATGAAATGAAAAAGGTATTTAAATATACATTCCTGAAGAAACCAGAGGCCTTTCTCCTGGGCATGATCGGCCAATTGGTGCCAAAGAAGGACAGAACTTTCTTTATGTACGCTACAACAGCAGCAAGAATACTCATCGCTAAGTATTGGAAGACACAAGATTTACCCACCCGGGAAGAATGGCAGATGAAGTTGATGGACTATATGGAACTGGCGGAAATGACTGGCAGAATCCGAGACCAGGGAGAAAAGTCGGTGGAAGAAGATTGGAAGAAATTTAAAGACTATTTGCAGAAACATTGTAAAATTAATGAATGTTAAAATGATGTCTGATTGAAATCAAGCGGCCTTAGCGACAAGGTTAATAAGAATATGTAAAAATGGATCGATAACGGATGAAAATACAAAGTTATAATATGTTGAGATATGGAATTAAGATAAAAACAAAGAGGGTAAGGATTTGCTGGATTAACCATGTGAACGGGAATACAAAAAAGGGAGGTGTGAGGAGGTCGGGGAAATAAGTAAATGAAATGTAAGATATGAAAAGATTGATTTGTTTTTAACTATTTTTTATTTATTCTTTCTGTAGTTTGTATTTTTTTTATATTTTTTCTATGTATTTTTGTACTCTTTGTATTTTTCCTTTTTCCTCTTTTTTACTCTGTAACTTTTTTTTCTTTTTGTAAAACTTTAATAAATATCTTTTAAAATTTTTTTTAATTGTTTACCATTTTTTAAAAAAATAATCTGCATATCTCCCCCATTCTTTGTTGAAAGTTCTTCCTTCTTTAAAGGCGTTGTCCCCCCTCCCTCTTTTTGGCAATTATTAATTGACATTTTATTGGGAAAAAATCAAATATAAAGTAGTAAAGTGATACGAAAAGAAGAAAAAAGGGAAAAGAACAAAACACAGAACTGTGTAAAGGTGAGAGAAACATGATATGAATAGATACAAAAAATACCCTAACCTCTACATTCTTTTAAAAATTTCATATTATTAACCTAATAGTAATAGAAATATTAATAGTCTACTACATTTTGTATAAATTCATTCTACATATTGTTGTGTTTATGCAATACTGTAGCTGCAGCGTCTGCGCAAAAATCGTCAAAACGTCCGGGAAAATCTGGACGTAAGGCAGCCCATGATGGCAGTGCTGTTTTTGCTGACTTTCCATAAAAATAGCTCAAAAACAGTATTTTATTTTATTTTCTGCGACGTTGCCATAAAAGCTTGACAACTCTGGGCAAAACTTTAAAAAAGAGCTTAACAACTTTGCTAAAAAAGCTCCACTGTTTGAAATATGGCAGCCCTAACCTCTAAAGTTAGAGCCTCCAGATTGCACTGGATTTATGATACCCTCACCTCTAACTATTAGTCATGCTGGCTGGGTTGATAAGAACAGAAGTCCAACAAAATTTGGAAGGCCACAGATAAAAGCTGCAATCCTTTATTACATATTATTATTAATATTCTGTTGGGAGGCGCCCAGAGTGGCTGGGGAAACCTAGCCAGATATTATTATTATTATTATTATTATTATTATTATTATTATTATTTACCTGGCAGTAACTCCTGTTGTTCTCAGAAGGGCTTAGAGCAGCACGGAGAACACCTATAAAAATCCAGGGCTGCAGAATTTAATAAACTTGAGGGGGGGACTACGAAAAAGCTGCTAATTGTATGGTTTTTGCTGGGAGGACCTACTGTGCTGGCTTTGCTAAGATGGGTGACCTTGCAGTGGCATCTCTTGTTTCTAAAGAATTGGGGCGTGTTCTCATAGAAATGTCTATGGCGCAGAAAAAAACAGAATGACAGCCTGGAAGAAAGTTTCAAGAAATTGTATTGTTTATTATAAAGTAAGATATGATTGAGGGAAATGTTGGTTTCAATGTGAACATGGTTTTGGAAACTGTAATGATGTAAAATATAAATATTTTTTTAAAAAAATAAAGTTTCAAGAAATGCTATCGTTTATTGTAAGGTAAGGTACGATTGAGGGAATGGAATGTGGTTTTGGAAACTGTAATAATGAATTTTTAAAAATAAAATTTAAGTTTCAGGAAATTCCAGACCTACCTGCTGCTTCAGCTATTACGGTGACCAGAGGAGGCTGATCTCATGCTCAGCCTATCCTAGGCTTCCCCAACCTGCCACTCTCCAGATGTGTAGAACTACAACTCCTATCACCCCCAACGAGCATTCCCGGTTTTTCAGAGTCTCAGACTATCGTGCATTTAAAGCACACAGCTTTCCCTCAAAGAATCCGGGGAACCGCAATTCCTAGCACCCTTAGCAAACCACAGTTCCCGGGATTCTTTGGGGGGAGGAAGACAATCCTTTCTTCCGACTCTCATCTCCAGCTTGAGGAGACCCTGAACAACCACATATGGACTCAGCTACACAGCTGCCAATAAAATGTGTGTTGTAAGGTGCAATATACAAATGTGACACTAGATGGCGGCGGTGAGCTATGGCAAATTCAATGTGGTTTTCGAAACGTTTTGAGAAGAAGCATATTGACAGCATTTTTTATATGTGTGTAGATTCCACCTTAGTCAAGCCAGAGGCTGGAGCAGGGTTTCCCAAACTTGGGTCTCAGGCTGTTTTTGGACTATGACTCCTGTCATCCCTAGCTAGCAGGACCAGAGGTCAGGGGTGATGCGAATCATAGTCCAAAAACAGCTGGAGGCCCCAGTTTGGGAGAGCCTGAGCTAGAAGCAGTTTGCTGCCCTTCAAAACCCAGTTTCTAGGGTTTTGAGATGAGGGGGTGACATATTGGAAACCTATTGCCATAATAATAATAATAATAATAATAATAATAATAATAATAATAATTTATTTATTTATACCACGCCCATCTGGCTGGGCTTCCCCAGCCACTCTGGGTGGCTTTCAACAAAATATTAAAATACAGTAATGCATCAAACATTAAAAGCTTCCCTAAACAGGGCTGCCTTCAGATGTCTTCTAAAAATCTGGTAGTTATTGTTCTCTTTTACATCTGATGGGAGGGCGTTCCACAGGGCAGGTGCCACTACCGAGAAGGCCCTTTGCCTGGTTCCCTGTAACTTGGCTTCTTGCAGTGAGGGAACTGCCAGAAGGCCCTCGGCGCTGGACCTCAGTGTCTGGGCAGAACATTGGGGGTGGAAACACTCCTTCTCGAATGACCAGGCCAGGCATCCCCAAACTCGGCCCTCCAGATGTTTTGGGGCTATAACTCCCATCATCCCTAACTAACAGGACCAGTGGTCAGGGTTGATGGGAATTGTAGTCCCAAAACCTCTGGAGGTCTGAGTTTGGGGATGCCTGGACTAGGCCAACAACAGCAGGTTTTCTGTCTCTGGAGCAATGTTTTCCCTTGGTTGTAACACAGGGATGTGACGCCAGGCTTCTCTATCCAGCCCTCAGGACTCTCCTCAGGCTGCCATGCTCCCCGCAGCCCAGCTCACAACCTCCTTGGCTGGGAAGCGTCCTTCAAGTTTGATAATATCTTGTTTTCCTGGATGGGGGTTTTCTCTGCCCACTTTTGCATTCTGGCCCATCTTGGTTTTTTGCTCCTGACTCCATGCACGACCTGCATGGGAGCCCTTTGAAAGGTTGGGCACAAGATGTGGGTCATAATATTGATTTGAATTTGTGGAAACAATTGTGGAAAACAAATTTAAAATTCACTGCTAGTTATGCGTTAAAGGAGAATCACCCAAAAATTATTCACAGATGGTACTTGACACCAAGCAAATCAGGCAGAATATTTAAATATAAAAGTGACCTATGTTGAAAATGCAAAGAAACAATTGGCATATTTTAGCACTCATGGTGGTCTTGTAGAATAATAAAAGAATTATGGGAGATAGTACATAATGAACTTAAGGAAATGTTTAGAAGGATGTTTCCTCAAAACCCAGAAGCTTTCCTTCTGGAAATAACAATAGAAATCCCCAAAGATCTAATTACTCTATGGATGTATGTGTCCACAGCTGCCCGAATTCTGTAGCACAAAAGTGGAGAGCAGATGCAGTACCATCCTGAGAAGAATGGCACCTTAAAATATTAGAATATATAGAATTTGCCAGTATGACAAATAGATTGGGATATAAAGACAATAAGGATTTAAAAGAGCACTGGACATTATATATAGATTATATGTGGAAATGTTATAACAAGAAAATAATCATAACTGGCTGACAAAAATACTCAGCAGTAGAGGTTACAATGTGGAGTAATGTAAGGTCATGAAAGCAACTTTGTAAAGCAAGAAAACACAGTTGAAAAGATAGCAGATGGGAAACCAGGAAAAGAGTAGAAGGGGAGTAAAAGTTAAGGTTTATAAGAGTCAAATAAATTGGAGGAATTAGTTATGGTGCCATTAATAGGAGGAGTTAGGCTGTTTGAGGACTATCTTTGCCTCCAGGTCTGGTCTTGACCAGATGGAAACTGGAATCATCAAGGGAGACCCACATGACCTGAATGTGCAGCTGAAGAATGCCAGGTCAATGAATCACAAGACCACTGCCATCCATGAGTTGTGGTGAATGCTTCTCTGTGTGAGGGAGCCTTCCCAGACCCGCTGAAAGAGGTGGTTATTAAACCGCTTCTTTAAAAAACATCTTTAGACATAGCCAATATGGCCAAATATTGCCCAGTCTCAAATCTTCCATTCTTGGGCAAGGTGATTGAGCGGGTAGTTGCTGAACAACTCCAGGCATGCCTGGAGGATCCAGACCAATTTGATCCCTTCCAGTGGGATTCAGGCCTCATCATGGGACTGAAACTGCCTTAGTTGCGCTGGTCAATGATCTCCGGCAGGCTAGGGACAAAGGTGAAAGCTGTTTCCTAGTTCTGCTGGATCTCTCAGTGGCCTTTGATACCATCGACCAAGACATCCATTTCGCAAAATTTTGAACCTGTGGGTTAGGGGGCTGAGGACTGATTGATTAAATCTAAGATAAAACCTGCTGTTTGCACTGCCAAACCTTTCAGGGGAGAATTTGCAACTATTGGGAAACATTTTTGAGTTATTCTAATAACATTAGATTTTTGGTGAAATTGTGACCCAGTAAGCAAGGGATTTTCCCAAAAAAATGCTTTTCGAGGGGATAGGGGGCCAAGGGCTGGTTTTTTAATGTATAATAAAATCTTCTGTTTGCACTGCCAAAACTTTCACGGGACCATTTGCAACAGTTTGGCACCATTTTGGAGTGAATCGGAGAACATCAGATTTTTGCTGAAATTCTGACCCTGGGGCTTAGGGATTTTTTAAGAAAAATTATTTTCCGCAGGTTAAGACGTCAAGGCCTGATTTCTTAGCCGAGCATCGAAAGCCTTCTGTTTCCACTGCCAAACCTTTCAGGGGAGCGTTTGCAACAGTTTAGCACCATTGTGGAGTGAATCAGAGAACGTCAGATTTCTGCTGAAATTGTGACCGCGCAGCTTAGGGATTTTTTCAAAAAAATGTTTTTCCGCAAGCTAAGACGTTGAGGGCTAATTCTTTTTCCAATGATAAAAATCCTTCTGTTTCCACCGAAAAGGCTTTCAGGGGAGCATTTGCAACAGTTTGGCAACATTTTTGAGTGAATTGCAGAACGTCAGAGTTTTGCTGAAATTGTGACCGCGCGGCTTAGGGATTTTTTTAAAAAAAACATTTCCGCAAGCTAAGACGTCGAGGGCTAATTCTTTTTCTGATGATAAAAATCCTTCTGTTTCCACAGAAAAACCTTTCAGGGGAGCATTTGCAACAGTTTGGCAACATTTTTGAGTGAATTGCAGAACATCAGATTTTTGCTGAAATTGTGACTGCGCGGCTTAGGGATTTTTTCAAAAAAATGTTTTTCCGCAAGCTAAGACGTCGAGGGCTAATTCTTTTTCTGATGTTAAAACCCTTCTGTTTCCACCGAAAAACCTTTCAGGGGAGCATTTGCAACAGTTTGGCACCATTTTTGAGTGAATTGCAGAACGTCGGATTTTTGCTGAAATTTTGACCGCGCGGCTTAGGGTTTTTTTTTTTTTCAAAAAAAATGTTTTTCCGCAAGCTAAGACGTTGAGGGCTAATTCTTTTTCTGATGTTAAAACCCTTCTGTTTCCACCGAAAAACCTTTCAGGGGAGCATTTGCAACAGTTTGGCAATATTTTGGAACGAATGGCAGAACGTAAGATTTTTACTGAAATCGTGACCGCGCAGCTTAGGGATTTTTTTTTAAAAAAATGCTTTTCCGCATGCTAAGACGTCGAGGGCTAATGCTTTTCCCGATGATAAAAACCATTCTGTTTCCACCAAAAAACCTTTCACGGGAACATTTGCAACCGTTTGGCACCATTTTTGAGTGAATTGCGGAAAGTCAGATTTTTTAGGAAATTGTGACCCCGGGGCTTAGGGATTTTTTCAAAAAAATCTTTTTCTGCCGGTTCAGTTGTCGAGGGCTTATTTCTTGTCCTGTGATAAAAAGCCTTCTGTTTCGACCCCCAAATCTCTCAGGGGAGCATTTGCAACCGTTTGGCACCATTTTTGAGTGACTTGCTGAAAGTCAGATTTTTTATGAAATTGTGACCCCGGGGTTTAGGGATTTTTTCAAAAAAAAAAAATCTGCCAGTGAAGTTGTTGTAATGGGTTTAGGGGTTGCTCGTGCGTAAGTTGCCGCCACTCCTGGCTAGGTTACCTGGTTAACCCTTTCTGACTGAACAGCCTCCAGCATCGTGACTGTCTCAGTCGCTGGCAGAATCCATCAGTGGGTGTTTCTTGAACCTTTTCCAGCATAAAAGTTGTTTGACGCCAAGTCTCCTCCTACTCTCCCTGTGGGGAAGTCTTCTGCGCAGGCAGGGTGTGGGCAGTGGAGTACCTGTACTCTCTCCGCTGGTCTCCGGTGAGGAGTCTTGGAGCCTCCTCTCCGATTCCCCCATCTGCCCCCCTTCTCCACTGGTGTTACGCTGATTTCCTTCCCCAGCAGGTGGGCTGCCTCTCTCCCTACTGGGACCCTCTCCGGCATCCCTTTGGAGCCTTCCCTCCGCTTCTAGCTCCGATGGCAGTTCCCTGGCATCCACCTCCCCCCCAGGACCCCCTCCGCCCCCGGCCCGACCTTCAGATCCAACCTCATCCCTTTCCTCGGCCGACGATGCGGGGAAGCCCCTGAAGGAGCTGTCGCTATCCTCTGAGGATTCAAAACCCGCTTCCCACCCGCTCCGATATCTTCCCGCGCGGTGGGCCTCCCAGTCTGATTCTTCTCTCTCTGACACTTCCCCTCCCTCCTCTTCGGAGGCCGGAAAACCCACAAAGTCCTCTTCGTCGTCTGTGGTTCCAAATTCTTCCTCCCAGAATCTCGCTAGTGGTTTCGGTTTATCTTGGAACAGGCTGTGGAATTCTTCCACTAGATACCCATCATTGATCGCCTCAGCTGGGACCCACGTGTTTTCTGACTCAGGTTCTGCCTCCCAAGCCACCAAGTACTCCACCTGGCGCCCTCGCCACCTTGAATCGAGTATTTCCGTGGCTTGGTTGTGGTGTTCCCTCTCCTCTACCCGCGGGTGGGTGGTGACTCCTCCCTCCCGCCCCGAAAATTCCCGCCCCTCCCTGTACGGGGAGAGTAAGGACCTATGGAACACCGGATGTATCTTCATGCTGTCAGGCAACTTGAGCTTGAATGCCACAGGGTTCACCTGCTGTGTTACCTCAAAAGGTCCCAGCCGCCTTGGCTGCAACTTCTTGCACCCTCCCTTTAGGGGTAACCCTTGGGTTGACAACCACACTCAGTCTCCCACCCGTATGGCCTCCCCCTCCCGACGGTGCTTGTCTGCCTGCCTCTTGTAAACTTTCTTGGCCCGCTCCAAGTTCATCTTGAGTTGCTGGTGCAAGGCCTCCATTTCTTCCACAAACTGCTCTGCCGCAGGTACACTCCACCCTTCCTCCCCCCTCCCCGGGAAGGCCCTGGGGTGACACCCATAATTGGCCATGAATGGGCTCATTCCCGTAGACACATGTTCAGCGTTATTGTATGCAAATTCAGCCAGCGCTAGTTTCTCTACCCAATCGTTCTGTCTCTTGCTGACGTAGCAGCGTAGGTATTGCTGGAGTATACTGTTCGCTCTTTCTGCTTGCCCGTTGGTTTCCGGGTGGCGCGCCGTCGAGAAGCCCACCTCGACCTGCAACAAGCTCATGAGCTTCCTCCAGAACCGGGAAGTAAATTGTTTCCCGCGATCTGAGATGACCCTCGAGGGAGCCCCATGCAGCCTCAAGATGTGATCCACAAACAACCTGGCTGTTTCCTCTGCCGTCACCACATGTGAGCAAGCTATGAAATGGCACATCTTCGTCAGGAGATCGACTACTACCATGACTTCTGTCTTCCCCCTTGACTTGGGCAAATCTGTCATAAAATCAATGGACACCACCTCCCAGGGTCTTCCCGGCGTGGGTAAGGGTTCCAGTAACCCTGCGGGTGCAGCCCTCTCCCCCTTTGCCCTTTGGCAGCGGTCGCACCCCCTTACATATTCCCGTACATCTTCCCTCACCCTTGGCCACCAGAACTGCCTGGTGACAAGCAGCATGGTTTTGTGCTGTCCAAAGTGCCCAGCTGTAGGGTTGTCGTGGAGTTGTTTGAGTACCTTCCCCCTCAAGGTCTCCCCCGGTACATACAGTGCCCCCTTATAGTACAGCACCCCTTCCTTTTCCTCGAACCCTCCATGGTTTTCCCTCCCGTCTCGGAGTTCCCTGATTTTAGTTTGAGCGAACACGTCATTTCTAGTCAGCCCGGCCAGTTCTTGTTTCCCAACCAAGGCTCCCCCACACACCCATCAGTCCTCGGGGATCACGTGTCGGATCTCCGGCGGTCCCTCTCCTTCCATGTACTCCGGTTTCTGGGAGAGAGCATCTGCTCTTACGTTTTCCTCTCCCGGCACGTATCGGATCTCGAAGGAAAACTTGGAGAACTCCTGTGCCCATCGAATCTGTCTCTGGTTGAGTACTCGCGCGGTCCTCCAGTATTCCAAGTTCTTGTGATCAGTACAAACCTGGATCTTGTGCTGCGCCCCTATTAACAGATGTCTCCATCGGCGAAACGCCGCATAGATCGCCAGCAGTTCGCGGTCATACACCGTATAGTTTTGCTCCGACTTGCTCAGCTTCCTCGAGAAAAAGGCACACGGCTTCCAGTCCTGCTTGCCCCCCCCCGGCTGCAAAAGTACCGCCCCAATGGCTCGGTCGGACGCGTCGGTCTCTAGCCTCATGGGCTTCTCCAGATTAACGTGCAGGAGCTGCTCTTCCGATGCGAACGCCTTCCTCAGTCTTTCAAAGGATTGCTGGGCACTTTCTGTCCAGGCGAACTTCCTTTTGCTACTGAGACAATCTGTGATGGGCGCCGTCAAGTGGGCAAAGTTCTTGATGAACTTCCTGTAGAAGTTGCTGAACCCTAGGAACCTCTGCACATCCTTCCGGGTTTTGGGGGCCTTCCATTCCAGCACCGCCTGCACCTTGCTTGGGTCCATAGCTAGTCCCTTGTCTGACAACTTGTACCCCAGAAGCTCGACCTCTCTGGTGTGAAATTGGCATTTTTCCAGCTTGACCCACAACTGGTGCTTCTGCAGCCTCTTTAGTACTTCCCTGACGTCTCTGACATGTTGCTTCTCATTGTCTGAATAGATTAAGACGTCGTCCAAGAAAGCTACGCAGTTCTTGTACAGCAGGGGCCCGAACACGTGGTGCATGAATGCTTGAAAGCAGGCGGAGCCCGATTGTAATCCAAATGGCATGACTAAGTACTCAAAAGCCCCCAGGGGGGTGAACATGGTGGTTTTCCATTCGTCCCCCTCCCTTACCCTGATCAAATTGTACGCTCCCCTGAGGTCCAGCTTGGTAAAAAAGTTCCCCTGCCTCACCCATGTTAAAATGTCGTCAATCCTGGGCATTGGGAAGGTCATGGGTTCTGATACCAGGTTTAACGCCCTATAATCTACGACTAATCTGGGCTGATTAGTCCCTTTTTTGTCCACAAAGAACACCGGACTGCCCCCCACCGCCTTTGATTCCCTTATGAACCCCCTCTTCAGGTTCTTGTCAATAAACTGCCGTAACTCCTGCATGTCCCGGTCCGACATGGCATACAGCTTACCCACAGGCAGCTGAGCCCCTGGGATTAAGTTGATTTGGCAGTCAAAGGGCCTATGGGGGGGGTAGTCTGTCCGCCTCCTTCTCGCTGAAGACTTCCTTTAGGTCAGCGTATGGTGGTGGTACCTCTCCCTTTGTTTCCCCCGCCAGCGCAGCCACCCTGGCCACTGTCATTCTTGGGGTTTTCCCCCCCAGGCAGTGTTCCAAACAGTAAGCTGACCCAAAGGTGACTGACCGCTGATGCCATGACACTACTGGATCATGCAGTGCCAGCCAGCTCATTCCCAGTATTATTGGGGGTCCTGCCAGTGTGGCCACGTGAAAGGCGATGGTCTCCGAGTGCCTGGAAACCCTCATTCGCATTGGCGGGGTCTGGTGTGTCACTTCCCCTCCCAGAAGTTCCCTGCCATCGATGGTGGTCACTTGCAAGGGAAAATCCAGGGGTAGCAAGTGTATTTGGTGCTCCAAAGCGAAATCCCTGCTGAAGAAATTGCAGGAGCTGCCCGAATCCAGCAGCCCCTCAACCTTGACTGGGTGCCCATTCGGGAGTTCTAGCACCACTGCTATGGCTATCGCTGCCCTGGGGGGGTCAGGCTGGGGCACTTCTATTGGTTGCTGGCCTGGCTGCTGGCCCCTCTGGTTGGCAGCCAGGCGTTGTCGTTTCCCTGCGCCTGCCCTTCCTCTCCCTTCTCCTCACAGCCAGCAGCCCCCACCATCCCTTGCCAGGCCTTTCTTTGAGGGCAGACCCTTGCAAAATGTCCCGGCCGTTGGCAGAGGAAACACTTCTTGGTGGTTTTCCAATCCTTCCCCTCCCTCTTGCGACCTTCACTGGAGTTTGAAACCTCGCGCGCGCGCGCCATCTATTTCCATTGACTCAGATGCCTGGGAAAGCTGTCTTGGTATTTCAGGAATGCGGTAGTCATGGCAACGTTCCCCTCTCACTTCGTGTTTCTCCTGAGCCCGCGCTTCCTGCCTCACTCCAATCGCAAGCACAGCCTTGGTCAGCTGATCCATCGACTGTGGGCGGGGCACGCGGGACAGCTCGTCCTTCACCGTTGGGGACAACCCCTCCTCAAACAACATTTGAATAGGTTCAGAGTCCAGATCCCACCCGAGACGGTGGATCAACATTGCAAAGCGCGACCAGTAGTCTCTAACTGACTGGCTCCCCTGCTTGCACCCCATCAGTTCTCGCCGAGTCACACTTTGCTGGGCTTCACTGGAATACATCGCATCCATCGCCTGAAAGAATTTCTTAAGGTCCTTCAAGGCATGATTTTGCGTCGCCATAAGGGGCCTGATCCATTCTCTTGCCCCATCCTCCAGATGCCCCACAATGTAGGCTACCCTTTGCTCAACGTTAACAAAGTCATCATGCTGCAGTTCCAAAGCGTACTCTATTTCCGTTCGGAATGCATTGTAGTCCTGGGGTTTCACCCCAAACTTGTGTAAAAGCCCCGGTACCTTCCTTGCGATGGGGGTGGGTCTGACCTGAGCATCCTGAGCTCGTCTTTCGTCCAGCCGCGCCGTCAGGAGAGCTACATGCTGTTCCAAGTCTCGGTTTCTCTCTACCAGACCTTGCACTGCAGCCGCTTGCTCCATCTCTCCGGCTCCTCTGGTCTGGCTCATGGTGCTGCCTCTCTGGAGCTGCGCACAAGCAACGTCGGTGACTGGCGGATTGCTGTAATGGGTTTAGGGGTTGCTCGTGCGTAAGTTGCCGCCACTCCTGGCAAGGTTACCTGGTTAACCCTTTCTGACTGAACAGCCTCCAGCATCGTGACTGTCTCAGTCGCTGGCAGAATCCGTCAGTGGGCGCTTCTTGAACCTTTTCCAGCATAAAAGTAGTTTGACGCCAAGTCTCCTCCTACTCTCCCTGCGCGGAAGTCTTCTGCGCAGGCAGGGTGTGGGCAGCGGAGTACCTGTACTCTCTCCGCTGGTCTCCGGCGAGGAGTCTTGGAGCCTCCTCTCCAATTCCCCCATCTGCACCCCTTCTCCACTGGTGTTAAACTGATTTCCTTCCCCAGCAGATGGGCTCCCTCTCTCCCTACTGGGAACCTCTCCGGCATCCCTTTGGAGCCGACCCTCCGCTTCTAGCTCCGATGGCAGTTCCCTGACAGTTGTCTAGGGCTGATTTCTTTTCCTGTGATAAAAAGCCTTCTGTTTTGACCCCCAAACCTCTCAGGGGTGCACTTGCAACGGTTTGGCACCATTTTTGAGTGAATTGCCGAAAGTCAGATTTTTTGCTGAAATTGTGTTAGGGATTTTTTGAAAAAAAATCTTTTTCTGCCGGTTAAGTTGTCGAGGGCTGATTTCTTGTCCTGTGATAAAAAGCCTTCTGTTTCGACCGCCAAACCTCTCAGGTGAGAATTTGCAACCGTTTGGCACCATTTCTGAGTGAATTGCCGAAAGTCAGATTTTTCATTTAATTGTGACCCCAGGGCTTAGGGATTTTTCTTAAAAAAAATCTTTTTCTGCCAGTTAAGTTGTCGAGGGCAAATTTCTTTTCCTGTGATAAAAAGCCATCTGTTTCAACCACCAAACCTCTCAGGGGAACATTTGCAACCGTATGACACCATTTCTGAGTGAATTGCCAAAAGTCAGATATTTGATGAAATTGTGACCCCGGGGCTTAGGGATTTTTTTCAAAAAAATATTTCTTTGCATGCTAAGAAGTTGAGGGCTAATTCTTTTTCCGATGATTAAAAGCCTCCTGTTTCGACCGCCAAACCTTTCAGGGGAGCATTTGCAACTATTTGGCACCATTTTTGAGTTAATTGCCGAAAAAATCTTTTTCTGCCGGTTAAGTTGTCGAGGGCTGAAATCTTGTCCTGTGATAAAATGCCTTTTGTTTCGACCCCCAAACCTTTCAGGGGAGCATTTGCAACCGTTTGGCACTATTTTTGAGTGAATTGCCGAAAGTCAGATTTTTGATGAAATTGTAACCCCAGGGCTTATGGATTTTTTCAAAAAAATCTTTTTCTGCCGGTTAAGTTGTCGAGGGCTGATTTCTTGTCCTGTGTTAAAAAGCCTTCTGTTTTGATTGCCAAACATATCAGGGGAGCATTTGCATCCGTTTGGCACCATTTTCGAGTGAATTGCCGAAAGTCAGATATTTTATGAAATTGTGACCCCTGGGCTTAGGGATTTTTTCAAAAAAATCTTTTTCTGCCGGTTAAGTTGTTGAGGGCTGATTTCTTGTCCTGTGATAAAAAGCCTTCTGTTTCAACCGCCAAACCTCTCAGGGGAGCATTTGCAACCGTTTAGCACCATTTTTGAGTGAATTGCCGAAAGTCAGATTTTTGATGAAATTGTGACCCCGGGGGTTAAGTTGACGAGGGCTACTTTCTTGTCCTGTGATAAAAAGCCTTCTGTTTCGTCCGCCAAATATATCAGGGGAGCATTTGGACCCATTTGGCACCATTTTCGAGTGAATTGCCGCAAGTCAGCTTTTTGATGAAATTGTGACCCCGGGGCTTAGGGATTTTTTCAAAAAAATCTTTTTCTGCCGGTTAAGTTGTCGAGGGCTGAAATCTTGTCCTGTGATAAAATGCCTTTTGTTTCGACCGCCAAACATCTCAGGGGAGCATTTGCAACCGTTTGGCACTATTTTTGAGTGAATTGCTGAAAGTCAGATTTTTGATGAAATTGTGACCCCAGGGCTTAGGGATTTTTTCAAAAAAATCTTTTTATGCCGGTTAAGTTGTCGAGGGCTGATTTCTTGTCCTGTGATAAAAAGCCTCCTGTTTCAACAGCCAAACCTCTCAGGGGAGCATTTGCAACCGTTTAGCACCATTTTTGAGTGAATTGGAGAACGTCAGAGTTTTTATGAAATTGTGACCCCGGGGCTTAGGGATTTTTTCAAAAAAATCTTTTTCTCCCGGTTAAGTTGTCGAGGGCTGATTTCTTGTCCTGTGATAAAAAGCCTTCTGTTTCAACCGCCAAACATCACAGGGGAGCATTTGCAACGGTTTGGCACCATTTTGGAGTGAATTCCCGAAAGTCAGATTTTTGATGAAATTGTGATCCCGGGGCTTAGGGATTTTTTCAAAAAAATCTTTTTCTGCCGGTTAAGTTGTCGAGGGCTGATTTCTTTTCCTGTGATAAAAAGCCTTCTTTTTCGACCGCCAAACCTCTCAGGGGAGCATTTGCAACCGTTTGGCATCATTTTTGAGTGAATTGCCTAAAGTCAGAATTTTGCTGAAATTGTGACCCCGGGGCTTAGGGTTTTTTTCAAAAAAATCTTTTTCTGCTGGTTAAGTTGTCGAGGGCTGATTTCTTGTCCTGTGATAAAAAGCCTTCTGTTTTGACCGCCAAACCTCTCAGGGGAGCATTTGCAACCCTTTGGCACCAATCTGGAGTGAATTGCCGAAAGTCAGATTTTTGATGAAATTGTGATCCCGGGGCTTAGGGATTTTTTCAAAAAAATCTTTTTCGGCCGGTTAAGTTGTCGAGGGCTGATTTCTTGTACTGAGATAAAAAGCCTTCTGTTTCAACCGCCAAACCTCTCAGGGGAGCATTTTCAACCGTTTGGCACCATTTTTGAGTGAATTGCCGAAAGTCAGATTTTTGATGAAATTGTGACCCCGGGGCTTAGGGATTTTTTCAAAAAAATCTTTTTCTGCCGGTTAAATTGTCGAGGGCTGATTTCTTGTCCTGTGATAAAAAGCCTTCTGTGTCAACTGTCAAACCTCTCAGGGGAGCATTTGCAACGGTTTGGCACCATTTTGGAGTAAATTCCCAAAAGTCAGATTTTTTATGAAATTGTGACCCTTGGGCTTAGGGATTTTTTCAAAAAAATCTTTTTCTGCCGGTTAAGTTGTCGAGGGCTGGTTTCTTTTCCTGTTATAAAAAGCCTTCTGTTTCGACCGCCAAACCTCTCAGGGGAGCATTTGCAACGGTTTGGCCCCATTTTGGAGTGAATTGCCTAAAGTCAGAATTTTGCTGAAATTGTGACCCCGGGGCTTAGGGATTTTTTCAAAAAAATCTTTTTCTGCCGGTCAAGTTGTCGAGGGCTGATTTCTTGTCCTGTGATAAAAAGCCTTCTGTTTCGACCGCCAAACCTTTCAGGGGGGCAGTTGCAACCGTTTGGCACCATTTTTGAGTGAATTGCTCAAAGTCAGATTTTTGATGAAATTGTGACCCCGGGTATTAGGGATTTTTTCAAAAAAATCTTTTTCTGCCGGTTAAGTTGTCGAGGGCTGATTTCTTGTCCTGTGATAAAAAGCCATCTGTTTCAACCAGCAAACCTCTCAGGGGAACATTTGCAACCGTATGGCACCATTTCTGAGTGAATTGCCAAAAGTCAGATATTTGATGAAATTGTGACCCCGGGGCTTAGGGATTTTTTTCAAAAAAATATTTCTTTGCAAGCTAAGAAGTTGAGGGCTAATTCTTTTTCCAATGATTAAAAGCCATCTGTTTCAACCACCAAACCTCTCAGGGGAACATTTGCAACCGTATGGCACCATTTTTGAGTGAATTGCCGAATGTCAGATTTTTGCTGAAATGGTGACCCCGGGGCTTAGGGATTTTTTCAAAAAAATCTTTTTCAGCTTGTTAAGTTCTCAAGGGCTGATTTCTTGTCCTGTGATAAAAAGCCTCCTGTTTCAACTGCCAAACCTCTCAGGGGAGCATTTGCAACTGTTTGGCACCATTTTTGAGTGAATTCCCGAAAGTCAGATTTTTGCTGAAATGGTGACCCCGGGGCTTAGGGATTTTTTCAAAGAAATCATTTTCTGCCGGTTAAGTTGTCGAGGGCTGATTTCTTGTCCTGTGATAAAAAGCCTCCTGTTTCAACTGCCAAACCTCTCAGGGGAGCATTTGCAACGGTTTGGCACCATTTTGGAGTGAATTGCCGAAAGTCAGATTTTTGATGAAATTGTGACCCCAGGGCTTAGTGATTTTTTCAAAAAAATCTTTTTCTGGAGGTTAAATTGTTGAGGGCTGATTTCTTGTCCTGTGATAAAAAGGCTTCTGTTTCAACCGCCAAACCTCTCAGGGGAGCATTTTCAACCGTTTGTCACCATTTTTGAGTGAATTCCAGAAAGTCAGATTTTTTATGAAATTGTGACCCCCGGGGCTTAGGGATTTTTTCAAAAAAATCTTTTTCTCCCGGTTAAGTTGTCGAGGGCTGATTTCTTGTCCTGTGATAAAAAGCCATCTGTTTCAACCACCAAACCTCTCAGGGGAACATTTGGAACCGTATGGCACCATTTCTGAGTGAATTGCCAAAAGTCAGATATTTGATGAAATTGTGACCCCGGGGCTTAGGGATTTTTTTCAAAAAAATATTTCTTTGCATGCTAAGAAGTTGAGGGCTAATTCTTTTTCCGATGATTAAAAGCCTCCTGTTTCGACCGCCAAACCTTTCAGGGGAGCATTTGCAACTATTTGGCACCATTTTTGAACGAATTGCCAAAAGTCAGATTTTTGATGAAATTGTGACCCCGGGGCTTAGTGATTTTTTCAAAACAATCTTTTTCTGGCGGTTAAATTGTTGAGGGCTGATTTCTTGTCCTGTGATAAAAAGGCTTCTGTTTCAACCGCCAAACCTCTCAGGGGAGCATTTTCAACCGTTTGTCACCATTTTTGAGTGAATTCCAGAAAGTCAGATTTTTTATGAAATTGTGACCCCGGGGCTTAGGGATTTTTTCAAAAAAATCTTTTTCTGCTGGTTAAATTGTCGAGGGCTGATTTCTTGTCCTGTGATAAAAAGCCTTCTGTGTCAACCGTCAAACCTCTCAGGGGAGCATTTTCAACTGTTTGGCACCATTTTGGAGTGAATTCCCGAAAGTCAGATTTTTTATGATATTGTGACCCCGGGGCTTAGGGATTTTTTTAAAAAAATATTTTTCTGCCGGTTAAGTTCTCGAGGGCTGGTTTCTTGTCCTGTGTTAAAAAGCCTTCTGTTTCAACCGCCAAACCTCTCATGGGAGCATTTGCAACGGTTTGGCACCATTTTTGAGTTAATTGCCGAAAAAATCTTTTTCTGCCGGTTAAGTTGTCGAGGGCTGAAATCTTGTCCTGTGATAAAATGCCTTTTGTTTCGACCGCCAAACCTCTTAGGGGAGCATTTGCAACCGTTTGGCACTATTTTTGAGTGAATTGCCGAAAGTCAGATTTTTGATGAAATTGTGACCCCAGGGCTTATGGATTTTTTCAAAAAAATCTTTTTCTGCCGGTTAAGTTGTCGAGGGCTGATTTCTTGTCCTGTGTTAAAAAGCCTTCTGTTTTGATTGCCAAACATATCAGGGGAGCATTTGCATCCGTTTGGCACCATTTTCGAGTGAATTGCCGAAAGTCAGATATTTTATGAAATTGTGACCCCTGGGCTTAGGGATTTTTTCAAAAAAATCTTTTTCTGCCGGTTAAGTTGTTGAGGGCTGATTTCTTGTCCTGTGATAAAAAGCCTTCTGTTTCAACCGCCAAACCTCTCAGGGGAGCATTTGCAACCGTTTAGCACCATTTTTGAGTGAATTGCCGAAAGTCAGATTTTTGATGAAATTGTGACCCCGGGGGTTAAGTTGACGAGGGCTGATTTCTTGTCCTGTGATAAAAAGCCTTCTGTTTCAACTGCCAAAACACTCATGGGAACATTTGCAACCATTTGGCACCATTTTGGAGTGAATTGCCGAAAGTCAGATTTTTGATGAAATTGTGACCCCGGGGGTTAAGTTGTCGAGGGCTGATTTCTTGCCCTGTGTTAAAAAGCCTTCTGTTTCGTCCGCCAAATATATCAGGGGAGCATTTGGACCCATTTGGCACCATTTTCGAGTGAATTGCCGCAAGTCAGCTTTTTGATGAAATTGTGACCCCGGGGCTTAGGGATTTTTTCAAAAAAATCTTTTTCTGCTGGTGAAGTTGTCGAGGGCTGATTTCTTGTCCTGTGATAAAAAGCCTTCTGTTTCGACCGCCAAACCTCTCAGGGCAGCATTTGCAACCCTTTGGCACCAATCTGGAGTGAATTGCCGAAAGTCAGATTTTTGATGAAATTGTGATCCCGGGGCTTAGGGATTTTTTCAAAAAAATCTTTTTCGGCCGGTTAAGTTGTCGAGGGCTGATTTCTTGTACTGAGATAAAAAGCCTTCTGTTTCAACCGCCAAACCTCTCAGGGGAGCATTTTCAACCGTTTGGCACCATTTTTGAGTGAATTGCCGAAAGTCAGATTTTTGATGAAATTGTGACCCCGGGGCTTAGGGATTTTTTCAAAAAAATCTTTTTCTGCCGGTTAAATTGTCGAGGGCTGATTTCGTGTCCTGTAATAAAAAGCCTTCTGTGTCAACTGTCAAACCTCTCAGGGGAGCATTTTCAACTGTTTGGCACCATTTTGGAGTGAATTCCCGAAAGTCAGATTTTTTATGATATTGTGACCCCGGGGCTTAGGGATTTTTTTAAAAAAATATTTTTCTGCCGGTTAAGTTGTCGAGGGCTGATTTCTTGTCCTGTGATAAAAAGCCTTCTGTTTCAACCGCCAAACCTCTCATGGGAGCATTTGCAACGGTTTGGCACCATTTTTGAGTTAATTGCCGAAAAAATCTTTTTCTGCCGGTTAAGTTGTCGAGGGCTGAAATCTTGTCCTGTGATAAAATGCCTTTTGTTTCGACCGCCAAACCTCTTAGGGGAGCATTTGCAACCGTTTGGCACTATTTTTGAGTGAATTGCCGAAAGTCAGATTTTTGATGAAATTGTGACCCCAGGGCTTATGGATTTTTTCAAAAAAATCTTTTTCTGCCGGTTAAGTTGTCGAGGGCTGATTTCTTGTCCTGTGTTAAAAAGCCTTCTGTTTTGATTGCCAAACATATCAGGGGAGCATTTGCATCCGTTTGGCACCATTTTCGAGTGAATTGCCGAAAGTCAGATATTTTATGAAATTGTGACCCCTGGGCTTAGGGATTTTTTCAAAAAAATCTTTTTCTGCCGGTTAAGTTGTTGAGGGCTGATTTCTTGTCCTGTGATAAAAAGCCTTCTGTTTCAACCGCCAAACCTCTCAGGGGAGCATTTGCAACCGTTTAGCACCATTTTTGAGTGAATTGCCGAAAGTCAGATTTTTGATGAAATTGTGACCCCGGGGGTTAAGTTGACGAGGGCTGATTTCTTGTCCTGTGATAAAAAGCCTTCTGTTTCAACTGCCAAAACACTCATGGGAACATTTGCAACCATTTGGCACCATTTTGGAGTGAATTGCCGAAAGTCAGATTTTTGATGAAATTGTGACCCCGGGGGTTAAGTTGTCGAGGGCTGATTTCTTGCCCTGTGTTAAAAAGCCTTCTGTTTCGTCCGCCAAATATATCAGGGGAGCATTTGGACCCATTTGGCACCATTTTCGAGTGAATTGCCGCAAGTCAGCTTTTTGATGAAATTGTGACCCCGGGGCTTAGGGATTTTTTCAAAAAAATCTTTTTCTGCTGGTTAAGTTGTCGAGGGCTGATTTCTTGTCCTGTGATAAAAAGCCTTCTGTTTCGACCGCCAAACCTCTCAGGGCAGCATTTGCAACCCTTTGGCACCAATCTGGAGTGAATTGCCGAAAGTCAGATTTTTGATGAAATTGTGATCCCGGGGCTTAGGGATTTTTTCAAAAAAATCTTTTTCGGCCGGTTAAGTTGTCGAGGGCTGATTTCTTGTACTGAGATAAAAAGCCTTCTGTTTCAACCGCCAAACCTCTCAGGGGAGCATTTTCAACCGTTTGGCACCATTTTTGAGTGAATTGCCGAAAGTCAGATTTTTGATGAAATTGTGACCCCGGGGCTTAGGGATTTTTTCAAAAAAATCTTTTTCTGCCGGTTAAATTGTCGAGGGCTGATTTCTTGTCCTGTGATAAAAAGCCTTCTGTGTCAACTGTCAAACCTCTCAGGGGCGCATTTGCAATGGTTTGGCACCATTTTGGAGTAAATTCCCAAAAGTCAGATTTTTTATGAAATTGTGACCCTTGGGCTTAGGGATTTTTTCAAAAAAATCTTTTTCTGCCGTTTAAGTTGTCGAGGGCTGGTTTCTTTTCCTGTTATAAAAAGCTTTCTGTTTCGACCGCCAAACCTCTCAGGGGAGCATTTGCAACGGTTTGGCACCATTTTGGAGTGAATTGCCTAAAGTCAGAATTTTGCTGAAATTGTGACCCCGGGGCTTAGGGATTTTTTCAAAAAAATCTTTTTCTGCCGGTCAAGTTGTCGAGGGCTGATTTCTTGTCCTGTGATAAAAAGCCTTCTGTTTCGACCGCCAAAACTCTCAGGGGAGCATTTGCAACGGTTTGGCACCATTTTGGAGTGAATTGCCGAAAGTCAGTTTTTTTATGAAATTGTGAACCCGGGGCTTAGGGATTTTTTCAAAAAAATCTTTTTCTGCCGGTTAAATTGTCAAAGGTCTTTTTCTTGTCCTCTGATAAAAAGCCTTCTGTTTCGACCGCCAAACCTCTCAGGGGAGCATTTGCAACGGTTTGGCACCATTTTGGAGTGAATTGCCGAAAGTCAGTTTTTTTATGAAATTGTGAACCCGGGGCTTAGGGATTTTTTCAAAAAAATCTTTTTTGCCAGTTACGTTGCCGAGGGCTGATTTCTTTTCCTGTGATAAAAAGCCTTCTGTTTCGACCGCCAAACCTCTCAGGGCAGCATTTGCAACCCTTTGGCACCAATCTGGAGTGAATTGCCGAAAGTCAGATTTTTGATGAAATTGTGATCCCGGGGCTTAGGGATTTTTTCAAAAAAATCTTTTTCTGCCGGTTAAATTGTCGAGGGCTGATTTCTTGTCCTGTGATAAAAAGCCTTCTGTGTCAACTGTCAAACCTCTCAGGGGCGCATTTGCAATGGTTTGGCACCATTTTGGAGTAAATTCCCAAAAGTCAGATTTTTTATGAAATTGTGACCCTTGGGCTTAGGGATTTTTTCAAAAAAATCTTTTTCTGCCGTTTAAGTTGTCGAGGGCTGGTTTCTTTTCCTGTTATAAAAAGCTTTCTGTTTCGACCGCCAAACCTCTCAGGGGAGCATTTGCAACGGTTTGGCACCATTTTGGAGTGAATTGCCTAAAGTCAGAATTTTGCTGAAATTGTGACCCCGGGGCTTAGGGATTTTTTCAAAAAAATCTTTTTCTGCCGGTCAAGTTGTCGAGGGCTGATTTCTTGTCCTGTGATAAAAAGCCTTCTGTTTCGACCGCCAAAACTCTCAGGGGAGCATTTGCAACGGTTTGGCACCATTTTGGAGTGAATTGCCGAAAGTCAGTTTTTTTATGAAATTGTGAACCCGGGGCTTAGGGATTTTTTCAAAAAAATCTTTTTCTGCCGGTTAAGTTGTCAAAGGTCTTTTTCTTGTCCTCTGATAAAAAGCCTTCTGTTTCGACCGCCAAACCTCTCAGGGGAGCATTTGCAACGGTTTGGCACCATTTTGGAGTGAATTGCCGAAAGTCAGTTTTTTTATGAAATTGTTACCCCGGGGCTTAGGGATTTTTTCAAAAAAATCTTTTTCTGCCAGTTACGTTGCCGAGGGCTGATTTCTTTTCCTGTGATAAAAAGCCTTCTGTTTCGACCGCCAAACCTCTCAGGGCAGCATTTGCAACCCTTTGGCACCAATCTGGAGTGAATTGCCGAAAGTCAGATTTTTCATGAAATTGTGATCCCGGGGCTTAGGGATTTTTTCAAAAAAATCTTTTTCGGCCGGTTAAGTTGTCGAGGGCTGATTTCTTGTACTGAGATAAAAAGCCTTCTGTTTCGACCGCCAAACATCTCAGGGGAGCATTTTCAACCGTTTGGCACTATTTTGGAGTGAATTGCCGAAAGTCAGGTTTTTGATGAAATTGTGACCCCGGGGCTTAGGGATTTTTTCAAAAAAATCTTTTTCTGCCGGTTAAGTTGTCAAAGGTTTTTTTCTTGTCCTCTGATAAAAAGTCTTCTGTTTCAACCGCCAAACTTCTCAGGGCAGCATTTCCAACCGTTTGGCACCATTTTTGAGTGAATTGCCGAAAGTCAGATTTTCAATGAAATTGTTACGCCGGCCTTAGAGATTTTGTCAAAAAAATCTTTTTCTACCGGTTAAGTTGTTAAAAGTTTTTTTATTGTCCTCGGATAAAAAGCCTTCCGTTTCAACAGCCAAACCTCTCAGGGGAGCATTTGCAACCGTTTAGCACCATTTTTGAGTGAATTGGAGAACGTCAGAGTTTTTATGAAATTGTGACCCCGGGGCTTAGGGATTTCTTCAAAAAAATCTTTTTCTCCCGGTTAAGTTGTCGAGGGCTGATTTCTTGTCCTGTGATTAAAAGCCTTCTGTTTCAACCGCCAAACGTCACAGGGGAGCATTTGCAATGGTTTGGCACCATTTTGGAGTGAATTCCCGAAAGTCAGATTTTTGATGAAATTGTGACCCCGGGGCTTAGGGATTTTTTTAAAAAAATATTTTTCTGCCGGTTAAGTTGTCGAGGGCTGATTTCTTTTCCTGTGATAAAAAGCCTTCTGTTTCGACTGCCAAACTTCTCAGGGTAGCATTTGCAACCGTTTGGCATCATTTTTGAGTGAATTGCCTAAAGTCAGATTTTTGCTGAAATTGTGACCCCGGGGCTTAGGGATTTTTTCAAAAAAATCTTTTTCTGCTGGTTAAGTTGTCGAGGGCTGATTTCTTGTCCTGTGATAAAAAGCCTTCTGTTTCGACCGCCAAACCTCTCAGGGCAGCATTTGCAACCCTTTGGCACCAATCTGGAGTGAATTGCCGAAAGTCAGATTTTTGATGAAATTGTGATCCCGGGGCTTAGGGATTTTTTCAAAAAAATCTTTTTCGGCCGGTTAAGTTGTCGAGGGCTGATTTCGTGTCCTGTGATAAAAAGCCTTCTGTGTCAACTGTCAAACCTCTCAGGGGAGCATTTGCAACGGTTTGGCACCATTTTGGAGTAAATTCCCAAAAGTCAGATTTTTTATGAAATTGTGACCCTTGGGCTTAGGGATTTTTTCAAAAAAATCTTTTTCTGCCGGTTAAGTTGTCGAGGGCTGGTTTCTTTTCCTGTTATAAAAAGCCTTCTGTTTCGACCGCCAAACCTCTCAGGGGAGCATTTGCAACGGTTTGGCACCATTTTGGAGTGAATTGCCTAAAGTCAGAATTTTGCTGAAATTGTGACCCCGGGGTTTAGGGATTTTTTTCAAAAAAATCTTTTTCTGCCGGTCAAGTTGTCGAGGGCTGATTTCTTGTCCTGTGATAAAAAGCCTTCTGTTTCGACCGCCAAAACTCTCAGGGGAGCATTTGCAACGGTTTGGCACCATTTTGGAGTGAATTGCCGAAAGTCAGATTTTTGATGAAATTGTGACCCCGGGGCTTAGGGATTTTTTCAAAAAAATCTTTTTCTGCTGGTTAAGTTGTCGAGGGCTGATTTCTTGTCCTGTGATAAAAAGCCTTCTGTTTCGACCGCCAAACCTCTCAGGGCAGCATTTGCAACCCTTTGGCACCAATCTGGAGTGAATTGCCGAAAGTCAGATTTTTGATGAAATTGTGATCCCGGGGCTTAGGGATTTTTTCAAAAAAATCTTTTTCGGCCGGTTAAGTTGTCGAGGGCTGATTTCGTGTCCTGTGATAAAAAGCCTTCTGTGTCAACTGTCAAACCTCTCAGGGGAGCGTTTGCAACGGTTTGGCACCATTTTGGAGTAAATTCCCAAAAGTCAGATTTTTTATGAAATTGTGACCCTTGGGCTTAGGGATTTTTTCAAAAAAATCTTTTTCTGCCGGTTAAGTTGTCGAGGGCTGGTTTCTTTTCCTGTTATAAAAAGCCTTCTGTTTCGACCGCCAAACCTCTCAGGGGAGCATTTGCAACGGTTTGGCACCATTTTGGAGTGAATTGCCTAAAGTCAGAATTTTGCTGAAATTGTGACCCCGGGGTTTAGGGATTTTTTTCAAAAAAATCTTTTTCTGCCGGTCAAGTTGTCGAGGGCTGATTTCTTGTCCTGTGATAAAAAGCCTTCTGTTTCGACCGCCAAAACTCTCAGGGGAGCATTTGCAACGGTTTGGCACCATTTTGGAGTGAATTGCCGAAAGTCAGATTTTTGATGAAATTGTGACCCCGGGGCTTAGGGATTTTTTTAAAAAAATATTTTTCTGCCGGTTAAGTTGTCGAGGGCTGATTTCTTTTCCTGTGATAAAAAGCCTTCTGTTTCGACTGCCAAACTTCTCAGGGTAGCATTTGCAACCGTTTGGCATCATTTTTGAGTGAATTGCCTAAAGTCAGATTTTTGCTGAAATTGTGACCCCGGGGCTTAGGGATTTTTTCAAAAAAATCTTTTTCTGCTGGTTAAGTTGTCGAGGGCTGATTTCTTGTCCTGTGATAAAAAGCCTTCTGTTTCGACCGCCAAACCTCTCAGGGCAGCATTTGCAACCCTTTGGCACCAATCTGGAGTGAATTGCCGAAAGTCAGATTTTTGATGAAATTGTGATCCCGGGGCTTAGGGATTTTTTCAAAAAAATCTTTTTCGGCCGGTTAAGTTGTCGAGGGCTGATTTCGTGTCCTGTGATAAAAAGCCTTCTGTGTCAACTGTCAAACCTCTCAGGGGAGCATTTGCAACGGTTTGGCACCATTTTGGAGTAAATTCCCAAAAGTCAGATTTTTTATGAAATTGTGACCCTTGGGCTTAGGGATTTTTTCAAAAAAATCTTTTTCTGCCGGTTAAGTTGTCGAGGGCTGGTTTCTTTTCCTGTTATAAAAAGCCTTCTGTTTCGACCGCCAAACCTCTCAGGGGAGCATTTGCAACGGTTTGGCACCATTTTGGAGTGAATTGCCTAAAGTCAGAATTTTGCTGAAATTGTGACCCCGGGGTTTAGGGATTTTTTTCAAAAAAATCTTTTTCTGCCGGTCAAGTTGTCGAGGGCTGATTTCTTGTCCTGTGATAAAAAGCCTTCTGTTTCGACCGCCAAAACTCTCAGGGGAGCATTTGCAACGGTTTGGCACCATTTTGGAGTGAATTGCCGAAAGTCAGGTTTTTGATGAAATTGTGACCCCGGGGCTTAGGGATTTTTTCAAAAAAATCTTTTTCTGCCGGTTAAGTTGTCAAAGGTTTTTTTCTTGTCCTCTGATAAAAAGTCTTCTGTTTCAACCGCCAAACTTCTCAGGGCAGCATTTCCAACCGTTTGGCACCATTTTTGAGTGAATTGCCGAAAGTCAGATTTTCAATGAAATTGTTACGCCGGCCTTAGAGATTTTGTCAAAAAAATCTTTTTCTACCGGTTAAGTTGTTAAAAGTTTTTTTATTGTCCTCGGATAAAAAGCCTTCCGTTTCAACAGCCAAACCTCTCAGGGGAGCATTTGCAACCGTTTAGCACCATTTTTGAGTGAATTGGAGAACGTCAGAGTTTTTATGAAATTGTGACCCCGGGGCTTAGGGATTTCTTCAAAAAAATCTTTTTCTCCCGGTTAAGTTGTCGAGGGCTGATTTCTTGTCCTGTGATTAAAAGCCTTCTGTTTCAACCGCCAAACGTCACAGGGGAGCATTTGCAATGGTTTGGCACCATTTTGGAGTGAATTCCCGAAAGTCAGATTTTTGATGAAATTGTGACCCCGGGGCTTAGGGATTTTTTTAAAAAAATATTTTTCTGCCGGTTAAGTTGTCGAGGGCTGATTTCTTTTCCTGTGATAAAAAGCCTTCTGTTTCGACTGCCAAACTTCTCAGGGTAGCATTTGCAACCGTTTGGCATCATTTTTGAGTGAATTGCCTAAAGTCAGATTTTTGCTGAAATTGTGACCCCGGGGCTTAGGGATTTTTTCAAAAAAATCTTTTTCTGCTGGTTAAGTTGTCGAGGGCTGATTTCTTGTCCTGTGATAAAAAGCCTTCTGTTTCGACCGCCAAACCTCTCAGGGCAGCATTTGCAACCCTTTGGCACCAATCTGGAGTGAATTGCCGAAAGTCAGATTTTTGATGAAATTGTGATCCCGGGGCTTAGGGATTTTTTCAAAAAAATCTTTTTCGGCCGGTTAAGTTGTCGAGGGCTGATTTCGTGTCCTGTGATAAAAAGCCTTCTGTGTCAACTGTCAAACCTCTCAGGGGAGCATTTGCAACGGTTTGGCACCATTTTGGAGTAAATTCCCAAAAGTCAGATTTTTTATGAAATTGTGACCCTTGGGCTTAGGGATTTTTTCAAAAAAATCTTTTTCTGCCGGTTAAGTTGTCGAGGGCTGGTTTCTTTTCCTGTTATAAAAAGCCTTCTGTTTCGACCGCCAAACCTCTCAGGGGAGCATTTGCAACGGTTTGGCACCATTTTGGAGTGAATTGCCTAAAGTCAGAATTTTGCTGAAATTGTGACCCCGGGGTTTAGGGATTTTTTTCAAAAAAATCTTTTTCTGCCGGTCAAGTTGTCGAGGGCTGATTTCTTGTCCTGTGATAAAAAGCCTTCTGTTTCGACCGCCAAAACTCTCAGGGGAGCATTTGCAACGGTTTGGCACCATTTTGGAGTGAATTGCCGAAAGTCAGATTTTTGATGAAATTGTGACCCCGGGGCTTAGGGATTTTTTCAAAAAAATCTTTTTCTGCTGGTTAAGTTGTCGAGGGCTGATTTCTTGTCCTGTGATAAAAAGCCTTCTGTTTCGACCGCCAAACCTCTCAGGGCAGCATTTGCAACCCTTTGGCACCAATCTGGAGTGAATTGCCGAAAGTCAGATTTTTGATGAAATTGTGATCCCGGGGCTTAGGGATTTTTTCAAAAAAATCTTTTTCGGCCGGTTAAGTTGTCGAGGGCTGATTTCGTGTCCTGTGATAAAAAGCCTTCTGTGTCAACTGTCAAACCTCTCAGGGGAGCGTTTGCAACGGTTTGGCACCATTTTGGAGTAAATTCCCAAAAGTCAGATTTTTTATGAAATTGTGACCCTTGGGCTTAGGGATTTTTTCAAAAAAATCTTTTTCTGCCGGTTAAGTTGTCGAGGGCTGGTTTCTTTTCCTGTTATAAAAAGCCTTCTGTTTCGACCGCCAAACCTCTCAGGGGAGCATTTGCAACGGTTTGGCACCATTTTGGAGTGAATTGCCTAAAGTCAGAATTTTGCTGAAATTGTGACCCCGGGGTTTAGGGATTTTTTTCAAAAAAATCTTTTTCTGCCGGTCAAGTTGTCGAGGGCTGATTTCTTGTCCTGTGATAAAAAGCCTTCTGTTTCGACCGCCAAAACTCTCAGGGGAGCATTTGCAACGGTTTGGCACCATTTTGGAGTGAATTGCCGAAAGTCAGATTTTTGATGAAATTGTGACCCCGGGGCTTAGGGATTTTTTTAAAAAAATATTTTTCTGCCGGTTAAGTTGTCGAGGGCTGATTTCTTTTCCTGTGATAAAAAGCCTTCTGTTTCGACTGCCAAACTTCTCAGGGTAGCATTTGCAACCGTTTGGCATCATTTTTGAGTGAATTGCCTAAAGTCAGATTTTTGCTGAAATTGTGACCCCGGGGCTTAGGGATTTTTTCAAAAAAATCTTTTTCTGCTGGTTAAGTTGTCGAGGGCTGATTTCTTGTCCTGTGATAAAAAGCCTTCTGTTTCGACCGCCAAACCTCTCAGGGCAGCATTTGCAACCCTTTGGCACCAATCTGGAGTGAATTGCCGAAAGTCAGATTTTTGATGAAATTGTGATCCCGGGGCTTAGGGATTTTTTCAAAAAAATCTTTTTCGGCCGGTTAAGTTGTCGAGGGCTGATTTCGTGTCCTGTGATAAAAAGCCTTCTGTGTCAACTGTCAAACCTCTCAGGGGAGCATTTGCAACGGTTTGGCACCATTTTGGAGTAAATTCCCAAAAGTCAGATTTTTTATGAAATTGTGACCCTTGGGCTTAGGGATTTTTTCAAAAAAATCTTTTTCTGCCGGTTAAGTTGTCGAGGGCTGGTTTCTTTTCCTGTTATAAAAAGCCTTCTGTTTCGACCGCCAAACCTCTCAGGGGAGCATTTGCAACGGTTTGGCACCATTTTGGAGTGAATTGCCTAAAGTCAGAATTTTGCTGAAATTGTGACCCCGGGGTTTAGGGATTTTTTTCAAAAAAATCTTTTTCTGCCGGTCAAGTTGTCGAGGGCTGATTTCTTGTCCTGTGATAAAAAGCCTTCTGTTTCGACCGCCAAAACTCTCAGGGGAGCATTTGCAACGGTTTGGCACCATTTTGGAGTGAATTGCCGAAAGTCAGTTTTTTTATGAAATTGTGAACCCGGGGCTTAGGGATTTTTTCAAAAAAATCTTTTTCTGCCAGTTACGTTGCCGAGGGCTGATTTCTTTTCCTTTGATAAAAAGCCTTCTGTTTCGACTGCCAAACTTCTCAGGGGAGCATTTGCAACCCTTTGGCACCATTTTTGAGTGAATTGCCGAAAGTCAGATTTTTGATGAAATTGTGATCCCGGGGCTTAGGGATTTTTTCAAAAAAAATCTTTTTCGGCCGGTTAAGTTGTCGAGGGCTGATTTCTTGTCCTGTGATAAAAAGCCTTTTGTGTCAACAGCCAAACCTCTCAGGGGAGCATTTTCAACCCTTTGGCACCATTTTTGAGTAAATTGCCGAAAGTCAGATTTTTTATGAAATTGTGACCCCGGGGCTTAGGGATTTTTTCAAAAAAATGTTTTTCTTCCGGTTAAATTGTCGAGGGCTGATTTCTTGTCCTGTGATAAAAAGCCTTCTGTTTCGACCGTCAAACCTCTCAGGGGAGCATTTGCAACGGTTTGGCACCATTTTGGAGTGAATTGCCGAAAGTCAGATTTTTTATGAAATTGCAACCCCGGGGCTTAGGGATTTTTTCAAAAAAATCTTTTTCTCCCGGTTAAGTTCTCGAGGGCTGGTTTCTTGTCCTGTGTTAAAAAGACTTCTGTTTCGACCGCCAAACATATCAGGGGAGCATTTGCATCTGTTTGGCACCATTTTTGAGTGAATTCCTGAAAGTCAGATTTTTTATGATATTGTGACCCCAGGGCTTAGGGATTTTTTCAAAAAAATCTTTTTCTGCCGGTTAAGTTGTCGAGGGATGATTTCTTGTCCTGTGATAAAAAGCCTTCTGTTTCAACCGCCAAACCTCTCATGGGAGCATTTGCAACGGTTTGGCACCATTTTTGAGTGAATTGCAGAAAGTCAGATTTTTGCTGAAATTGTGACCCCGGAGCTTAGGGATTTTTTCAAAAAAATCTTTTTCTGCCGGTTAAGTTGTCGAGGGCTGAAATCTTCTCCTGTGATAAAATGCCTTTTGTTTCGACCGCCAGACCTCTCAGGGGAGCATTTGCAACCGTTTGGCACTATTTTTGAGTGAATTGCCGAAAGTCAGATTTTTGATGAAATTGTGACCCCGGGGGTTAAGTTGATGAGGGCTGATTTCTTGTCCTGTGATAAAAAGCCTTCTGTTTCAACTGCCGAAACTCTCATGGGAACATTTCCAACCGTTTGGCACCATTTTGGAGTGAATTCCCGACAGTGAGATTTTTCATGAAATTGAGACTTATGGATTTTTTCAAAAAAATCTTTTTCTGCCGGTTAAGTTGTCGAGGGCTGATTTCTTGTCCTGTGATAAAAAGCCTTCTGTTTCGACCGCCAAACCTCTCAGGGGAGCATTTGCAACCGTTTGGCACCATTTTGGAGTGAATTGCCGAAAGTCAGATATTTGATGAAATTGTGACCCCAGGGCTTAGGGGTTTTTTCAAAAAAATCTTTTTCTGCCGGTTAAATTGTTAAAGGTTTTTTTATTGTCCTCTGTTAAAAAGCCTTCCGTTTCAACCACCAAACCTCTCAGGGGAGCATTTGAAACCGTTTGGCACCATTTTTGAGTGAATTGCCGAAAGTCAGATTTTTGATGAAATTATTACCCCAGGGCTTAGGGATTTTTCCAAAAAAATTTTCTCTTCCGGTTAAGTTGTCGAGGGCTGGTTTCTTGTCCTGTGATAAAAAGCCTTCTGTTTCGACCGCCAAACCTCTCAGGGGAGCATTTGCAACCGTTTGGCACCATTTTTGAGTGAATTCCCGAAAGTCAGATTTTTCATGAAATTGTGACCCCGGGGCTTAGGGATTTTTTCAAAAAAATCTTTTTCTGCCGGTTAAGTTGTCGAGGGCTGATTTCTTCTCATGTGATAAAAAGCCTTCTGTTTCGACCGCCAAACATCTCAGGGGAGCATTTCCAACCGTATGGAACCACTTTTGAGTGATTTCCCGAAAGTCAGATTTTTCATGAAATTGTGACCTCAGGGCTTAGGGATTTTTTCAAAAAAATCATTTTCTGCCGGTTAAGTTGTCGAGGGCTGATTTCTTTTCCTGTGATAATAAGCCTTCTGTTTCGACCGCCAAACATCTCAGGGGAGCATTTCCAACCGTTTGGCACTATTTTGGAGTGAATTGCCGAAAGTCAGATTTTTGATGAAATTGTGACCCCGGGGCTTAGGGATTTTTTCAAAAAAATCTTTTTCTGCCGGTTAAGTTGTCAAAGGTTTTTTTCTTGTCCTCTGATAAAAAGTCTTCTGTTTCAACCGCCAAACTTCTCAGGGCAGCATTTGCAACCCTTTGGCACCATTTTTGAGTGAATTGCCGAAAGTCAGATTTTCAATGAAATTGTTACGCCGGGCTTAGAGATTTTGTCAAAAAAATCTTTTTCTACCGGTTAAGTTGTTAAAGGTTTTTTTATTGTCCTCTGATAAAAAGCCTTCCGTTTCAATCACCAAACCTCTCAGGGGAGCATTTGAAACCGTTTGGCACCATTTTTGAGTGAATTGCCGAAAGTCAGATTTTTGATGAAATTGTGACCCCCGGGCTTAGGGATTTTTTTCAAAAAAATCTTTTTCTGCCGGATAGGTTGTCGAGGACAGATTTCTTTTCCTGTGATAAAAAGCCTTCTGTTTCAACCGCCAAACCTCTCAGGGGAGCATTTGCAAACATTTGGCAACATTTTTGAGTGATTTCCCGAAAGTCAGATTTTTGATGAAATTGTGACCCCGGGGCTTAGGGATTTTTTTCCAAAAAATCTCTTTCTGCCGGTTAAGGTGTCGAGGGCTGATTTCTTTTCCTATGATAAAAAGCCTTCTGTTTCAACCGCCAAACCTCTCAGGGGAGCATTTGCAACCGTTTGGCCCCGTTTTTGAATGATTTCCCGAAAGTCAGATTTTTGATGAAATTTTGACCACGGGGCTTAGGGATTTTTTGAAAAAAATCTTTTTCTGCCGGATAAGTTGTCAGAGGTTTTTTTCTTTTCCTGTGATAAAAAGCCTTCTGTTTCAACCGCCAAACCTCTCAGGGGAGCATTTGCAACCGTTTGGCACCATTTTTGAGTGAATTCCCGAAAGTCAGATTTTTGATGAAATTGTCACCCCGGGGCTTAGGGATTTTTTCAAAAAAATCTTTTATTGCCGGATAAGTTGTCAAAGGTTTTTTTCTTGTCCTATGATAAAAAGCCTTCTGTTTCGACCGCCAAACCTCTCAGGGGAGGATTTGCTACCGTTTGGTACCATTTTTGAGTGAATTGCCGAAAGTCAGAATTTTTATGAAATTGTGACCCCGGGGCTTAGGGATTTTTTGAAAAAAATCTTTTTCTGCCGGATAAGTTGTCAAAGGTCTTTTTCTTGTCCTCTGATAAAAAGCCTTCTGTTTCGACCGCCAAACCTCTCAGGGGAGCATTTGCAAACGTTTGGCACCATTTTTGAGTGAATTCCCGAAAGTCAGATTTTTCATGAAATTGTGACCTCAGGACTTAGGGATTTTTTCAAAAAAAACTTTTCCTGCCGGTTAAGTTGTCGAGGGCTGATTTCTTCTCATGTGATAAAAAGCCTTCTGTTTCGACCGCCAAACATCTCAGGGGAGCATTTCCAACCGTATGGAACCACTTTTGAGAGATTTCCCGAAAGTCAGATTTTTCATGAAATTGTGACCTCAGGACTTAGGGATTTTTTCAAAAAAATCTTTTTCTGCCGGTTAAGTTGTCGAGGGCTGATTTCTTGTCCTGTGTTAAAAAGCCTTCTGTTTTGATCGCCAAACATATCAGGGGAGCATTTGCATCCGTTTGGCACCATTTTCGAGTGAACTGCCGAAAGTCAGATTTTTTATGAAATTGTGACCCCTGGGCTTAGGGATTTTTTCAAAAAAATCTTTTTCTGCCGGTTAAGTTGTCGAGGGCTGATTTCTTGTCCTGTGATAAAAAGCCTCCTGTTTCAACAGCCAAACCTCTCAGGGGAGCATTTGCAACCGTTTAGCACCATTTTTGAGTGAATTGGAGAACGTCAGAGTTTTTATGAAATTGTGACCCCGGGGCTTAGGGATTTCTTCAAAAAAATCTTTTTCTCCCGGTTAAGTTGTCGAGGGCTGATTTCTTGTCCTGTGATTAAAAGCCTTCTGTTTCAACCGCCACACGTCACAGGGGAGCATTTGCAACGGTTTGGCACCATTTTGGAGTGAATTCCCGAAAGTCAGATTTTTGATGAAATTGTGACCCCGGGGCTTAGGGATTTTTTTAAAAAAATATTTTTCTGCCGGTTAAGTTGTCGAGGGCTATTTTCTTTTCCTGTGATAAAAAGCCTTCTGTTTCGACCGCCAAACCTCTCAGGGGAGCATTTGCAACCGTTTGGCATCATTTTTGAGTGAATTGCCTAAAGTCAGATTTTTGCTGAAATTGTGACCCCGGGGCTTAGGGATTTTTTCAAAAAAATCTTTTTCTGCTGGTTAAGTTGTCGAGGGCTGATTTCTTGTCCTGTGATAAAAAGCCTTCTGTTTCGACCGCCAAACCTCTCAGGGCAGCATTTGCAACCCTTTGGCACCAATCTGGAGTGAATTGCCGAAAGTCAGATTTTTGATGAAATTGTGATCCCGGGGCTTAGGGATTTTTTCAAAAAAATCTTTTTCGGTCGGTTAAGTTGTCGAGGGCTGATTTCTTGTACTGAGATAAAAAGCCTTCTGTTTCAACCGCCAAACCTCTCAGGGGAGCATTTTCAACCGTTTGGCACCATTTTTGAGTGAACTGCCGAAAGTCAGATCTTTGATGAAATTGTGATCCCGGGGCTTAGGGATTTTTTCAAAAAAATCTTTTTCTGCCGGTTAAATTGTCGAGGGCTGATTTCTTGTCCTGTGATAAAAAGCCTTCTGTGTCAACTGTCAAACCTCTCAGGGGAGCATTTGCAACGGTTTGGCACCATTTTGGAGTAAATTCCCAAAAGTCAGATTTTTTATGAAATTGTGACCCTTGGGCTTAGGGATTTTTTCAAAAAAATCTTTTTCTGCTGGTTAAGTTGTCGAGGGCTGATTTCTTTTCCTGTTATAAAAAGCCTTCTGTTTCGACCGCCAAACCTCTCAGGGGAGCATTTGCAACGGTTTGGGACCATTTTGGAGTGAATTGCCTAAAGTCAGAATTTTGCTGAAATTGTGACCCCGGGGCTTAGGGATATTTTCAAAAAAATCTTTTTCTGCCGGTCAAGTTGTCGAGGGCTGATTTCTTGTCCTGTGATAAAAAGCCTTCTGTTTCGACCGCCAAAACTCTCAGGGCAGCATTTGCAACAGTTTGGCACCATTTTGGAGTGAATTGCCGAAAGTCAGTTTTTTTATGAAATTGTGACCCCGGGGCTTAGGGATTTTTTCAAAAAAATCTTTTTCTGCCAGTTACGTTGCCGAGGGCTGATTTCTTTTCCTTTGATAAAAAGCCTTCTGTTTCGACTGCCAAACTTCTCAGGGGAGCATTTGCAACCCTTTGGCACCATTTTTGAGTGAATTGCCGAAAGTCAGATTTTTGATGAAATTGTGATCCCGGGGCTTAGGAATTTTTTCAAAAAAATCTTTTTCGGCCGGTTAAGTTGTCGAGGGCTGATTTCTTGTCCTGTGATAAAAAGCCTTCTGTGTCAACAGCCAAACCTCTCAGGGGAGCATTTTCAACCCTTTGGCACCATTTTTGAGTTAATTGCCGAAAGTCAGATTTTTTATGAAATTGTGACCCCGGGGCTTAGGGAGTTTTTCAAAAAAATGTTTTTCTTCTGGTTAAATTGTCGAGGGCTGATTTCTTGTCCTGTGATAAAAAGCCTTCTGTTTCGACCGTCAAACCTCTCAGGGGAGCATTTGCAACGGTTTGGCACGATTTTGGAGTGAATTGCCGAAAGTCAGATTTTTTATGAAATTGTGACCCTTGGGCTTAGGGATTTTTTCAAAAAAATCTTTTTCTGCTGGTTAAGTTGTCGAGGGCTGATTTCTTTTCCTGTTATAAAAAGCCTTCTGTTTCGACCGCCAAACCTCTCAGGGGAGCATTTGCAACGGTTTGGGACCATTTTGGAGTGAATTGCCTAAAGTCAGAATTTTGCTGAAATTGTGACCCCGGGGCTTAGGGATTTTTTCAAAAAAATCTTTTTCTGCCGGTCAAGTTGTCGAGGGCTGATTTCTTGTCCTGTGATAAAAAGCCTTCTGTTTCGACCGCCAAAACTCTCAGGGGAGCATTTGCAACAGTTTGGCACCATTTTGGAGTGAATTGCCGAAAGTCAGTTTTTTTATGAAATTGTGACCCCGGGGCTTAGGGATTTTTTCAAAAAAATCTTTTTCTGCCAGTTACGTTGCCGAGGGCTGATTTCTTTTCCTTTGATAAAAACCCTTCTGTTTCGACCGTCAAACCTCTCAGGGGAGCATTTGCAACGGTTTGGCACGATTTTGGAGTGAATTGCCGAAAGTCAGATTTTTTATGAAATTGTGACCCTTGGGCTTAGGGATTTTTTCAAAAAAATCTTTTTCTGCTGGTTAAGTTGTCGAGGGCTGATTTCTTTTCCTGTTATAAAAAGCCTTCTGTTTCGACCGCCAAACCTCTCAGGGGAGCATTTGCAACGGTTTGGGACCATTTTGGAGTGAATTGCCTAAAGTCAGAATTTTGCTGAAATTGTGACCCCGGGGCTTAGGGATTTTTTCAAAAAAATCTTTTTCTGCCGGTCAAGTTGTCGAGGGCTGATTTCTTGTCCTGTGATAAAAAGCCTTCTGTTTCGACCGCCAAAACTCTCAGGGGAGCATTTGCAACAGTTTGGCACCATTTTGGAGTGAATTGCCGAAAGTCAGTTTTTTTATGAAATTGTGACCCCGGGGCTTAGGGATTTTTTCAAAAAAATCTTTTTCTGCCAGTTACGTTGCCGAGGGCTGATTTCTTTTCCTTTGATAAAAAGCCTTCTGTTTCGACTGCCAAACTTCTCAGGGGAGCATTTGCAACAGTTTGGCACCATTTTGGAGTGAATTGCCGAAAGTCAGTTTTTTTATGAAATTGTGACCCCGGGGCTTAGGGATTTTTTCAAAAAAATCTTTTTCTGCCAGTTACGTTGCCGAGGGCTGATTTCTTTTCCTTTGATAAAAACCCTTCTGTTTCGACCGTCAAACCTCTCAGGGGAGCATTTGCAACGGTTTGGCACGATTTTGGAGTGAATTGCCGAAAGTCAGATTTTTTATGAAATTGTGACCCTTGGGCTTAGGGATTTTTTCAAAAAAATCTTTTTCTGCTGGTTAAGTTGTCGAGGGCTGATTTCTTTTCCTGTTATAAAAAGCCTTCTGTTTCGACCGCCAAACCTCTCAGGGGAGCATTTGCAACGGTTTGGGACCATTTTGGAGTGAATTGCCTAAAGTCAGAATTTTGCTGAAATTGTGACCCCGGGGCTTAGGGATTTTTTCAAAAAAATCTTTTTCTGCCGGTCAAGTTGTCGAGGGCTGATTTCTTGTCCTGTGATAAAAAGCCTTCTGTTTCGACCGCCAAAACTCTCAGGGGAGCATTTGCAACAGTTTGGCACCATTTTGGAGTGAATTGCCGAAAGTCAGTTTTTTTATGAAATTGTGACCCCGGGGCTTAGGGATTTTTTCAAAAAAATCTTTTTCTGCCAGTTACGTTGCCGAGGGCTGATTTCTTTTCCTTTGATAAAAAGCCTTCTGTTTCGACTGCCAAACTTCTCAGGGGAGCATTTGCAACCCTTTGGCACCATTTTTGAGTGAATTGCCGAAAGTCAGATTTTTGATGAAATTGTGATCCCGGGGCTTAGGAATTTTTTCAAAAAAATCTTTTTCGGCCGGTTAAGTTGTCGAGGGCTGATTTCTTGTCCTGTGATAAAAAGCCTTCTGTGTCAACAGCCAAACCTCTCAGGGGAGCATTTTCAACCCTTTGGCACCATTTTTGAGTTAATTGCCGAAAGTCAGATTTTTTATGAAATTGTGACCCCGGGGCTTAGGGAGTTTTTCAAAAAAATGTTTTTCTTCTGGTTAAATTGTCGAGGGCTGATTTCTTGTCCTGTGATAAAAAGCCTTCTGTTTCGACCGTCAAACCTCTCAGGGGAGCATTTGCAACGGTTTGGCACCATTTTGGAGTGAATTGCCGAAAGTCAGATTTTTTATGAAATTGCAACCCCGGGGCTTAGGGATTTTTTCAAAAAAATCTTTTTCTCCCGTTTAAGTTCTCGAGGGCTGGTTTCTTGTCCTGTGTTAAAAAGCCTTCTGTTTCGACCGCCAAATATATCAGGGGAGCATTTGGAACCGTTTGGCACCATTTTCAAGTGAATTGCCGCAAGTCAGATTTTTGATGATATTGTGACCCCGGGGCTTAGGGATTTTTTTGAAAAAAATCTTTTTCTGCCGGTTAAGTTGTCGAGGGCTGATTTCTTGTCCTGTGATAAAAAGCCTTCTGTTTCAACAACCAAACCTCTCATGGGAGCATTTGCAACGGTTTGGCACCATTTTTGAGTGAATTGCCGAAAGTCAGAATTTTGCTGAAATTGTGACCCCGGAGCTTAGGGATTTTTTCAAAAAAATCTTTTTCTGCCGGTTAAGTTGTCGAGGGCTGAAATCTTCTCCTGTGATAAAATGCCTTTTGTTTCGACCGCCAGACCTCTCAGGGGAGCATTTGCAACCGTTTGGCACTATTTTTGAGTGAATTGCCGAAAGTCAGATTTTTGATGAAATTGTGACCCCGGGGGTTAAGTTGATGAGGGCTGATTTCTTGTCCTGTGATAAAAAGCCTTCTGTTTCAACTGCCAAAACTCTCATGGGAACATTTGCAACCGTTTGGCACCATTTTGGAGTGAATTCCCGACAGTGAGATTTTTCATGAAATTGAGACCCCGGAGCTTAGGGATTTTTTCAAAAAAATCTTTTTCTGCCGGTTAAGTTCTCGAGGGCTGATTTCTTGTCCTGTGATAAAAAGCCTTCTGTTTCGACCGCCAAACCTCTCAGGGGAGCATTTGCAACCGTTTGGCACCATTTTTGAGTGAATTGCCGAAAATCAGATTTCAATGAAATTGTTACGCCGGGCTTAGAGATTTCGTCAAAAAAATCTTTTTCTGCCGGATAAGTTGTCAAAGGTTTTTTTATTGTCCTCTGTTAAAAAGCCTTCCGTTTCAACCACCAAACCTCTCAGGGGAGCATTTGAAACCGTTTGGCACCATTTTGGAGTGAATTGCCGAAAGTCAGATTTTTGATGAAATTCTTACCCCAGGGCATAGGGATTTTTTCAAAAAAAAATTTTCTTCCGGTTAAGTTGTCGAGGGCTGGTTTCTTGTCCTGTGATAAAAAGCCTTCTGTTTCGACCGCCAAACCTCTCAGGGGAGCATTTGCAACCGTTTGGCACCATTTTTGAGTGAATTCCCGAAAGTCAGATTTTTCATGAAATTGTGACCCCGGGGCTTAGGGATTTTTTCAAAAAAATCTTTTTCTGCCGGTTAAGTTGTCGAGGGCTGATTTCTTCTCATGTGATAAAAAGCCTTCTGTTTCGACCGTCAAACCTCTCAGGGGAGCATTTGCAACGGTTTGGCACCATTTTGGAGTGAATTGCCGAAAGTCAGATTTTTTATGAAATTGCAACCCCGGGGCTTAGGGATTTTTTCAAAAAAATCTTTTTCTCCCGTTTAAGTTCTCGAGGGCTGGTTTCTTGTCCTGTGTTAAAAAGCCTTCTGTTTCGACCGCCAAATATATCAGGGGAGCATTTGGAACCGTTTGGCACCATTTTCAAGTGAATTGCCGCAAGTCAGATTTTTGATGATATTGTGACCCCGGGGCTTAGGGATTTTTTTGAAAAAAATCTTTTTCTGCCGGTTAAGTTGTCGAGGGCTGATTTCTTGTCCTGTGATAAAAAGCCTTCTGTTTCAACCGCCAAACCTCTCAGGGGAGCATTTGAAACCGTTTGGCACCATTTTTGAGTGAATTGCCGAAAGTCAGATTTTTGATGAAATTCTTACCCCAGGGCTTAGGGATTTTTCCAAAAAATTTTTTTCTTCCGGTTAAGTTGTCGAGGGCTGGTTTCTTGTCCTGTGGTAAAAAGCCTTCTGTTTCGACCGCCAAACCTCTCAGGGGAGCATTTGCAACCGTTTGGCACCATTTTTGAGTGAATTCCCGAAAGTCAGATTTTTCATGAAATTGTGACCCCGGGGCTTAGGGATTTTTTCAAAAAAATCTTTTTCTGCCGGTTAAGTTGTCGAGGGCTGATTTCTTCTCATGTGATAAAAAGCCTTCTGTTTCGACCGCCAAACATCTCAGGGGAGCATTTCCAACCGTATGGAACCACTTTTGAGTGATTTCCCGAAAGTCAGATTTTTCATGAAATTGTGACCCCGGGGCTTAGGGATTTTTTCAAAAAAATCATTTTCTGCCGGTTAAGTTGTCGAGGGCTGATTTCTTTTCCTGTGATAATAAGCCTTCTGTTTCGACCGCCAAACCTCTCAGGGGAGCATTTGCCACCGTTTGGCACCATTTTTGAATGATTTCCCGAAAGTCAGATTTTTGATGAAATTGTAACCCCCGGGCTTAGGGATTTTTTTCAAAAAATTTTTTTTCTGCCGGTTAAGTTGTCGAGGCCTGATTTCTGGTCCTGTGATAAAAAGCCTTCTGTTTCGACTGCCAAACCTCTCATGGGAGCATTTGCAACCGTTTGGCCCCATTTTTGAGTGATTTGCCGAAAGTCAGATTTTTGATGAAATTGTGACCCCGTGGCTTATGGATTTTTTCAAAAAAATCTTTTTCTGCCGGTTAAGTTGTCGAGGCCTGATTTCTTGTCCTGTGATAAAAAGCCTTCTGTTTCGACCGCCAAACCTCTCAGGGGAGCATTTGCAAACGTTTTGCAACATTTTGCATTTAATTGCCGAAAGTCAGATTTTTTATGACAGTGTGACCCCCGGGGCTTAGGGATTTTTTCAAAAAAACCTTTTTCTGCCAGTTAAGTTGTCGAGGGCAGATTTCTTGTCCTTTGATAAAAATCCTTCTGTTTCGACCGCCAAACCTCTCAGGGGAGCATTTGCAAACGTTTTGCAACATTTTGCATTTAATTGCCGAAAGTCAGATTTTTGATGAAATTGTGACCCCCGGGGCTTTGGGATTTTTTCAAAAAAACCTTTTTCTGCCAGTTAAGTTGTCGAGGGCAGATTTCTTGTCCTTTGATAAAAATCCTTCTGTTTCGACCGCCAAACCTCTCAGGGGAGCATTTGCAACCGTTTGGAGCCATTTTGGAGTGAATTGCTGAAAGTCAGATTTTTGCTGAAATTGTGACCCCGGGGCTTAGGGATTTTTTCAAAAAAATGTTTTTCTGCCGGTTAAGTTGTCAAGGGCTGATTTACTTTCCTGTGATAAAAAGCCTTCTGTTTCGACCGCCAAACCTCTCAGGGGAGCATTTGCAACCGTTTGGCACCATTTTGGAGTGAATTGCCGAAAGTCAGATTTTTGCTGAAATTGTGACCCCGGGGCTTAAGGATTTTTTCAAAAAAATCTTTTTCTGCCGGTTAAGTTGTAGAGGCCTGATTTCTTGTCCTGTGATAAAAAGCCTTCTGTTTCAACCGCCAAACCTCTCAGGGGAGCATTTGCAATGGTTTGGCACCATTTTTGAGTGAATTGCCGAAAGTCAGATTTTAGATGAAATTGTGACCCCGGGGCTTAGGGATTTTTTCAAAAAAATCTTTTTCTGCTGGTTAATTTGTCGAGGCCTGATTTCTTGTCCTCTGATAAAAAGTTTTTGTTTTGACCGCCAAACCTCTCAGGGGTGCATTTGCAACCGTTTGGCACCAATTTGAGTGAATTGCCGAAAGCCAGATTTTTGATGAAATTCTGACCCCGGGGCTCAGGGATTTTATCAAAAAAACCTTTTTCTGCCGGTTAAGTTGTCGACGGCTGATTTCTTTTCCTGTGATAAACAGCCTTCTGTTTCGACCGCCAAACCTCTCAGGGGAGCATTTGCAACCGTTTGGCACCATTTTTAAGTGAATTGCCGAAAGTCAGAATTTTTATGAAATTGTGACCCCGGGGCTTAGGGATTTCTTCAAAAAAATCTTTTTCTGCCGGTTAAGTTGTCGACGACTGATTTCTTTTCCTGTGATAAACAGCCTTCTGTTTCGACCGCCAAACTTCTCAGGCGAGCATTTGCAACCGTTTGGCACCATTTTCAATTGAATTGCCGAAAGTCAGAATTTTTATGAAATTGTGACCCCCGGGGCTTAGGAATTTTTTCAAAAAAATGTTTTTCTGCCGGTTAAGTTGTCGAGGGCTGATTTCTTTTCCTGTGATAAAAAGCCTTCTGTTTCGACCGCCAAACCTGTCAGGGGAGCATTTCCAACTGTTTGGTACCATTTTTGAGTGATATCCCGAAAGTCAGATTTTTGATGAAATTGTGACCCCGGGGATTAGGGATTTTTTGAAAAAAATCTTTTTCTGCCGGATAAGTTGTCAAAGGTTTTTTTCTTGTCCTCTGATAAGAAGCCTTCTGTTTCGACCGACAAACCTCTCAGGGGAGCATTTGCAACCGTTTGGCACCATTTTTGAGTGAATTCCCGACAGTCAGATTTTTCATGAAATTGTGACCCCGGGGCTCAGGGATTTTTTCAAAAAAATCTTTTTCTGCCGGTTAAGTTGTCGAGGGCTGATTTCTTTTCCTGTGATAAAAAGCGTTCTGTTTCGACCGCCAAACATCTCAGGGGAGCATTTCCAACCGTTTGGCACTATTTTGGAGTGAATTGCCGAAAGTCAGATTTTTGATGAAATTGTAACCCCGGGGCTTAGGGATTTTTTCAAAAAAATCTTTTTCTGCCGGTTAAGTTGTCAAAGGTTTTTTTCTTGTCCTCTGATAAAAAGCCTTCTGTTTCAACCACCAAACATCTCAGGGGAGCATTTGCAACCGTTTTGCACCATTTTTGAGTGAATTCCCGAAAGTCAGATTTTTGATGAAATTGTGACCCCAGGTCTTAGGGGGTTTTTCAAAAAAGTCTTTTTCTGCCGGTTAAGTTTTAAAGGTTTTTTTATTGTCCTCTGATAAAAAGCCTTCCGTTTCAACCACCAAACCTCTCAGGGGAGCATTTGAAACCGTTTGGCACCATTTTTGAGTGAATTGCCGAAAGTCAGAATTTTTATGAAATTGTGACCCCGGGGCTAAGGGATTTTTTCAAAAAAATCTTTTTCTGCCGGTTAAGTTGTCGAGGGCTGATTTCTTGTCCTGTGATAAAAAGCCTTCTGTTTCGACCGCCAAACCTCTCAGGGGAGCATTTCCAACCATTTGGCACCATTTTTGAGTGAATTGCCGAAAGTCAGAATTTTTATGAAATTGTGACCCCGGGGCTAAGGGATTTTTTCAAAAAAATCTTTTTCTGCCGGTTAAGTTGTCGAGGGCTGATTTCTTGTCCTGTGATAAAAAGCCTTCTGTTTCGACCGCCAAACCTCTCAGGGGAGCATTTGCAACCGTTTGGCACCATTTTTGAGTGATTTCCCGAAAGTCAGAATTTTGATGAAATTGTGACCCCCGGGCTTAGGGATTTTTTGAAAAAAATCTTTTTCTGCCGGCTAAGTTGTCAAAGGTTTTTTTCTTGTCCTCTGATAAAAAGCCTTCTGTTTCAACCGCCAAACCTCCCAGAGGAGCATTTGCAACCGTTTGGCACCAATTTGGAGTGAATTGCCGAAAGTCAGATTTTTGATGAAATTGTAACCCCCGGGCTTAGGGATTTTTTTCAAAAAAATCTTTTTCTGCCGTATAGGTTGTCGAGGACAGATTTCTTTTCCTGTGATAAAAAGCCTTCTGTTTCAACCGCAAAACTTCTCCGTGGAGCATTTGCAACCGTTTGGAACCGTTTTTGAGTGAATTGCCGAAAGTCAGATTTTTCATGAAATTGTGACCCTGGGGCTTAGGGATTTTTTGAAAAAAATCTTTTTCTGCCGGATAAGTTGTCAAAGGTTTTTTTCTTGTTCTCTGATAAAAAGCCTTCTGTTTCGACCGCCAAACCTCTCAGGGGCGCATTTGCAACCGTTTGGCACCATTTTTGAGTGATTTCTCGAAAGTCAGATTTTTGATGAAATTGTGACCCTGGGGCTTAGGGATTTTTTTTAAAAAAATCTTTTTCTGCCGGTTAAGTTGTCGAGGGCTGATTTCTTTTCCTGTGATAAAAAGCCTTCTGTTTCGAAGGCCAAACATCTCAGGGGAGCATTTGCAACCGTTTGGCAACATTTTTGAGTAATTTCCCGAAAGTCAGATTTTTGATGAAATTGTGACCCCGGGGATTAGGGATTTTTTCAAAAAAACCTTTTTCTGCCGGATAAGTTGTCAAAGGTTTTTTTCTTTTCCTCTGATAAAAAGCCTTCTGTTTCGACCGCCAAACCTCTCAGGGGAGCATTTCCAACCGTTTGGCACCATTTTTGAGTGAATTCCCGAAAGTCAGATTTTTCATGAAATTGTGACCCCGGGGCTTAGGGATTTTTTAAAAAAAATATTTTTCTGCCGGTTAAGTTGTCGAGGTCTGATTTCTTTTCCTGTGATAAAAAGCCTTCTGTTTCGACCGCCAAACCTCTCAGGGGAGTATTTGCAACCGTTTGGCACCATTTTTGAGTGATTTCCCGAAAGTCAGATTTTTCATGAAATTGTGACCCCGGGGCTTAGGGATTTTTTCAAAAAAATCTTTTTCTGCCGGTTAGGTTGTCGAGGGCTGATTTCTTCTCCTGTGATAAAAAGCCTTCGGTTTCAACCGCCAAACATCTCAGGGGAGCATTTCCAACCTTTTGGAACCACTTTTGAGTGATTTCCCGAAAGTCAGAATTTTGATGACATTGTGACCCCCGGGGTTAGGGATTTTTTGAAAAAAAACTTTTTCTGCCGGATAAGTTGTCAAAGGTTTTTTTCTTGTCCTCTGATAAAAAGCCTTCTGTTTCAACCGCCAAACCTCCCAGAGGAGCATTTGCAACCGTTTGGCACCAATTTGGAGTGAATTGCCGAAAGTCAGATTTTTGATGAAATTGTAACCCCCGGGCTTAGGGATTTTTTTCAAAAAAATCTTTTTCTGCCGAATAGGTTGTCGAGGACAGATTTCTTTTCCTGTGATAAAAAGCCTTCTGTTTCAACCCCCAAACTTCTCCGGGGAGCATTTGCAACCGTTTGGAACCGTTTTTGAGTGAATTGCCGAAAGTCAGATTTTTCATGAAATTGTGACCCCGGGGCTTAGGGATTTTTTGAAAAATATCTTTTTCTGCCGGTTAAGTTGTCGAGGGCTGATTTCTTTTCCTGTGATAAAAAGCGTTCTGTTTCGACCGCCAAACCTCTCAGGGGACCATTTCCAACCGTTTGGCACCATTTTTGAGTGAATTGCCGAAAGTCAGAATTTTGATGAAATTGTGACCCCCGGGCTTAGGGATTTTTTGAAAAAAATCTTTTTCTGCCGGATAAGTTGTCAAAGGTTTTTTTCTTGTCCTCTGATAAAAAGCCTTCTGTTTCAACCGCCAAACCTCCCAGAGGAGCATTTGCAACCGTTTGGCACCAATTTGGAGTGAATTGCCGAAAGTCAGATTTTTGATGAAATTGTAACCCCCGGGCTTAGGGATTTTTTTCAAAAAAATCTTTTTCTGCCGGTTAAGTTGTCGAGGCCTGATTTCTGGTCCTGTGATAAAAAGCCTTCTGTTTCGACTGCCAAACCTCTCATGGGAGCATTTGCAACCGTTTGGCCCCATTTTTGAGTGATTTGCCGAAAGTCAGATTTTTGATGAAATTGTGACCCCGTGCCTTATGGATTTTTTCAAAAAAATCTTTTTCTGCCGGTTAAGTTGTCGAGGCCTGATTTCTTGTCCTGTGATAAAAAGCCTTCTGTTTCGACCGCCAAACCTCTCAGGGGAGCATTTGCAAACGTTTTGCAACATTTTGCATTTAATTGCCGAAAGTCAGATTTTTTATGACAGTGTGACCCCCGGGGCTTAGGGATTTTTTCAAAAAAACCTTTTTCTGCCAGTTAAGTTGTCGAGGGCAGATTTCTTGTCCTTTGATAAAAATCCTTCTGTTTCGACCGCCAAACCTCTCAGGGGAGCATTTGCAAACGTTTTGCAACATTTTGCATTTAATTGCCGAAAGTCAGATTTTTGATGAAATTGTGACCCCCGGGGCTTTGGGATTTTTTCAAAAAAACCTTTTTCTGCCAGTTAAGTTGTCGAGGGCAGATTTCTTGTCCTTTGATAAAAATCCTTCTGTTTCGACCGCCAAACCTCTCAGGGGAGCATTTGCAACCGTTTGGAGCCATTTTGGAGTGAATTGCTGAAAGTCAGATTTTTGCTGAAATTGTGACCCCGGGGCTTAGGGATTTTTTCAAAAAAATGTTTTTCTGCCGGTTAAGTTGTCAAGGGCTGATTTACTTTCCTGTGATAAAAAGCCTTCTGTTTCGACCGCCAAACCTCTCAGGGGAGCATTTGCAACCGTTTGGCACCATTTTGGAGTGAATTGCCGAAAGTCAGATTTTTGCTGAAATTGTGACCCCGGGGCTTAAGGATTTTTTCAAAAAAATCTTTTTCTGCCGGTTAAGTTGTAGAGGCCTGATTTCTTGTCCTGTGATAAAAAGCCTTCTGTTTCAACCGCCAAACCTCTCAGGGGAGCATTTGCAATGGTTTGGCACCATTTTTGAGTGAATTGCCGAAAGTCAGATTTTAGATGAAATTGTGACCCCGGGGCTTAGGGATTTTTTCAAAAAAATCTTTTTCTGCTGGTTAATTTGTCGAGGCCTGATTTCTTGTCCTGTGATAAAAAGCCTTCTGTTTCGACCGCCAAACCTCTCAGGGGAGCATTTGCAACGGTTTGGCACCATTTTTGACTGAATTGCCGAAAGTCAGATTTTTGCTGAAATTGTGACCCCGGGGCTAAGGGATTTTTTCAAAAAAATCTTTTTCTGCCGGTTAAGTTGTAGAGGCCTGATTTCTTGTCCTGTGATAAAAAGCCTTCTGTTTCGACTGCCAAACCTCTCATGGGAGCATTTGCAACCGTTTGGCACCATTTTTTAGTGAATTCCCGAAAGTCAGATTTTTTATGAAATTGTGACCATGGGGCTTAGGGATTTTTTTCAAAAAAATCTTTTTCTGCCGGTTAAGTTGTCGAGGGCTGATTTCTTTTCCTGTGATAAAAAGCCTTCTGTTTCGACTGCCAAACCTCTCATGGGAGCATTTGCAACCGTTTGGCCCCATTTTTGAGTGATTTGCCGAAAGTCAGATTTTTGATGAAATTGTGACCCCGTGGCTTATGGATTTTTTCAAAAAAATCTTTTTCTGCCGGTTAAGTTGTCGAGGCCTGATTTCTTGTCCTGTGATAAAAAGCCTTCTGTTTCGACCGCCAAACCTCTCAGGGGAGCATTTGCAAACGTTTTGCAACATTTTGCATTTAATTGCCGAAAGTCAGATTTTTTATGACAGTGTGACCCCCGGGGCTTAGGGATTTTTTCAAAAAAACCTTTTTCTGCCAGTTAAGTTGTCGAGGGCAGATTTCTTGTCCTTTGATAAAAATCCTTCTGTTTCGACCGCCAAACCTCTCAGGGGAGCATTTGCAAACGTTTTGCAACATTTTGCATTTAATTGCCGAAAGTCAGATTTTTGATGAAATTGTGACCCCCAGGGCTTAGGGATTTTTTCAAAAAAACCTTTTTCTGCCAGTTAAGTTGTCGAGGGCAGATTTCTTGTCCTTTGATAAAAATCCTTCTGTTTCGACCGCCAAACCTCTCAGGGGAGCATTTGCAACCGTTTGGAGCCATTTTGGAGTGAATTGCTGAAAGTCAGATTTTTGATGAAATTGTGACCCCGGGGCTTAGGGATTTTTTCAAAAAAATGTTTTTCTGCCGGTTAAGTTGTCAAGGGCTGATTTACTTTCCTGTGATAAAAAGCCTTCTGTTTCGACCGCCAAACCTCTCAGGGGAGCATTTGAAACCGTTTGGCACCATTTTGGAGTGAATTGCCGAAAGTCAGATTTTTGCTGAAATTGTGACCCCGGGGCTTACGGATTTTTTCAAAAAAATCTTTTTCTGCCGGTTAAGTTGTTGAGGGCTGATTTCTTGTTCTATGATAAAATGTCTTCTGTTTCAACCGCCATACCTCTCAGGGGAGCATTTGCAACCGTTTGGCACCATTTTGGAGTGAATTGCCGAAAGTCAGATTTTTGATGAAATTGTGACCCTGGGACTTAGGGATTTTTTTAAAAAAACCTTTTTCTGCCGGTTAAGTTGTCGAGGGCAGATTTATTGTCCTTTGATAAAAAGCCTTCTGTTTCAACCGCCAAACCTCTCAGGGGAGCATTTGCAACGGATTGGCACCATTTTGGAGTGAATTGCCGAAAGTCAGATTTTTGATGAAATTGTGACCCTGGGACTTAGGGATTTTTTTAAAAAAACCTTTTTCTGCCGGTTAAGTTGTCGAGGGCTGATTTCTTGTCCTGTGATAAAAAGCCTTCTGTTTCAACCGCCAAACCTCTCAGGAGAGCATTTGCAACGCTTTGGCACCATTTTTGAGTGAATTGCCGGAAGTCAGATTTTGCTGAAATTGTGACCCCGGGGCTTAGGGATTTTTTCAAAAAAATCTTTTTCTGCCGGTTAAGTTGTTGAGGGCTGATTTCTTGTCCTGTGATAAAGTGCCTTCTGTTTCAACCGCCATACCTCTCTGGGGAGCATTTGCAACGGATTGGCACCATTTTTTAGTGAATTGCCGAAAGTCAGATTTTGGATGAAATTGTGACCCCGGGCCTTAGGGATTTTTTTAAAAAAAACCTTTTTCTGCCAGTTAAGTTGTCGAGGGCAGATTTCTTGTCCTTTGATAAAAAGCCTTCTATTTCGACCGCCAAACCTCTCAGGGGAGCATTTGCAACCGTTTGGAGCCATTTTGGAGTGAATTGCCCAAAGTCAGATTTTTGCTGAAATTGTGACCCCGGGGCTTAGGGATTTTTTCAAAAAAATGTTTTTCTGCCGGTTAAGTTGTCAAGGGCTGATTTACTTTCCTGTGATAAAAAGCCTTCTGTTTCGACCGCCAAACCTCTCAAGGGAGCATTTGCAACCGTTTGGCACCATTTTGGAGTGAATTGCCGAAAGTCAGATTTTTTGCTGAAATTGTGACCCCGGGGCTTAGGGATTTTTTCAAAAAAATCTTTTTCTGCCGGTTAAGTTGTTGAGGGCTGATTTCTTGTCCCTTGATAAAATGCCTTCTGTTTCAACCGCCATACCTCTCAGGGGAGCATTTGCAACGGATTGGCACCATTTTGGAGTGAATTGCCGAAAGTCAGATTTTTGATGAAATTGTGACCCCGGGCCTTAGGGATTTTTTTAAAAAAATCTTTTTCTGCCGATTAAGTTGTCGAGGGCTGATTTTTTGGCCTTTGATAAAAATCCTTCTGTTTCGACCGCGAAACCTCTCATGGGAGCATTTGCAACCGTTTGGCACCATTTTTTATTGAATTCCCGAAAGTCAGATTTTTTATGAAATTGTGACCATGGGGCTTAGGGATTTTTTTTCAAAAAAATCTTTTTCTGCCGGTTAAGTTGTCGAGGGCTGATTTGTTTTCCTGTGATAAAAAGCCTTCTGTTTCGACCGCCAAACCTCTCAGCGGAGCATTTGCAAACGTTTGGCAACATTTTGCATTTAATTGCCTAAAGTCAGATTTTTTATGACAGTGTGACCCCGGGGCTTAGGGATTTTTTCAAAAAAATCTTTTTCTGCCGGTTAAGTTGTCGAGGGCTGATTTCTTGTCCTGTGATAAAAAGCCTTCTGTTTCAACAACCAAACCTCTCAGGGGAGCATTTCCAACGGTTTGGCACCATTTTGGAGTGAATTGCCGAAAGTCAGATTTTTGATGAAATTGTGACCCCCGGGGCTTAGGGATTTTTTCAAAAAAACCTTTTTCTGCCAGTTAAGTTGTCGAGGGCAGATTTCTTGTCCTTTGATAAAAAGCCTTCTGTTTCGACCGCCAAACCTCTCAGGGGAGCATTTGCAACCGTTTGGAGCCATTTTGGAGTGAATTGCCGAAAGTCAGATTTTTGCTGAAATTGTGACCCCGGGGCTTAGGGATTTTTTCAAAAAAATGTTTTTCTGCCGGTTAAGTTGTCAAGGGCTGATTTACTTTCCTGTGATAAAAAGCCTTCTGTTTCGACCGCCAAACCTCTCAGGGGAGCATTTGCAACCGTTTGGCACCATTTTGGAGTGAATTGCCGAAAGTCATATTTTTGCTGAAATTGTGACTCCGGGGCTTAGGGATTTTTTCAAAAAAATCTTTTTCTGCCGGTTAAGTTGTCGAGGCCTGATTTCTTGTCCTGTGATAAAAAGCCTTCTGTTTCGACCGCCAAACCTCTCAGGGGAGCATTTGCAATCGTTTGGCACCATTTTTGAGTGAATTGCCGAAAGTCAGATTTTATATGAAATTGTGACCCCGGGGCTTAGGGATTTTTTCAAAAAAATCTTTTTCTGCCGGTTAAGTTGTTGAGGGCTGATTTCTTGTCCTTTGATAAAAAGCCTTCTGTTTCGACCGCCAAACCTCTCAGAGGAGCATTTGCAACCGTTTGGAGCCATTTTGGAGTGAATTGCCGAAAGTCAGATTTTTGCTGAAATTGTGACCCCGGGGCTTAGGGATTTTTTCAAAAAAATGTTTTTCTGCCGGTTAAGTTGTCAAGGGCTGATTTACTTTCCTGTGATAAAAAGCCTTCTGTTTCGACCGCCAAACCTCTCAGGGGAGCATTTGAAACCGTTTGGCACCATTTTGGAGTGAATTGCCGAAAGTCAGATTTTTGCTGAAATTGTGACCCCGGGGCTTAGGGATTTTTTCAAAAAAATCTTTTTCTGCCAGTTAAGTTGTCGAGGCCTGATTTCTTGTCCTGTGATAAAAAGCCTTCTGTTTCGACCGCCAAACCTCTCAGGGGAGCATTTGCAACGGTTTGGCACCATTTTTGACTGAATTGCCGAAAGTCAGATTTTTGCTGAAATTGTGACCCCGGGGCTAAGGGATTTTTTCAAAAAAATCTTTTTCTGCCGGTTAAGTTGTCGAGGGCTGATTTCTTTTCCTGTGATAAAAAGCCTTCTGTTTCGACTGCCAAACCTCTCATGGGAGCATTTGCAACCGTTTGGCCCCATTTTTGAGTGAATTGCCGAAAGTCAGATTTTTGATGAAATTGTGACCCCGGGGCTTATGGATTTTTTCAAAAAAAACTTTTTCTGCCGGTTAAGTTGTCGAGGCCTGATTTCTTGTCCTGTGATAAAAAGCCTTCTGTTTCGACCGCCAAACCTCTCAGGGGAGCATTTGCAAACGTTTTGCAACATTTTGCATTTAATTGCCGAAAGTCAGATTTTTTATGACAGTGTGACCCCCGGGGCTTAGGGATTTTTTCAAAAAAACCTTTTTCTGCCAGTTAAGTTGTCGAGGGCAGATTTCTTGTCCTTTGATAAAAATCCTTCTGTTTCGACCGCCAAACCTCTCAGGGGAGCATTTGCAAACGTTTTGCAACATTTTGCATTTAATTGCCGAAAGTCAGATTTTTGATGAAATTGTGACCCCGGGGCTTAGGGATTTTTTCAAAAAAATGTTTTTCTGCCGGTTAAGTTGTCGAGGGCTGATTTCTTGTCCTGTGATAAAAAGCCTTCTGTTTCAACAACCAAACCTCTCAGGGGAGCATTTGCAACGGTTTGGCACCATTTTGGAGTGAATTGCCGAAAGTCAGATTTTTGATGAAATTGTGACCCCCGGGGCTTAGGGATTTTTTCAAAAAAATCTTTTTCTGCCGGTTAAGTTGTCGAGGCCTGATTTCTTGTCCTGTGATAAAAAGCCTTCTGTTTCAACCGCCAAACCTCTCAGGGGAGCATTTGCAATCGTTTGGCACCATTTTTGACTGAATTGCCGAAAGTCAGATTTTTGCTGAAATTGTGACCCCGGGGCTAAGGGATTTTTTCAAAAAAATGTTTTTCTGCCGGTTAAGTTGTCAAGGGCTGATTTCCTGTCCTTTGATAAAAAGCCTTCTGTTTCAACCGCCAAACCTCTCAGGGGAGCATTTGCAACCGTTTGGCACCATTTTGGAGTGAATTGCCGAAAGTCAGATTTTTGAGGAAATTGTGACCCTGGGACTTAGGGATTTTTTAAAAAAAACTTTTTTCTGCCGGTTAAGTTGTCGAGGGCTGATTTCTTGTCCTGTGATAAAAAGCCTTCTGTTTCAACCGCCATACCTCTCAGGGGAGCATTTGCAACCGTTTGGCACCATTTTGGAGTGAATTGCCGAAAGTCAGATTTTTGCTGAAATTGTGACCCCGGGGCTTAGGGATTTTTTCAAAAAAATCTTTTTCTGCCGGTTAAGTTGTCGAGGCCTGATTTCTTGTCCTGTGATAAAAAGCCTTCTGTTTCAACCGCCAAACCTCTCAGGGGAGCATTTGCAATCGTTTGGCACCATTTTTGAGTGAATTGCCGAAAGTCAGATTTTATATGAAATTGTGACCCCGGGGCTTAGGGATTTTTTCAAAAAAATCTTTTTCTGCTGGTTAATTTGTCGATGCCTGATTTCTTGTCCTGTGATAAAAAGCCTTCTGTTTCGACCGCCAAACCTCTCAGGGGAGCATTTGCAACGGTTTGGCACCATTTTTGACTGAATTGCCGAAAGTCAGATTTTTGCTGAAATTGTGACCCCGGGGCTAAGGGATTTTTTCAAAAAAATGTTTTTCTGCCGGTTAAGTTGTCAAGGGCTGATTTCTTGTCCTTTGATAAAAAGCCTTCTGTTTCAACCGCCAAACCTCTCAGGGGAGCATTTGCAACCGTTTGGCACCATTTTGGAGTGAATTGCCGAAAGTCAGATTTTTGATGAAATTGTGACCCTGGGACTTAGGGATTTTTTTAAAAAAACCTTTTTCTGCCGGTTAAGTTGTCGAGGGCTGATTTCTTGTCCTGTGATAAAAAGCCTTCTGTTTCAACCGCCATACCTCTCAGGGGAGCATTTGCAACGCTTTGGCACCATTTTTGAGTGAATTGCCGAAAGTCAGATTTTGCTGAAATTGTGACCCCGGGGCTTAGGGATTTTTTCAAAAAAATCTTTTTCTGCCGGTTAAGTTGTTGAGGGCTGATTTCTTGTCCTGTGATAAAATGCCTTCTGTTTCAACCGCCGAACCTCTCAGGGGAGCATTTGCAACGGATTGGCACCATTTTTGACTGAATTGCCGAAAGTCAGATTTTTGCTGAAATTGTGACCCCGGGGCTAAGGGATTTTTTCAAAAAAATCTTTTTCTGCCGGTTAAGTTGTCGAGGGCTGATTTCTTTTCCTGTGATAAAAAGCCTTCTGTTTCGACTGCCAAACCTCTCATGGGAGCATTTGCAACCGTTTGGCACCATTTTTTAGTGAATTCCCGAAAGTCAGATTTTTTATGAAATTGTGACCATGGGGCTTAGGGATTTTTTTCAAAAAAATCTTTTTCTGCCGGTTAAGTTGTCGAGGGCTGATTTCTTTTCCTGTGATAAAAAGCCTTCTGTTTCGACTGCCAAACCTCTCATGGGAGCATTTGCAACCGTTTGGCCCCATTTTTGAGTGAATTGCCGAAAGTCAGATTTTTGATGAAATTGTGACCCCGGGGCTTATGGATTTTTTCAAAAAAAACTTTTTCTGCCGGTTAAGTTGTCGAGGCCTGATTTCTCGTCCTGTGATAAAAAGCCTTCTGTTTCGACCGCCAAACCTCTCAGGGGAGCATTTGCAAACGTTTTGCAACATTTTGCATTTAATTGCCGAAAGTCAGATTTTTTATGACAGTGTGACCCCCGGGGCTTAGGGATTTTTTCAAAAAAACCTTTTTCTGCCAGTTAAGTTGTCGAGGGCAGATTTCTTGTCCTTTGATAAAAATCCTTCTGTTTCGACCGCCAAACCTCTCAGGGGAGCATTTGCAAACGTTTTGCAACATTTTGCATTTAATTTCCGAAAGTCAGATTTTTGATGAAATTGTGACCCCCGGGGCTTAGGGATTTTTTCAAAAAAACCTTTTTCTGCCGGTTAAGTTGTCGAGGGCTGATTTCTTGTCCTGTGATAAAAAGCCTTCTGTTTCAACCGCCATACCTCTCAGGGGAGCATTTGCAACGCTTTGGCACCATTTTTGAGTGAATTGCCGAAAGTCAGATTTTGCTGAAATTGTGACCCCGGGGCTTAGGGATTTTTTCAAAAAAATCTTTTTCTGCCGGTTAAGTTGTTGAGGGCTGATTTCTTGTCCTGTGATAAAATGCCTTCTGTTTCAACCGCCGAACCTTTCAGGGGAGCATTTGCAACGGATTGGCACCATTTTTTATTGAATTCCCGAAAGTCAGATTTTTTATGAAATTGTGACCATGGGGCTTAGGGATTTTTTTTCAAAAAAATCTTTTTCTGCCGGTTAAGTTGTCGAGGGCTGATTTGTTTTCCTGTGATAAAAAGCCTTCTGTTTCGACCGCCAAACCTCTCAGGGGAGCATTTGCAAACGTTTGGCAACATTTTGCATTTAATTGCCGAAAGTGAGATTTTTTATGACAGTGTGACCCCGGGGCTTAGGGATTTTTTCAAAAAAATCTTTTTCTGCCGGTTAAGTTGTCGAGGGCTGATTTCTTGTCCTGTGATAAAAAGCCTTCTGTTTCAACAACCAAACCTCTCAGGGGAGCATTTGCAACGGTTTGGCACCATTTTGGAGTGAATTGCCGAAAGTCAGATTTTTGATGAAATTGTGACCCCCGGGGCTTAGGGATTTTTTCAAAAAAACCTTTTTCTGCCAGTTAAGTTGTCGAGGGCAGATTTCTTGTCCTTTGATAAAAAGCCTTCTATTTCGACCGCCAAACCTCTCAGGGGAGCATTTGCAAACGTTTGGCAACATTTTGCATTTAATTGCCGAAAGTGAGATTTTTTATGACAGTGTGACCCCGGGGCTTAGGGATTTTTTCAAAAAAATCTTTTTCTGCCGGTTAAGTTGTCGAGGGCTGATTTCTTGTCCTGTGATAAAAAGCCTTCTGTTTCAACAACCAAACCTCTCAGGGGAGCATTTGCAACGGTTTGGCACCATTTTGGAGTGAATTGCCGAAAGTCAGATTTTTGATGAAATTGTGACCCCCGGGGCTTAGGGATTTTTTCAAAAAAACCTTTTTCTGCCAGTTAAGTTGTCGAGGGCAGATTTCTTGTCCTTTGATAAAAAGCCTTCTATTTCGACCGCCAAACCTCTCAGGGGAGCATTTGCAACCGTTTGGAGCCATTTTGGAGTGAATTGCCCAAAGTCAGATTTTTGCTGAAATTGTGACCCCGGGGCTTAGGCATTTTTTCAAAAAAATGTTTTTCTGCCGGTTAAGTTGTCAAGGGCTGATTTACTTTCCTGTGATAAAAAGCCTTCTGTTTCAACACCCAAAGCTCTCAGGGGAGCATTTGCAACGGTTTGGCACCATTTTGGAGTGAATTGCCGAAAGTCAGATTTTTTATGAAATTGTGACCCCGGGCCTTAGGGATTTTTTCAAAAAAATCTTTTTCTGCCGGTTAAGTTGTCGAGGGCTGATTTCTTGTCCTGTGATAAAAAGCCTTCTGTTTCGACCGCCAAACCTCTCAGGGGAGCATTTGCAACCGTTTGGAGCCATTTTGGAGTGAATTGCCGAAAGTCAGATTTTTGATCAAATTGTGACCCCCGGGGCTTAGGGATTTTTTCAAAAAAACCTTTTTCTGCCAGTTAAGTTGTCGAGGGCAGATTTCCTGTCCTTTGATAAAAAGCCTTCTATTTCGACCGCCAAAGCTCTCAGGGGAGCATTTGCAACGCTTTGGCACCATTTTTGAGTGAATTGCCGGAAGTCAGATTTTTGATGAAATTGTGACCCTGGGACTTAGGGATTTTTTAAAAAAAACCTTTTTCTGCCGGTTAAGTTGTCGAGGGCTGATTTCTTGTCCTGTGATAAAAAGCCTTCTGTTTCAACCGCCAAAGCTCTCAGGGGAGCATTTGCAACGCTTTGGCACCATTTTTGAGTGAATTGCCGGAAGTCAGATTTTGCTGAAATTGTGACCCCGGGGCTTAGGGATTTTTTCAAAAAAATCTTTTTCTGCCGGTTAAGTTGTTGAGGGCTGATTTCTTGTCCTGTGATAAAGTGCCTTCTGTTTCAACCGCCATACCTCTCAGGGGAGCATTTGCAACGGATTGGCACCATTTTTTAGTGAATTGCCGAAAGTCAGATTTTGGATGAAATTGTGACCCCGGGCCTTAGGGATTTTTTAAAAAAAATCTTTTTCTGCCGGTTAAGTTGTCGAGGGCTGATTTTTTGGCCTTTGATAAAAATCCTTCTGTTTCGACCGCGAAACCTCTCATGGGAGAATTTGCAACCGTTTGGCACCATTTTTTATTGAATTCCCGAAAGTCAGATTTTTTATGAAATTGTGACCATGGGGCTTAGGGATTTTTTTTCAAAAAAATCTTTTTCTGCCGGTTAAGTTGTCGAGGGCTGATTTGTTTTCCTGTGATAAAAAGCCTTCTGTTTCGACCGCCAAACCTCTCAGGGGAGCATTTGGAAACGTTTGGCAACATTTTGCATTTAATTGCCGAAAGTCAGATTTTTTATGACAGTGTGACCCCGGGGCTTAGGGATTTTTTCAAAAAAATCTTTTTCTGCCGGTTAAGTTGTCGAGGACTGATTTCTTGTCCTGTGATAAAAAGTCTTCTGTTTCAACAACCAAGCCTCTCAGGGGAGCATTTGCAACGGTTTGGCACCATTTTGGAGTGAATTGCCGAAAGTCAGATTTTTGATGAAATTGTGACCCCCGGGGCTTAGGGATTTTTTCAAAAAAACCTTTTTCTGCCAGTTAAGTTGTCGAGGGCAGATTTCTTGTCCTTTGATAAAAAGCCTTCTATTTCGACCGCCAAACCTCTCAGGGGAGCATTTGCAACCGTTTGGAGCCATTTTGGAGTGAATTGCCCAAAGTCAGATTTTTGCTGAAATTGTGACCCCGGGGCTTAGGGATTTTTTCAAAAAAATGTTTTTCTGCCGGTTAAGTTGTCAAGGGCTGATTTACTTTCCTGTGATAAAAAGCCTTCTGTTTCGACCGCCAAACCTCTCAGGGGAGCATTTGCAACCGTTTGGCACCATTTTGGAGTGAATTGCCGAAAGTCAGATTTTTGCTGAAATTGTGACCCCGGGGCTTAGGGATTTTTTCAAAAAAATCTTTTTCTGCCGGTTAAGTTGTTGAGGGCTGATTTCTTGTCCCTTGATAAAATGCCTTCTGTTTCAACCGCCATACCTCTCAGGGGAGCATTTGCAACGGATTGGCACCATTTTGGAGCGAATTGCCGAAAGTCAGATTTTTGATGAAATTGTGACCCCGGGCCTTAGGGATTTTTGAAAAAAAATCTTTTTCTGCCGAATAAGTTGTCGAGGGCTGATTTTTTGGCCTTTGATAAAAATCCTTCTGTTTCGACCGCGAAACCTCTCATGGGAGCATTTGCAACCGTTTGGCACCATTTTTTATTGAATTCCCGAAAGTCAGATTTTTTATGAAATTGTGACCATGGGGCTTAGGGATTTTTTTTCAAAAAAATCTTTTTCTGCCGGTTAAGTTGTCGAGGGCTGATTTGTTTCCCTGTGATAAAAAGCCTTCTGTTTCGACCGCCAAACCTCTCAGGGGAGCATTTGCAACCGTTTGGAGCCATTTTGGAGTGAATTGCCGAAAGTCAGATTTTTGCTGAAATTGTGACTCCGGGACTTAGGGATTTTTTCAAAAAAATCTTTTTCTTTCGGTTAAGTTGTCGAGGGCTGATTTCTTTTTCTGTGGTTAAAAGCCTTCTGTTTCGATCTCCAAACCTCTCATGGGAGCATTTGCAACCGTTTGGCACCATTTTTTATTGAATTCCCGAAAGTCAGATTTTAGATGAAATTGTGACCCCGGGGCTTAGGGATTTTTTCAAAAAAATCTTTTTCTGCCGGTTAATTTGTCGAGGGCTGATTTCTTGTCCTGTGATAAAAAGCCTTCTGTTTCGACCGCCAAACCTCTCAGGGGAGCATTTGCAACCGTTTGGAGCCATTTTGGAGTGAATTGCCGAAAGTCAGATTTTTGCTGAAATTGTGACCCCGGGACTTAGGCATTTTTTCAAAAAAATCTTTTTCTGTCGGTTGAGTTTTCGAGGGCTGATTTCTTTTCCTCTGATAAAAAGCCTACTGTTTCGACTGCCAAACGTCTCAGGGGAGCATTTGCAACCGTTTGGCACCATTTTTGAGTGAATTCCCGAAAGTCAGATTTTTGATGAAATTGTGACCCCGGGCCTTAGGGATTTTTTTCAAAAAAATCTTTTTCTGCCGGTTAATTTGTCGAGGGCTGATTTCTTGTCCTGTGATAAAAAGCCTTCTGTTTCGACCGCCAAACCTCTCAGGTGAGCATTTACAACCGTTTGGAGCCATTTTGGAGTGAATTGCCGAAAGTCAGATTTTTGATGAAATTGTGACCCCGGGGACTTAGGCATTTTTTCAAAAAAATCTTTTTCTGTCGGTTGAGTTGTCGAGGGCTGATTTCTTTTCCTGTGATAAAAAGCCTTCTGTTTCGACTGCCAAACGTCTCAGGGGAGCATTTGCAATGGTTTGGCACCATTTTGGAGTGAATTGCCGAAAGTCAGATTTTTGCTGAAATTGTGACCCCGGGGCTTAGGGATTTTTTCAAAAAAATCTTTTTCTGCTGGTTAATTTGTCGAGGCCTGATTTCTTGTCCTGTGATAAAAAGCCTTCTGTTTCGACCGCCAAACCTCTCAGGGGAGCATTTGCAACGGTTTGGCACCATTTTTGACTGAATTGCCGAAAGTCAGATTTTTGCTGAAATTGTGACCATGGGGCTTAGGGATTTTTTTCAAAAAAACCTTTTTCTGCCAGTTAAGTTGTCGAGGGCAGATTTCTTGTCCTTTGATAAAAATCCTTCTGTTTCGACCGCCAAACCTCTCAGGGGAGCATTTGCAAACGTTTTGCAACATTTTGCATTTAATTGCCGAAAGTCAGATTTTTTATGACAGTGTGACCCCCGGGGCTTAGGGATTTTTTCAAAAAAACCTTTTTCTGCCAGTTAAGTTGTCGAGGGCAGATTTCTTGTCCTTTGATAAAAATCCTTCTGTTTCGACCGCCAAACCTCTCAGGGGAGCATTTGCAAACGTTTTGCAACATTTTGCATTTAATTGCCGAAAGTCAGATTTTTGATGAAATTGTAACCCCCGGGGCTTAGGGATTTTTTCAAAAAAACCTTTTTCTGCCAGTTAAGTTGTCGAGGGCAGATTTCTTGTCCTTTGATAAAAATCCTTCTGTTTCGACCGCCAAACCTCTCAGGGGAGCATTTGCAACCGTTTGGAGCCATTTTGGAGTGAATTGCCGAAAGTCAGATTTTTGCTGAAATTGTGACCCCGGGGCTTAGGGATTTTTTCAAAAAAATGTTTTTCTGCCGGTTAAGTTGTCAAGGGCTGATTTACTTTCCTGTGATAAAAAGCCTTCTGTTTCGACCGCCAAACCTCTCAGGGGAGCATTTGCAACCGTTTGGCACCATTTTGGAGTGAATTGCCGAAAGTCAGATTTTTGCTGAAATTGTGACCCCGGGGCTTACGGATTTTTTCAAAAAAATCTTTTTCTGCCGGTTAAGTTGTTGAGGGCTGATTTCTTCTTCTATGATAAAATGCCTTCTGTTTCAACCGCCATACCTCTCAGGGGAGCATTTGCAACGGATTGGCACCATTTTGGAGTGAATTGCCGAAAGTCAGATTTTTGATGAAATTGTGACCCTGGGACTTAGGGATTTTTTAAAAAAAACCTTTTTCTGCCGGTTAAGTTGTCGAGGGCTGATTTCTTGTCCTGTGATAAAAAGCCTTCTGTTTCAACCGCCAAACCTCTCAGGGGAGCATTTGCAACGCTTTGGCACCATTTTTGAGTGAATTGCCGGAAGTCAGATTTTGCTGAAATTGTGACCCCGGGGCTTAGGGATTTTTTCAAAAAAATCTTTTTCTGCCGGTTAAGTTGTTGAGGGCTGATTTCTTGTCCTGTGATAAAGTGCCTTGTGTTTCAACCGCCATACCTCTCAGGGGAGCATTTGCAACGTATTGGAACCATTTTTTATTGAATTGCCGAAAGTCAGATTTTGGATGAAATTGTGACCCCGGGCCTTAGGGATTTTTTTAAAAAAATCTTTTTCTGCCGGTTAAGTTGTCGAGGGCTGATTTGTTTTCCTGTGATAAAAAGCCTTCTGTTTCGACCGCCAAACCTCTCAGGGGAGCATTTGCAAACGTTTGGCAACATTTTGCATTTAATTGCCGAAAGTCAGATTTTTTATGAAATTGTGACCATGGGGCTTAGGGATTTTTTTTCAAAAAAATCTTTTTCTGCCGGTTAAGTTGTCGAGGGCTGATTTCTTGTCCTGTGATAAAAAGCCTTCTGTTTCAACAACCAAGCCTCTCAGGGGAGCATTTGCAACGGTTTGGCACCATTTTGGAGTGAATTGCCGAAAGTCAGATTTTTGATGAAATTGTGACCCCCGGGGCTTAGTGATTTTTTCAAAAAAACCTTTTTCTGCCAGTTAAGTTGTCGAGGGCAGATTTCTTGTCCTTTGATAAAAAGCCTTCTATTTCGACCGCCAAACCTCTCAGGGGAGCATTTGCAACCGTTTGGAGCCATTTTGGAGTGAATTGCCAAAAGTCAGATTTTTGCTGAAATTGTGACCCCGGGGCTTAGGGATTTTTTCAAAAAAATGTTTTTCTGCCGGTTAAGTTGTCAAGGGCTGATTTACTTTCCTGTGATAAAAAGCCTTCTGTTTCGACCGCCAAACCTCTCAGGGGAGCATTTGCAACCGTTTGGCACCATTTTGGAGTGAATTGCCGAAAGTCAGATTTTTGCTGAAATTGTGACCCCGGAGCTTAGGGATTTTTTCAAAAAAATCTTTTTCTGCCGGTTAAGTTGTTGAGGGCTGATTTCTTGTCCCTTGATAAAATGCCTTCTGTTTCAACCGCCATACCTCTCAGGGGAGCATTTGCAATCGTTTGGCACCATTTTTGAGTGAATTGCCGAAAGTCAGATTTTATATGAAATTGTGACCCCGGGGCTTAGGGATTTTTTCAAAAAAATCTTTTTCTGCCGGTTAATTTGTCGAGGGCTGATTTCTTGTCCTGTGATAAAAAGCCTTCTGTTTCGACCGCCAAACCTCTCAGGGGAGCATTTGCAACCGTTTGGAGCCATTTTGGAGTGAATTGCCGAAAGTCAGATTTTTGCTGAAATTGTGACCCCGGGACTTAGGCATTTTTTCAAAAAAATCTTTTTCTGTCGGTTGAGTTTTCGAGGGCTGATTTCTTTTCCTGTGATAAAAAGCCTACTGTTTCGACTGCCAAACGTCTCAGGGGAGCATTTGCAACCGTTTGGCACCATTTTTGAGTGAATTCCCGAAAGTCAGATTTTTGATGAAATTGTGACCCCGGGCCTTAGGGATTTTTTCAAAAAAATCTTTTTCTGCCGGTTAATTTGTCGAGGGCTGATTTCTTGTCCTGTGATAAAAAGCCTTCTGTTTCGACCGCCAAACCTCTCAGGTGAGCATTTACAACCGTTTGGAGCCATTTTGGAGTGAATTGCCGAAAGTCAGATTTTTGCTGAAATTGTGACCCCGGGGCTTAGGGATTTTTTCAAAAAAATCTTTTTCTGCTGGTTAATTTGTCGAGGCCTGATTTCTTGTCCTGTGATAAAAAGCCTTCTGTTTCGACCGCCAAACCTCTCAGGGGAGCATTTGCAACGGTTTGGCACCATTTTTGACTGAATTGCCGAAAGTCAGATTTTTGCTGAAATTGTGACCATGGGGCTTAGGGATTTTTTTCAAAAAAATCTTTTTCTGCCGGTTAAGTTGTCGAGGGCTGATTTCTTTTCCTGTGATAAAAAGCCTTCTGTTTCGACCGCCAAACCTCTCATGGGAGCATTTGCAAACGTTTTGCAACATTTTGCATTTAATTGCCGAAAGTCAGATTTTTTATGACAGTGTGACCCCCGGGGCTTAGGGATTTTTTCAAAAAAACCTTTTTCTGCCAGTTAAGTTGTCGAGGGCAGATTTCTTGTCCTTTGATAAAAATCCTTCTGTTTCGACCGCCAAACCTCTCAGGGGAGCATTTGCAAACGTTTTGCAACATTTTGCATTTAATTGCCGAAAGTCAGATTTTTGATGAAATTGTGACCCCGGGGCTTAGGGATTTTTTCAAAAAAATGTTTTTCTGCCGGTTAAGTTGTCAAGGGCTGATTTACTTTCCTGTGATAAAAAGCCTTCTGTTTCGACCGCCAAACCTCTCAGGGGAGCATTTGCAACCGTTTGGAACCATTTTGGAGTGAATTGCCGAAAGTCAGATTTTTGCTGAAATTGTGACCCCGGGCCTTAGGGATTTTTTCAAAAAAATCTTTTTCTGCCGGTTAAGTTGTCGAGGGCTGATTTCTTGTCCTGTGATAAAAAGCCTTCTGTTTCAACCGCCAAACCTCTCATGGGAGCATTTGCAACGGTTTGGCACCATTTTTGAGTGAATTCCCTACAGTCAGATTTTTTATGAAATTGTGACCCCGGGGCTAAGGGATTTTTTCAGAAAAATCTTTTTCTGCCGGTGAAGTTGTCGAGGGCTGATTTTTTGGCCTTTGATAAAAAGCCTTCTGTTTCGACTGCAAAACGTCTCAGGGGAGCATTTGCAACCGTTTGGCACCATTTTGGAGTGAATTGCCGAAAGTCAGATTTTTGCTGAAATTGTGACCCCGGGGCTTAGGGATTTTTTCAAAAAAATCTTTTTCTGCCGGTTAAGTTGTCGAGGGCTGATTTCTTGTCCTGTGATAAAAAGCCTTCTGTTTCAACCGCCAAACCTCTCAGGGGAGCATTTGCAATGGTTTGGCACCATTTTTTAGTGAATTGCCGAAAGTCAGATTTTAGATGAAATTGTGACCCCGGGGCTTAGGGATTTTTTCAAAAAAATCTTTTTCTGCCGGTTAAGTTGTCGAGGGCTGATTTCTTGTCCTGTAATAAAAAGCCTTCTGTTTCGACCGCCAAACCTCTCAGGGGACATTTGCAACGGTTTGGAGCCATTTTGGAGTGAATTGCCGAAAGTCAGATTTTTGCTGAAATTGTGACCCCGGGGCTTAGGGATTTTTTCAAAAAAATGTTTTTCTGCCGGTTAAGTTGTCAAGGGCTGATTTCCTTTCCTGTGATAAAAAGCCTTCTGTTTCGACCGCCAAACCTCTCAGGGAAGCATTTGCAACCGATTGGCACCATTTTTGAGTGAATTGCCGAAAGTCAGATTTTTGCTGAAATTGTGACCCCGGGCCTTAGAGATTTTTTCAAAAAAATCTTTTTCTGCCGGTTGAGTTGTCGAGGGCTGATTTCTTGTCCTGTGATAAAAAGCCTTCTGTTTCGACTGCCAAACCTCTCATGGGAGCATTTGCAATGGTTTGGCAGCATTTTTTAGTGAATTCCCGAAAGTCAGATTTTTTATGAAATTGTGACCCCGGGCCTTAGGGATTTTTTCAAAAAAATCTTTTTCTGCCGGTTAAGTTGTCGAGGGCTGATTTCTTTTTCTGTGATTAAAAGCCTTCTGTTTCGACACCAAACCTCTCATGGGAGCATTTGCAACCGTTTGGCACCATTTTTGACTGAATTGCCGAAAGTCAGATTTTTGCTGAAATTGTGACCCCGGGCCTTAGGGATTTTTTCAAAAAAATCTTTTTCTGCCGGTTAAGTTGTCGAGGGCTGATTTCTTGTCCTGTGATAAAAAGCCTTCTGTTTCAACCGCCAAACCTCTCAGGGGAGCATTTGCAACCGTTTGGCACCATTTTGGAGTGAATTGCCGAAAGTCAGATTTTTGATGAAATTGTGACCCCGGGCCTTAGGGATTTATTTAAAAAAATCTTTTTCTGCCGGTTAAGTTGTCGAGGGCAGATTTCTTGGCCTGTGATAAAAATCCTTCTGTTTCGACCGCGAAACCTCTCATGGGAGCATTTGCAACCGTTTGGCACCATTTTGGAGTGAATTGCCGAAAGTCAGATTTTTGCTGAAATTGTGACTCCGGGACTTAGCGATTTTTTCAAAAAAAACTTTTTCTGCCGGTTAAGTTGTCGAGGGCTGATTTCTTTTTCTGTGATTAAAAGCCTTCTGTTTCGACCGCCAAACCTCTCATGGGAGCATTTGCAACCGTTTGGCACCATTTTTGACTGAATTGCCGAAAGTCAGATTTTTGCTGAAATTGTGACCCCGGGCCTTAGGGATTTTTTCAAAAAAATCTTTTTCTGCCGGTTAAGTTGTCGAGGGCTGATTTCTTGTCCTGTGATAAAAAGCCTTCTGTTTCAACCGCCAAACCTCTCATGGGAGCATTTGCAACGGTTTGGCACCATTTTTGAGTGAATTCCCTACAGTCAGATTTTTTATGAAATTGTGACCCCGGGGCTAAGGGATTTTTTCAGAAAAATCTTTTTCTGCCGGTGAAGTTGTCGAGGGCTGATTTTTTGGCCTTTGATAAAAAGCCTTCTGTTTCGACTGCAAAACGTCTCAGGGGAGCATTTGCAACCGTTTGGCACCATTTTGGAGTGAATTGCCGAAAGTCAGATTTTTGCTGAAATTGTGACCCCGGGGCTTAGGGATTTTTTCAAAAAAATCTTTTTCTGCCGGTTAAGTTGTCGAGGGCTGATTTCTTGTCCTGTGATAAAAAGCCTTCTGTTTCAACCGCCAAACCTCTCAGGGGAGCATTTGCAATGGTTTGGCACCATTTTTTAGTGAATTGCCGAAAGTCAGATTTTAGATGAAATTGTGACCCCGGGGCTTACGGATTTTTTCAAAAAAATCTTTTTCTGCCGGTTAAGTTGTCGAGGGCTGATTTCTTGTCCTGTAATAAAAAGCCTTCTGTTTCGACCGCCAAACCTCTCAGGGGACATTTGCAACGGTTTGGAGCCATTTTGGAGTGAATTGCCGAAAGTCAGATTTTTGCTGAAATTGTGACCCCGGGGCTTAGGGATTTTTTCAAAAAAATGTTTTTCTGCCGGTTAAGTTGTCAAGGGCTGATTTCCTTTCCTGTGATAAAAAGCCTTCTGTTTGAACCGCCTAACCTCTCAGGGGAGCATTTGCAATGGTTTGGCACCATTTTTGAGTGAATTACCAAAAGTCAGATTTTAGATGAAATTGTGACCCCGGGGCTTAGGGATTTTTTCAAAAAAATCTTTTTCTGCCGGTTAAGTTGTCGAGGGCTGATTTCTTGTCCTGTGATAAAAAGCCTTCTGTTTCGACCGCCAAACCTCTCAGGGAAGCATTTGCAACCGATTGGCACCATTTTTGAGTGAATTGCCGAAAGTCAGATTTTTGCTGAAATTGTGACCCCGGGCCTTAGAGATTTTTTCAAAAAAATCTTTTTCTGCCGGTTGAGTTGTCGAGGGCTGATTTCTTGTCCTGTGATAAAAAGCCTTCTGTTTCGACTGCCAAACCTCTCATGGGAGCATTTGCAATGGTTTGGCAGCATTTTTTAGTGAATTCCCGAAAGTCAGATTTTTTATGAAATTGTGACCCCGGGCCTTAGGGATTTTTTCAAAAAAATCTTTTTCTGCCGGTTAAGTTGTCGAGGGCTGATTTCTTTTTCTGTGATTAAAAGCCTTCTGTTTCGACACCAAACCTCTCATGGGAGCATTTGCAACCGTTTGGCACCATTTTTGACTGAATTGCCGAAAGTCAGATTTTTGCTGACATTGTGACCCCGGGCCTTAGGGATTTTTTCAAAAAAATCTTTTTCTGCCGGTTAAGTTGTCGAGGGCTGATTTCTTGTCCTGTGATAAAAAGCCTTCTGTTTCAACCGCCAAACCTCTCATGGGAGCATTTGCAACGGTTTGGCACCATTTTTGAGTGAATTCCCTACAGTCAGATTTTTTATGAAATTGTGACCCCGGGGCTAAGGGATTTTTTCAGAAAAATCTTTTTCTGCCGGTGAAGTTGTCGAGGGCTGATTTTTTGGCCTTTGATAAAAAGCCTTCTGTTTCGACTGCAAAACGTCTCAGGGGAGCATTTGCAACCGTTTGGCACCATTTTGGAGTGAATTGCCGAAAGTCAGATTTTTGCTGAAATTGTGACCCCGGGGCTTAGGGATTTTTTCAAAAAAATCTTTTTCTGCCGGTTAAGTTGTCGAGGGCTGATTTCTTGTCCTGTGATAAAAAGCCTTCTGTTTCAACCGCCAAACCTCTCAGGGGAGCATTTGCAATGGTTTGGCACCATTTTTTAGTGAATTGCCGAAAGTCAGATTTTAGATGAAATTGTGACCCCGGGGCTTAGGGATTTTTTCAAAAAAATCTTTTTCTGCCGGTTAACTTGTCGAGGGCTGATTTCTTGTCCTGTAATAAAAAGCCTTCTGTTTCGACCGCCAAACCTCTCAGGGGACATTTGCAACGGTTTGGAGCCATTTTGGAGTGAATTGCCGAAAGTCAGATTTTTGCTGAAATTGTGACCCCGGGGCTTAGGGATTTTTTCAAAAAAATGTTTTTCTGCCGGTTAAGTTGTCAAGGGCTGATTTCCTTTCCTGTGATAAAAAGCCTTCTGTTTGAACCGCCTAACCTCTCAGGGGAGCATTTGCAATGGTTTGGCACCATTTTTGAGTGAATTACCAAAAGTCAGATTTTAGATGAAATTGTGACCCCGGGGCTTAGGGATTTTTTCAAAAAAATCTTTTTCTGCCGGTTAAGTTGTCGAGGGCTGATTTCTTGTCCTGTGATAAAAAGCCTTCTGTTTCGACCGCCAAACCTCTCAGGGAAGCATTTGCAACCGATTGGCACCATTTTTGAGTAAATTGCCGAAAGTCAGATTTTTGCTGAAATTGTGACCCCGGGCCTTAGAGATTTTTTCAAAAAAATCTTTTTCTGCCGGTTGAGTTGTCGAGGGCTGATTTCTTGTCCTGTGATAAAAAGCCTTCTGTTTCGACTGCCAAACCTCTCATGGGAGCATTTGCAATGGTTTGGCAGCATTTTTTAGTGAATTCCCGAAAGTCAGATTTTTTATGAAATTGTGACCCCGGGCCTTAGGGATTTTTTCAAAAAAATCTTTTTCTGCCGGTTAAGTTGTCGAGGGCTGATTTCTTTTTCTGTGATTAAAAGCCTTCTGTTTCGACACCAAACCTCTCATGGGAGCATTTGCAACCGTTTGGCACCATTTTTGACTGAATTGCCGAAAGTCAGATTTTTGCTGAAATTGTGACCCCGGGCCTTAGGGATTTTTTCAAAAAAATCTTTTTCTGCCGGTTAAGTTGTCGAGGGCTGATTTCTTGTCCTGTGATAAAAAGCCTTCTGTTTCAACCGCCAAACCTCTCAGGGGAGCATTTGCAATGGTTTGGCACCATTTTGGAGTGAATTGCCGAAAGTCAGATTTTTGCTGAAATTGTGACTCCGGGACTTAGGGATTTTTTCAAAAAAATCTTTTTCTGCCGGTTAAGTTGTCGAGGGCTGATTTCTTTTTCTGTGATTAAAAGCCTTCTGTTTCGACCGCCAAACCTCTCATGGGAGCATTTGCAACCGTTTGGCAACATTTTTGACTGAATTGCCGAAAGTCAGATTTTTGCTGAAATTGTGACCCCGGGCCTTAGGGATTTTTTCAAAAAAATCTTTTTCTGCCGGTTAAGTTGTCGAGGGCTGATTTCTTGTCCTGTGATAAAAAGCCTTCTGTTTCAACCGCCAAACCTCTCATGGGAGCATTTGCAACGGTTTGGCACCATTTTTGAGTGAATTCCCGACAGTCAGATTTTTTATGAAATTGTGACCCCGGGGCTAAGGGATTTTTTCAGAAAAATCTTTTTCTGCCGGTGAAGTTGTCGAGGGCTGATTTTTTGGCCTTTGATAAAAAGCCTTCTGTTTCGACTGCAAAACGTCTCAGGGGAGCATTTGCAACCGTTTGGCACCATTTTGGAGTGAATTGCCGAAAGTCAGATTTTTGCTGAAATTGTGACCCCGGGGCTTAGGGATTTTTTCAAAAAAATCTTTTTCTGCCGGTTAAGTTGTCGAGGGCTGATTTCTTGTCCTGTGATAAAAAGCCTTCTGTTTCAACCGCCAAACCTCTCAGGGGAGCATTTGCAATGGTTTGGCACCATTTTTTAGTAAATTGCCGAAAGTCAGATTTTAGATGAAATTGTGACCCCGGGGCTTAGGGATGTTTTCAAAAAAATCTTTTTCTGCCGGTTAAGTTGTCGAGGGCTGATTTCTTGTCCTTTAATAAAAAGCCTTCTGTTTCGACCGCCAAACCTCTCAGGGGAGCATTTGCAACGGTTTGGAGCCATTTTGGAGTGAATTGCCGAAAGTCAGATTTTTGCTGAAATTGTGACCCCGGGGCTTTGGGACTTTTTCAAAAAAATGTTTTTCTGCCGGTTAAGTTGTCAAGGGCTGATTTCCTTTCCTGTGATAAAAAGCCTTCTGTTTGAACCGCCAAACCTCTCAGGGGAGCATTTGCAATGGTTTGGCACCATTTTTGAGTGAATTGCCAAAAGTCAGATTTTAGATGAAATTGTGACCCCGGGGCTTAGGGATTTTTTCAAAAAAATCTTTTTCTGCCGGTTAAGTTGTCGAGGGCTGATTTCTTGTCCTGTGATAAAAAGCCTTCTGGTTCGACCGCCAAACCTCTCAGGGAAGCATTTGCAACCGATTGGCACCATTTTTGAGTGAATTGCCGAAAGTCAGATTTTTGCTGAAATTGTGACCCCGGGCCTTAGAGATTTTTTCAAAAAAATCTTTTTCTGCCGGTTGAGTTGTCGAGGGCTGATTTCTTGTCCTGTGATAAAAAGCCTTCTGTTTCAACAACCAAACCTCTCAGGGGAGCATTTGCAACCGTTTGGCACCATTTTGCATTTAATTGCCGAAAGTCAGATTTTTTATGACAGTGTAACCCCGGGGCTTATGGATTTTTTCAAAAAAATCTTTTTCTGCCGGTTAAGTTGTCGAGGGCTGATTTCTTGTCCTGTGATAAAAAGCCTTCTGTTTCAACCGCCATACCTCTCAGGGGAGCATTTGCAACGGATTGGCACCATTTTGGAGTGAATTGCCAAAACTCAGATTTTTGATGAAATTGTGACCCCGGGCCTTAGGGATTTATTTAAAAAAATCTTTTTCTGCCGGTTAAGTTGTCGAGGGCTGATTTTTTGGCCTGTGATAAAAATCCTTCTGTTTCGACCGCGAAACCTCTCATGGGAGCATTTGCAACCGTTTGGCACCATTTTGGAGTGAATTGCCGAAAGTCAGATTTTTGCTGAAATTGTGACCCCGGGGCTTAGGGATTTTTTCAAAAAAATCTTTTTCTGCCGGTTAAGTTGTCGAGGGCTGATTTCTTGTCCTGTGATAAAAAGCCTTCTGTTTCAACCGCCAAACCTCTCAGGGGAGCATTTGCTATGGTTTGGCACCATTTTTTAGTGAATTGCCGAAAGTCAGATTTTAGATGAAATTGTGACCCCGGGGCTTAGGGATTTTTTCAAAAAAATCTTTTTCTGCCGGTTAAGTTGTCGAGGGCTGATTTCTTGTCCTGTAATAAAAAGCCTTCTGTTTCGACCGCCAAACCTCTCAGGGGACATTTGCAACGGTTTGGAGCCATTTTGGAGTGAATTGCCGAAAGTCAGATTTTTGCTGAAATTGTGACCCCGGGCCTTAGAGATTTTTTCAAAAAAATCTTTTTCTGCCGGTTAAGTTGTCGAGGGCTGATTTCTTTTTCTGTGATTAAAAGCCTTCTGTTTCGACACCAAACCTCTCATGGGAGCATTTGCAACCGTTTGGCACCATTTTTGACTGAATTGCCGAAAGTCAGATTTTTGCTGAAATTGTGACCCCGGGCCTTAGGGATTTTTTCAAAAAAATCTTTTTCTGCCGGTTAAGTTGTCGAGGGCTGATTTCTTGTCCTATGATAAAAAGCCTTCTGTTTCAACCGCCAAACCTCTCAGGGGAGCATTTGCAATGGTTTGGCACCATTTTGGAGTGAATTGCCGAAAGTCAGATTTTTGCTGAAATTGTGACTCCGGGACTTAGGGATTTTTTCAAAAAAATCTTTTTCTGCCGGTTAAGTTGTCGAGGGCTGATTTCTTTTTCTGTGATTAAAAGCCTTCTGTTTCGACCGCCAAACCTCTCATGGGAGCATTTGCAACCGTTTGGCACCATTTTTGACTGAATTGCCGAAAGTCAGATTTTTGCTGAAATTGTGACCCCGGGCCTTAGGGATTTTTTCAAAAAAATCTTTTTCTGCCGGTTAAGTTGTCGAGGGCTGATTTCTTGTCCTGTGATAAAAAGCCTTCTGTTTCAACCGCCAAACCTGTTATGTACTGAGTTGAATAGGATCCTAACTGTAGCAGTCTGATTGGTCCTAGAACAATAGGATCCAAAAGGCAGCAGTCTGATTGGTCCTAGAACAATACAGCAGTATGATTGGTTGGCAGGAACCACCCAATCCTGCTCCAGATAGAAGTGAATCCACAACCTGATTGGCTTACAGTAGAATTCCAGAATTAGCCAATCATGTGCAGCCCATTGTGTAAATAATGTATATAAAGCAGATACTGTGAGGGGACATTTATTCATTCCTCCTCACCACTATGAGCTGAATAAAGAGCATGAAATCACTTTGCGACTCTGAGTATATTTCACTGGCGACGAAGGTGGGATCCCGCTGAGCTGACTGCCACACACAGCACCGCAGCACCGCCAACTGCCGCACCGCTGCCTCGCACCGTGTATCCAGGCTTCAGCTCCGGGGCACAAGGAACTCAGAATGGCAGCCAACAGCAGCTTCTCCCCATTCAACCCAGCATCTGGAGACTGGGAAGCGTACGCCTCCCGTTTCACCTTCCTCCTAGAAGCCAAAGGGGTCACCGACGAAGAAGACGCCAAGAAGAGGGCGATATTCTTCAGCGTCTGCGGAGTGGAGACGTTTGAAATCGCCCGGGCTCTCCTTGCGCCTGAAGACGTCGCTACTGTTCCATACAAAACAATAATGGAACAGCTGAAGGGGCACTTTTCGCCGCAGCCCTCAGTGGTGGCTCGTCGAAATGCCTTCTACGCAAAGCGGCAAGCCCCTGGGGAAACCATAACTGGGTTTGTGACCTCTCTCCGCCAAGCCGCCCGGTTCTGCAACTTCTCAGAGCTGGAGAACATGCTTCGTGACCGCCTCGTCGGTGGCCTGAAGGATGAGAAGCTGCAACGACGCCTCTACGCTAAGAAGGACCTAACGTTCCAGGTCGCTCTGGAGGAGGCCCTGGCAACAGAAGCTGCCGAGAGGTCGACCCAAGAGGCACGGCCGAGCCTGCCATCCCAACCGAGGGTCCACCATGAAGACCTCACCGACGACTCAGGATCCGACAGGGAGGAGGTGCACCGAGTACAGCAGCGCACTCAAGCAGCGCACAGACCACAGCTGCCTCGACGAGAAGGAGGGAACTGCGCAAGCTGCGGGGAGAGTCACGAGAGGAGGACCTGCCGTTTCCGCAACGCAGAGTGCAGGCAGTGCAGAAAATCGGGACACATCGCCCGGGTGTGTCGGGCTCGGCCCACCCGACACCAGGCATCAGATGACCAATCCAAGAGCCCCAGGTCCCGGGGCCCAACGCACCAAGGCAACTCGACGGAGCTCACGGACTTCCAGGTATACCAGTTGCCCCACCCCAACGTAGAGAAAATTTATGTAGAGGTACAGATAGAGGGGGCCCCATGCCGCATGGAGCTTGACACGGGTTCAACTCTATCCATAATCTCGGCAAGGACCTTAAGGAAACTGTGTCCCACTGGGGGTCCCAAACTCAGGCCGGCCCCATTCACCCTCCGGGACTTCCAGAAACGTAAGGTCCCCACAATGGGGGTGGGGACCTTCAGGGTGCAATACCGAGGGCGGACGCGGCAACTGGACTTGCTTGTGGTCAAGGGCCCCTACATTAGCTTACTGGGATTGGCATGGTTTGGACCACTGGGGCTAGCTGTCACCGGGGTGAACCACACTAGCTTACAAGTGGACGTGGACGCCATATGCAAGGAATTTCCAGGGGTTTTCGATGGGAAATTGGGACAGTATACGGGCCCCCCCATTGCGCTACAGCTTGACCCCGCAGTACGACCGGTCAGGCTCAAGGCCCGCCGGGTCCCGTTCGCCTTGAAACCCCGTATAGACGAGGAATTGGACCGACTCGTAGAGCAAGGAGTGCTGGAGCCGGTGCCTAATGCTCCCTGGGAAACCCCAATCGTCACACCCGTCAAGCCTAATGGTTCGGTCCGCATCTGCGCAGACTACAAATGTACCATAAACAAGGCCCTCACGGCCCACGCATACCCAGTGCCAGTGGTCAGCCATGTCCTTGCCACCCTGGCTGGGTCGAAAATTTTTGGCAAGCTGGACTTGGCCCAAGCATATCAACAGCTGCCAGTAGATGAGGCCACAGCAGAGGCACAGACGATTGTGACGCACAGAGGAGCGTTCAGGGTAAAGCGGCTGCAATTCGGTGTCAGCGTGGCACCAGGCATATTCCAGAATATAATGGACTCTCTCCTTAAAGGGATTCCTGGCGTCACCCCCTTCTTCGATGATGTGTTGATTGCCGGCCCCACACCAGAGGAGTTTGAGGACCGCCTCCGCACCGTTCTGCACCGTTTCCAGACGGCGGGTCTCAAGGTGAAGCGGGAAAAATGTCTACTAGGAGTGCCTCAGGTGGACTTTCTGGGATTTATGGTGGACGCAGAAGGGGTCCACCCGACTGGGGACAAGGTACGGGCCATTTGTGATGCCCCAGCGCCCAAGAGCAAGACTGAACTTCAGGCCTTCTTGGGACTATTGAACTTTTACCATTCCTTCCTTCCCCACAAGGCGGCGGTAGCGGAGCCCCTACACAGACTCCTGGACAAGCGGGCCCCTTGGGTGTGGGGCCAGCGCCAGGAGGCCGCATTCCAGGCAGTCAAGGACTTGCTTGTCTCAAACTCGGTCTTGGCACACTTCGACGAGAGGCTGCCGGTGGTGCTAGCATGCGACGCCTCACCCTATGGCATTGGAGCTGTCCTGGGGCACCAACTCCCGGATGGAAGAGAGGTACCGGTGGCGTACTTTTCCCAGACACTCAACACAACCGAGCGGAACTACTCGCAAATCGACAAGGAGGGTCTGGCAATCGTAAAGGGAGTAAAAAAATTCCATGATTTCTTGTACGGGCGGCCCTTCACCGTGGTGACTGACCACAAGCCGTTGCTTGGCTTGTTTGCCCCCGAAAAGCAGACCCCCCAAGTGCTGTCTCCTCGCGTCCTCAGGTGGTCAATTTTCCTTGCCAGCTACCAGTATGCACTGATTCACCGACCTGGGAAGGCGATGGGCCATGCGGACGCCCTCAGCAGGCTACCACTACCGGAAACAGGCCCTGACCCAGCACCTGCACAAGAGGTTATGAGCCTGGAGCTGCTTCCCGACCGCCCCATTCAGGCACAAGAAGTTGCACACCATTCCAAGAAAGATAGGGTCATCTCCCGGGTCCTGGACTGGGTGTGGAGGGGATGGCCCAGCAGCAGCCCCGGGCCAGAATTCGCCGGCTACACAACCCGCAAACATGAACTGTCGGCCCACAAGGGGTGCCTGTTATGGGGAAGCAGAGTCGTTGTTCCCCAGCCCCTCTGCAAAAGGGTCCTCACAGCCCTACACGAGACACATCCAGGGGTAGTAAGAATGAAGGCCCTTGCCAGGAGTTATGTGTGGTGGCCGGGGATCGATGGAGAGATAGAGGCCTGGGTCAAACACTGCCAGGCCTGCCAAGAATCCCGCCCAGACCCCCCAAGGGCCCCAGTCCAGTCCTGGGAGTCCGCCCGAGCACCATGGTCACGCCTGCATGTGGATTTCGCTGGCCCCTTTCAGGGGAAAACATTCTTCATAGTGGTGGACTCCTACACCAAATGGCTGGAAGTCGCACTGGTACCGTCCACTTCCACGTCCGCAGCCATCCGGGTACTGCGCAGGCTGTTTGCAACCCACGGGCTCCCTGACACTCTCGTCTCAGACAACGGGACTGCATTTACGTCAGGAGAATTCCAAACCTTCACAGCGCAGAACGCCATCCGCCACATCCGTTCGGCGCCGTTCCACCCTGCCACCAATGGCCAAGCAGAACGCATGGTGCGGACCACCAAGGACACCCTTCGCCGCATGACGCAAGGGGACTGGGAGTACCGCCTTGCCACATTCCTTCTAGCACAGCACAGCACCCCCAGCTCAACGACTGGCCGGAGCCCCGCTGAACTACTAATGGGTCGGCGCCTTGCAATCAGATTGGACCGCCTTCACCCCGATAGAGCTCAGGATGAGGTAGTGGTGGGGGAAGGCAGGAACCCCCGGACCTTCGAGGCCCAGGACCCAGTGTACGCAAAGAATTTTGGGGCAGGCCCAGAATGGGTACCCGCCACAATCACCAGGGTCACTGGCCCCGTGTCGTACGAGGTGCTAACGGATGGGGGGCAATGCTGGCGCCGCCACTGCGACCAGATACGGCGACGATTCCCGGGAGAAAACCAGGAGGAGGACAGGTCAGAGGAGTCCCAAGGGAACAGCGGGGCAGTGAGGCCCATAGAGCAGGAGGGGCCAGCAGGAGAGGCAGAATCAGTAAATACAGAGAGGACCCGTGAGGCCGAAAGGACACCGGAACCAGAACCACGACTGAGCGAGCCGGTTGCACCAGACCAAACAGCCGCATCACAGCCAGCATCCTTGGAACACGAGCCAGAACCCGGAGCCCGGACCAGGGAACACCCCAGGCCACAACGCACACGTAGGCCGCCGGCATACCTTGAGGACTATGAATGCGACCTCCCGGGCAGGACTGGAACTTAGAGGGGAGGGGTGTTATGTACTGAGTTGAATAGGATCCAAACTGTAGCAGTCTGATTGGTCCTAGAACAATAGGATCCAAAAGGCAGCAGTCTGATTGGTCCTAGAACAATACAGCAGTATGATTGGTTGGCAGGAACCACCCAATCCTGCTCCAGATAGAAGTGAATCCACAACCTGATTGGCTTACAGTAGAATTCCAGAATTAGCCAATCATGTGCAGCCCATTGTGTAAATAATGTATATAAAGCAGATACTGTGAGGGGACATTTATTCATTCCTCCTCACCACTATGAGCTGAATAAAGAGCATGAAATCACTTTGCGACTCTGAGTATATTTCAAAACCTCTCATGGGAGCATTTGCAACGGTTTGGCACCATTTTTGAGTGAATTCCCGACAGTCAGATTTTTTATGAAATTGTGACCCCGGGGCTAAGGGATTTTTTCAGAAAAATCTTTTTCTGCCGGTGAAGTTGTCGAGGGCTGATTTTTTGGCCTTTGATAAAAAGCCTTCTGTTTCGACTGCAAAACGTCTCAGGGGAGCATTTGCAACCGTTTGGCACCATTTTGGAGTGAATTGCCGAAAGTCAGATTTTTGCTGAAATTGTGACCCCGGGGCTTAGGGATTTTTTCAAAAATATCTTTTTCTGCCGGTTAAGTTGTCGAGGGCTGATTTCTTGTCCTGTGATAAAAAGCCTTCTGTTTCAACCGCCAAACCTCTCAGGGGAGCATTTGCAATGGTTTGGCACCATTTTTTAGTAAATTGCCGAAAGTCAGATTTTAGATGAAATTGTGACCCCGGGGCTTAGGGATTTTTTCAAAAAAATCTTTTTCTGCCGGTTAAGTTGTCGAGGGCTGATTTCTTGTCCTTTAATAAAAAGCCTTCTGTTTCGACCGCCAAACCTCTCAGGGGAGCATTTGCAACGGTTTGGAGCCATTTTGGAGTGAATTGCCGAAAGTCAGATTTTTGCTGAAATTGTGACCCCGGGGCTTAGGGATTTTTTCAAAAAAATGTTTTTCTGCCGGTTAAGTTGTCAAGGGCTGATTTCCTTTCCTGTGATAAAAAGCCTTCTGTTTGAACCGCCAAACCTCTCAGGGGAGCATTTGCAATGGTTTGGCACCATTTTTGAGTGAATTGCCAAAAGTCAGATTTTAGATGAAATTGTGACCCCGGGGCTTAGGGGTTTTTTCAAAAAAATCTTTTTCTGCCGGTTAAGTTGTCGAGGGCTGATTTCTTGTCCTGTGATAAAAAGCCTTCTGGTTCGACCGCCAAACCTCTCAGGGAAGCATTTGCAACCGATTGGCACCATTTTTGAGTGAATTGCCGAAAGTCAGATTTTTGCTGAAATTGTGACCCCGGGCCTTAGAGATTTTTTCAAAAAAATCTTTTTCTGCCGGTTGAGTTGTCGAGGGCTGATTTCTTGTCCTGTGATAAAAAGCCTTCTGTTTCGACTGCCAAACCTCTCATGGGAGCATTTGCAATGGTTTGGCAGCATTTTTTAGTGAATTCCCGAAAGTCAGATTTTTTATGAAATTGTGACCCCGGGCCTTAGGGATTTTTTCAAAAAAATCTTTTTCTGCCGGTTAAGTTGTCTAGGGCTGATTTCTTTTTCTGTGATTAAAAGCCTTCTGTTTCGACCGCCAAACCTCTCATGGGAGCATTTGCAACCGTTTGGCAACATTTTTGACTGAATTGCCGAAAGTCAGATTTTTGCTGAAATTGTGACCCCGGGCCTTAGGGATTTTTTCAAAAAAATCTTTTTCTGCCGGTTAAGTTGTCGAGGGCTGATTTCTTTTTCTGTGATTAAAAGCCTTCTGTTTCGACCGCCAAACCTCTCATGGGAGCATTTGCAACCGTTTGGCACCATTTTTGACTGAATTGCCGAAAGTCAGATTTTTGCTGAAATTGTGACCCCGGGCCTTAGGGATTTTTTCAAAAAAATCTTTTTCTGCCGGTTAAGTTGTCGAGGGCTGATTTCTTGTCCTGTGATAAAAAGCCTTCTGTTTCAACCGCCAAACCTCTCATGGGAGCATTTGCAACGGTTTGGCACCATTTTTGAGTGAATTCCCGACAGTCAGATTTTTTATGAAATTGTGACCCCGGGGCTAAGGGATTTTTTCAGAAAAATCTTTTTCTGCCGGTGAAGTTGTCGAGGGCTGATTTCTTGTCCTGTGATAAAAAGCCTTCTGTTTCAACCGCCAAACCTCTCAGGGGAGCATTTGCAATGGTTTGGCACCATTTTGGAGTGAATTGCCGAAAGTCAGATTTTTGCTGAAATTGTGACTCCGGGACTTAGGGATTTTTTCAAAAAAATCTTTTTCTGCCGGTTAAGTTGTCGAGGGCTGATTTCTTTTTCTGTGATTAAAAGCCTTCTGTTTCGACCGCCAAACCTCTCATGGGAGCATTTGCAACCGTGTGGCACCATTTTTGACTGAATTGCCGAAAGTCAGATTTTTGCTGAAATTGTGACCCCGGGCCTTAGGGATTTTTTCAAAAAAATCTTTTTCTGCCGGTTGAGTTGTCGAGGGCTGATTTCTTGTCCTGTGATAAAAAGCCTTCTGTTCCGACTGCCAAACCTCTCAGGGGAGCATTTGCAATGGTTTGGCACCATTTTTTAGTGAATTCCCGAAAGTCAGATTTTTTATGAAATTGTGACCCCGGGCCTTAGGGATTTTTTCAAAAAAATCTTTTTCTGCCGGTTAAGTTGTCGAGGGCTGATTTCTTTTCCTGTGATAAAAAGCCTTCTGTTTCGACAGCCAAACCTCTCAGGGGAGCATTTGCAACCGTTTGGCACCATTTTTGACTGAATTGCCGAAAGTCAGATTTTTGCTGAAATTGTGACCCCGGGGCTTAGGGATATTTTCAAAAAAATCTTTTTCTGCCGGTTGAGTTGTCGAGGGCTGATTTCTTGTCCTGTGATAAAAAGCCTTCTGTTTCGACTGCCAAACCTCTCATGGGAGCATTTGCAACGGTTTGGCACCATTTTTTAGTGAATTCCCGAAAGTCAGATTTTTTATGAAATTGTGACCTCGGGCCTTAGGGATTTTTTCAAAAAAATGTTTTTCTGCCGGTTAAGTTGTCGATGGCTGATTTCTTTTCCTGTGATAAAAAGCCTTCTGTTTCGACAGCCAAACCTCTCATGGGAGCATTTGCAACCGTTTGGCACCATTTTTTAGTGAATTGCCGAAAGTCAGATTTTTGATGAAATTGTGACCCCGGGGCTTAGGGATTTTATCAAAAAAATCTTTTTCTGCCGGTTAAGTTGGCGAGGGCTGATTTCTTGTCCTGTGATAAAAAGCCTTCTGTTTCGACCGCCAAACCTCTCATGGGAGCATTTGCAATGGTTTGGCACCATTTTTGAGTGAATTGCCTAAAGTCAGATTTTTGCTGAAATTGTGACCCCGGGACTTAGGCATTTTTTCAAAAAAATCTTTTTCTGTCGGTTGAGTTTTCGAGGGCTGATTTCTTTTCCTCTGATAAAAAGCCTTCTGTTTCGACCGCCAAACCTCTCAGGTGAGCATTTGCAACCGTTTGGAGCCATTTTGGAGTGAATTGCCGAAAGTCAGATTTTTGATGAAATTGTGACCCCGGGGATTTAGGCATTTTTTCAAAAAAATCTTTTTCTGTCGGTTGAGTTGTCGAGGGCTGATTTCTTTTCCTGTGATAAAAAGCCTTCTGTTTCGACTGCCAAACGTCTCAGGGGAGCATTTGCAACCGTTTGGCACCATTTTTGAGTGAATTCCCGAAAGTCAGATTTTTTATGAAATTGTGACCCCGGGCCTTAGGGATTTTTTCAAAAAAATCTTTTTCTGCCGGTTAAGTTGTCGAGGGCTGATTTCTTGTCCTGTGATAAAAAGCCTTCTGTTTCGACCGCCAAACCTCTCAGGGGAGCATTTGCAACCGTTTGGAGCCATTTTGGAGTGAATTGCCGAAAGTCAGATTTTTGCTGAAATTGTGACCCCGGGGCTTAGGCATTTTTTCAAAAAAATCTTTTTCTGCCGGTTAATTTGTCGAGGGCTGATTTCTTGTCCTGTGATAAAAAGCCTTCTGTTTCGACCGCCAAACCTCTCAGGGGAGCATTTGCAATGGTTTGGCACCATTTTGGAGTGAATTGCCGAAAGTCAGATTTTTTATGAAATTGTGACCCCGGGGCTTAGGGATTTTTTCAAAAAAATCTTTTTCTGCTGGTTAATTTGTCGAGGCCTGATTTCTTGTCCTGTGATAAAAAGCCTTCTGTTTCGACCGCCAAACCTCTCAGGGGAGCATTTGCAACGGTTTGGCACCATTTTTGACTGAATTGCCGAAAGTCAGATTTTTGCTGAAATTGTGACCATGGGGCTTAGGGATTTTTTTCAAAAAAATCTTTTTCTGCCGGTTAAGTTGTCGAGGGCTGATTTCTTTTCCTGTGATAAAAAGCCTTCTGTTTCGACTGCCAAACCTCTCATGGGAGCATTTGCAAACGTTTTGCAACATTTTGCATTTAATTGCCGAAAGTCAGATTTTTTATGACAGTGTGACCCCCGGGGCTTAGGGATTTTTTCAAAAAAACCTTTTTCTGCCAGTTAAGTTGTCGAGGGCAGATTTCTTGTCCTTTGAAAAAAATCCTTCTGTTTCGACCGCCAAACCTCTCAGGGGAGCATTTGCAAACGTTTTGCAACATTTTGCATTTAATTGCCGAAAGTCAGATTTTTGATGAAATTGTGACCCCCGGGGCTTAGGGATTTTTTCAAAAAAACCTTTTTCTGCCAGTTAAGTTGTCGAGGGCAGATTTCTTGTCCTTTGATAAAAATCCTTCTGTTTCGACCGCCAAACCTCTCAGGGGAGCATTTGCAACCGTTTGGAGCCATTTTGGAGTGAATTGCCGAAAGTCAGATTTTTGATGAAATTGTGACCCCGGGGCTTAGGGATTTTTTCAAAAAAATCTTTTTCTGCCGGTTAAGTTGTTGAGGGCTGATTTTCTTTCCTGTGATAAAAAGCCTTCTGTTTCGACCGCCAAACCTCTCAGGGGAGCATTTGCAACCGTTTGGCACCATTTTGGAGTGAATTGCCGAAAGTCAGATTTTTGCTGAAATTGTGACCCCGGGGCTTACGGATTTTTTCAAAAAAATCTTTTTCTGCCGGTTAAGTTGTTGAGGGCTGATTTCTTGTCCTATGATAAAATGCCTTCTGTTTCAACCGCCATACCTCTCAGGGGAGCATTTGCAACGGATTGGCACCATTTTGGAGTGAATTGCCGAAAGTCAGATTTTTGATGAAATTGTGACCCTGGGACTTAGGGATTTTTTTAAAAAAACCTTTTTCTGCCGGTTAAGTTGTCGAGGGCTGATTTCTTGTCCTGTGATAAAAAGCCTTCTGTTTCAACCGCCAAACCTCTCAGGGGAGCATTTGCAACGCTTTGGCACCATTTTTGAGTGAATTGCCGGAAGTCAGATTTTGCTGAAATTGTGACCCCGGGGCTTAGGGATTTTTTTAAAAAAATCTTTTTCTGCCGGTTAAGTTGTTGAGGGCTGATTTCTTGTCCTGTTATAAAGTGCCTTCTGTTTCAACCGCCATACCTCTCAGGGGAGCATTTGCAACGGATTGGCACCATTTTTAGTGAATTGCCGAAAGTCAGATTTTGGATGAAATTGTGACCCCGGGCCTTAGGGATTTTTTTAAAAAAATCTTTTTCTGCCGGTTAAGTTGTCGAGGGCTGATTTTTTGGCCTTTGATAAAAATCCTTCTGTTTCGACCGCGAAACCTCTCATGGGAGCATTTGCAACCGTTTGGCACCATTTTTTATTGAATTACCGAAAGTCAGATTTTTTATGAAATTGTGACCATGGGGCTTAGGGATTTTTTCAAAAAAATCTTTTTCTGCCGGTTAAGTTGTCGAGGGCTGATTTCTTGTCCTGTGATAAAAAGCCTTCTGTTTCAACAACCAAACCTCTCAGGGGAGCATTTGCAACGGTTTGGCACCATTTTGGAGTGAATTGCCGAAAGTCAGATTTTAGATGAAATTGTGACCCCGGGGCTTAGGGATTTTTTCAAAAAAATCTTTTTCTGCCGGTTAAGTTGTCGAGGGCTGATTTCTTGTCCTGTGATAAAAAGCCTTCTGTTTCGACCGCCAAACCTCTCAGGGGAGCATTTGCAATGGTTTGGCACCATATTGGAGTGAATTGCCGAAAGTCATATTTTTGCTGAAATTGTGACCCCGGGGCTTAGGGATTTTTTCAAAAAAATCTTTTTCTGCTGGTTAATTTGTCGAGGCCTGATTTCTTGTCCTGTGATAAAAAGCCTTCTGTTTCGACCGCCAAACCTCTCAGGGGAGCATTTGCAACGGTTTGGCACCATTTTTGACTGAATTGCCGAAAGTCAGATTTTTGCTGAAATTGTGACCATGGGGCTTAGGGATTTTTTTCAAAAAAATCTTTTTCTGCCAGTTAATTTGTCGAGGGCTGATTTCTTTTCCTGTGATAAAAAGCCTTCTGTTTCGACCGCCAAACCTCTCATGGGAGCATTTGCAAACGTTTTGCAACATTTTGCATTTAATTGCCGAAAGTCAGATTTTTTATGACAGTGTGACCCCCGGGGCTTAGGGATTTTTTCAAAAAAACCTTTTTCTGCCAGTTAAGTTGTCGAGGGCAGATTTCTTGTCCTTTGAAAAAAATCCTTCTGTTTCGACCGCCAAACCTCTCAGGGGAGCATTTGCAAACGTTTTGCAACATTTTGCATTTAATTGCCGAAAGTCAGATTTTTGATGAAATTGTGACCCCCGGGGCTTAGGGATTTTTTCAAAAAAACCTTTTTCTGCCAGTTAAGTTGTCGAGGGCAGATTTCTTGTCCTTTGATAAAAATCCTTCTGTTTCGACCGCCAAACCTCTCAGGGGAGCATTTGCAACCGTTTGGAGCCATTTTGGAGTGAATTGCCGAAAGTCAGATTTTTGATGAAATTGTGACCCCGGGGCTTAGGGATTTTTTCAAAAAAATCTTTTTCTGCCGGTTAAGTTGTTGAGGGCTGATTTTCTTTCCTGTGATAAAAAGCCTTCTGTTTCGACCGCCAAACCTCTCAGGGGAGCATTTGCAACCGTTTGGCACCATTTTGGAGTGAATTGCCGAAAGTCAGATTTTTGCTGAAATTGTGACCCCGGGGCTTACGGATTTTTTCAAAAAAATCTTTTTCTGCCGGTTAAGTTGTTGAGGGCTGATTTCTTGTTCTATGATAAAATGCCTTCTGTTTCAACCGCCATACCTCTCAGGGGAGCATTTGCAACGGATTGGCACCATTTTGGAGTGAATTGCCGAAAGTCAGATTTTTGATGAAATTGTGACCCTGGGACTTAGGGATTTTTTTAAAAAAACCTTTTTCTGCCGGTTAAGTTGTCGAGGGCTGATTTCTTGTCCTGTGATAAAAAGCCTTCTGTTTCAACCGCCAAACCTCTCAGGGGAGCATTTGCAACGCTTTGGCACCATTTTTGAGTGAATTGCCGGAAGTCAGATTTTGCTGAAATTGTGACCCCGGGGCTTAGGGATTTTTTAAAAAAAATCTTTTTCTGCCGGTTAAGTTGTTGAGGGCTGATTTCTTGTCCTGTGATAAAGTGCATTCTGTTTCAACCGCCATACCTCTCAGGGGAGCATTTGCAACGGATTGGCACCATTTTTTAGTGAATTGCCGAAAGTCAGATTTTGGATGAAATTGTGACCCCGGGCCTTAGGGATTTTTTTAAAAAAATCTTTTTCTGCCGGTTAAGTTGTCGAGGGCTGATTTTTTGGCCTTTGATAAAAATCCTTCTGTTTCGACCGCGAAACCTCTCATGGGAGCATTTGCAACCGTTTGGCACCATTTTTTATTGAATTCCCGAAAGTCAGATTTTTTATGAAATTGTGACCATGGGGCTTAGGGATTTTTTTTCAAAAAAATCTTTTTCTGCCGGTTAAGTTGTCGAGGGCTGATTTGTTTTCCTGTGATAAAAAGCCTTCTGTTTCGACCGCCAAACCTCTCAGGGGAGCATTTGCAAACGTTTGGCAACATTTTGCATTTAATTGCCGAAAGTCAGATTTTTTATGACAGTGTGACCCCGGGGCTTAGGGATTTTTTCAAAAAAATCTTTTTCTGCCGGTTAAGTTGTCGAGGGCTGATTTCTTGTCCTGTGATAAAAAGCCTTCTGTTTCAACAACCAAACCTCTCAGGGGAGCATTTGCAACGGTTTGGCACCATTTTGGAGTGAATTGCCGAAAGTCAGATTTTAGATGAAATTGTGACCCCGGGGCTTAGGGATTTTTTCAAAAAAATCTTTTTCTGCCGGTTAAGTTGTCGAGGGCTGATTTCTTGTCCTGTGATAAAAAGCCTTCTGTTTCGACCGCCAAACCTCTCAGGGGAGCATTTGCAACCATTTGGCACCATTTTTGAGTGAATTGCCGAAAGTCAGATTTTTGCTGAAATTGTGACCCCGGGCCTTAGGGATTTTTTCAAAAAAATCTTTTTCTGCCGGTTGAGTTGTCGAGGGCTGATTTCTTGTCCTGTGATAAAAAGCCTTCTGTTCCGACTGCCAAACCTCTCAGGGGAGCATTTGCAATGGTTTGGCACCATTTTTTAGTGAATTCCCGAAAGTCAGATTTTTTATGAAATTGTGACCCCGGGCCTTAGGGATTTTTTCAAAAAAATCTTTTTCTGCCGGTTAAGTTGTCGAGGGCTGATTTCTTTTCCTGTGATAAAAAGCCTTCTGTTTCGACAGCCAAACCTCTCAGGGGAGCATTTGCAACCGTTTGGCACCATTTTTGACTGAATTGCCGAAAGTCAGATTTTTGCTGAAATTGTGACCCCGGGGCTTAGGGATATTTTCAAAAAAATCTTTTTCTGCCGGTTGAGTTGTCGAGGGCTGATTTCTTGTCCTGTGATAAAAAGCCTTCTGTTTCGACTGCCAAACCTCTCATGGGAGCATTTGCAACGGTTTGGCACCATTTTTTAGTGAATTCCCGAAAGTCAGATTTTTTTATGAAATTGTGACCTCGGGCCTTAGGGATTTTTTCAAAAAAATCTTTTTCTGCCGGTTAAGTTGTCGAGGGCTGATTTCTTTTCCTGTGATAAAAAGCCTTCTGTTTCGACAGCCAAACCTCTCATGGGAGCATTTGCAACCGTTTGGCACCATTTTTTAGTGAATTGCCGAAAGTCAGATTTTAGATGAAATTGTGACCCCGGGGCTTAGGGATTTTTTCAAAAAAATCTTTTTCTGCCGGATAAGTTGTCGAGGGCTGATTTCTTGTCCTGTGATAAAAAGCCTTCTGTTTCGACCGCCAAACCTCTCAGGGGAGCATTTGCAACCGTTTGGCACCATTTTGGAGTGAATTGCCGAAAGTCAGATTTTTGCTGAAATTGTGGCCCCGGGCCTTAGGGATTTTTTCAAAAAAATCTTTTTCTGCCGGTTGAGTTGTCGAGGGCTGATTTCTTGTCCTGTGATAAAAAGCCTTCTGTTTCGACTGCCAAACCTCTCATGGGAGCATTTGCAATGGTTTGGCACCATTTTTGAGTGAATTGCCTAAAGTCAGATTTTTGCTGAAATTGTGACCCCGGGACTTAGGCATTTTTTCAAAAAAATCTTTTTCTGTCGGTTGAGTTTTCGAGGGCTGATTTCTTTTCCTCTGATAAAAAGCCTTCTGTTTCGACTGCGAAACGTCTCAGGGGAGCATTTGCAACCGTTTGGCACCATTTTTGAGTGAATTCCCGAAAGTCAGATTTTTGATGAAATTGTGACCCCGGGCCTTAGGGATTTTTTCAAAAAAATCTTTTTCTGCCGGTTAATTTCTCGAGGGCTGATTTCTTGTCCTGTGATAAAAAGCCTTCTGTTTCGACCGCCAAACCTCTCAGGTGAGCATTTGCAACCGTTTGGAGCCATTTTGGAGTGAATTGCCGAAAGTCAGATTTTTGATGAAATTGTGACCCCGGGGATTTAGGCATTTTTTCAAAAAAATCTTTTTCTGTCGGTTGAGTTGTCGAGGGCTGATTTCTTTTCCTGTGATAAAAAGCCTTCTGTTTCGACTGCCAAACGTCTCAGGGGAGCATTTGCAACCGTTTGGCACCATTTTTCAGTGAATTCCCGAAAGTCAGATTTTTTATGAAATTGTGACCCCGGGCCTTAGGGATTTTTTCAAAAAAATCTTTTTCTGCCGGTTAAGTTGTCGAGGGCTGATTTCTTGTCCTGTGATAAAAAGCCTTCTGTTTCGACCGCCAAACCTCTCAGGGGAGCATTTGCAACCGTTTGGAGCCATTTTGGAGTGAATTGCCGAAAGTCAGATTTTTGCTGAAATTGTGACCCTGGGGCTTAGGCATTTTTTCAAAAAAATCTTTTTCTGCCGGTTTAGTTGTCCAGGGCTGATTTCTTGTCCTGTGATAAAAAGCCTTCTGTTTCGACCGCCAAACCTCTCAGGGGAGCATTTGCAATGGTTTGGCACCATTTTGGAGTGAATTGCCGAAAGTCAGATTTTTGCTGAAATTGTGACCCCGGGGCTTAGGGATTTTTTCAAAAAAATCTTTTTCTGCTGGTTAATTTGTCGAGGCCTGATTTCTTGTCCTGTGATAAAAAGCCTTCTGTTTCGACCGCCAAACCTCTCAGGGGAGCATTTGCAACGGTTTGGCACCATTTTTGACTGAATTGCCGAAAGTCAGATTTTTTATGACAGTGTGACCCCCGGGGCTTAGGGATTTTTTCAAAAAAACCTTTTTCTGCCAGTTAAGTTGTCGAGGGCAGATTTCTTGTCCTTTGAAAAAAATCCTTCTGTTTCGACCGCCAAACCTCTCAGGGGAGCATTTGCAAACGTTTTGCAACATTGTGCATTTAATTGCCGAAAGTCAGATTTTTGATGAAATTGTGACCCCCGGGGCTTAGGGATTTTTTCAAAAAAACCTTTTTCTGCCAGTTAAGTTGTCGAGGGCAGATTTCTTGTCCTTTGATAAAAATCCTTCTGTTTCGACCGCCAAACCTCTCAGGGGAGCATTTGCAACCGTTTGGAGCCATTTTGGAGTGAATTGCCGAAAGTCAGATTTTTGATGAAATTGTGACCCCGGGGCTTAGGGATTTTTTCAAAAAAATCTTTTTCTGCCGGTTAAGTTGTTGAGGGCTGATTTTCTTTCCTGTGATAAAAAACCTTCTGTTTCGACCGCCAATCCTCTCAGGGGAGCATTTGCAACCGTTTGGCACCATTTTGGAGTGAATTGCCGAAAGTCAGATTTTTGCTGAAATTGTGACCCCGGGGCTTAGGGATTTTTTCAAAAAAATCTTTTTCTGCTGGTTAATTTGTCGAGGCCTGATTTCTTGTCCTGTGATAAAAAGCCTTCTGTTTCGACCGCCAAACCTCTCAGGGGAGCATTTGCAACGGTTTGGCACCATTTTTGACTGAATTGCCGAAAGTCAGATTTTTTATGACAGTGTGACCCCCGGGGCTTAGGGATTTTTTCAAAAAAACCTTTTTCTGCCAGTTAAGTTGTCGAGGGCAGATTTCTTGTCCTTTGAAAAAAATCCTTCTGTTTCGACCGCCAAACCTCTCAGGGGAGCATTTGCAAACGTTTTGCAACATTGTGCATTTAATTGCCGAAAGTCAGATTTTTGATGAAATTGTGACCCCCGGGGCTTAGGGATTTTTTCAAAAAAACCTTTTTCTGCCAGTTAAGTTGTCGAGGGCAGATTTCTTGTCCTTTGATAAAAATCCTTCTGTTTCGACCGCCAAACCTCTCAGGGGAGCATTTGCAACCGTTTGGAGCCATTTTGGAGTGAATTGCCGAAAGTCAGATTTTTGATGAAATTGTGACCCCGGGGCTTAGGGATTTTTTCAAAAAAATCTTTTTCTGCCGGTTAAGTTGTTGAGGGCTGATTTTCTTTCCTGTGATAAAAAACCTTCTGTTTCGACCGCCAAACCTCTCAGGGGAGCATTTGCAACCGTTTGGCACCATTTTGGAGTGAATTGCCGAAAGTCAGATTTTTGCTGAAATTGTGACCCCGGGGCTTACGGATTTTTTCAAAAAAATCTTTTTCTGCCGGTTAAGTTGTTGAGGGCTGATTTCTTGTTCTATGATAAAATGCCTTCTGTTTCAACCGCCATACCTCTCAGGGGAGCATTTGCAACGGATTGGCACCATTTTGGAGTGAATTGCCGAAAGTCAGATTTTTGAAGAAATTGTGACCCTGGGACTTAGGGATTTTTTTAAAAAAACCTTTTTCTGCCGGTTAAGTTGTCGAGGGCTGATTTCTTGTCCTGTGATAAAAAGCCTTCTGTTTCAACCGCCAAACCTCTCAGGGGAGCATTTGCAACGCTTTGGCACCATTTTTGAGTTAATTGCCGGAAGTCAGATTTTGCTGAAATTGTGACCCCGGGGCTTAGGGATTTTTTTAAAAAAATCTTTTTCTGCCGGTTAAGTTGTTGAGGGCTGATTTCTTGTCCTGTGATAAAGTGCCTTCTGTTTCAACCGCCATACCTCTCAGGGGAGCATTTGCAATGGATTGGCACCATTTTTTAGTGAATTGCCGAAAGTCAGATTTTGGATGAAATTGTGACCCCGGGCCTTAGGGATTTTTTTAAAAAAATCTTTTTCTGCCGGTTAAGTTGTCGAGGGCTGATTTTTTGGCCTTTGATAAAAATCCTTCTGTTTCGACCGCGAAACCTCTCATGGGAGCATTTGCAACCGTTTGGCACCATTTTTTATTGAATTCCCGAAAGTCAGATTTTTTATGAAATTGTGACCATGGGGCTTAGGGATTTTTTTTCAAAAAAATCTTTTTCTGCCGGTTAAGTTGTCGAGGGCTGATTTGTTTTCCTGTGATAAAAAGCCTTCTGTTTCGACCGCCAAACCTCTCAGGGGAGCATTTGCAAACGTTTGGCAACATTTTGCATTTAATTGCCGAAAGTCAGATTTTTTATGACAGTGTGACCCCGGGGCTTAGGGATTTTTTCAAAAAAATCTTTTTCTGCCGGTTAAGTTGTCGAGGGCTGATTTCTTGTCCTGTGATAAAAAGCCTTCTGTTTCAACAACCAAACCTCTCAGGGGAGCATTTGCAACGGTTTGGCACCATTTTGGAGTGAATTGCCGAAAGTCAGATTTTTGATGAAATTGTGACCCCCGGGGCTTAGGGATTTTTTCAAAAAAATGTTTTTCTGCCGGTTAAGTTGTCAAGGGATGATTTACTTTCCTGTGATAAAAAGCCTTCTGTTTCGACCGCCAAACCTCTCAGGGGAGCATTTGCAACCGTTTGGCACCATTTTTGAGTGAATTGCCGAAAGTCAGATTTTTGCTGAAATTGTGACCCCGGGGCTTAGGGATTTTTTTAAAAAAATCTTTTTCTGCCGGTTAAGTTGTTGAGGGCTGATTTCTTGTTCTATGATAAAATGCCTTCTGTTTCAACCGCCATACCTCTCAGGGGAGCATTTGCAACGGATTGGCACCATTTTGGAGTGAATTGCCGAAAGTCAGATTTTTGAAGAAATTGTGACCCTGGGACTTAGGGATTTTTTTAAAAAAACCTTTTTCTGCCGGTTAAGTTGTCGAGGGCTGATTTCTTGTCCTGTGATAAAAAGCCTTCTGTTTCAACCGCCAAACCTCTCAGGGGAGCATTTGCAACGCTTTGGCACCATTTTTGAGTTAATTGCCGGAAGTCAGATTTTGCTGAAATTGTGACCCCGGGGCTTAGGGATTTTTTTAAAAAAATCTTTTTCTGCCGGTTAAGTTGTTGAGGGCTGATTTCTTGTCCTGTGATAAAGTGCCTTCTGTTTCAACCGCCATACCTCTCAGGGGAGCATTTGCAATGGATTGGCACCATTTTTTAGTGAATTGCCGAAAGTCAGATTTTGGATGAAATTGTGACCCCGGGCCTTAGGGATTTTTTTAAAAAAATCTTTTTCTGCCGGTTAAGTTGTCGAGGGCTGATTTTTTGGCCTTTGATAAAAATCCTTCTGTTTCGACCGCGAAACCTCTCATGGGAGCATTTGCAACCGTTTGGCACCATTTTTTATTGAATTCCCGAAAGTCAGATTTTTTATGAAATTGTGACCATGGGGCTTAGGGATTTTTTTTCAAAAAAATCTTTTTCTGCCGGTTAAGTTGTCGAGGGCTGATTTGTTTTCCTGTGATAAAAAGCCTTCTGTTTCGACCGCCAAACCTCTCAGGGGAGCATTTGCAAACGTTTGGCAACATTTTGCATTTAATTGCCGAAAGTCAGATTTTTTATGACAGTGTGACCCCGGGGCTTAGGGATTTTTTCAAAAAAATCTTTTTCTGCCGGTTAAGTTGTCGAGGGCTGATTTCTTGTCCTGTGATAAAAAGCCTTCTGTTTCAACAACCAAACCTCTCAGGGGAGCATTTGCAACGGTTTGGCACCATTTTGGAGTGAATTGCCGAAAGTCAGATTTTTGATGAAATTGTGACCCCCGGGGCTTAGGGATTTTTTCAAAAAAATGTTTTTCTGCCGGTTAAGTTGTCAAGGGATGATTTACTTTCCTGTGATAAAAAGCCTTCTGTTTCGACCGCCAAACCTCTCAGGGGAGCATTTGCAACCGTTTGGCACCATTTTTGAGTGAATTGCCGAAAGTCAGATTTTTGCTGAAATTGTGGCCCCGGGCCTTAGGGATTTTTTCAAAAAAATCTTTTTCTGCCGTTTGAGTTGTCGAGGGCTGATTTCTTGTCCTGTGATAAAAAGCCTTCTGTTTCGACTGCCAAACCTCTCATGGGAGCATTTGCAACGGTTTGGCACCATTTTTTTAGTGAATTCCCGAAAGTCAGATTTTTTATGAAATTGTGACCCCGGGCCTTAGGGATTTTTTCAAAAAAATCTTTTTATGCCGGTTAAGTTGTCGAGGGCTGATTTATTTCCTGTGATAAAAAGCCTTCTGTTTCGACAGCCAAACCTCTCATGGGAGCATTTGCAACCGTTTTGCACCATTTTTGACTGAATTGCCGAAAGTCAGATTTTTGCTGAAATTGTGACCCCGGGCCTTAGGGATTTTTTGAAAAAAAATCTTTTTCTGCCGGTTGAGTTGTCGAGGGCTGATTTCTTGTCCTGTAATAAAAAGCCTTCTGTTTCGACCGCCAAACCTCTCAGGGGAGCATTTGCAATGGTTTGGCACCATTTTTGAGTGAATTGCCGAAAGTCAGATTTTAGATGAAATTGTGACCCCGGGGCTTAGGGATTTTTTCAAAAAAATCTTTTTCTGCCGGTTAATTTGTCGAGGGCTGATTTCTTGTCCTGTGATAAAAAGCCTCCTGTTTCGACCGCCAAACCTCTCAGGGGAGCATTTGCAACCGTTTGGAGCCATTTTGGAGTGAATTGCGGAAAGTCAGATTTTTGATGAAATTGTGACCCCGGGGACTTAGGCATTTTTTCAAAAAAATCTTTTTCTGTCGGTTGAGTTGTCGAGGGCTGATTTCTTTTCCTGTGATAAAAAGCCTTCTGTTTCGACTGCCAAACGACTCAGGGGAGCATTTGCAACCGTTTGGCACCATTTTTGAGTGAATTCCCGAAAGTCAGATTTTTTATGAAATTGTGACCCCGGGCCTTAGGGATTTTTTCAAAAAAATCTTTTTCTGCCGGTTAAGTTGTCGAGGGCTGATTTCTTGTCCTGTGATAAAAAGCCTTCTGTTTCGACCGCCAAACCTCTCAGGGGAGCATTTGCAACCGTTTGGAGCCATTTTGGAGTGAATTGCCGAAAGTCAGATTTTTGCTGAAATTGTGACCCCGGGGCTTAGGCATTTTTTCAAAAAAATCTTTTTCTGCCGGTTAATTTGTCGAGGGCTGATTTCTTGTCCTGGGATAAAAAGCCTTCTGTTTCGACCGCCAAACCTCTCAGGGGAGCATTTGCAATGGTTTGGCACCATTTTGGAGTGAATTGCCGAAAGTCAGATTTTTGCTGAAATTGTGACCCCGGGGCTTAGGGATTTTTTCAAAAAAATCTTTTTCTGCTGGTTAATTTGTCGAGGCCTGATTTCTTGTCCTGTGATAAAAAGCCTTCTGTTTCGACCGCCAAACCTCTCAGGGGTGCATTTGCAACGGTTTGGCACCATTTTTGACTGAATTGCCGAAAGTCAGATTTTTGCTGAAATTGTGACCATGGGGCTTAGGGATTTTTTTCAAAAAAATCTTTTTCTGCCGGTTAAGTTGTCAAGGGCTGATTTCTTTTCCTGTGATAAAAAGCCTTCTGTTTCGACCGCCAAACCTCTCATGGGAGCATTTGCAAACGTTTTGCAACATTTTGCATTTAATTGCCGAAAGTCAGATTTTTTATGACAGTGTGACCCCCGGGGCTTAGGGATTTTTTCAAAAAAACCTTTTTCTTCCAGTTAAGTTGTCGAGGGCAGATTTCTTGTCCTTTGATAAAAATCCTTCTGTTTCGACCGCCAAACCTCTCAGGGGAGCATTTGCAAACGTTTTGAAACATTTTGCATTTAATTGCCGAAAGTCAGATTTTTGATGAAATTGTGACCCCCGGGGCTTAGGGATTTTTTCAAAAAAACCTTTTTCTGCCAGTTAAGTTGTCGAGGGCAGATTTCTTGTCCTTTGATAAAAATCCTTCTGTTTCGACCGCCAAACCTCTCAGGGGAGCATTTGCAACCGTTTGGAGCCATTTTGGAGTGAATTGCCGAAAGTCAGATTTTTGCTGAAATTGTGACCCCGGGGCTTAGGGATTTTTTCAAAAAAATGTTTTTCTGCCGGTTAAGTTGTCAAGGGCTGATTTTCTTTCCTGTGATAAAAAGCCTTCTGTTTCGACCGCCAAACCTCTCAGGGGAGCATTTGCAACCGTTTGGCACCATTTTGGAGTGAATTGCCGAAAGTCAGATTTTTGCTGAAATTGTGACCCCGGGGCTTACGGATTTTTTCAAAAAAATCTTTTTCTGCCGGTTAAGTTGTTGAGGGCTGATTTCTTTTTCTATGATAAAATGCCTTCTGTTTCAACCGCCATACCTCTCAGGGGAGCATTTGCAACCGTTTGGCACCATTTTGGAGTGAATTGCCGAAAGTCAGATTTTTGCTGAAATTGTGACCCCGGGACTTAGGGATTTTTTTAAAAAAACCTTTTTCTGCCGGTTAAGTTGTCGAGGGCTGATTTCTTGTCCTGTGATAAAAAGCCTTCTGTTTCAACCGCCAAACCTCTCAGGGGAGCATTTGCAACGCTTTGGCACCATTTTTGAGTGAATTGCCGGAAGTCAGATTTTGCTGAAATTGTGACCCCGGGGCTTAGGGTTTTTTTAAAAAAAATCTTTTTCTGCCGGTTAAGTTGTTGAGGGCTGATTTCTTGTCCTGTGATAAAGTGCCTTCTGTTTCAACCGCCATACCTCTCAGGGGAGCATTTGCAACGGATTGGCACCATTTTTTAGTGAATTGCCGAAAGTCAGATTTTGGATGAAATTGTGACCCTGGGCCTTAGGGATTTTTTTAAAAAAATCTTTTTCTGCCGGTTAAGTTGTCGAGGGCTGATTTTTTGGCCTTTGATAAAAATCCTTCTGTTTCGACCGCGAAACCTCTCATGGGAGCATTTGCAACCGTTTGGCACCATTTTTTATTGAATTCCCGAAAGTCAGATTTTTTATGAAATTGTGACCATGGGGCTTAGGGATTTTTTTTCAAAAAAATCTTTTTCTGCCGGTTAAGTTGTCGAGGGCTGATTTGTTTTCCTGTGATAAAAAGCCTTCTGTTTCGACCGCCAAACCTCTCAGGGGAGCATTTGCAAACGTTTGGCAACATTTTGCATTTAATTGCCGAAAGTCAGATTTTTTATGACAGTGTGACCCCGGGGCTTAGGGATTTTTTCAAAAAAATCTTTTTCTGCCGGTTAAGTTGTCGAGGGCTGATTTCTTGTCCTGTGATAAAAAGCCTTCTGTTTCAACAACCAAACCTCTCAGGGGAGCATTTGCAACGGTTTGGCACCATTTTGGAGTGAATTGCCGAAAGTCAGATTTTTGATGAAATTGTGACCCCCGGGGCTTAGGGATTTTTTCAAAAAAACCTTTTTCTGCCAGTTAAGTTGTCGAGGGCAGATTTCTTGTCCTTTGATAAAAATCCTTCTGTTTCGACCGCCAAACCTCTCAGGGGAGCATTTGCAACCGTTTGGAGCCATTTTGGAGTGAATTGCCGAAAGTCAGATTTTTGCTGAAATTGTGACCCCGGGGCTTAGGGATTTTTTCAAAAAAATGTTTTTCTGCCGGTTAAGTTGTCAAGGGCTGATTTTCTTTCCTGTGATAAAAAGCCTTCTGTTTCGACCGCCAAACCTCTCAGGGGAGCATTTGCAACCGTTTGGCACCATTTTGGAGTGAATTGCCGAAAGTCAGATTTTTGCTGAAATTGTGACCCCGGGGCTTACGGATTTTTTCAAAAAAATCTTTTTCTGCCGGTTAAGTTGTTGAGGGCTGATTTCTTGTTCTATGATAAAATGCCTTCTGTTTCAACCGCCATACCTCTCAGGGGAGCATTTGCAACGGATTGGCACCATTTTGGAGTGAATTGCCGAAAGTCAGATTTTTGATGAAATTGTGACCCTGGGACTTAGGGATTTTTTTAAAAAAACCTTTTTCTGCCGGTTAAGTTGTCGAGGGCTGATTTCTTGTCCTGTGATAAAAAGCCTTCTGTTTCAACCGCCAAACCTCTCAGGGGAGCATTTGCAACGCTTTGGCACCATTTTTGAGTGAATTGCCGGAAGTCAGATTTTGCTGAAATTGTGACCCCGGGGCTTAGGGTTTTTTTAAAAAAAATCTTTTTCTGCCGGTTAAGTTGTTGAGGGCTGATTTCTTGTCCTGTGATAAAGTGCCTTCTGTTTCAACCGCCATACCTCTCAGGGGAGCATTTGCAACGGATTGGCACCATTTTTTAGTGAATTGCCGAAAGTCAGATTTTGGATGAAATTGTGACCCCGGGCCTTAGGGATTTTTTTAAAAAAATCTTTTTCTGCCGGTTAAGTTGTCGAGGGCTGATTTTTTGGCCTTTGATAAAAATCCTTCTGTTTCGACCGCGAAACCTCTCATGGGAGCATTTGCAACCGTTTGGCACCATTTTTTATTGAATTCCCGAAAGTCAGATTTTTTATGAAATTGTGACCATGGGGCTTAGGGATTTTTTTTCAAAAAAATCTTTTTCTGCCGGTTAAGTTGTCGAGGGCTGATTTGTTTTCCTGTGATAAAAAGCCTTCTGTTTCGACCGCCAAACCTCTCAGGGGAGCATTTGCAAACGTTTGGCAACATTTTGCATTTAATTGCCGAAAGTCAGATTTTTTATGACAGTGTGACCCCGGGGCTTAGGGATTTTTTCAAAAAAATCTTTTTCTGCCGGTTAAGTTGTCGAGGGCTGATTTCTTGTCCTGTGATAAAAAGCCTTCTGTTTCAACAACCAAACCTCTCAGGGGAGCATTTGCAACGGTTTGGCACCATTTTGGAGTGAATTGCCGAAAGTCAGATTTTTGATGAAATTGTGACCCCCGGGGCTTAGGGATTTTTTCAAAAAAACCGTTTTCTGCCAGTTAAGTTGTCGAGGGCAGATTTCTTGTCCTTTGATAAAAAGCCTTCTATTTCGACCGCCAAACCTCTCAGAGGAGCATTTGCAACCGTTTGGAGCCATTTTGGAGTGAATTGCCCAAAGTCAGATTTTTGCTGAAATTGTGACCCCGGGGCTTAGGGATTTTTTCAAAAAAATGTTTTTCTGCCGGTAAGTTGTCAAGGGCTGATTTACTTTCCTGTGATAAAAAGCCTTCTGTTTCGACCGCCAAACCTCTCAAGGGAGCATTTGCAACCGTTTGGCACCATTTTGGAGTGAATTGCCGAAAGTCAGATTTTTGCTGAAATTGTGACCCCGGGGCTTAGGGATTTTTTCAAAAAAATCTTTTTCTGCCGGTTAAGTTGTTGAGGGCTGATTTCTTGTCCCTTGATAAAATGCCTTCTGTTTCAACCGCCATACCTCTCAGGGGAGCATTTGCAACGGATTGGCACCATTTTGGAGTGAATTGCCGAAAGTCAGATTTTTGATGAAATTGTGACCCCGGGCCTTAGGGATTTTTTTAAAAAAATCTTTTTCTGCCGATTAAGTTGTCGAGGGCTGATTTTTTGGCCTTTGATAAAAATCCTTCTGTTTCGACCGCGAAACCTCTCATGGGAGCATTTGCAACCGTTTGGCACCATTTTTTATTGAATTCCCGAAAGTCAGATTTTTTATGAAATTGTGACCATGGGGCTTAGGGATTTTTTTTCAAAAAAATCTTTTTCTGCCGGTTAAGTTGTCGAGGGCTGATTTGTTTTCCTGTGATAAAAAGCCTTCTGTTTCGACCGCCAAACCTCTCAGCGGAGCATTTGCAAACGTTTGGCAACATTTTGCATTTAATTGCCGAAAGTCAGATTTTTTATGACAGTGTGACCCCGGGGCTTAGGGATTTTTTCAAAAAAATCTTTTTCTGCCGGTTAAGTTGTCGAGGGCTGATTTCTTGTCCTGTGATAAAAAGCCTTCTGTTTCAACAACCAAACCTCTCAGGGGAGCATTTCCAACGGTTTGGCACCATTTTGGAGTGAATTGCCGAAAGTCAGATTTTTGATGAAATTGTGACCCCCGGGGCTTAGGGATTTTTTCAAAAAAACCTTTTTCTGCCAGTTAAGTTGTCGAGGGCAGATTTCTTGTCCTTTGATAAAAAGCCTTCTGTTTCGACCGCCAAACCTCTCAGGGGAGCATTTGCAACCGTTTGGAGCCATTTTGGAGTGAATTGCCGAAAGTCAGATTTTTGCTGAAATTGTGACCCCGGGGCTTAGGGATTTTTTCAAAAAAATGTTTTTCTGCCGGTTAAGTTGTCGAGGCCTGATTTCTTGTCCTGTGATAAAAAGCCTTCTGTTTCAACCGCCAAACCTCTCAGGGGAGCATTTGCAATCGTTTGGCACCATTTTTGAGTGAATTGCCGAAAGTCAGATTTTATATGAAATTGTGACCCCGGGGCTTATGGATTTTTTCAAAAAAATCTTTTTCTGCCGGTTAATTTGTCAAGGGCTGATTTCTTGTCCTGTGATAAAAAGCCTTCTGTTTCGACCGCCAAACCTCTCAGGGGAGCATATGCAACGGTTTGGCACCATTTTTGAGTGAATTCCCGAAAGTCAGATTTTTGCTGAAATTGTGACCCCGGGGCTAAGGAATTTTTTCAAAAAAATCTTTTTCTGCCGGTTAAGTTGTCGAGGGCTGATTTCTTGTCCTGTGATAAAAAGCCTTCTGTTTCAACCGCCAAACCTCTCAGGGGAGCATTTGCAACGCTTTGGCACCATTTTTGAGTGAATTGCCGAAAGTCAGATTTTTGCTGAAATTGTGACACCGCGGCTTAGGGATTTTTTCAAAAAAATCTTTTTCTGCCGGTTAAGTTGTTGAGGGCTGATTTCTTGTACTTTGATAAAAAGCCTTCTGTTTCGACCGCAAAACATCTCAGGGGAGCATTTGCAACCGTTTGGAGCCATTTTGGAGTGAATTGCCGAAAGTCAGATTTTTGCTGAAATTGTGACCCCGGGGCTTAGGGATTTTTTCAAAAAAATGTTTTTCTGCCGGTTAAGTTGTCAAGGGCTGATTTACTTTCCTGTGATAAAAAGCCTTCTGTTTCGACCGCCAAACCTCTCAGGGGAGCATTTGCAACCGTTTGGCACCATTTTGGAGTGAATTGCCGAAAGTCAGATTTTTGCTGAAATTGTGACCCCGGGGCTTAGGGATTTTTTCAAAAAAATCTTTTTCTGCCGGTTAAGTTGTCGAGGCCTGATTTCTTGTCCTGTGATAAAAAGCCTTCTGTTTCAACCGCCAAACCTCTCAGGGGAGCATTTGCAATCGTTTGGCACCATTTTTGAGTGAATTGCCGAAAGTCAGATTTTATATGAAATTGTGACCCCGGGGCTTAGGGATTTTTTCAGAATAATCTTTTTCTGCTGGTTAATTTGTCGAGGCCTGATTTCTTGTCCTGTGATAAAAAGCCTTCTGTTTCGACCGCCAAACCTCTCAGGGGAGCATTTGCAAACGTTTTGCAACATTTTGCATTTAATTGCCGAAAGTCAGATTTTTTATGACAGTGTGACCCACGGGGCTTAGGGATTTTTTCAAAAAACCTTTTTCTGCCAGTTAAGTTGTCGAGGGCAGATTTCTTGTCCTTTGATAAAAATCCTTCTGTTTCAACCGCCAAACCTCTCAGGGGAGCATTTGCAACCGTTTGGAGCCATTTTGGAGTGAATTGCCGAAAGTCAGATTTTTGCTGAAATTGTGACCCCGGGGCTTAGGGATTTTTTCAAAAAAATCTTTTTCTGCCGGTTAAGTTGTCAAGGGCTGATTTTCTTTCCTGTGATAAAAAGCCTTCTGTTTCGACCGCCAAACCTCTCAGGGGAGCATTTGCAACCGTTTGGCACCATTTTGGAGTGAATTGCCGAAAGTCAGATTTTTGCTGAAATTGTGACCCCGGGGCTTAGGGATTTTTTCAAAAAAATCTTTTTCTGCCGGTTAAGTTGTTGAGGGCTGATTTCTTGTCCCTTGATAAAATGCCTTCTGTTTCAACCGCCATACCTCTCAGGGGAGCATTTGCAACGGATTGGCACCATTTTGGAGTGAATTGCCGAAAGTCAGATTTTTGATGAAATTGTGACCCCGGGCCTTAGGGATTTTTTTAAAAAAATCTTTTTCTGCCGATTAAGTTGTCGAGGGCTGATTTTTTGGCCTTTGATAAAAATCCTTCTGTTTCGACCGCGAAACCTCTCATGGGAGCATTTGCAACCGTTTGGCACCATTTTTTATTGAATTCCCGAAAGTCAGATTTTTTATGAAATTGTGACCATGGGGCTTAGGGATTTTTTTTCAAAAAAATCTTTTTCTGCCGGTTAAGTTGTCGAGGGCTGATTTGTTTTCCTGTGATAAAAAGCCTTCTGTTTCGACCGCCAAACCTCTCAGCGGAGCATTTGCAAACGTTTGGCAACATTTTGCATTTAATTGCCGAAAGTCAGATTTTTTATGACAGTGTGACCCCGGGGCTTAGGGATTTTTTCAAAAAAATCTTTTTCTGCCGGTTAAGTTGTCGAGGGCTGATTTCTTGTCCTGTGATAAAAAGCCTTCTGTTTCAACAACCAAACCTCTCAGGGGAGCATTTCCAACGGTTTGGCACCATTTTGGAGTGAATTGCCGAAAGTCAGATTTTTGATGAAATTGTGACCCCCGGGGCTTAGGGATTTTTTCAAAAAAACCTTTTTCTGCCAGTTAAGTTGTCGAGGGCAGATTTCTTGTCCTTTGATAAAAAGCCTTCTGTTTCGACCGCCAAACCTCTCAGGGGAGCATTTGCAACCGTTTGGAGCCATTTTGGAGTGAATTGCCGAAAGTCAGATTTTTGCTGAAATTGTGACCCCGGGGCTTAGGGATTTTTTCAAAAAAATGTTTTTCTGCCGGTTAAGTTGTCGAGGCCTGATTTCTTGTCCTGTGATAAAAAGCCTTCTGTTTCAACCGCCAAACCTCTCAGGGGAGCATTTGCAATCGTTTGGCACCATTTTTGAGTGAATTGCCGAAAGTCAGATTTTATATGAAATTGTGACCCCGGGGCTTATGGATTTTTTCAAAAAAATCTTTTTCTGCCGGTTAATTTGTCAAGGGCTGATTTCTTGTCCTGTGATAAAAAGCCTTCTGTTTCGACCGCCAAACCTCTCAGGGGAGCATATGCAACGGTTTGGCACCATTTTTGAGTGAATTCCCGAAAGTCAGATTTTTGCTGAAATTGTGACCCCGGGGCTAAGGAATTTTTTCAAAAAAATCTTTTTCTGCCGGTTAAGTTGTCGAGGGCTGATTTCTTGTCCTGTGATAAAAAGCCTTCTGTTTCAACCGCCAAACCTCTCAGGGGAGCATTTGCAACGCTTTGGCACCATTTTTGAGTGAATTGCCGAAAGTCAGATTTTTGCTGAAATTGTGACACCGCGGCTTAGGGATTTTTTCAAAAAAATCTTTTTCTGCCGGTTAAGTTGTTGAGGGCTGATTTCTTGTACTTTGATAAAAAGCCTTCTGTTTCGACCGCAAAACATCTCAGGGGAGCATTTGCAACCGTTTGGAGCCATTTTGGAGTGAATTGCCGAAAGTCAGATTTTTGCTGAAATTGTGACCCCGGGGCTTAGGGATTTTTTCAAAAAAATGTTTTTCTGCCGGTTAAGTTGTCAAGGGCTGATTTACTTTCCTGTGATAAAAAGCCTTCTGTTTCGACCGCCAAACCTCTCAGGGGAGCATTTGCAACCGTTTGGCACCATTTTGGAGTGAATTGCCGAAAGTCAGATTTTTGCTGAAATTGTGACCCCGGGGCTTAGGGATTTTTTCAAAAAAATCTTTTTCTGCCGGTTAAGTTGTCGAGGCCTGATTTCTTGTCCTGTGATAAAAAGCCTTCTGTTTCAACCGCCAAACCTCTCAGGGGAGCATTTGCAATCGTTTGGCACCATTTTTGAGTGAATTGCCGAAAGTCAGATTTTATATGAAATTGTGACCCCGGGGCTTAGGGATTTTTTCAGAATAATCTTTTTCTGCTGGTTAATTTGTCGAGGCCTGATTTCTTGTCCTGTGATAAAAAGCCTTCTGTTTCGACCGCCAAACCTCTCAGGGGAGCATTTGCAAACGTTTTGCAACATTTTGCATTTAATTGCCGAAAGTCAGATTTTTTATGACAGTGTGACCCACGGGGCTTAGGGATTTTTTCAAAAAACCTTTTTCTGCCAGTTAAGTTGTCGAGGGCAGATTTCTTGTCCTTTGATAAAAATCCTTCTGTTTCAACCGCCAAACCTCTCAGGGGAGCATTTGCAACCGTTTGGAGCCATTTTGGAGTGAATTGCCGAAAGTCAGATTTTTGCTGAAATTGTGACCCCGGGGCTTAGGGATTTTTTCAAAAAAATCTTTTTCTGCCGGTTAAGTTGTCAAGGGCTGATTTTCTTTCCTGTGATAAAAAGCCTTCTGTTTCGACCGCCAAACCTCTCAGGGGAGCATTTGCAACCGTTTGGCACCATTTTGGAGTGAATTGCCGAAAGTCAGATTTTTGCTGAAATTGTGACCCCGGGGCTTAGGGATTTTTTCAAAAAAATCTTTTTCTGCCGGTTAAGTTGTTGAGGGCTGATTTCTTGTTCTGTGATAAAATGCCTTCTGTTTCAACCGCCATACCTCTCAGGGGAAAATTTGCAACGGATTGGCACCATTTTGGAGTGAATTGCCGAAAGTCAGATTTTTGATGAAATTGTGACCCTGGGACTTAGGGATTTTTTTAAAAGAACCTTTTTCTGCCGGTTAAGTTGTCGAGGGCAGATTTCTTGTCCTTTGATAAGAAGCCTTCTGTTTCAACCGCCAAACCTCTCAGGGGAGCATGTGCAACGGATTGGCACCATTTTGGAGTGAATTGCCGAAAGTCAGATTTTGCTGAAATTGTGACCCCGGGGCTTAGGGATTTTTTCAAAAAAATCTTTTTCTGCCGGTTAAGTTGTTGAGGGCTGATTTCTTGTCCTGTGATAAAATGCCTTCTGTTTCAACCGCCAAACCTCTCAGGGGAGCATTTGCAACGGATTGGCACCATTTTTTATTGAATTCCCGAAAGTCAGATTTTTTATGAAATTGTGACCATGGGGCTTAGGGATTTTTTTTCAAAAAAATCTTTTTCTGCCGGTTAAGTTGTCGAGGGCTGATTTGTTTTCCTGTGATAAAAAGCCTTCTGTTTCGACCGCCAAACCTCTCAGGGGAGCATTTGCAAACGTTTGGCAACATTTTGCATTTAATTGCCGAAAGTCAGATTTTTTATGACAGTGTGACCCCGGGGCTTAGGGATTTTTTCAAAAAAATCTTTTTCTGCCGGTTAAGTTGTCGAGGGCTGATTTCTTGTCCTGTGATAAAAAGCCTTCTGTTTCAACAACCAAACCTCTCAGGGGAGCATTTGCAACGGTTTGGCACCATTTTGGAGTGAATTGCCGAAAGTCAGATTTCTGATGAAATTGTGACCCCCGGGGCTTAGGGATTTTTTCAAAAAAACCTTTTTCTGCCAGTTAAGTTGTCGAGGGCAGATTTCTTGTCCTTTGATAAAAAGCCTTCTATTTCGACCGCCAAACCTCTCAGGGGAGCATTTGCAACCGTTTGGAGCCATTTTGGAGTGAATTGCCCAAAGTCAGATTTTTGCTGAAATTGTGACCCCGGGGCTTAGGGATTTTTTCAAAAAAATGTTTTTCTGCCGGTTATGTTGTCAAGGGCTGATTTACTTTCCTGTGATAAAATGCCTTCTGTTTCGACCGCCATACCTCTCAGGGGAGCATTTGCAACGGATTGGCACCATTTTTTAGTGAATTGCCGAAAGTCAGATTTTGGATGAAATTGTGACCCCGGGCCTTAGGGATTTTTTTTAAAAAATCTTTTTCTGCCGGTTAAGTTGTCGAGGGCTGATTTTTTGGCCTTTGATAAAAATCCTTCTGTTTCGACCGCGAAACCTCTCATGGGAGTATTTGCAACCGTTTGGCACCATTTTTTATTGAATTCCCGAAAGTCAGATTTTTTATGAAATTGTGACCATGGGGCTTAGGGATTTTTTTTCAAAAAAATCTTTTTCTGCCGGTTAAGTTGTCGAGGGCTGATTTGTTTTCCTGTGATAAAAAGCCTTCTGTTTCGACCGCCAAACCTCTCAGGGGAGCATTTGCAAACGTTTGGCAACATTTTGCATTTAATTGCCGAAAGTCAGATTTTTTATGACAGTGTGACCCCGGGGCTTAGGGATTTTTTCAAAAAAATCTTTTTCTGCCGGTTAAGTTGTCGAGGGCTGATTTCTTGTCCTGTGATAAAAAGCCTTCTGTTTCAACAACCAAACCTCTCAGGGGAGCATTTGCAACGGTTTGGCACCATTTTGGAGTGAATTGCCGAAAGTCAGATTTTTGATGAAATTGTGACCCCCGGGGCTTAGGGATTTTTTCAAAAAAACCTTTTTCTGCCAGTTAAGTTGTCGAGGGCAGATTTCTTGTCCTTTGATAATAAGCCTTCTATTTCGACCGCCAAACCTCTCAGGGGAGCATTTGCAACCGTTTGGAGCCATTTTGGAGTGAATTGCCCAAAGTCAGATTTTTGCTGAAATTGTGACCCCGGGGCTTAGGGATTTTTTCAAAAAAATGTTTTTCTGCCGGTTAAGTTGTCAAGGGCTGATTTACTTTCCTGTGATAAAAAGCCTTCTGTTTCGACCGCCAAACCTCTCAGGGGAGCATTTGCAACCGTTTGGCACCATTTTGGAGTGAATTGCCGAAAGTCAGATTTTTGCTGAAATTGTGACCCCGGGGCTTAGGGATTTTTTCAAAAAAATCTTTTTCTGCCGGTTAAGTTGTCGAGGCCTGATTTCTTGTCCTGTGATAAAAAGCCTTCTGATTCAACCGCCAAACCTCTCAGGGGAGCATTTGCAATCGTTTGGCACCATTTTTGAGTGAATTGCCGAAAGTCAGATTTTATATGAAATTGTGACCCCGGGGCTTAGGGATTTTTTCAAAATAATCTTTTTCTGCTGGTTAATTTGTCGAGGCCTGATTTCTTGTCCTGTGATAAAAAGCCTTCTGTTTCGACCGCCAAACCTCTCAGGGGAGCATTTGCAACGGTTTGGCACCATTTTTGACTGAATTGCCGAAAGTCAGATTTTTGCTGAAATTGTGACCCCGGGGCTAAGGGATTTTTTCAAAAAAATCTTTTTCTGCCGGTTAAGTTGTCGAGGGCTGATTTCTTGTCCTGTGATAAAATGCCTTCTGTTTCGACTGCCAAACCTCTCATGGGAGCATTTGCAACCGTTTGGCACCATTTTTTTAGTGAATTCCCGAAAGTCAGATTTTTTATGAAATTGTGACCATGGGGCTTAGGGATTTTTTTCAAAAAAATCTTTTTCTGCCGGTTAAGTTGTCGAGGGCTGATTTCTTTTCCTGTGATAAAAAGCCTTCTGTTTCGACTGCCAAACCTCTCATGGGAGCATTTGCAACCGTTTGGCCCCATTTTTGAGTGAATTGCCGAAAGTCAGATTTTTGATGAAATTGTGACCCCGGGGCTTATGGATTTTTTCAAAAAAATCTTTTTCTGCCGGTTAAGTTGTCGAGGCCTGATTTCTTGTCCTGTGATAAAAAGCCTTCTGTTTCGACCGCCAAACCTCTCAGGGGAGCATTTGCAAACGTTTTGCAACATTTTGCATTTAATTGCCGAAAGTCAGATTTTTTATGACAGTGTGACCCACGGGGCTTAGGGATTTTTTCAAAAAACCTTTTTCTGCCAGTTAAGTTGTCGAGGGCAGATTTCTTGTCCTTTGATAAAAATCCTTCTGTTTCGACCGCCAAACCTCTCAGGGGAGCATTTGCAACCGTTTGGAGCCATTTTGGAGTGAATTGCCGAAAGTCAGATTTTTGCTGAAATTGTGACCCCGGGGCTTAGGGATTTTTTCAAAAAAATCTTTTTCTGCCGGTTAAGTTGTCAAGGGCTGATTTTCTTTCCTGTGATAAAAAGCCTTCTGTTTCGACCGCCAAACCTCTCAGGGGAGCATTTGCAACCGTTTGGCACCATTTTGGAGTGAATTGCCGAAAGTCAGATTTTTGCTGAAATTGTGACCCCGGGGCTTAGGGATTTTTTCAAAAAAATCTTTTTCTGCCGGTTAAGTTGTCGAGGCCTGATTTCTTGTCCTGTGATAAAAAGCCTTCTGTTTCAACCGCCAAACCTCTCAGGGGAGCATTTGCAATCGTTTGGCACCATTTTTGAGTGAATTGCCGAAAGTCAGATTTTATATGAAATTGTGACCCCGGGGCTTAGGGATTTTTTCAGAATAATCTTTTTCTGCTGGTTAATTTGTCGAGGCCTGATTTCTTGTCCTGTGATAAAAAGCCTTCTGTTTCGACCGCCAAACCTCTCAGGGGAGCATTTGCAAACGTTTTGCAACATTTTGCATTTAATTGCCGAAAGTCAGATTTTTTATGACAGTGTGACCCACGGGGCTTAGGGATTTTTTCAAAAAACCTTTTTCTGCCAGTTAAGTTGTCGAGGGCAGATTTCTTGTCCTTTGATAAAAATCCTTCTGTTTCAACCGCCAAACCTCTCAGGGGAGCATTTGCAACCGTTTGGAGCCATTTTGGAGTGAATTGCCGAAAGTCAGATTTTTGCTGAAATTGTGACCCCGGGGCTTAGGGATTTTTTCAAAAAAATCTTTTTCTGCCGGTTAAGTTGTCAAGGGCTGATTTTCTTTCCTGTGATAAAAAGCCTTCTGTTTCGACCGCCAAACCTCTCAGGGGAGCATTTGCAACCGTTTGGCACCATTTTGGAGTGAATTGCCGAAAGTCAGATTTTTGCTGAAATTGTGACCCCGGGGCTTAGGGATTTTTTCAAAAAATCTTTTTCTGCCGGTTAAGTTGTTGAGGGCTGATTTCTTGTTCTGTGATAAAATGCCTTCTGTTTCAACCGCCATACCTCTCAGGGGAGCATTTGCAACGGATTGGCACCATTTTGGAGTGAATTGCCGAAAGTCAGATTTTTGATGAAATTGTGACCCTGGGACTTAGGGATTTTTTTAAAAAAACCTTTTTCTGCCAGTTAAGTTGTCGAGGGCAGATTTCTTGTCCTTTGATAAAAAGCCTTCTGTTTCAACCGCCAAACCTCTCAGGGGAGCATGTGCAACGGATTGGCACCATTTTGGAGTGAATTGCCGAAAGTCAGATTTTTGATGAAATTGTGACCCTGGGACCTAGGGATTTTTTTTAAAAAAACCTTTTTCTGCCGGTTAAGTTGTCGAGGGCTGATTTCTTGTCCTGTGATAAAAAGCCTTCTGTTTCAACCGCCAAACCTCTCAGGGGAGCATTTGCAACGCTTTGGCACCATTTTTGAGTGAATTGCCGAAAGTCAGATTTTGCTGAAATTGTGACCCCGGGGCTTAGGGATTTTTTCAAAAAAATCTTTTTCTGCCGGTTAAGTTGTTGAGGGCTGATTTCTTGTCCTGTGATAAAATGCCTTCTGTTTCAACCGCCAAACCTCTCAGGGGAGCATTTGCAACGGATTGGCAACATTTTTTTATTGAATTCCCGAAAGTCAGATTTTTTATGAAATTGTGACCATGGGGCTTAGGGATTTTTTTTCAAAAAAATCTTTTTCTGCCGGTTAAGTTGTCGAGGGCTGATTTGTTTTCCTGTGATAAAAAGCCTTCTGTTTCGACCGCCAAACCTCTCAGGGGAGCATTTGCAAACGTTTGGCAACATTTTGCATTTAATTGCCGAAAGTCAGATTTTTTATGACAGTGTGACCCCGGGGCTTAGGGATTTTTTCAAAAAAATCTTTTTCTGCCTGTTAAGTTGTCGAGGGCTGATTTCTTGTCCTGTGATAAAAAGCCTTCTGTTTCAACAACCAAACCTCTCAGGGGAGCATTTGCAACGGTTTGGCACCATTTTTTTATTGAATTCCCGAAAGTCAGATTTTTTATGAAATTGTGACCATGGGGCTTAGGGATTTTTTTTCAAAAAAATCTTTTTCTGCCGGTTAAGTTGTCGAGGGCTGATTTGTTTTCCTGTGATAAAAAGCCTTCTGTTTCGACCGCCAAACCTCTCAGGGGAGCATTTGCAAACGTTTGGCAACATTTTGCATTTAATTGCCGAAAGTCAGATTTTTTATGACAGTGTGACCCCGGGGCTTAGGGATTTTTTCAAAAAAATCTTTTTCTGCCTGTTAAGTTGTCGAGGGCTGATTTCTTGTCCTGTGATAAAAAGCCTTCTGTTTCAACAACCAAACCTCTCAGGGGAGCATTTGCAACGGTTTGGCACCATTTTGGAGTGAATTGCCGAAAGTCAGATTCTTGATGAAATTGTGACCCCCGGGGCTTAGGGATTTTTTCAAAAAAACCTTTTTCTGCCAGTTAAGTTGTCGAGGGCAGATTTCTTGTCCTTTGATAATAAGCCTTCTATTTCGACCGCCAAACCTCTCAGGGGAGCATTTGCAACCGTTTGGAGCCATTTTGGAGTGAATTGCCCAAAGTCAGATTTTTGCTGAAATTGTGACCCCGGGGCTTAGGGATTTTTTCAAAAAAATGTTTTTCTGCCGGTTAAGTTGTCAAGGGCTGATTTACTTTCCTGTGATAAAAAGCCTTCTGTTTCGACCGCCAAACCTCTCAGGGGAGCATTTGCAACCGTTTGGCACCATTTTGGAGTGAATTGCCGAAAGTCAGATTTTTGATGAAATTGTGACCCCGGGGCTTATGGATTTTTTCAAAAAAATCTTTTTCTGCCGGTTAAGTTGTCGAGGCCTGATTTCTTGTCCTGTGATAAAAAGCCTTCTGTTTCGACCGCCAAACCTCTCAGGGGAGCATTTGCAAACGTTTTGCAACATTTTGCATTTAATTGCCGAAAGTCAGATTTTTTATGACAGTGTGACCCACGGGGCTTAGGGATTTTTTCAAAAAACCTTTTTCTGCCAGTTAAGTTGTCGAGGGCAGATTTCTTGTCCTTTGATAAAAATCCTTCTGTTTCGACCGCCAAACCTCTCAGGGGAGCATTTGCAACCGTTTGGAGCCATTTTGGAGTGAATTGCCGAAAGTCAGATTTTTGCTGAAATTGTGACCCCGGGGCTTAGGGATTTTTTCAAAAAAATCTTTTTCTGCCGGTTAAGTTGTCAAGGGCTGATTTTCTTTCCTGTGATAAAAAGCCTTCTGTTTCGACCGCCAAACCTCTCAGGGGAGCATTTGCAACCGTTTGGCACCATTTTGGAGTGAATTGCCGAAAGTCAGATTTTTGCTGAAATTGTGACCCCGGGGCTTACGGATTTTTTCAAAAAAATCTTTTTCTGCCGGTTAAGTTGTTGAGGGCTGATTTCTTGTTCTGTGATAAAATGCCTTCTGTTTCAACCGCCATACCTCTCAGGGGAGCATTTGCAACGGATTGGCACCATTTTGGAGTGAATTGCCGAAAGTCAGATTTTTGATGAAATTGTGACCCTGGGACTTAGGGATTTTTTTAAAAAAAACCTTTTTCTGCCGGTTAAGTTGTCGAGGGCTGATTTCTTGTCCTGTGATAAAAAGCCTTCTGTTTCAACCGCCAAACCTCTCAGGGGAGCATTTGCAACGCTTTGACACCATTTTTGAGTGAATTGCCGAAAGTCAGATTTTGCTGAAATTGTGACCCCGGGGCTTAGGGATTTTTTCAAAAAAATCTTTTTCTGCCGGTTAAGTTGTCGAGGGCAGATTTCTTGTCCTTTGATAAAAAGCCTTCTGTTTCAACCGCCAAACCTCTCAGGGGAGCATGTGCAACGGATTGGCACCATTTTGGAGTGAATTGCCGAAAGTCAGATTTTTGATGAAATTGTGACCCTGGGACTTAGGGATTTTTTTAAAAAAAACCTTTTTCTGCCGGTTAAGTTGTCGAGGGCTGATTTCTTGTCCTGTGATAAAAAGCCTTCTGTTTCAACCGCCAAACCTCTCAGGGGAGCATTTGCAACGCTTTGACACCATTTTTGAGTGAATTGCCGAAAGTCAGATTTTGCTGAAATTGTGACCCCGGGGCTTAGGGATTTTTTCAAAAAAATCTTTTTCTGCCGGTTAAGTTGTTGAGGGCTGATTTCTTGTCCTGTGATAAAATGCCTTCTGTTTCAACCGCCAAACCTCTCAGGGGAGCATTTGCAACGGATTGGCACCATTTTTTATTGAATTCCCGAAAGTCAGATTTTTTATGAAATTGTGACCATGGGGCTTAGGGATTTTTTTTCAAAAAAATCTTTTTCTGCCGGTTAAGTTGTCGAGGGCTGATTTGTTTTCCTGTGATAAAAAGCCTTCTGTTTCGACCGCCAAACCTCTCAGGGGAGCATTTGCAAACGTTTGGCAACATTTTGCATTTAATTGCCGAAAGTCAGATTTTTGCTGAAATTGTGACCCCGGGGCTTAGGGATTTTTTCAAAAAAATCTTTTTCTGCCGGTTAAGTTGTTGACGGCTGATTTCTTGTCTTTTGATAAAATGCCTTCTGTTTCAAGCGCCATACCTCTCAGGGGAGCATTTGCAACGGATTGGCACCATTTTGGAGTGAATTGCCGAAAGTCAGATTTTTGATGAAATTGTGACCCCGGGCCTTAGGGATTTTTGAAAAAAAATCTTTTTCTGCCGATTAAGTTGTCGAGGGCTGATTTTTTGGCCTTTGATAAAAATCCTTCTGTTTCGACCGCGAAACCTCTCATGGGAGCATTTGCAACCGTTTGGCACCATTTTTTATTGAATTCCCGAAAGTCAGATTTTTTATGAAATTGTGACCATGGGGCTTAGGGATTTTTTTTCAAAAAAATCTTTTTCTGCCGGTTAAGTTGTCGAGGGCTGATTTGTTTTCCTGTGATAAAAAGCCTTCTGTTTCGACCGCCAAACCTCTCAGTGGAGCATTTGCAAACGTTTGGCAACATTTTGCATTTAATTGCCGAAAGTCAGATTTTTTATGACAGTGTGACCCCGGGGCTTAGGGATTTTTTCAAAAAAATCTTTTTCTGCCGGTTAAGTTGTCGAGGGCTGATTTCTTGTCCTGTGATAAAAAGCCTTCTGTTTCAACAACCAAACCTCTCAGGGGAGCATTTCCAACGGTTTGGCACCATTTTGGAGTGAATTGCCGAAAGTCAGATTTTTGATGAAATTGTGACCCCCGGGGCTTAGGGATTTTTTCAAAAAAACCTTTTTCTGCCAGTTAAGTTGTCGAGGGCAGATTTCTTGTCCTTTGATAAAAAGCCTTCTGTTTCGACCGCCAAACCTCTCAGGGGAGCATTTGCAACCGTTTGGAGCCATTTTGGAGTGAATTGCCGAAAGTCAGATTTTTGCTGAAATTGTGACCCCGGGGCTTAGGGATTTTTTCAAAAAAATGTTTTTCTGCCGGTTAAGTTGTCAAGGGCTGATTTACTTTCCTGTGATAAAAAGCCTTCTGTTTCGACCGCCAAACCTCTCAGGGGAGCATTTGCAACCGTTTGGCACCATTTTGGAGTGAATTGCCGAAAGTCAGATTTTTGCTGAAATTGTGACCCCGGGGCTTAGGGATTTTTTCAAAAAAATCTTTTTCTGCCGGTTAAGTTGTCGAGGCCTGATTTCTTGTCCTGTGATAAAAAGCCTTCTGTTTGAACCGCCAAACCTCTCAGAGGAGCATTTGCAAGCGTTTGGCACCATTTTTGAGTGAATTGCCGAAAGTCAGATTTTATATGAAATTGTGACCCCGGGGCTTAGGGATTTTTTCAAAAAAATCTTTTTCTGCTGGTTAATTTGTCGAGGCCTGATTTCTTGTCCTGTGATAAAAAGCTTTCTGTTTCGACCGCCAAACCTCTCAGGGGAGCATATGCAACCGTTTGGCACCATTTTGGAGTGAATTGCCGAAAGTCAGATTTTAGATGAAATTGAGACCCCGGGGCTTAGTGATTTTTTCAAAGAAATCTTTTTCTGCCGGTTAAGTTGTCGAGGCCTGATTTCTTGTCCTGTGATAAAAAGCCTTCTGTTTCGACCGCCAATCCTCTCAGGGGAGCATTTGCAAACGTTTGGCAACATTTTGCATTTAATTGCCGAAAGTCAGATTTTTTATGACAGTGTGACCCCGGGAGTTAGGGATTTTTTCAAAAAAATCTTTTTCTGCCGGTTAAGTTGTCGAGGGCTGATTTCTTTTCCTGTGATAAAAAGCCTTCTGTTTCAACAACCAAACCTCTCAGGGGAGCATTTGCAACGGTTTGGCACCATTTTGGAGTGAATTGCCGAAAGTCAGATTTTTGCTGAAATTGTGACCCCCGGGGCTTACGGATTTTTTCAAAAAAATCTTTTTCTTCCGGTTAAGTTGTCGAGGGCAGATTTCTTGTCCTTTGATAAAAAGCCTTCTGTTTCGACCGCCAAACCTCTCAGGGGAGCATTTGCAACCGTTTGGAGCCATTTTGGAGTGAATTGCCGAAAGTCAGATTTTTGCTGAAATTGTGACTCCGGGACTTAGGGATTTTTTCAAAAAAATCTTTTTCTGCCGGTTAAGTTGTCGAGGGCTGATTTCTTTTTCTGTGGTTAAAAGCCTTCTGTTTCGATCGCCAAACCTCTAATGGGAGCATATGCAACCGTTTGGCAACATTTTGGAGTGAATTGCCGAAAGTCAGATTTTTGCTGAAATTGTGACCCCGGGGCTTAGGGATTTTTTCAAAAAAAATCTTTTTCTACCGGTTAAGTTGTCGAGGGCTGATTTCTTGTCCTGTGATAAAAAGCCTTCTGTTTCAACAACCAAACCTCTCAGGGGAGCATTTGCAACCGTTTGGCACCATTTTGCATTTAATTGCCGAAAGTCAGATTTTTTATGACAGTGTAACCCCGGGGCTTAGGGATTTTTTCAAAAAAATCTTTTTATGCCGGTTAAGTTGTCGAGGGCTTATTTCTTTTCCTGTGATAAAAAGCCTTCTGTTTCGACAGCCAAACCTCTCATGGGAGCATTTGCAACCGTTTGGCACCATTTTTGACTGAATTGCCGAAAGTAAGATTTTTGCTGAAATTGTGACCCCGGGCCTTAGGGATTTTTTCAAAAAAATCTTTTTCTGCCGGTTGAGTTGTCGAGGGCTGATTTCTTGTCCTGTGATAAAAAGCCTTCTGTTTCGACCGCCAAACCTCTCAGGGGAGCATTTGCAATGGTTTGGCACCATTTTTGAGTGAATTGCCGAAAGTCAGATTTTAGATGAAATTGTGACCTCGGGCCTTAGGGATTTTTTCAAAAAAATCTTTTTCTGCCGGTTGAGTTGTCGAGGGCTGATTTCTTGTCCTGTGATAAAAAGCCTTCTGTTTCGACTGCCAAACCTCTCATGGGAGCATTTGCAATGGTTTGGCACCATTTTTTAGTGAATTCCCGAAAGTCAGATTTTTTATGAAATTGTGACCTCGGGCCTTAGGGATTTTTTCAAAAAAATCTTTTTCTGCCGGTTAAGTTGTCGAGGGCTGATTTCTTTTCCTGTGATAAAAAGCCTTCTGTTTCGACAGCCAAACCTCTCATGGGAGCATTTGCAACCGTTTGGCACCATTTTTTAGTGAATTGCCGAAAGTCAGATTTTAGATGAAATTGTGACCCCGGGGCTTAGGGATTTTTTCAAAAAAATCTTTTTCTGCCGGTTAAGTTGTCGAGGGCTGATTTCTTGTCCTGTGATAAAAAGCCTTCTGTTTCGACCGCCAAACCTCTCAGGGGAACATTTGCAACCGTTTGGCACCATTTTTGAGTGAATTGCCGAAAGTCAGATTTTTGCTGAAATTGTGGCCCCGGGCCTTAGGGATTTTTTCAAAAAAATCTTTTTCTGCCGGTTGAGTTGTCGAGGGCTGATTTCTTGTCCTGTGATAAAAAGCCTTCTGTTTCGACTGCCAAACCTCTCATGGGAGCATTTGCAACGGTTTGGCACCATTTTTTAGTGAATTCCCGAAAGTCAGATTTTTTATGAAATTGTGACCCCGGGCCTTATGGATTTTTTCAAAAAAATCTTTTTATGCCGGTTAAGTTGTCGAGGGCTGATTTCTTTTCCTGTGATAAAAAGCCTTCTGTTTCGACAGCCAAACCTCTCATGGGAGCATTTGCAACCGTTTGGCAACATTTTTGACTGAATTGCCGAAAGTCAGATTTTTGCTGAAATTGTGACCTCGGGCCTTAGGGATTTTTTCAAAAAAATCTTTTTCTGCCGGTTGAGTTGTTGAGGGCTGATTTCTTGTCCTGTAATAAAAAGCCTTCTGTTTCGACCGCCAAACCTCTCAGGGGAGCATTTGCAATGGTTTGCCACCATTTTTGAGTGAATTGCCGAAAGTCAGATTTTAGATGAAATTGTGACCCCGGGGCTTAGGGATTTTTTCAAAAAAATCTTTTTCTGCCGGTTAATTTGTCGAGGGCTGATTTCTTGTCCTGTGATAAAAAGCCTTCTGTTTCGACCGCCAAACCTCTCAGGGGAGCATTTGCAACCGTTTGGAGCCATTTTGGAGTGAATTGCCGAAAGTCAGATTTTTGCTGAAATTGTGACCCCGGGACTTAGGCATTTTTTCAAAAAAATCTTTTTCTGTCGGTTGAGTTTTCGAGGGCTGATTTCTTTTCCTCTGATAAAAAGCATTCTGTTTCGACTGCCAAACGTCTCAGGGGAGCATTTGCAACCGTTTGGCACCATTTTGGAGTGAATTGCCAAAAGTCAGATTTTTGCTGAAATTGTGACCCCGGGGCTTAGGGATTTTTTCAAAAAAATCTTTTTCTGCCGGTTAAGTTGTTGACGGCTGATTTCTTGTCCCTTGATAAAATGCCTTCTGTTTCAACCGCCATACCTCTCAGGGGAGCATTTGCAACGGATTGGCACCATTTTGGAGTGAATTGCCGAAAGTCAGATTTTTGATGAAATTGTGACCCCGGGCCTTAGGGATTTTTGAAAAAAAATCTTTTTCTGCCGATTAAGTTGTCGAGGGCTGATTTTTTGGCCTTTGATAAAAATCCTTCTGTTTCGACCGCGAAACCTCTCATGGGAGCATTTGCAACCGTTTGGCACCATTTTTTATTGAATTCCCGAAAGTCAGATTTTTTATGACAGTGTGACCCCGGGGCTTAGGGTTTTTTTCAAAAAAATCTTTTTCTGCCGGTTAAGTTGTCGAGGGCTGATTTCTTGTCCTGTGATAAAAAGCCTTCTGTTTCAACAACCAAACCTCTCAGGGGAGCATTTCCAACGGTTTTGGCACCATTTTGGAGTGAATTGCCGAAAGTCAGATTTTTGATGAAATTGTGACCCCCGGGGCTTAGGGATTTTTTCAAAAAAACCTTTTTCTGCCAGTTAAGTTGTCGAGGGCAGATTTCTTGTCCTTTGATAAAAAGCCTTCTGTTTCGACCGCCAAACCTCTCAGGGGAGCATTTGCAACCGTTTGGAGCCATTTTGGAGTGAATTGCCGAAAGTCAGATTTTTGCTGAAATTGTGACCCCGGGGCTTAGGGATTTTTTCAAAAAAATCTTTTTCTGCCGGTTAAGTTGTCGAGGCCTGATTTCTTGTCCTGTGATAAAAAGCCTTCTGTTTCAACCGCCAAACCTCTCAGAGGAGCATTTGCAATCGTTTGGCACCATTTTTGAGTGAATTGCCGAAAGTCAGATTTTATATGAAATTGTGACCCCGGGGCTTAGGGATTTTTTCAAAAAAATCTTTTTCTGCCGGTTAAGTTGTCGAGGGCTGATTTCTTTTCCTGTGATAAAAAGCCTTCTGTTTCGACAGCCAAACCTCTCAGGGGAGCATATGCAACCGTTTGGCACCATTTTGGAGTGAATTGCCGAAAGTCAGATTTTAGATGAAATTGAGACCCCGGGGCTTAGTGATTTTTTCAAAGAAATCTTTTTCTGCCGGTTAAGTTGTCGAGGCCTGATTTCTTGTCCTGTGATAAAAAGCCTTCTGTTTCGACCGCCAATCCTCTCAGGGGAGCATTTGCAAACGTTTGGCAACATTTTGCATGTAATTGCCGAAAGTCAGATTTTTTATGACAGTGTGACCCCGGGACTTAGGGATTTTTTCAAAAAAATCTTTTTCTGCCGGTTAAGTTGTCGAGGGCTAATTTCTTTTCCTGTGATAAAAAGCCTTCTGTTTCAACAACCAAACCTCTCAGGGGAGCATTTGCAACGGTTTGGCACCATTTTGGAGTGAATTGCCGAAAGTCAGATTTTTGCTGAAATTGTGACCCGCGGGGCTTACGGATTTTTTCAAAAAAATCTTTTTCTTCCGGTTAAGTTGTCGAGGGCAGATTTCTTGTCCTTTGATAAAAAGCCTTCTGTTTCGACCGCCAAACCTCTCAGGGGAGCATTTGCAACCGTTTGGAGCCATTTTGGAGTGAATTGCCGAAAGTCAGATTTTTGCTGAAATTGTGACTCCGGGACTTAGGGATTTTTTCAAAAAAATCTTTTTCTGCCGGTTAAGTTGTCGAGGGCTGATTTCTTTTTCTGTGGTTAAAAGCCTTCTGTTTCGATCGCCAAACCTCTAATGGGAGCATTTGCAACCGTTTGGCAACATTTTGGAGTGAATTGCCGAAAGTCAGATTTTTGCTGAAATTGTGACCCCGGGGCTTAGGGATTTTTTCAAAAAAAATCTTTTTCTACCGGTTAAGTTGTCGAGGGCTGATTTCTTGTCCTGTGATAAAAAGCATTCTGTTTCAACAACCAAACCTCTCAGGGGAGCATTTGCAACCGTTTGGCACCATTTTGCATTTAATTGCCGAAAGTCAGATTTTTTATGACAGTGTAACCCCGGGGCTTAGGGATTTTTTCAAAAAAATCTTTTTATGCCGGTTAAGTTGTCGAGGGCTTATTTCTTTTCCTGTGATAAAAAGCCTTCTGTTTCGACAGCCAAACCTCTCATGGGAGCATTTGCAACCGTTTGGCACCATTTTTGACTGAATTGCCGAAAGTAAGATTTTTGCTGAAATTGTGACCCCGGGCCTTAGGGATTTTTTCAAAAAAATCTTTTTCTGCCGGTTGAGTTGTCGAGGGCTGATTTCTTGTCCTGTGATAAAAAGCCTTCTGTTTAGACCGCCAAACCTCTCAGGGGAGCATTTGCAATGGTTTGGCACCATTTTTGAGTGAATTGCCGAAAGTCAGATTTTAGATGAAATTGTGACCTCGGGCCTTAGGGATTTTTTCAAAAAAATCTTTTTCTGCCGGTTGAGTTGTCGAGGGCTGATTTCTTGTCCTGTGATAAAAAGCCTTCTGTTTCGACTGCCAAACCTCTCATGGGAGCATTTGCAATGGTTTGGCACCATTTTTTAGTGAATTCCCGAAAGTCAGATTTTTTATGAAATTGTGACCTCGGGCCTTAGGGATTTTTTCAAAAAAATCTTTTTCTGCCGGTTAAGTTGTCGAGGGCTGATTTCTTTTCCTGTGATAAAAAGCCTTCTGTTTCGACAACCAAACCTCTCAGGGGAGCATTTGCAACCGTTTGGCACCATTTTTGAGTGAATTGCCGAAAGTCAGATTTTTGCTGAAATTGTGGCCCCGGGCCTTAGGGATTTTTTCAAAAAAATCTTTTTCTGCCGGTTGAGTTGTCGAGGGCTGATTTCTTGTCCTGTGATAAAAAGCCTTCTGTTTCGACTGCCAAACCTCTCATGGGAGCATTTGCAACGGTTTGGCACCATTTTTTACTGAATTCCCGAAAGTCAGATTTTTTATGAAATTGTGACCCCAGGACTTAGGGATTTTTTCAAAAAAATCTTTTTATGCCGGTTAAGTTGTCGAGGGCTGATTTCTTTTCCTGTGATAAAAAGCCTTCTGTTTCGACAGCCAAACCTCTCATGGGAGCATTTGCAACCGTTTGGCAACATTTTTGACTGAATTGCCGAAAGTCAGATTTTTGCTGAAATTGTGACCTCGGGCCTTAGGGATTTTTTCAAAAAAATCTTTTTCTGCCGGTTGAGTTGTCGAGGGCTGATTTCTTGTCCTGTAATAAAAAGCCTTCTGTTTCGACCGCCAAACCTCTCAGGGGAGCATTTGCAATGGTTTGGCACCATTTTTGAGTGAATTGCCGAAAGTCAGATTTTAGATGAAATTGTGACCCCGGGGCTTAGGGATTTTTTCAAAAAAATCTTTTTCTGCCGGTTAATTTGTCGAGGGCTGATTTCTTGTCCTGTGATAAAAAGCCTTCTGTTTCGACCGCCAAACCTCTCAGGGGAGCATTTGCAACCGTTTGGAGCCATTTTGGAGTGAATTGCCGAAAGTCAGATTTTTGCTGAAATTGTGACCCCGGGACTTAGGCATTTTTTCAAAAAAATCTTTTTCTGTCGGTTGAGTTTTCGAGGGCTGATTTCTTTTCCTCTGATAAAAAGCCTTCTGTTTCGACTGCAAAACGTCTCAGGGGAGCATTTGCAACCGTTTGGCACCATTTTTGAGTGAATTGCCGAAAGTCAGATTTTTGATGAAATTGTGACCCCGGGGCTTATGGATTTTTTCAAAAAAATCTTTTTCTGCCGGTTAAGTTGTCGAGGGCTGATTTCTTTTCCTGTGATAAAAAGCCTTCTGTTTCGACAACCAAACCTCTCAGGGGAGCATATGCAACCGTTTGGCACCATTTTGGAGTGAATTGCCGAAAGTCAGATTTTTGATGAAATTGAGACCCCGGGGCTTAGGGATTTTTTCAAAAAAATCTTTTTCTGCCGGTTAAGTTGTCGAGGGCTGATTTCTTGTCCTGTGATAAAAAGCCTTCTGTTTCGACCGCCAAACCTCTCAGGGGAGCATTTGCAACCGTTTGGAGCCATTTTGGAGTGAATTGCCGAAAGTCAGATTTTTGCTGAAATTGTGACCCCGGGGCTTAGGCATTTTTTCAAAAAAATCTTTTTCTGCCGGTTAAGTTGTCGAGGGCTGATTTCTTGTCCTGTGATAAAAAGCCTTCTGTTTCGAATGCCAAACGTCTCAGGGGAGCACTTGCAACCGTTTGGCACCATTTTTGAGTGAATTCCCGAAAGTCAGATTTTTTATGAAATTGTGACCCCGGGCCTTAGGGATTTTTTCAAAAAAATCTTTTTATGCCGGTTAAGTTGTCGAGGGCTGATTTCTTTTCCTGTGATAAAAAGCCTTCTGTTTCGACAGCCAAACCTCTCATGGGAGCATTTGCAACCGTTTGGCAACATTTTTGACTGAATTGCCGAAAGTCAGATTTTTGCTGAAATTGTGACCTCGGGCCTTAGGGATTTTTTCAAAAAAATCTTTTTCTGCCGGTTGAGTTGTCGAGGGCTGATTTCTTGTCCTGTAATAAAAAGCCTTCTGTTTCGACCGCCAAACCTCTCAGGGGAGCATTTGCAATGGTTTGCCACCATTTTTGAGTGAATTGCCGAAAGTCAGATTTTAGATGAAATTGTGACCCCGGGGCTTAGGGATTTTTTCAAAAAAATCTTTTTCTGCCGGTTAATTTGTCGAGGGCTGGTTTCTTGTCCTGTGATAAAAAGCCTTCTGTTTCGACCGCCAAACCTCTCAGGGGAGCATTTGCAACCGTTTGGAGCCATTTTGGAGTGAATTGCCGAAAGTCAGATTTTTGCTGAAATTGTGACCCCGGGACTTAGGCATTTTTTCAAAAAAATCTTTTTCTGTCGGTTGAGTTTTCGAGGACTGATTTCTTTTCCTCTGATAAAAAGCCTTCTGTTTCGACTGCCAAACGTCTCAGGGGAGCATTTGCAACCGTTTGGCACCATTTTGGAGTGAATTGCCAAAAGTCAGATTTTTGCTGAAATTGTGACCCCGGGGCTTAGGGATTTTTTCAAAAAAATCTTTTTCTGCCGGTTAAGTTGTTGACGGCTGATTTCTTGTCCCTTGATAAAATGCCTTCTGTTTCAACCGCCATACCTCTCAGGGGAGCATTTGCAACGGATTGGCACCATTTTGGAGTGAATTGCCGAAAGTCAGATTTTTGATGAAATTGTGACCCCGGGCCTTAGGGATTTTTGGAAAAAAATCTTTTTCTGCCGATTAAGTTGTCGAGGGCTGATTTTTTGGCCTTTGATAAAAATCCTTCTGTTTCGACCGCGAAACCTCTCATGGGAGCATTTGCAACCGTTTGGCACCATTTTTTATTGAATTCCCGAAAGTCAGATTTTTTATGAAATTGTGACCATGGGGCTTAGGGATTTTTTTTCAAAAAAATCTTTTTCTGCCGGTTAAGTTGTCGAGGGCTGATTTGTTTTCCTGTGATAAAAAGCCTTCTGTTTCGACCGCCAAACCTCTCAGTGGAGCATTTGCAAACGTTTGGCAACATTTTGCATTTAATTGCCGAAAGTCAGATTTTTTATGACAGTGTGACCCCGGGGCTTAGGGATTTTTTCAAAAAAACCTTTTTCTGCCAGTTAAGTTGTCGAGGGCAGATTTCTTGTCCTTTGATAAAAAGCCTTCTGTTTCGACCGCCAAACCTCTCAGGGGAGCATTTGCAACCGTTTGGAGCCATTTTGGAGTGAATTGCCGAAAGTCAGATTTTTGCTGAAATTGTGACCCCGGGGCTTAGGGATTTTTTCAAAAAAATGTTTTTCTGCCGGTTAAGTTGTCAAGGGCTGATTTACTTTCCTGTGATAAAAAGCCTTCTGTTTCGACCGCCAAACCTCTCAGGGGAGCATTTGCAACCGTTTGGCACCATTTTGGAGTGAATTGCCGAAAGTCAGATTTTTGGTGAAATTGTGACCCCGGGGCTTAGGGATTTTTTCAAAAAAATCTTTTTCTGCCGGTTAAGTTGTCGAGGCCTGATTTCTTGTCCTGTGATAAAAAGCCTTCTGTTTCAACCGCCAAACCTCTCAGAGGAGCATTTGCAATCGTTTGGCACCATTTTTGAGTGAATTGCCGAAAGTCAGATTTTATATGAAATTGTGACCCCGGGGCTTAGGGATTTTTTCAAAAAAATCTTTTTCTGCCGGTTAAGTTGTCGAGGGCTGATTTCTTTTCCTGTGATAAAAAGCCTTCTGTTTCGACAGCCAAACCTCTCAGGGGAGCATATGCAACCGTTTGGCACCATTTTGGAGTGAATTGCCGAAAGTCAGATTTTAGATGAAATTGAGACCCCGGGGCTTAGTGATTTTTTCAAAGAAATCTTTTTCTGCCGGTTAAGTTGTCGAGGGCAGATTTCTTGTCCTGTGATAAAAAGCCTTCTGTTTCGACCGCCAATCCTCTCAGGGGAGCATTTGCAAACGTTTGGCAACATTTTGCATTTAATTGCCGAAAGTCAGATTTTTTATGACAGTGTGACCCCGGGACTTAGGGATTTTTTCAAAAAAAATCTTTTTCTGCCGGTTAAGTTGTCGAGGGCTGATTTCTTTTCCTGTGATAAAAAGCCTTCTGTTTCAACAACCAAACCTCTCAGGGGAGCATTTGCAACGGTTTGGCACCATTTTGGAGTGAATTGCCGAAAGTCAGATTTTTGCTGAAATTGTGACCCCCGGGGCTTACGGATTTTTTCAAAAAAATCTTTTTCTTCCGGTTAAGTTGTCGAGGGCAGATTTCTTGTCCTTTGATAAAAAGCCTTCTGTTTCGACCGCCAAACCTCTCAGGGGAGCATTTGCAACCGTTTGGAGCCATTTTGGAGTGAATTGCCGAAAGTCAGATTTTTGCTGAAATTGTGACTCCGGGACTTAGGGATTTTTTCAAAAAAATCTTTTTCTGCCGGTTAAGTTGTCGAGGGCTGATTTCTTTTTCTGTGGTTAAAAGCCTTCTGTTTCGATCGCCAAACCTCTAATGGGAGCATTTGCAACCGTTTGGCAACATTTTGGAGTGAATTGCCGAAAGTCAGATTTTTGCTGAAATTGTGACCCCGGGGCTTAGGGATTTTTTCAAAAAAAATCTTTTTCTACCGGTTAAGTTGTCGAGGGCTGATTTCTTGTCCTGTGATAAAAAGCCTTCTGTTTCAACAACCAAACCTCTCAGGGGAGCATTTGCAACCGTTTGGCACCATTTTGCATTTAATTGCCGAAAGTCAGATTTTTTATGACAGTGTAACCCCGGGGCTTAGGGATTTTTTCAAAAAAATCTTTTTATGCCGGTTAAGTTGTCGAGGGCTTATTTCTTTTCCTGTGATAAAAAGCCTTCTGTTTCGACAGCCAAACCTCTCATGGGAGCATTTGCAACCGTTTGGCACCATTTTTGACTGAATTGCCGAAAGTAAGATTTTTGCTGAAATTGTGACCCCGGGCCTTAGGGATTTTTTAAAAAAAATCTTTTTCTGCCGGTTGAGTTGTCGAGGGCTGATTTCTTGTCCTGTAATAAAAAGCCTTCTGTTTAGACCGCCAAACCTCTCAGGGGAGCATTTGCAATGGTTTGGCACCATTTTTGAGTGAATTGCCGAAAGTCAGATTTTAGATGAAATTGTGACCTCGGGCCTTAGGGATTTTTTCAAAAAAATCTTTTTCTGCCGGTTGAGTTGTCGAGGGCTGATTTCATGTCCTGTGATAAAAAGCCTTCTGTTTCGACTGCCAAACCTCTCATGGGAGCATTTGCAATGGTTTGGCACCATTTTTTAGTGAATTCCCGAAAGTCAGATTTTTTATGAAATTGTGACCTCGGGCCTTAGGGATTTTTTCAAAAAAATGTTTTTCTGCCGGTTAAGTTGTCGAGGGCTGATTTCTTTTCCTGTGATAAAAAGCCTTCTGTTTCGACAGCCAAACCTCTCATGGGAGCATTTGCAACCGTTTGGCACCATTTTTTAGTGAATTGCCGAAAGTCAGATTTTAGATGAAATTGTGACCCCGGGGCTTAGGGATTTTTTCAAAAAAATCTTTTTCTGCCGGTTAAGTTGTCGAGGGCTGATTTCTTGTCCTGTGATAAAAAGCCTTCTGTTTCGACCGCCAAACCTCTCAGGGGAGCATTTGCAACCGTTTGGCACCATTTTTGAGTGAATTGCCGAAAGTCAGATTTTTGCTGAAATTGTGGCCCCGGGCCTTAGGGATTTTTTCAAAAAAATCTTTTTCTGCCGGTTGAGTTGTCGAGGGCTGATTTCTAGTCCTGTGATAAAAAGCCTTCTGTTTCGACTGCCAAACCTCTCATGGGAGCATTTGCAACGGTTTGGCACCATTTTTTAGTGAATTCCCGAAAGTCAGATTTTTTATGAAATTGTGACCCCGGGCCTTAGGGATTTTTTCAAAAAAATCTTTTTATGCCGGTTAAGTTGTCGAGGGCTGATTTCTTTTCCTGTGATAAAAAGCCTTCTGTTTCGACAGCCAAACCTCTCATGGGAGCATTTGCAACCGTTTGGAGCCATTTTGGAGTGAATTGCCGAAAGTCAGATTTTTGCTGAAATTGTGACCCCGGGACTTAGGCATTTTTTCAAAAAAATCTTTTTCTGTCGGTTGAGTTTTCGAGGGCTGATTTCTTTTCCTCTGATAAAAAGCCTTCTGTTTCGACTGCAAAACGTCTCAGGGGAGCATTTGCAACCGTTTGGCACCATTTTAGAGTGAATTGCCGAAAGTCAGATTTTTGCTGAAATTGTGACCCCGGGGCTTAGGCATTTTTTCAAAGAAATCTTTTTCTGCCGGTTAATTTGTCGAGGCCTGATTTCTTGTGCTGTGATAAAAAGCCTTCTGTTTCGACCGCCAATCCTCTCAGGGGAGCATTTGCAACGGTTTGGCACCATTTTTGACTGAATTGCCGAAAGTCAGATTTTTGCTGAAATTGTGACCCCGGGCCTTAGGGAATTTTTCAAAAAAAACTTTTTCTGCCGGTTAAGTTGTCGAGGCCTGATTTCTTGTCCTGTGATAAAAAGCCTTCTGTTTCGACTGCCAAACCTCTCATGGGAGCATTTGCAACCGTTTCTCACCATTTTTGAGTGAATTGCCGAAAGTCAGATTTTTGATGAAATTGTGACCCCGGGACTTAGGCATTTTTTCAAAAAAATCTTTTTCTGTCGGTTGAGTTTTCGAGGGCTGATTTCTTTTCCTGTGATAAAAAGCCTTCTGTTTCGACAACCAAACCTCTCAGGGGAGCATATGCAACCGTTTGGCACCATTTTGGAGTGAATTGCCGAAAGTCAGATTTTTGATGAAATTGAGACCCCGGGGCTTAGGGATTTTTTCAAAAAAAATTTTTTCTGCCGGTTAAGTTGTCGAGGCCTGATTTCTTTTCCTGTGATAAAAAGCCTTCTGTTTCGACTGCCAAACGTCTCAGGGGAGCACTTGCAACCGTTTGGCACCATTTTTGAGTGAATTCCCGAAAGTCAGATTTTTTATGAAATTGTGACCCCGGGCCTTAGGGATTTTTTCAAAAAAATCTTTTTATGCCGGTTAAGTTGTCGAGGGCTGATTTCTTGTCCTGTGATAAAAAGCCTTCTGTTTCGACTGCCAAACGTCTCAGGGGAGCACTTGCAACCGTTTGGCACCATTTTTGAGTGAATTCCCGAAAGTCAGATTTTTTATGAAATTGTGACCCCGGGCCTTAGGGATTTTTTCAAAAAAATCTTTTTATGCCGGTTAAGTTGTCGAGGGCTGATTTCTTGTCCTGTGATAAAAAGCCTTCTGTTTCGACCGCCAAACCTCTCAGTGGAGCATTTGCAACCGTTTGGAGCCATTTTGGAGTGAATTGCCGAAAGTCAGATTTTTGCTGAAATTGTGACCCCGGGGCTTAGGCATTTTTTCAAAAAAATCTTTTTCTGCCGGTTAATTTGTCGAGAGCTGATTTCTTGTCCTGTGATAAAAAGCCTTCTGTTTCGACCGCCAAACCTCTCAGGGGAGCATTTGCAACCGTTTGGAGCCATTTTTGAGTGAATTGCCGAAAGTCAGATTTTTGCTGAAATTGTGACCCCGGGGCTTAGGCATTTTTTGAAAGAAATCTTTTTCTGCCGGTTAATTTGTCGAGGCCTGATTTCTTGTCCTGTGATAAAAAGCCTTCTGTTTCGACCGCCAATCCTCTCAGGGGAGCATTTGCAACCGTTTGGCACCATTTTTGACTGAATTGCCGAAAGTCAGATTTTTGCTGAAATTGTGACCCCGGGGCTAAGGGATTTTGTCAAAAAATTCTTTTTCTGCTGGTTAAGTTTTCGAGGGCTGATTTCTTTTACTGTGATAAAAAGCCTTCTGTTTCGACTGCCAAACCTCTCATGGGAGCATTTGCAACCGTTTCTCACCATTTTTGAGTGAATTCCCGAAAGTCAGATTTTTGATGAAATTGTGACCCCGGGCCTTATGGATTTTTTCAAAAAAATCTTTTTCTGCCGGTTAAGTTGTCGAGGGCTGATTTCTTGTCCTGTGATAAAAAGCCTTCTGTTTCGACCGCCAAACCTCTCAGGGGAGCATTTGCAACCGTTTGGAGCCATTTTGGAGTGAATTGCCGAAAGTCAGATTTTTGCTGAAATTGTGACCCCGGGGCTTAGGCATTTTTTCAAAAAAATCTTTTTCTGCCGGTTAATTTGTCGAGGGCTGATTTCTTGTCCTGTGATAAAAAGCCTTCTGTTTCGACCGCCAAACCTCTCAGGGGAGCATTTGCAACCGTTTGGAGCCATTTTTGAGTGAATTGCCGAAAGTCAGATTTTTGCTGAAATTGTGACCCCGGGGCTTAGGCATTTTTTCAAAGAAATCTTTTTCTGCCGGTTAATTTGTCGAGGCCTGATTTCTTGTCCTGTGATAAAAAGCCTTCTGTTTCGACCGCCAATCCTCTCAGGGGAGCATTTGCAACGGTTTGGCACCATTTTTGACTGAATTGCCGAAAGTCAGATTTTTGCTGAAATTGTGACCCCGGGCCTTAGGGAATTTTTCAAAAAAAACTTTTTCTGCCGGTTAAGTTGTCGAGGCCTGATTTCTTGTCCTGTGATAAAAAGCCTTCTGTTTCGACTGCCAAACCTCTCATGGGAGCATTTGCAACCGTTTCTCACCATTTTTGAGTGAATTGCCGAAAGTCAGATTTTTGATGAAATTGTGACCCCGGGGCTTCTGGATTTTTTCAAAAAAATCTTTTTCTGCCGGTTAAGTTGTCGAGGGCTGATTTCTTTTCCTGTGATAAAAAGCCTTCTGTTTCGACAACCAAACCTCTCAGGGGAGCATATGCAACCGTTTGGCACCATTTTGGAGTGAATTGCCGAAAGTCAGATTTTTGATGAAATTGAGACCCCGGGGCTTAGGGATTTTTTCAAAAAAATCTTTTTCTGCCGGTTAAGTTGTCGAGGGGAGATTTCTTGTCCTTTGATAAAAAGCCTTCTGTTTCGACCGCCAAACCTCTCAGGGGAGCATTTGCAACCGTTTGGCACCATTTTGCATTTAATTGCCGAAAGTCAGATTTTTTATGTCAGTGTGACCCCCGGGACTTAGGGATTTTTTCATAAAAACCTTTTTCTGCCGGTTAAGTTGTCGAGGGGAGATTTCTTGTCCTTTGATAAAAAGGCTTCTGTTTCGATCGCCAAACCTCTTAGGGGAGCATTTGCAACCGTTTGGTGCCATTTTGGAGTGAATTGCCGAAAGTCAGATTTTTGCTGAAATTGTGACCCCGGGACTTAGGCATTTTTTCAAAAAAATCTTTTTCTGTCGGTTGAGTTGTCGAGGGCTGATTTCTTTTCCTGTGATAAAAAGCCTTCTGTTTCGACTGCCAAACGTCTCAGGGGAGCATTTGCAACCGTTTGGCACCATTTTTGAGTGAATTCCCGAAAGTCAGATTTTTTATGAAATTGTGACCCCGGGCCTTAGGGATTTTTTCAAAAAAATCTTTTTCTGCCGGTTAAGTTGTCGAGGGCTGATTTCTTTTTCCTGTGATAAAAAGCCTTCTGTTTCGACAGCCAAACCTCTCAGGGGAGCATTTGCAACCGTTTGGCACCATTTTTGACTGAATTGCCGAAAGTCAGATTTTTGCTGAAATTGTCACCCCGGGGCTTACGGATTTTTTCAAAAAAATCTTTTTCTGCCGGTTTAGTTGTCCAGGGCTGATTTCTTGTCCTGTGATAAAAAGCCTTCTGTTTCGAGCGGCAAACCTCTCAGGGGAGCATTTGCAACGGTTTGGCACCATTTCGGAGTGAATTCCCGAAAGTCAGATTTTTGATAAAATTGTGACCCCCGGGGCTTAGGGGTTTTTTCAAAAAAACCTTTTTCTGCCGGTTAAGTTGTCGAGGGCAGATTTCTTGTCCTTTGATAAGAAGCCTTCTGTTTCGACCGCCAAACCTCTCAGGGGAGCATTTGCAACCGTTTGGATCCATTTTGGAGTGAATTGCCGAAAGTCAGATTTTTGCTGAAATTGTGACCCCGGGGCTTAGGGATTTTTTGAAAAAAATGTTTTTCTGCCGGTTGAGTTGTCGATGGCTGATTTCTTGTCCTGTAATAAAAAGCCTTCTGTTTCGACCGCCAAACCTCTCAGGGGAGCATTTGCAATGGTTTGGCACCATTTTTGAGTGAATTGCCGAAAGTCAGATTTTAGATGAAATTGTGACCCCGGGGCTTAGGGATTTTTTCAAAAAAATCTTTTTCTGCCGGTTGAGTTGTCGAGGGCTGATTTCTTGTCCTGTGATAAAAAGCCTTCTGTTTCGACCGCCAAACCTCTCATGGCAGCATTTGCAATGGTTTGGCACCATTTTGGAGTGAATTGCCGAAAGTCAGATTTTTGCTGAAATTGTGACCCCGGGGCTTAGGGATATTTTCAAAAAAATCTTTTTCTGCCGGTTAAGTTGTCGAGGGCTGATTTCTTTTCCTGTGATAAAAAGCCTTCTGTTTCGACTGCCAAACGTCTCAGGGGAGCATTTGCAACCGTTTGGCACCATTTTTGAGTGAATTCCCGAAAGTCAGATTTTTTATGAAATTGTGACCCCGGGCCTTAGGGATTTTTTCAAAAAAATCTTTTTCTGCCGGTTAAGTTGTCGAGGGCTGATTTCTTTTTCCTGTGATAAAAAGCCTTCTGTTTCGACAGCCAAACCTCTCAGGGGAGCATTTGCAACCGTTTGGCACCATTTTTGACTGAATTGCCGAAAGTCAGATTTTTGCTGAAATTGTGACCCCGGGGCTTACGGATTTTTTCAAAAAAATCTTTTTCTGCCGGTTTAGTTGTCCAGGGCTGATTTCTTGTCCTGTGATAAAAAGCCTTCTGTTTCGACCGCCAAACCTCTCATGGCAGCATTTGCAATGGTTTGGCACCATTTTGGAGTGAATTGCCGAAAGTCAGATTTTTGCTGAAATTGTGACCCCGGGGCTTAGGCATTTTTTCAAAAAAATCTTTTTCTGCCGGTTAATTTTTCGAGGGCTGATTTCTTGTCCTGTGATAAAAAGCCTTCTGTTTCGACCGCCAAACCTCTCAGGGGAGCATTTGCAACCGTTTGGAGCCATTTTTGAGTGAATTGCCGAAAGTCAGATTTTTGCTGAAATTGTGACCCCGGGGCTTAGGCATTTTTTGAAAGAAATCTTTTTCTGCCGGTTAATTTGTCGAGGCCTGATTTCTTGTCCTGTGATAAAAAGCCTTCTGTTTCGACCGCCAATCCTCTCAGGGGAGCATTTGCAACCGTTTGGCACCATTTTTGACTGAATTGCCGAAAGTCAGATTTTTGCTGAAATTGTGACCCCGGGGCTAAGGGATTTTGTCAAAAAATTCTTTTTCTGCTGGTTAAGTTTTCGAGGGCTGATTTCTTTTACTGTGATAAAAAGCCTTCTGTTTCGACTGCCAAACCTCTCATGGGAGCATTTGCAACCGTTTCTCACCATTTTTGAGTGAATTCCCGAAAGTCAGATTTTTGATGAAATTGTGACCCCGGGCCTTATGGATTTTTTCAAAAAAATCTTTTTCTGCCGGTTAAGTTGTCGAGGGCTGATTTCTTGTCCTGTGATAAAAAGCCTTCTGTTTCGACCGCCAAACCTCTCAGGGGAGCATTTGCAACCGTTTGGAGCCATTTTGGAGTGAATTGCCGAAAGTCAGATTTTTGCTGAAATTGTGACCCCGGGGCTTAGGCATTTTTTCAAAAAAATCTTTTTCTGCCGGTTAATTTGTCGAGGGCTGATTTCTTGTCCTGTGATAAAAAGCCTTCTGTTTCGACCGCCAAACCTCTCAGGGGAGCATTTGCAACCGTTTGGAGCCATTTTTGAGTGAATTGCCGAAAGTCAGATTTTTGCTGAAATTGTGACCCCGGGGCTTAGGCATTTTTTCAAAGAAATCTTTTTCTGCCGGTTAATTTGTCGAGGCCTGATTTCTTGTCCTGTGATAAAAAGCCTTCTGTTTCGACCGCCAATCCTCTCAGGGGAGCATTTGCAACGGTTTGGCACCATTTTTGACTGAATTGCCGAAAGTCAGATTTTTGCTGAAATTGTGACCCCGGGCCTTAGGGAATTTTTCAAAAAAAACTTTTTCTGCCGGTTAAGTTGTCGAGGCCTGATTTCTTGTCCTGTGATAAAAAGCCTTCTGTTTCGACTGCCAAACCTCTCATGGGAGCATTTGCAACCGTTTCTCACCATTTTTGAGTGAATTGCCGAAAGTCAGATTTTTGATGAAATTGTGACCCCGGGGCTTATGGATTTTTTCAAAAAAATCTTTTTCTGCCGGTTAAGTTGTCGAGGGCTGATTTCTTTTCCTGTGATAAAAAGCCTTCTGTTTCGACAACCAAACCTCTCAGGGGAGCATATGCAACCGTTTGGCACCATTTTGGAGTGAATTGCCGAAAGTCAGATTTTTGATGACATTGAGACCCCGGGGCTTAGGGATTTTTTCAAAAAAATCTTTTTCTGCCGGTTAAGTTGTCGAGGGGAGATTTCTTGTCCTTTGATAAAAAGCCTTCTGTTTCGACCGCCAAACCTCTCAGGGGAGCATTTGCAACCGTTTGGCACCATTTTGCATTTAATTGCCGAAAGTCAGATTTTTTATGTCAGTGTGACCCCCGGGACTTAGGGATTTTTTCATAAAAACCTTTTTCTGCCGGTTAAGTTGTCGAGGGGAGATTTCTTGTCCTTTGATAAAAAGGCTTCTGTTTCGATCGCCAAACCTCTTAGGGGAGCATTTGCAACCGTTTGGAGCCATTTTTGAGTGAATTGCCGAAAGTCAGATTTTTGCTGAAATTGTGACCCCGGGGCTTAGGCATTTTTTCAAAGAAATCTTTTTCTGCCGGTTAATTTGTCGAGGCCTGATTTCTTGTCCTGTGATAAAAAGCCTTCTGTTTCGACCGCCAATCCTCTCAGGGGAGCATTTGCAACCGTTTGGCACCATTTTTGACTGAATTGCCGAAAGTCAGATTTTTGCTGAAATTGTGACCCCGGGGCTAAGGGATTTTGTCAAAAAATTCTTTTTCTGCTGGTTAAGTTTTCGAGGGCTGATTTCTTTTACTGTGATAAAAAGCCTTCTGTTTCGACTGCCAAACCTCTCATGGGAGCATTTGCAACCGTTTCTCACCATTTTTGAGTGAATTCCCGAAAGTCAGATTTTTGATGAAATTGTGACCCCGGGCCTTATGGATTTTTTCAAAAAAATCTTTTTCTGCCGGTTAAGTTGTCGAGGGCTGATTTCTTGTCCTGTGATAAAAAGCCTTCTGTTTCGACCGCCAAACCTCTCAGGGGAGCATTTGCAACCGTTTGGAGCCATTTTGGAGTGAATTGCCGAAAGTCAGATTTTTGCTGAAATTGTGACCCCGGGGCTTAGGCATTTTTTCAAAAAAATCTTTTTCTGCCGGTTAATTTGTCGAGGGCTGATTTCTTGTCCTGTGATAAAAAGCCTTCTGTTTCGACCGCCAAACCTCTCAGGGGAGCATTTGCAACCGTTTGGAGCCATTTTTGAGTGAATTGCCGAAAGTCAGATTTTTGCTGAAATTGTGACCCCGGGGCTTAGGCATTTTTTCAAAGAAATCTTTTTCTGCCGGTTAATTTGTCGAGGCCTGATTTCTTGTCCTGTGATAAAAAGCCTTCTGTTTCGACCGCCAATCCTCTCAGGGGAGCATTTGCAACGGTTTGGCACCATTTTTGACTGAATTGCCGAAAGTCAGATTTTTGCTGAAATTGTGACCCCGGGCCTTAGGGAATTTTTCAAAAAAAACTTTTTCTGCCGGTTAAGTTGTCGAGGCCTGATTTCTTGTCCTGTGATAAAAAGCCTTCTGTTTCGACTGCCAAACCTCTCATGGGAGCATTTGCAACCGTTTCTCACCATTTTTGAGTGAATTGCCGAAAGTCAGATTTTTGATGAAATTGTGACCCCGGGGCTTCTGGATTTTTTCAAAAAAATCTTTTTCTGCCGGTTAAGTTGTCGAGGGCTGATTTCTTTTCCTGTGATAAAAAGCCTTCTGTTTCGACAACCAAACCTCTCAGGGGAGCATATGCAACCGTTTGGCACCATTTTGGAGTGAATTGCCGAAAGTCAGATTTTTGATGACATTGAGACCCCGGGGCTTAGGGATTTTTTCAAAAAAATCTTTTTCTGCCGGTTAAGTTGTCGAGGGGAGATTTCTTGTCCTTTGATAAAAAGCCTTCTGTTTCGACCGCCAAACCTCTCAGGGGAGCATTTGCAACCGTTTGGCACCATTTTGCATTTAATTGCCGAAAGTCAGATTTTTTATGTCAGTGTGACCCCCGGGACTTAGGGATTTTTTCATAAAAACCTTTTTCTGCCGGTTAAGTTGTCGAGGGGAGATTTCTTGTCCTTTGATAAAAAGGCTTCTGTTTCGATCGCCAAACCTCTTAGGGGAGCATTTGCAACCGTTTGGAGCCATTTTTGAGTGAATTGCCGAAAGTCAGATTTTTGCTGAAATTGTGACCCCGGGGCTTAGGCATTTTTTCAAAGAAATCTTTTTCTGCCGGTTAATTTGTCGAGGCCTGATTTCTTGTCCTGTGATAAAAAGCCTTCTGTTTCGACCGCCAATCCTCTCAGGGGAGCATTTGCAACCGTTTGGCACCATTTTTGACTGAATTGCCGAAAGTCAGATTTTTGCTGAAATTGTGACCCCGGGGCTAAGGGATTTTGTCAAAAAATTCTTTTTCTGCTGGTTAAGTTTTCGAGGGCTGATTTCTTTTACTGTGATAAAAAGCCTTCTGTTTCGACTGCCAAACCTCTCATGGGAGCATTTGCAACCGTTTCTCACCATTTTTGAGTGAATTCCCGAAAGTCAGATTTTTGATGAAATTGTGACCCCGGGCCTTATGGATTTTTTCAAAAAAATCTTTTTCTGCCGGTTAAGTTGTCGAGGGCTGATTTCTTGTCCTGTGATAAAAAGCCTTCTGTTTCGACCGCCAAACCTCTCAGGGGAGCATTTGCAACCGTTTGGAGCCATTTTGGAGTGAATTGCCGAAAGTCAGATTTTTGCTGAAATTGTGACCCCGGGGCTTAGGCATTTTTTCAAAAAAATCTTTTTCTGCCGGTTAATTTGTCGAGGGCTGATTTCTTGTCCTGTGATAAAAAGCCTTCTGTTTCGACCGCCAAACCTCTCAGGGGAGCATTTGCAACCGTTTGGAGCCATTTTTGAGTGAATTGCCGAAAGTCAGATTTTTGCTGAAATTGTGACCCCGGGGCTTAGGCATTTTTTCAAAGAAATCTTTTTCTGCCGGTTAATTTGTCGAGGCCTGATTTCTTGTCCTGTGATAAAAAGCCTTCTGTTTCGACCGCCAATCCTCTCAGGGGAGCATTTGCAACGGTTTGGCACCATTTTTGACTGAATTGCCGAAAGTCAGATTTTTGCTGAAATTGTGACCCCGGGCCTTAGGGAATTTTTCAAAAAAAACTTTTTCTGCCGGTTAAGTTGTCGAGGCCTGATTTCTTGTCCTGTGATAAAAAGCCTTCTGTTTCGACTGCCAAACCTCTCATGGGAGCATTTGCAACCGTTTCTCACCATTTTTGAGTGAATTGCCGAAAGTCAGATTTTTGATGAAATTGTGACCCCGGGGCTTATGGATTTTTTCAAAAAAATCTTTTTCTGCCGGTTAAGTTGTCGAGGGCTGATTTCTTTTCCTGTGATAAAAAGCCTTCTGTTTCGACAACCAAACCTCTCAGGGGAGCATATGCAACCGTTTGGCACCATTTTGGAGTGAATTGCCGAAAGTCAGATTTTTGATGACATTGAGACCCCGGGGCTTAGGGATTTTTTCAAAAAAATCTTTTTCTGCCGGTTAAGTTGTCGAGGGGAGATTTCTTGTCCTTTGATAAAAAGCCTTCTGTTTCGACCGCCAAACCTCTCAGGGGAGCATTTGCAACCGTTTGGCACCATTTTGCATTTAATTGCCGAAAGTCAGATTTTTTATGTCAGTGTGACCCCCGGGACTTAGGGATTTTTTCATAAAAACCTTTTTCTGCCGGTTAAGTTGTCGAGGGGAGATTTCTTGTCCTTTGATAAAAAGGCTTCTGTTTCGATCGCCAAACCTCTTAGGGGAGCATTTGCAACCGTTTGGTGCCATTTTGGAGTGAATTGCCGAAAGTCAGATTTTTGCTGAAATTGTGACCCCGGGACTTAGGCATTTTTTCAAAAAAATCTTTTTCTGTCGGTTGAGTTGTCGAGGGCTGATTTCTTTTCCTGTGATAAAAAGCCTTCTGTTTCGACTGCCAAACGTCTCAGGGGAGCATTTGCAACCGTTTGGCACCATTTTTGAGTGAATTCCCGAAAGTCAGATTTTTTATGAAATTGTGACCCCGGGCCTTAGGGATTTTTTCAAAAAAATCTTTTTCTGCCGGTTAAGTTGTCGAGGGCTGATTTCTTTTTCCTGTGATAAAAAGCCTTCTGTTTCGACAGCCAAACCTCTCAGGGGAGCATTTGCAACCGTTTGGCACCATTTTTGACTGAATTGCCGAAAGTCAGATTTTTGCTGAAATTGTGACCCCGGGGCTTACGGATTTTTTCAAAAAAATCTTTTTCTGCCGGTTTAGTTGTCCAGGGCTGATTTCTTGTCCTGTGATAAAAAGCCTTCTGTTTCGAGCGGCAAACCTCTCAGGGGAGCATTTGCAACGGTTTGGCACCATTTCGGAGTGAATTCCCGAAAGTCAGATTTTTGATAAAATTGTGACCCCGGGGCTTAGGGGTTTTTTCAAAAAAACCTTTTTCTGCCGGTTAAGTTGTCGAGGGCAGATTTCTTGTCCTTTGATAAGAAGCCTTCTGTTTCGACCCCCAAACCTCTCAGGGGAGCATTTGCAACCGTTTGGATCCATTTTGGAGTGAATTGCCGAAAGTCAGATTTTTGCTGAAATTGTGACCCCGTGGCTTAGGGATTTTTTGAAAAAAATGTTTTTCTGCCGGTTGAGTTGTCGATGGCTGATTTCTTGTCCTGTAATAAAAAGCCTTCTGTTTCGACCGCCAAACCTCTCAGGGGAGCATTTGCAATGGTTTGGCACCATTTTTGAGTGAATTGAAGAAAGTCAGATTTTAGATGAAATTGTGACCCCCGGGCTTAGGGATTTTTTCAAAAAAATGTTTTTCTGCCGGTTAAGTTGTCAAGGGCTGATTTCCTTTCCTGTGATAAAAAGCCTTCTGTTTCAACCGCCAAACCTCTCAGGGGAGCATTTGCAATGGTTTGGCACCATTTTTGAGTGAATTGCCGAAAGTCAGATTTTAGATGAAATTGTGACCCCGGGGCTTAGGGATTTTTTCAAAAAAATCTTTTTCTGCCGGTTGAGTTGTCGAGGGCTGATTTCTTGTCCTGTGATAAAAAGCCTTCTGTTTCGACCGCCAAACCTCTCATGGCAGCATTTGCAATGGTTTGGCACCATTTTGGAGTGAATTGCCGAAAGTCAGATTTTTGCTGAAATTGTGACCCCGGGGCTTAGGGATATTTTCAAAAAAATCTTTTTCTGCCGGTTAAGTTGTCGAGGGCTGATTTCTTTTCCTGTGATAAAAAGCCTTCTTTTTCGACTGCCAAACGTCTCAGGGGAGCATTTGCAACCGTTTGGCACCATTTTTGAGTGAATTCCCGAAAGTCAGATTTTTTATGAAATTGTGACCCCGGGCCTTAGGGATTTTTTCAAAAAAATCTTTTTCTGCCGGTTAAGTTGTCGTGGGCTGATTTCTTTTTCCTGTGATAAAAAGCCTTCTGTTTCGACAGCCAAACCTCTCAGGGGAGCATTTGCAACCGTTTGGCACCATTTTTGACTGAATTGCCGAAAGTCAGATTTTTGCTGAAATTGTGACCCCGGGGCTTACGGATTTTTTCAAAAAAATCTTTTTCTGCCGGTTTAGTTGTCCAGGGCTGATTTCTTGTCCTGTGATAAAAAGCCTTCTGTTTCGAGCGGCAAACCTCTCAGGGGAGCATTTGCAACGGTTTGGCACCATTTTTGAGTGAATTGCCGAAAGTCAATTTTAGATGAAATTGTGACCCCCGGGCTTAGGGATTTTTTCAAAAAAATGTTTTTCTGCCGGTTAAGTTGTCAAGGGCTGATTTCCTTTCCTGTGATAAAAAGCCTTCTGTTTCAACCGCCAAACCTCTCAGGGGAGCATTTGCAACGGTTTGGCACCATTTTTGAGTGAATTGCCGAAAGTCAGATTTTAGATGAAATTGTGACCCCGGGGCTTAGGGATTTTTTCAAAAAAATCTTTTTCTGCCGGTTGAGTTGTCGAGGGCTGATTTCTTGTCCTGTGATAAGAAGCCTTCTGTTTCGACCGCCAAACCTCTCATGGCAGCATTTGCAACCGTTTGGCACCATTTTGGAGTGAATTGCCGAAAGTCAGATTTTTGATGAAATTGTGACCCCGGGGCTTAGGGATTTTTTGAAAAAAATGTTTTTCTGCCGGTTGAGTTGTCGAGGGCTGATTTCTTGTCCTGTAATAAAAAGCCTTCTGTTTCGACCGCCAAACCTCTCAGGGGAGCATTTGCAATGGTTTGGCACCATTTTTGAGTGAATTGAAGAAAGTCAGATTTTAGATGAAATTGTGACCCCCGGGCTTAGGGATTTTTTCAAAAAAATGTTTTTCTGCCGGTTAAGTTGTCAAGGGCTGATTCCTGTGATAAAAAGCCTTCTGTTTCAACCGCCAAACCTCTCAGGGGAGCATTTGCAATGGTTTGGCACCATTTTTGAGTGAATTGCCGAAAGTCAGATTTTGCTGAAATTGTGACCCCGGAGCTTACGGATTTTTTCAAAAAAATCTTTTCTGCCGGTTTAGTTGTCCAGGGCTGATTTCTTGTCCTGTGATAAAAAGCCTTCTGTTTCGAGCGGCAAACCTCTCAGGGGAGCATTTGCAACGGTTTGGCACCATTTTTGAGTGAATTGCCGAAAGTCAGATTTTAGATGAAATTGTGACCCCCGGGCTTAGGGATTTTTTCAAAAAAATGTTTTTCTGCCGGTTAAGTTGTCGAGGGCTGATTTCTTTTCCTGTGATAAAAAGCCTTCTGTTTCGACTGCCCAAACGTCTCAGGGGAGCATTTGCAACCGTTTGGCACCATTTTTGAGTGAATTCCCGAAAGTCAGATTTTTTTTATGAAATTGTGACCCCGGGCCTTAGGGATTTTTTCAAAAAAATCTTTTTCTGCCGGTTAAGTTGTCGAGGGCTGATTTCTTTTTCCTGTGATAAAAAGCCTTCTGTTTCGACAGCCAAACCTCTCAGGGGAGCATTTGCAACCGTTTGGCACCATTTTTGACTGAATTGCCGAAAGTCAGATTTTTGCTGAAATTGTGACCCCGGGGCTTACGGATTTTTTCAAAAAAATCTTTTTCTGCCGGTTTAGTTGTCCAGGCTGATTTCTTGTCCTGTGATAAAAAGCCTTCTGTTTCGAGCGGCAAACCTCTCAGGGGAGCATTTGCAACGGTTTGGCACCATTTTTGAGTGAATTGCCGAAAGTCAGATTTTAGATGAAATTGTGACCCCCGGGCTTAGGATTTTTTCAAAAAAATGTTTTTCTGCCGTTTAAGTTGTCAAGGGCTGATTTCCTTTCCTGTGATAAAAAGCCTTCTGTTTCAACCGCCAAACCTCTCAGGGGAGCATTTGCAACGGTTTGGCACCATTTTTGAGTGAATTGCCGAAAGTCAGATTTAGATGAAATTGTGACCCCGGGGCTTAGGGATTTTTCAAAAAAATCTTTTTCTGCCGGTTGAGTTGTCGAGGGCTGATTTCTTGTCCTGTGATAAGAAGCCTTCTGTTTCGACCGCCAAACCTCTCATGGCAGCATTTGCAACCGTTTGGCACCATTTTGGAGTGAATTGCCGAAAGTCAGATTTTTGATGAAATTGTGACCCCGGGGCTTAGGGATTTTTTGAAAAAATGTTTTTCTGCCGGTTGAGTTGTCGAGGGCTGATTTCTTGTCCTGTAATAAAAGCCTTCTGTTTCGACCGCCAAACCTCTCAGGGGAGCATTTGCAATGTTTGGCACCATTTTTGAGTGAATTCAAGAAAGTCAGATTTTAGATGAAATTGTGACCCCCGGGCTTAGGGATTTTTTCAAAAAAATGTTTTTCTGCCGGTTAAGTTGTCAAGGGCTGATTTCCTTTCCTGTGATAAAAAGCCTTCTGTTTCAACCGCCAAACCTCTCAGGGGAGCATTTGCAACGGTTTGGCACCATTTTTGAGTGAATTGCCGAAAGTCAGATTTTAGATGAAATTGTGACCCCGGGGCTTAGGGATTTTTTTCAAAAAATCTTTTTCTGCCGGTTGAGTTGTCGAGGGCTGATTTCTTGTCCCTGTGATAAGAAGCCTTCTGTTTCGACCGCCAAACCTCTCATGGCAGCATTTGCAACCGTTTGGCACCATTTTGGAGTGAATTGCCGAAAGTCAGATTTTTGATGAAATTGTGACCCCGGGGCTTAGGATTTTTTGAAAAAAATGTTTTTCTGCCGGTTGAGTTGTCGAGGGCTGATTTCTTGTCCTGTAATAAAAAGCCTTCTGTTTCGACCGCCAAACCTCTCAGGGGAGCATTTGCAATGGTTTGGCACCATTTTTGAGTGAATTGAAGAAAGTCAGATTTTAGATGAAATTGTGACCCCCGGGCTTAGGGATTTTTTCAAAAAAATGTTTTTCTGCCGGTTAAGTTGTCAAGGGCTGATTTCCTTTCCTGTGATAAAAAGCCTTCTGTTTCAACCGCCAAACCTCTCAGGGGAGTATTTGCAATGGTTTGGCACCATTTTGAGTGAATTGCCGAAAGTCAGATTTTTGCTGAAATTGTGACCCCGGGGCTTAGGGATTTTTTCAAAAAAATCTTTTTCTGCCGGTTGAGTTGTCGAGGGCTGATTTCTTGTCCTGTGATAAAAAGCCTTCTGTTTCGACCGCCAAACCTCTCATGGCAGCATTTGCAATGGTTTGGCACCATTTTGGAGTGAATTGCCGAAAGTCAGATTTTTGCTGAAATTGTGACCCCGGGGCTTAGGGGTATTTTCAAAAAAATCTTTTTCTGCCGGTTAAGTTGTCGAGGGCTGATTTCTTTTCCTGTGATAAAAAGCCTTCTGTTTCGACTGCCAAACGTCTCAGGGGAGCATTTGCAACCGTTTGGCACCATTTTTGAGTGAATTCCCGAAAGTCAGATTTTTTATGAAATTGTGACCCCGGGCCTTAGGGATTTTTTCAAAAAAATCTTTTTCTGCCGGTTAAGTTGTCGAGGGCTGATTTCTTTTTCCTGTGATAAAAAGCCTTCTGTTTCGACAGCCAAACCTCTCACGGGAGCATTTGCAACCGTTTGGCACCATTTTTGACTGAATTGCCGAAAGTCAGATTTTTGCTGAAATTGTGACCCCGGGGCTTACGGATTTTTTCAAAAAAATCTTTTTCTGCCGGTTTAGTTGTCCAGGGCTGATTTCTTGTCCTGTGATAAAAAGCCTTCTGTTTCGAGCGGCAAACCTCTCAGGGGAGCATTTGCAACGGTTTGGCACCATTTTTGAGTGAATTGCCGAAAGTCAGATTTTAGATGAAATTGTGACCCCGGGGCTTAGGGATTTTTTCAAAAAAATCTTTTTCTGCCGGTTGAGTTGTCGAGGGCTGATTTCTTGTCCTGTGATAAGAAGCCTTCTGTTTCGACCGCCAAACCTCTCATGGCAGCATTTGCAACCGTTTGGCACCATTTTGGAGTGAATTGCCGAAAGTCAGATTTTTGATGAAATTGTGACCCCGGGGCTTAGGGATTTTTTGAAAAAAATGTTTTTCTGCCGGTTGAGTTGTCGAGGGCTGATTTCTTGTCCTGTAATAAAAAGCCTTCTGTTTCGACCGCCAAACCTCTCAGGGGAGCATTTGCAATGGTTTGGCACCATTTTTGAGTGAATTGAAGAAAGTCAGATTTTAGATGAAATTGTGACCCCCGGGCTTAGGGATTTTTTCAAAAAAATGTTTTTCTGCCGGTTAAGTTGTCAAGGGCTGATTTCCTTTCCTGTGATAAAAAGCCTTCTGTTTCAACCGCCAAACCTCTCAGGGGAGCATTTTCAATGGTTTGGCACCATTTTTGAGTGAATTGCCGAAAGTCAGATTTTTGCTGAAATTGTGACCCCGGGGCTTAGGGATTTTTTCAAAAAAATCTTTTTCTGCCGGTTGAGTTGTCGAGGGCTGATTTCTTGTCCTGTGATAAAAAGCCTTCTGTTTCGACCGCCAAACCTCTCATGGCAGCATTTGCAATGGTTTGGCACCATTTTGGAGTGAATTGCCGAAAGTCAGATTTTTGCTGAAATTGTGACCCCGGGGCTTAGGGATATTTTCAAAAAAATCTTTTTCTGCCGGTTAAGTTGTCAAGGGCTGATTTCTTTTCCTGTGATAAAAAGCCTTCTGTTTCAACCGCCAAACCTCTCAGGGGAGCATTTGCAACCGTTTGGCACCATTTTTGAGTGAATTGCCGAAAGTCAGATTTTTACTGAAATTGTGACCCCGGGGCTTAGGGATTTTTTCAAAAAAATCTTTTTCTGCCGGTTAAGTTGTCGAGGGCTGATTTCTTGTCCTGTGATAAAAAGCCTTCTGTTTCGACCGCCAAACCTCTCATCTGAGCATTTGCAACCGTTTGGCACCATTTTGGAGTGAATTGCCGAAAGTCAGATTTTTGCTGAAATTGTGACCCCGGGCCTTAGGGATTTTTTCAAGAAAACTGTTTTTCTACCGGTTAAGTTGTCGAGGCCTGATTTCTTGTCCTGTGATAAAAAGCCTTCTGTTTCGACCGCCAAACCTCTCAGGGGAGCATTTGCAACCGTTTGGCACCATTTTGCATTTAATTGCCGAAAGTCAGATTTTTTATTAAATTGTGACCCCGGGGCTAAGGCATTTTTTCAAAAAAACCTTTTTCTGCCGGTTAAGTTGTCGAGGGCAGATTTCTTGTCCTTTGATAAAAAGCCTTCTGTTTCGACCGCCAAACCTCTCAGGGGAGCATTTGCAACCGTTTGGAGCCATTTTGGAGCGAATTGCCGAAAGTCAGATTTTTGCTGAAATTGTGACCCCGGGCCTTAGGGATTTTTTCAAAAAAATGTTTTTCTGCCGGTTAAGTTGTCAAGGGCTGATTTCTTTTCCTGTGATAAAAAGCCTTCTGTTTCAACCGCCAAACCTCTCAGGGGAGCATTTGCATCCGTTTGGCACCATTTTTGAGTGAATTGCAATGAGTCAGATTTTTACTGAAATTGTGACCCCGGGGCTTAGGGATTTTTTCAAAGAAATCTTTTTCTGCCGGTTAAGTTGTCGAGGGCTGATTTCTTGTCCTGTGATAAAAAGCCTTCTGTTTCGACCGCCAAACCTCTCATCTGAGCATTTGCAACGGTTTGACACCATTTTTTAGTGAATTCCCGAAAGTCAGATTTTTTATGAAATTGTGACCCCGGGGCTTAGGGATTTTTTCAAAAAAATCTTTTTCTGCCGGTTAAGTTGTCGAGGGCTGATTTCTTTTCCTGTGATAAAAAGCCTTCTGTTTCGACTGCCAAACCTCTCATGGGAGCATTTGCAACCGTTTGGCACCATTTTGGAGTGAATGGCCGAAAGTCAGATTTTTGCTGAAATTGTGACCCCGGGGCTAAGGGATTTTTTCAAAAAAAAAAATTTCTGCCGGTTAAGTTGTCGAGGGCTCATTTCTTTTCCTGTGATAAAAAGCCTTCTGTTTCGACAGCCAAACCTCTCAGGGGAGCATATGCAACCATTTGGCACCATTTTGGAGTGAATTGCCGAAAGTCAGATTTTTTATGACAGTGTGACCCCGGGGCTTAGGGATTTTTTCAAAAAAATCTTTTTCTGCCGGTTAAGTTGTCTAGGCCTGATTTCTTGTCCTGTGATAAAAAGCCTTCTGTTTCAACTGCCAAACCTCTCAGGGGAGCATGTGCAATGGTTTGGCACCATTTTTGACTGAATTGCCGAAAGTCAGATTTTTGCTGAAATTGTGACCCCGGGGCTAAGGGATTTTTTCAAAAAAATCTTTTTCTGCCGGTTAAGTTGTCGAGGGCTGATTTCTTTTCCTGTGATAAAAAGCCTTCTGTTTCGACTGCCAAACCTCACATGGGAGCATTTGCAACCGTTTGGGACCATTTTTGAGTGAATTGCAGAAAGTCAGATTTTTGCTGAAATTGTGACCCCGGGGCTTACGGATTTTTTCAAAAAAATCTTTTTCTGCCGGTTAAGTTGTCGAGGGCTGATTTCTTTTCCTGTGATAAAAAGCCTTCTGTTTTGACCGCCAAACCTCTCAGGGGACCATTTGCAACCGTTTGGCACCATTTTGGAGTGAATTGCCGAAAGTCAGATTTTTGCTGAAATTGTGACCCCAGGGCTTAGGGATTTTTTCAAAAAAATCTTTTTCTACCGGTTAAGTTGTCGAGGGATGATTTCTTGTCCTGTGATAAAAAGCCTTCTGTTTCAACCGCCATACCTCTCAGGGGAGCATTTGCAACCGTTTGGCACCATTTTGGAGTGAATTGCCGAAAGTCAGATTTTTGATGAAATTGTGACCCCGGGGCTTAGGGATTTTTTCAAAAAATCTTTTTCTGCCGGTTAAGTTGTTGAGGGCTGATTTCTTGTCCTGTGATAAAATGCCTTCTGTTTCAACCGCCATACCTCTCAGGGGAGCATTTGCAACGGATTGGCACCATTTTGGAGTGAATTGCCGAAAGTCAGATTTTTTATGAAATTGTGACCCCGGGCCTTAGGGATTTTTTTAAAAAAATCTTTTTCTGCCGGTTAAGTTGTCGAGGGCTGATTTCTTTTCCTTTGATAAAAAGCCTTCTGTTTCGACCGCCAAACCTCTCATGGGAGTACTTGCAACCGTTTGGCACCATTTTTGAGTGAATTGCCGAAAGTCAGATTTTTGCTGAAATTGTGCCGGGGCTTAGGGATTTTTTCAAAAAAATCTTTTTCGGCCGGTTAAGTTGTCGAGGGCTGATTTCTTGTCCTGTGATAAAAAGCCTTCTGTTTCAACCGCCAAACCTCTCATGGGAGCATTTGCAATGGTTTGGCACCATTTTTGAGTGAATTGCCGAAAGTCAGATTTTTGATGAAATTGTGACCCCGGGGCTTAGGGATTTTTTCAAAAAAATCTTTTTTTGCCGGTTAATTTGTCGAGGGCAGATTTCTTGTCCTGTGATAAAAAGCCTTCTGTTTCGACCGCCAAACCTCTCAGGGGAGCATTTGCAACCGTTTGGCACCATTTTTTACTGAATTGCCGAAAGTCAGATTTTTGATGAAATTGTGACTCCGGGCCTTAGGGATTTTTTTCAAAAAAATATTTTTCTGCCGGTTAAGTTGTCGAGGGCTGATTTCTTTTTCTGTGATTAAAAGCCTTCTGTTTCGACCGCCAAACCTCTCAGGGGACCATTTGCAACCGTTTGGCACCATTTTGGATTGAATTGCAGAAAGTCAGATTTTTGATGAAATTGAGACCCCGGGGCTTAGGGATTTTTTCAAAAAAATCTTTTTCTGCCGGTTAAGTTGTCGAGGCCTGATTTCTTGTCCTGTGATAAAAAGCCTTCTGTTTCTTCCGCCAAACCTCTCAGGGGAGCATTTGCAACCGTTTGGCATCATTTTCCATTTAATTGCCGAAAGTCAGATTTTTTTATGACAGTGTGACCCCGGGGCTTAGGGATTTTTTCAAAAAAATCTTTTTCTGCCGTTTAAGTTGTCGAGGGCTGATTTCTTGTCCTGTGATAAAAAGCCTTCTGTTTCAACCGCCAAACCTCTCATGGGAACACTTGCCACGGTTTGGCACCATTTTGGAGTGAATTGCCGAAAGTCAGATTTTTGATGAAATTGTGACCCCGGGGCTTAGGGATTTTTTCAAAAAAATCTTTTTCTACCGGTTAAGTTGTTGAGGGATGATTTCTTGTCCTGTGATAAAAAGCCTTCTGTTTCAACCGCCATACCTCTCAGGGGAGCATTTGCAACCGTTTGGCACCATTTTGTAGTGAATTGCCGAAAGTCAGATTTTTGCTGAAATTGTGACCCCGGGGCTTTGGGATTTTTTCAAAAAAATGTTTTTCTGCCGGTTAAGTTGTCAAGGGCTGATTTCCTTTCCTGTGATAAAAAGCCTTCTGTTTCGACCGCCAAACCTCTCAGGGGAGCATTTGCAACCGTTTGGCACCATTTTTGAGTGAATTGCAGAAAGTCAGATTTTTGACGAAATTGTGACCCCGGGGCTTACGGATTTTTTCAAAAAAATCTTTTTCTGCCGGTTAACTTGTCGAGGGCTGATTTCTTGTCCTGTGATAAAAAGCCTTCTGTTTCAACAACCAAACCTCTCAGGGTAGCATTTGCAACGGTTTGGCACCATTTTGGAGTGAATTGCCGAAAGTCAGATTTTTGATGAAATTGTGACCCCCGGGGCTTAGGGATTTTTTCAAAAAAACCTTTTTCTGCCGGTTAAGTTGTCGAGGGCAGATTTCTTGTCCTTTGATAAAAAGCCTTCTGTTTCGACCGCCAAACCTCTCAGGGGAGCATTTGCAACCGTTTGGAGCCATTTTGGAGTGAATTGCCGAAAGTCAGATTTTTGATGAAATTGTGACCCCGGGGCTTAGGGATTTTTTCAAAAAAATCTTTTTCTGCCGGTTAAGTTGTCAAGGGCTGATTTCCTTTCCTGTGATAAAAAGCCTTCTGTTTCGACCGCCAAAACTCTCAGGGGAGCATTTGCAACCGTTTGGCACCATTTTGCATTTAATTGCCGAAAGTCAGATTTTTTTATGACAGGGTGACCCCGGGGCTTAGGGATTTTTTCAAAAAAATCTTTTTCTGCCGGTTAAGTTGTCGAGGGCTGATTTCTTGTCCTGTGATAAAAAGCCTTCTGTTTCAACAACCAAACCTCTCAGGGGAGCATTTGCAACCGTTTGGCACCATTTTTGAGTGCATTGCCGAAAGTCAGATTTTTGCTGAAATTGTGACCCCGGGGCTTACGGATTTTTTCAAAAAAATCTTTTTCTGCCGGTTAAGTTGTCTAGGCCTGATTTCTTGTCCTGTGATAAAAAGCCTTCTGTTTCAACCGCCAAACCTCTCAGGGGAGCATTTGCAATGGTTTGGCACCATTTTTGACTGAATTGCCGAAAGTCAGATTTTTGCTGAAATTGTGACCCCGGGGCTAAGGGATTTTTTCAAAAAAATCTTTTTCTGCCGGTTAAGTTGTCTAGGCCTGATTTCTTGTCCTGTGATAAAAAGCCTTCTGTTTCAACCGCCAAACCTCTCAGGGGAGCATTTGCAATGGTTTGGCACCATTTTTGACTGAATTGCCGAAAGTCAGATTTTTGCTGAAATTGTGACCCCGGGGCTAAGGGATTTTTTCAAAAAAATCTTTTTCTGCCGGTTAAGTTGTCGAGGTCTGATTTCTTTTCCTGTGATAAAAAGCCTTCTGTTTCGACTGCCAAACCTCTCAGGGGACCATTTGCAACCGTTTGGCACCATTTTTGAGTGAATTCCCGAAAGTCAGATTTTTTATGAAATTGTGACCCCGGGCCTTAGGGATTTTTTCAAAAAAATCTTTTTCTGCCGGTTAAGTTGTCGAGGGCTGATTTCTTTTTCCTGTGATAAAAAGCCTTCTGTTTCGACAGCCAAACCTCTCAGGGGAGCATTTGCAACCGTTTGGCACCATTTTTGACTGAATTGCCGAAAGTCAGATTTTTGCTGAAATTGTGACCCCGGGGCTTACGGATTTTTTCAAAAAAATCTTTTTCTGCCGGTTTAGTTGTCCAGGGCTGATTTCTTGTCCTGTGATAAAAAGCCTTCTGTTTCGAGCGGCAAACCTCTCATGGGAGCATTTGCAACGGTTTGGCACCATTTTGGAGTGAATTCCCGAAAGTCAGATTTTTGATAAAATTGTGACCCCCGGGGCTTAGGGGTTTTTTCAAAAAAACCTTTTTCTGCCGGTTAAGTTGTCGAGGGCAGATTTCTTGTCCTTTGATAAGAAGCCTTCTGTTTCGACCGCCAAACCTCTCAGGGGAGCATTTGCAACCGTTTGGATCCATTTTGGAGTGAATTGCCGAAAGTCAGATTTTTGCTGAAATTGTGACCCCGGGGCTTAGGGATTTTTTGAAAAAAATGTTTTTCTGCCGGTTGAGTTGTCGAGGGCTGATTTCTTGTCCTGTAATAAAAAGCCTTCTGTTTCGACCGCCAAACCTCTCAGGGGAGCATTTGCAATGGTTTGGCACCATTTTTGAGTGAATTGCCGAAAGTCAGATTTTAGATGAAATTGTGACCCCGGGGCTTAGGGATTTTTTCAAAAAAATCTTTTTCTGCCGGTTGAGTTGTCGAGGGCTGATTTCTTGTCCTGTGATAAAAAGCCTTCTGTTTCGACCGCCAAACCTCTCATGGCAGCATTTGCAATGGTTTGGCACCATTTTGGAGTGAATTGCCGAAAGTCAGATTTTTGCTGAAATTGTGACCTCGGGGCTTAGGGATTTTTTCAAAAAAATGTTTTTCTGCCGGTTAAGTTGTCAAGGGCTGATTTCTTTTCCTGTGATAAAAAGCCTTCTGTTTCAACCGCCAAACCTCTCAGGGGAGCATTTGCATCCGTTTGGCACCGTTTTTGAGTGAATTGCAATGAGTCAGATTTTTACTGAAATTGTGACCCCGGGGCTTAGGGATTTTTTCAAAGAAATCTTTTTCTGCCGGTTAAGTTGTCGAGGGCTGATTTCTTGTCCTGTGATAAAAAGCCTTCTGTTTCGACCGCCAAACCTCTCATCTGAGCATTTGCAACGGTTTGACACCATTTTTTAGTGAATTCCCGAAAGTCAGATTTTTTATGAAATTGTGACCCCGGGGCTTAGGGATTTTTTCAAAAAAATCTTTTTCTGCCGGTTAAGTTGTCGAGGGCTGATTTCTTTTCCTGTGATAAAAAGCCTTCTGTTTCGACTGCCAAACCTCTCATGGGAGCATTTGCAACCGTTTGGCACCATTTTGGAGTGAATTGCCGAAAGTCAGATTTTTGCGGAAATTGTGACCCCGGGGCTAAGGGATTTTTTCAAAAAAAAAAAATTCTGCCGGTTAAGTTGTCGAGGGCTCATTTCTTTTCCTGTGATAAAAAGCCTTCTGTTTCGACAGCCAAACCTCTCAGGGGAGCATATGCAACCATTTGGCACCATTTTGGAGTGAATTGCCGAAAGTCAGATTTTTTATGACAGTGTGACCCCGGGGCTTAGGGATTTTTTCAAAAAAATCTTTTTCTGCCGGTTAAGTTGTCGAGGGCTGATTTCTTGTCCTGTGATAAAAAGCCTTCTGTTTCAACAACCAAACCTCTCAGGGGAGCATTTGCAACCGTTTGGCACCATTTTTGAGTGCATTGCCGAAAGTCAGATTTTTGCTGAAATTGTGACCGCGGGGCTTAGGGATTTTTTCAAAAAAATCTTTTTCTGCCGGTTAAGTTGTCTAGGCCTGATTTCTTGTCCTGTGATAAAAAGCCTTCTGTTTCAACTGCCAAACCTCTCAGGGGAGCATTTGCAATGGTTTGGCACCATTTTTGACTGAATTGCCGAAAGTCAGATTTTTGCTGAAATTGTGACCCCGGGGCTAAGGGATTTTTTCAAAAAAATCTTTTTCTGCCGGTTAAGTTGTCGAGGGCTGATTTCTTTTCCTGTGATAAAAAGCCTTCTGTTTCGACTGCCAAACCTCACATGGGAGCATTTGCAACCGTTTGGGACCATTTTTGAGTGAATTGCAGAAAGTCAGATTTTTGCTGAAATTGTGACCCCGGGGCTTAGGGATTTTTTCAAAAAAATTTTTCTGCCGGTTAAGTTGTCGAGGGCTGATTTCTTTTCCTGTGATAAAAAGCCTTCTGTTTCAACCGCCATACCTCTCAGGGGAGCATTTGCAACCGTTTGGCACCATTTTTGAGTGAATTGCCGAAAGTCAGATTTTTGCTGAAATTGTTCCGGGGCTTAGGGATTTTTTCAAAAAAATCTTTTTCGGCCGGTTAAGTTGTCGAGGGCTGATTTCTTGTCCTGTGATAAAAAGCCTTCTGTTTCAACCGCCAAACCTCTCATGGGAGCATTTGCAATGGTTTGGCACCATTTTTGAGTGAATTGCCGAAAGTCAGATTTTTGATGAAATTGTGACCCCGGGGCTTAGGGATTTTTTCAAAAAAATCTTTTTTTTCCGGTTAATTTGTCGAGGGCAGATTTCTTGTCCTGTGATAAAAAGCCTTCTGTTTCGACCGCCAAACCTCTCAGGGGAGCATTTGCAACCGTTTGGCACCATTTTTTACTGAATTGCCGAAAGTCAGATTTTTGATGAAATTGTGACTCCGGGCCTTAGGGATTTTTTTCAAAAAAATCTTTTTCTGCCGGTTAAGTTGTCGAGGGCTGATTTCTTTTTCTGTGATTAAAAGCCTTCTGTTTCGACCGCCAAACCTCTCAGGGGACCATTTGCAACCGTTTGGCACCATTTTGGATTGAATTGCAGAAAGTCAGATTTTTGATGAAATTGAGACCCCGGGGCTTAGGGATTTTTTCAAAAAAATCTTTTTCTGCCGGTTAAGTTGTCGAGGCCTGATTTCTTGTCCTGTGATAAAAAGCCTTCTGTTTCTTCCGCCAAACCTCTCAGGGGAGCATTTGCAACCGTTTGGCATCATTTTCCATTTAATTGCCGAAAGTCAGATTTTTTTATGACAGTGTGACCCCGGGGCTTAGGGATTTTTTCAAAAAAATCTTTTTCTGCCGTTTAAGTTGTCGAGGGCTGATTTCTTGTCCTGTGATAAAAAGCCTTCTGTTTCAACCGCCAAACCTCTCATGGGAGCATTTGCAATGGTTTGGCACCATTTTTGAGTGAATTGCCGAAAGTCAGATTTTTGATGAAATTGTGACCCCGGGGCTTAGGGATTTTTTCAAAAAAATCTTTTTTTTCCGGTTAATTTGTCGAGGGCAGATTTCTTGTCCTGTGATAAAAAGCCTTCTGTTTCGACCGCCAAACCTCTCAGGGGAGCATTTGCAACCGTTTGGCACCATTTTTTACTGAATTGCCGAAAGTCAGATTTTTGATGAAATTGTGACTCCGGGCCTTAGGGATTTTTTTCAAAAAAATCTTTTTCTGCCGGTTAAGTTGTCGAGGGCTGATTTCTTTTTCTGTGATTAAAAGCCTTCTGTTTCGACCGCCAAACCTCTCAGGGGACCATTTGCAACCGTTTGGCACCATTTTGGATTGAATTGCAGAAAGTCAGATTTTTGATGAAATTGAGACCCCGGGGCTTAGGGATTTTTTCAAAAAAATCTTTTTCTGCCGGTTAAGTTGTCGAGGCCTGATTTCTTGTCCTGTGATAAAAAGCCTTCTGTTTCTTCCGCCAAACCTCTCAGGGGAGCATTTGCAACCGTTTGGCATCATTTTCCATTTAATTGCCGAAAGTCAGATTTTTTTATGACAGTGTGACCCCGGGGCTTAGGGATTTTTTCAAAAAAATCTTTTTCTACCGGTTAAGTTGTTGAGGGATGATTTCTTGTCCTGTGATAAAAAGCCTTCTGTTTCAACCGCCATACCTCTCAGGGGAGCATTTGCAACCGTTTGGCACCATTTTGTAGTGAGTTGCCGAAAGTCAGATTTTTGCTGAAATTGTGACCCCGGGGCTTTGGGATTTTTTCAAAAAAATGTTTTTCTGCCGGTTAAGTTGTCAAGGGCTGATTTCCTTTCCTGTGATAAAAAGCCTTCTGTTTCGACCGCCAAACCTCTCAGGGGAGCATTTGCAACCGTTTGGCACCATTTTTGAGTGAATTGCAGAAAGTCAGATTTTTGATGAAATTGTGACCCCGGGGCTTACGGATTTTTTCAAAAAAATCTTTTTCTGCCGGTTAAGTTGTCGAGGGCTGATTTCTTGTCCTGTGATAAAAAGCCTTCTGTTTCAACAACCAAACCTCTCAGGGTAGCATTTGCAACGGTTTGGCACCATTTTGGAGTGAATTGCCGAAAGTCAGATTTTTGATGAAATTGTGACCCCCGGGGCTTAGGGATTTTTTCAAAAAAACCTTTTTCTGCCGGTTAAGTTGTCGAGGGCAGATTTCTTGTCCTTTGATAAAAAGCCTTCTGTTTCGACCGCCAAACCTCTCAGGGGAGCATTTGCAACCGTTTGGAGCCATTTTGGAGTGAATTGCCGAAAGTCAGATTTTTGCTGATATTGTGACCCCGGGGCTTAGGGATTTTTTCAAAAAAATCTTTTTCTGCCGGTTAAGTTGTCAAGGGCTGATTTCCTTTCCTGTGATAAAAAGCCTTCTGTTTCGACCGCCAAAACTCTCAGGGGAGCATTTGCAACCGTTTGGCACCATTTTGCATTTAATTGCCGAAAGTCAGATTTTTTTATGACAGGGTGACCCCGGGGCTTAGGGATTTTTTTCAAAAAAATCTTTTTCTGCCGGTTAAGTTGTCGAGGGCTGATTTCTTGTCCTGTGATAAAAAGCCTTCTGTTTCAACAACCAAACCTCTCAGGGGAGCATTTGCAACCGTTTGGCACCATTTTTGAGTGCATTGCCGAAAGTCAGATTTTTGCTGAAATTGTGACCGCGGGGCTTAGGGATTTTTTCAAAAAAATCTTTTTCTGCCGGTTAAGTTGTCGAGGGCTGATTTCTTTTCCTGTGATAAAAAGCCTTCTCTTTTGACCGCCAAACCTCTCAGGGGACCATTTGCAACCGTTTGGCACCATTTTGGAGTGAATTGCCGAAAGTCAGATTTTTACTGAAATTGTGACCCCAGGGCTTAGGGAGTTTTTCAAAAAAATCTTTTTCTACCGGTTAAGTTGTCGAGGGATGATTTCTTGTCCTGTGATAAAAAGCCTTCTGCTTCAACCGCCATACCTCTCAGGGGAGCATTTGCAACCGTTTGGCACCATTTTGGAGTGAATTGCCGAAAGTCAGATTTTTGATGAAATTGTGACCCCGGGGCTTAGGGATTTTTTCAAAAAATCTTTTTCTGCCGGTTAAGTTGTTGAGGGCTGATTTCTTGTCCTGTGATAAAATGCCTTCTGTTTCAACCGCCATACCACTCAGGGGAGCATTTGCAACGGATTGGCACCATTTTGGAGTGAATTGCCGAAAGTCAGATTTTTTATGAAATTGTGACCCCGGGCCTTAGGGATTTTTTTAAAAAAATCTTTTTCTGCCGGTTAAGTTGTCGAGGGCTGATTTCTTTTCCTTTGATAAAAAGCCTTCTGTTTCGACCGCCAAACCTCTCATGGGAGTATTTGCAACCGTTTGGCACCATTTTTGAGTGAATTGCCGAAAGTCAGATTTTTGCTGAAATTGTGCCGGGGCTTAGGGATTTTTTCAAAAAAATCTTTTTCGGCCGGTTAAGTTGTCGAGGGCTGATTTCTTGTCCTGTGATAAAAAGCCTTCTGTTTCAACCGCCAAACCTCACATGGGACCATTTGCAATGGTTTGGAACCATTTTTGAGTGAATTGCCGAAAGTCAGATTTTTGATGAAATTGTGACCCCGGGGCTTAGGGATTTTTTCAAAAAAATCTTTTTTTGCCGGTTAATTTGTCGAGGGCAGATTTCTTGTCCTGTGATAAAAAGCCTTCTGTTTCGACCGCCAAACCTCTCAGGGGAGCATTTGCAACCGTTTGGCACCATTTTTTACTGAATTGCCGAAAGTCAGATTTTTGATGAAATTGTGACTCCGGGCCTTAGGGATTTTTTTCAAAAAAATCTTTTTCTGCCGGTTAAGTTGTCGAGGGCTGATTTCTTTTTCTGTGATTAAAAGCCTTCTGTTTCGACCGCCAAACCTCTCATGGGAGCATTTGCAACCGTTTGGCACCATTTTGGAGTGAATTGCCGAAAATCAGATTTCTGCTGAAATTGTGACCCCGGACCTTAGGGATTTTTTCAGAAAAATCTTTTTCTGCCGGTGAAGTTGTCGAGGGCTGATTTCTTTTCCTGTGATAAAAAGCCTTCTGTTTCGACCGCCAAACCTCTCAGGGGAGCATTTGCAACCGTTTGGAGCCATTTTGGAGTGAATTGCCGAAAGTCAGATTTTTGCTGATATTGTGACCCCGGGGCTTAGGGATTTTTTCAAAAAAATCTTTTTCTGCCGGTTAAGTTGTCAAGGGCTGATTTCCTTTCCTGTGATAAAAAGCCTTCTGTTTCGACCGCCAAAACTCTCAGGGGAGCATTTGCAACCGTTTGGCACCATTTTGCATTTAATTGCCGAAAGTCAGATTTTTTTATGACAGGGTGACCCCGGGGCTTAGGTATTTTTTCAAAAAAATCTTTTTCTGGCGGTTAAGTTGTCGAGGGCTGATTTCTTGTCCTGTGATAAAAAGCCTTCTGTTTCAACAACCAAACCTCTCAGGGGAGCATTTGCAACCGTTTGGCACCATTTTTGAGTGCATTGCCGAAAGTCAGATTTTTGCTGAAATTGTGACCGCGGGGCTTAGGGATTTTTTCAAAAAAATCTTTTTCTGCCGGTTAAGTTGTCTAGGCCTGATTTCTTGTCCTGTGATAAAAAGCCTTCTGTTTCAACCGCCAAACCTCTCAGGGGAGCATTTGCAATGGTTTGGCACCATTTTTGACTGAATTGCCGAAAGTCAGATTTTTGCTGAAATTGTGACCCCGGGGCTAAGGGATTTTTTCAAAAAAATCTTTTTCTGCCGGTTAAGTTGTCGAGGTCTGATTTCTTTTCCTGTGATAAAAAGCCTTCTGTTTCGACTGCCAAACCTCACATGGGAGCATTTGCAACCGTTTGGCACCATTTTGGAGTGAATTGCCGAAAGTCAGATTTTTACTGAAATTGTGACCCCAGGGCTTAGGGATTTTTTCAAAAAAATCTTTTTCTACCGGTTAAGTTGTCGAGGGATGATTTCTTGTCCTGTGATAAAAAGCCTTCTGCTTCAACCGCCATACCTCTCAGGGGAGCATTTGCAACCGTTTGGCACCATTTTGGAGTGAATTGCCGAAAGTCAGATTTTTGATGAAATTGTGACCCCGGGGCTTAGGGATTTTTTCAAAAAATCTTTTTCTGCCGGTTAAGTTGTTGAGGGCTGATTTCTTGTCCTGTGATAAAAAGCCTTCTGTTTCGACCGCCAAACCTCTCATGGGAGTATTTGCAACCGTTTGGCACCATTTTTGAGTGAATTGCCGAAAGTCAGATTTTTGCTGAAATTGTGCCGGGGCTTAGGGATTTTTTCAAAAAAATCTTTTTCGGCCGGTTAAGTTGTCGAGGGCTGATTTCTTGTCCTGTGATAAAAAGCCTTCTGTTTCAACCGCCAAACCTCACATGGGACCATTTGCAATGGTTTGGAACCATTTTTGAGTGAATTGCCGAAAGTCAGATTTTTGATGAAATTGTGACCCCGGGGCTTAGGGATTTTTTCAAAAAAATCTTTTTTTGCCGGTTAATTTGTCGAGGGCAGATTTCTTGTCCTGTGATAAAAAGCCTTCTGTTTCGACCGCCAAACCTCTCAGGGGAGCATTTGCAACCGTTTGGCACCATTTTTTACTGAATTGCCGAAAGTCAGATTTTTGATGAAATTGTGACTCCGGGCCTTAGGGATTTTTTTCAAAAAAATCTTTTTCTGCCGGTTAAGTTGTCGAGGGCTGATTTCTTTTTCTGTGATTAAAAGCCTTCTGTTTCGACCGCCAAACCTCTCATGGGAGCATTTGCAACCGTTTGGCACCATTTTGGAGTGAATTGCCGAAAATCAGATTTCTGCTGAAATTGTGACCCCGGTCCTTAGGGATTTTTTCAGAAAAATCTTTTTCTGCCGGTGAAGTTGTCGAGGGCTGATTTCTTTTCCTGTGATAAAAAGCCTTCTGTTTCGACCGCCAAACCTCTCAGGGGAGCATTTGCAACCGTTTGGAGCCACTTTGGAGTGAATTGCCGAAAGTCAGATTTTTGCTGATATTGTGACCCCGGGGCTTAGGGATTTTTTCAAAAAAATCTTTTTCTGCCGGTTAAGTTGTCAAGGGCTGATTTCCTTTCCTGTGATAAAAAGCCTTCTGTTTCGACCGCCAAAACTCTCAGGGGAGCATTTGCAACCGTTTGGCACCATTTTGCATTTAATTGCCGAAAGTCAGATTTTTTTATGACAGGGTGACCCCGGGGCTTAGGGATTTTTTCAAAAAAATCTTTTTCTGGCGGTTAAGTTGTCGAGGGCTGATTTCTTGTCCTGTGATAAAAAGCCTTCTGTTTCAACAACCAAACCTCTCAGGGGAGCATTTGCAACCGTTTGGCACCATTTTTGAGTGCATTGCCGAAAGTCAGATTTTTGCTGAAATTGTGACCGCGGGGCTTAGGGATTTTTTCAAAAAAATCTTTTTCTGCCGGTTAAGTTGTCTAGGCCTGATTTCTTGTCCTGTGATAAAAAGCCTTCTGTTTCAACCGCCAAACCTCTCAGGGGAGCATTTGCAATGGTTTGGCACCATTTTTGACTGAATTGCCGAAAGTCAGATTTTTGCTGAAATTGTGACCCCGGGGCTAAGGGATTTTTTCAAAAAAATCTTTTTCTGCCGGTTAACTTGTCGAGGGCTGATTTCTTGTCCTGTGATAAAAAGCCTTCTGTTTCGACTGCCAAACCTCACATGGGAGCATTTGCAACCGTTTGGCACCATTTTGGAGTGAATTGCAAAAAGTCAGATTTTTGCTGAAATTGTGACCCCGGGGCTTACGGATTTTTTCAAAAAAATCTTTTTCTGCCGGTTAAGTTGTCGAGGGCTGATTTCTTTTCCTGTGATAAAAAGCCTTCTGTTTTGACCGCCAAACCTCTCAGGGGACCATTTGCAACTGTTTGGCACCATTTTGGAGTGAATTGCCGAAAGTCAGATTTTTACTGAAATTGTGACCCCAGGGCTTAGGGATTTTTTCAAAAAAATCTTTTTCTACCGGTTAAGTTGTCGAGGGATGATTTCTTGTCCTGTGATAAAAAGCCTTCTGCTTCAACCGCCATACCTCTCAGGGGAGCATTTGCAACCGTTTGGCACCATTTTGGAGTGAATTGCCGAAAGTCAGATTTTTGATGAAATTGTGACCCCGGGGCTTAGGGATTTTTTCAAAAAATCTTTTTCTGCCGGTTAAGTTGTTGAGGGCTGATTTCTTTTCCTGTGATAAAATGCCTTCTGTTTCAACCGCCATACCACTCAGGGGAGCATTTGCAACGGATTGGCACCATTTTGGAGTGAATTGCCGAAAGTCAGATTTTTTATGAAATTGTGACCCCGGGCCTTAGGGATTTTTTTAAAAAAATCTTTTTCTGCCGGTTAAGTTGTCGAGGGCTGATTTCTTTTCCTTTGATAAAAAGCCTTCTGTTTCGACCGCCAAACCTCTCATGGGAGTATTTGCAACCGTTTGGCACCATTTTTGAGTGAATTGCCGAAAGTCAGATTTTTGCTGAAATTGTGCCGGGGCTTAGGGATTTTTTCAAAAAAATCTTTTTCGGCCGGTTAAGTTGTCGAGGGCTGATTTCTTGTCCTGTGATAAAAAGCCTTCTGTTTCAACCGCCAAACCTCACATGGGACCATTTGCAATGGTTTGGAACCATTTTTGAGTGAATTGCCGAAAGTCAGATTTTTGATGAAATTGTGACCCCGGGTCTTAGGGATTTTTTCAAAAAAATCTTTTTTTGCCGGTTAATTTGTCGAGGGCAGATTTCTTGTCCTGTGATAAAAAGCCTTCTGTTTCGACCGCCAAACCTCTCAGGGGAGCATTTGCAACCGTTTGGCACCATTTTTTACTGAATTGCCGAAAGTCAGATTTTTGATGAAATTGTGACTCCGGGCCTTAGGGATTTTTTTCAAAAAAATCTTTTTCTGCCGGTTAAGTTGTCGAGGGCTGATTTCTTTTTCTGTGATTAAAAGCCTTCTGTTTCGACCGCCAAACCTCTCATGGGAGCATTTGCAACCGTTTGGCACCATTTTGGAGTGAATTGCCGAAATACAGACTTTTGCTGAAATTGTGACCCCGGGCCTTAGGGATTTTTTCAGAAAAATCATTTTCTGCCGGTGAAGTTGTCGAGGGCTGATTTCTTTTCCTGTGATAAAAAGCCTTCTGTTTCGACCGCCAAACCTCTCAAGGGACCATTTGCAACCGTTTGGCACCATTTTGGATTGAATTGCAGAAAGTCAGATTTTTGATGAAATTGAGACCCCGGGGCTTAGGGATTTTTTCAAAAAAATCTTTTTCTGCCGGTTAAGTTGTCGAGGCCTGATTTCTTGTCCTGTGATAAAAAGCCTTCTGTTTCTTCCGCCAAACCTCTCATGGGAACACTTGCCACGGTTTGGCACCATTTTGGAGTGAATTGCCGAAAGTCAGATTTTTGCTGAAATTGTGACCCCGGGGCTTAGGGATTTTTTCAAAAAAATCTTTTTCTGCCGGTTGAGTTGTCGAGGGCTGATTTCTTGTCCTGTGATAAAAAGCCTTCTGTTTCGACCGCCAAACCTCTCATGGCAGCATTTGCAATGGTTTGGCACCATTTTGGAGTGAATTGCCGAAAGTCAGATTTTTGCTGAAATTGTGACCCCGGGGCTTAGGGATATTTTCAAAAAAATCTTTTTCTGCCGGTTAAGTTGTCAAGGGCTGATTTCTTTTCCTGTGATAAAAAGCCTTCTGTTTCAACCGCCAAACCTCTCAGGGGAGCATTTGCAACCGTTTGGCACCATTTTTGAGTGAATTGCCGAAAGTCAGATTTTTACTGAAATTGTGACCCCGGGGCTTAGGGATTTTTTCAAAAAAATCTTTTTCTGCCGGTTAAGTTGTCGAGGGCTGATTTCTTGTCCTGTGATAAAAAGCCTTCTGTTTCGACCGCCAAACCTCTCATCTGAGCATTTGCAACCGTTTGGCACCATTTTGGAGTGAATTGCCGAAAGTCAGATTTTTGCTGAAATTGTGACCCCGGGCCTTAGGGATTTTTTCAAGAAAACTGTTTTTCTACCGGTTAAGTTGTCGAGGCCTGATTTCTTGTCCTGTGATAAAAAGCCTTCTGTTTCGACCGCCAAACCTCTCAGGGGAGCATTTGCAACCGTTTGGCACCATTTTGCATTTAATTGCCGAAAGTCAGATTTTTTATTAAATTGTGACCCCGGGGCTAAGGCATTTTTTCAAAAAAACCTTTTTCTGCCGGTTAAGTTGTCGAGGGCAGATTTCTTGTCCTTTGATAAAAAGCCTTCTGTTTCGACCGCCAAACCTCTCAGGGGAGCATTTGCAACCGTTTGGAGCCATTTTGGAGCGAATTGCCGAAAGTCAGATTTTTGCTGAAATTGTGACCCCGGGCCTTAGGGATTTTTTCAAAAAAATGTTTTTCTGCCGGTTAAGTTGTCAAGGGCTGATTTCTTTTCCTGTGATAAAAAGCCTTCTGTTTCAACCGCCAAACCTCTCAGGGGAGCATTTGCATCCGTTTGGCACCATTTTTGAGTGAATTGCAATGAGTCAGATTTTTACTGAAATTGTGACCCCGGGGCTTAGGGATTTTTTCAAAGAAATCTTTTTCTGCCGGTTAAGTTGTCGAGGGCTGATTTCTTGTCCTGTGATAAAAAGCCTTCTGTTTCGACCGCCAAACCTCTCATCTGAGCATTTGCAACGGTTTGACACCATTTTTTAGTGAATTCCCGAAAGTCAGATTTTTGATGAAATTGTGACCCCGGGGCTTAGGGATTTTTTCAAAAAAATCTTTTTCTGCCGGTTAAGTTGTCGAGGGCTGATTTCTTTTCCTGTGATAAAAAGCCTTCTGTTTCGACTGCCAAACCTCTCATGGGAGCATTTGCAACCGTTTGGCACCATTTTGGAGTGAATGGCCGAAAGTCAGATTTTTGCTGAAATTGTGACCCCGGGGCTAAGGGATTTTTTCAAAAAAAAAAATTTCTGCCGGTTAAGTTGTCGAGGGCTCATTTCTTTTCCTGTGATAAAAAGCCTTCTGTTTCGACAGCCAAACCTCTCAGGGGAGCATATGCAACCATTTGGCACCATTTTGGAGTGAATTGCCGAAAGTCAGATTTTTTATGACAGTGTGACCCCGGGGCTTAGGGATTTTTTCAAAAAAATCTTTTTCTGCCGGTTAAGTTGTCTAGGCCTGATTTCTTGTCCTGTGATAAAAAGCCTTCTGTTTCAACTGCCAAACCTCTCAGGGGAGCATGTGCAATGGTTTGGCACCATTTTTGACTGAATTGCCGAAAGTCAGATTTTTGCTGAAATTGTGACCCCGGGGCTAAGGGATTTTTTCAAAAAAATCTTTTTCTGCCGGTTAAGTTGTCGAGGGCTGATTTCTTTTCCTGTGATAAAAAGCCTTCTGTTTCGACTGCCAAACCTCACATGGGAGCATTTGCAACCGTTTGGGACCATTTTTGAGTGAATTGCAGAAAGTCAGATTTTTGCTGAAATTGTGACCCCGGGGCTTACGGATTTTTTCAAAAAAATCTTTTTCTGCCGGTTAAGTTGTCGAGGGCTGATTTCTTTTCCTGTGATAAAAAGCCTTCTGTTTTGACCGCCAAACCTCTCAGGGGACCATTTGCAACCGTTTGGCACCATTTTGGAGTGAATTGCCGAAAGTCAGATTTTTGATGAAATTGTGACCCCGGGGCTTAGGGATTTTTTCAAAAAAATCTTTTTTTGCCGGTTAATTTGTCGAGGGATGATTTCTTGTCCTGTGATAAAAAGCCTTCTGTTTCAACCGCCATACCTCTCAGGGGAGCATTTGCAACCGTTTGGCACCATTTTGGAGTGAATTGCCGAAAGTCAGATTTTTGATGAAATTGTGACCCCGGGGCTTAGGGATTTTTTCAAAAAATCTTTTTCTGCCGGTTAAGTTGTTGAGGGCTGATTTCTTGTCCTGTGATAAAATGCCTTCTGTTTCAACCGCCATACCTCTCAGGGGAGCATTTGCAACGGATTGGCACCATTTTGGAGTGAATTGCCGAAAGTCAGATTTTTTATGAAATTGTGACCCCGGGCCTTAGGGATTTTTTTAAAAAAATCTTTTTCTGCCGGTTAAGTTGTCGAGGGCTGATTTCTTGTCCTGTGATAAAAAGCCTTCTGTTTCAACCGCCAAACCTCTCATGGGAGCATTTGCAATGGTTTGGCACCATTTTTGAGTGAATTGCCGAAAGTCAGATTTTTGATGAAATTGTGACCCCGGGGCTTAGGGATTTTTTCAAAAAAATCTTTTTTTGCCGGTTAATTTGTCGAGGGCAGATTTCTTGTCCTGTGATAAAAAGCCTTCTGTTTCGACCGCCAAACCTCTCAGGGGAGCATTTGCAACCGTTTGGCAATATTTTTTACTGAATTGCCGAAAGTCAGATTTTTGATGAAATTGTGACTCCGGGCCTTAGGGATTTTTTTCAAAAAAATATTTTTCTGCCGGTTAAGTTGTCGAGGGCTGATTTCTTTTTCTGTGATTAAAAGCCTTCTGTTTCGACCGCCAAACCTCTCAGGGGACCATTTGCAACCGTTTGGCACCATTTTGGATTGAATTGCAGAAAGTCAGATTTTTGATGAAATTGAGACCCCGGGGCTTAGGGATTTTTTCAAAAAAATCTTTTTCTGCCGGTTAAGTTGTCGAGGCCTGATTTCTTGTCCTGTGATAAAAAGCCTTCTGTTTCTTCCGACAAACCTCTCAGGGGAGCATTTGCAACCGTTTGGCATCATTTTCCATTTAATTGCCGAAAGTCAGATTTTTTTATGACAGTGTGACCCCGGGGCTTAGGGATTTTTTCAAAAAAATCTTTTTCTGCCGTTTAAGTTGTCGAGGGCTGATTTCTTGTCCTGTGATAAAAAGCCTTCTGTTTCAACCGCCAAACCTCTCATGGGAACACTTGCCACGGTTTGGCACCATTTTGGAGTGAATTGCCGAAAGTCAGATTTTTGATGAAATTGTGACCCCGGGGCTTTGGGATTTTTTCAAAAAAATGTTTTTCTGCCGGTTAAGTTGTCAAGGGCTGATTTCCTTTCCTGTGATAAAAAGCCTTCTGTTTCGACCGCCAAACCTCTCAGGGGAGCATTTGCAACCGTTTGGCACCATTTTTGAGTGAATTGCAGAAAGTCAGATTTTTGACGAAATTGTGACCCCGGGGCTTACGGATTTTTTCAAAAAAATCTTTTTCTGCCGGTTAACTTGTCGAGGGCTGATTTCTTGTCCTGTGATAAAAAGCCTTCTGTTTCAACAACCAAACCTCTCAGGGTAGCATTTGCAACGGTTTGGCACCATTTTGGAGTGAATTGCCGAAAGTCAGATTTTTGATGAAATTGTGACCCCCGGGGCTTAGGGATTTTTTCAAAAAAACCTTTTTCTGCCGGTTAAGTTGTCGAGGGCAGATTTCTTGTCCTTTGATAAAAAGCCTTCTGTTTCGACCGCCAAACCTCTCAGGGGAGCATTTGCAACCGTTTGGAGCCATTTTGGAGTGAATTGCCGAAAGTCAGATTTTTGCTGATATTGTGACCCCGGGGCTTAGGGATTTTTTCAAAAAAATCTTTTTCTGCCGGTTAAGTTGTCAAGGGCTGATTTCCTTTCCTGTGATAAAAAGCCTTCTGTTTCGACCGCCAAAACTCTCAGGGGAGCATTTGCAACCGTTTGGCACCATTTTGCATTTAATTGCCGAAAGTCAGATTTTTTTATGACAGGGTGACCCCGGGGCTTAGGGATTTTTTCAAAAAAATCTTTTTCTGCCGGTTAAGTTGTCGAGGGCTGATTTCTTGTCCTGTGATAAAAAGCCTTCTGTTTCAACAACCAAACCTCTCAGGGGAGCATTTGCAACCGTTTGGCACCATTTTTGAGTGCATTGCCGAAAGTCAGATTTTTGCTGAAATTGTGACCCCGGGGCTTACGGATTTTTTCAAAAAAATCTTTTTCTGCCGGTTAAGTTGTCTAGGCCTGATTTCTTGTCCTGTGATAAAAAGCCTTCTGTTTCAACCGCCAAACCTCTCAGGGGAGCATTTGCAATGGTTTGGCACCATTTTTGAGTGAATTCCCGAAAGTCAGATTTTTTATGAAATTGTGACCCCGGGCCTTAGGGATTTTTTCAAAAAAATCTTTTTCTGCCGGTTAAGTTGTCGAGGGCTGATTTCTTTTTCCTGTGATAAAAAGCCTTCTGTTTCGACAGCCAAACCTCTCAGGGGAGCATTTGCAACCGTTTGGCACCATTTTTGACTGAATTGCCGAAAGTCAGATTTTTGCTGAAATTGTGACCCCGGGGCTTACGGATTTTTTCAAAAAAATCTTTTTCTGCCGGTTTAGTTGTCCAGGGCTGATTTCTTGTCCTGTGATAAAAAGCCTTCTGTTTCGAGCGGCAAACCTCTCAGGGGAGCATTTGCAACGGTTTGGCACCATTTTGGAGTGAATTCCCGAAAGTCAGATTTTTGATAAAATTGTGACCCCCGGGGCTTAGGGGTTTTTTCAAAAAAACCTTTTTCTGCCGGTTAAGTTGTCGAGGGCAGATTTCTTGTCCTTTGATAAAAAGCCTTCTGTTTCGACCGCCAAACCTCTCAGGGGAGCATTTGCAACCGTTTGGATCCATTTTGGAGTGAATTGCCGAAAGTCAGATTTTTGCTGAAATTGTGACCCCGGGGCTTAGGGATTTTTTGAAAAAAATGTTTTTCTGCCGGTTGAGTTGTCGAGGGCTGATTTCTTGTCCTGTAATAAAAAGCCTTCTGTTTCGACCGCCAAACCTCTCAGGGGAGCATTTGCAATGGTTTGGCACCATTTTTGAGTGAATTGCCGAAAGTCAGATTTTAGATGAAATTGTGACCCCGGGGCTTAGGGATTTTTTCAAAAAAATCTTTTTCTGCCGGTTGAGTTGTCGAGGGCTGATTTCTTGTCCTGTGATAAAAAGCCTTCTGTTTCGACCGCCAAACCTCTCATGGCAGCATTTGCAATGGTTTGGCACCATTTTGGAGTGAATTGCCGAAAGTCAGATTTTTGCTGAAATTGTGACCTCGGGGCTTAGGGATTTTTTCAAAAAAATGTTTTTCTGCCGGTTAAGTTGTCAAGGGCTGATTTCTTTTCCTGTGATAAAAAGCCTTCTGTTTCAACCGCCAAACCTCTCAGGGGAGCATTTGCATCCGTTTGGCACCATTTTTGAGTGAATTGCAATGAGTCAGATTTTTACTGAAATTGTGACCCCGGGGCTTAGGGATTTTTTCAAAGAAATCTTTTTCTGCCGGTTAAGTTGTCGAGGGCTGATTTCTTGTCCTGTGATAAAAAGCCTTCTGTTTCGACCGCCAAACCTCTCATCTGAGCATTTGCAACGGTTTGACACCATTTTTTAGTGAATTCCCGAAAGTCAGATTTTTTATGAAATTGTGACCCCGGGGCTTAGGGATTTTTTCAAAAAAATCTTTTTCTGCCGGTTAAGTTGTCGAGGGCTGATTTCTTTTCCTGTGATAAAAAGCCTTCTGTTTCGACTGCCAAACCTCTCATGGGAGCATTTGCAACCGTTTGGCACCATTTTGGAGTGAATTGCCGAAAGTCAGATTTTTGCTGAAATTGTGACCCCGGGGCTAAGGGATTTTTTCAAAAAAAAAAAATTCTGCCGGTTAAGTTGTCGAGGGCTCATTTCTTTTCCTGTGATAAAAAGCCTTCTGTTTCGACAGCCAAACCTCTCAGGGGAGCATATGCAACCATTTGGCACCATTTTGGAGTGAATTGCCGAAAGTCAGATTTTTTATGACAGTGTGACCCCGGGGCTTAGGGATTTTTTCAAAAAAATCTTTTTCTGCCGGTTAAGTTGTCGAGGGCTGATTTCTTGTCCTGTGATAAAAAGCCTTCTGTTTCAACAACCAAACCTCTCAGGGGAGCATTTGCAACCGTTTGGCACCATTTTTGAGTGCATTGCCGAAAGTCAGATTTTTGCTGAAATTGTGACCGCGGGGCTTAGGGATTTTTTCAAAAAAATCTTTTTCTGCCGGTTAAGTTGTCTAGGCCTGATTTCTTGTCCTGTGATAAAAAGCCTTCTGTTTCAACTGCCAAACCTCTCAGGGGAGCATTTGCAATGGTTTGGCACCATTTTTGACTGAATTGCCGAAAGTCAGATTTTTGCTGAAATTGTGACCCCGGGGCTAAGGGATTTTTTCAAAAAAATCTTTTTCTGCCGGTTAAGTTGTCGAGGGCTGATTTCTTTTCCTGTGATAAAAAGCCTTCTGTTTCGACTGCCAAACCTCACATGGGAGCATTTGCAACCGTTTGGGACCATTTTTGAGTGAATTGCAGAAAGTCAGATTTTTGCTGAAATTGTGACCCCGGGGCTTAGGGATTTTTTCAAAAAATCTTTTTCTGCCGGTTAAGTTGTCGAGGGCTGATTTCTTGTCCTGTGATAAAAAGCCTTCTGTTTCAACCGCCATACCTCTCAGGGGAGCATTTGCAACGGATTGGCACCATTTTGGAGTGAATTGCCGAAAGTCAGATTTTTTATGAAATTGTGACCCCGGGCCTTAGGGATTTTTTTAAAAAAATCTTTTTCTGCCGGTTAAGTTGTCGAGGGCTGATTTCTTTTCCTTTGACAAAAAGCCTTCTGTTTCGACCGCCAAACCTCTCATGGGAGTACTTGCAACCGTTTGGCACCATTTTTGAGTGAATTGCCGAAAGTCAGATTTTTGCTGAAATTGTGCCGGGGCTTAGGGATTTTTTCAAAAAAATCTTTTTCGGCCGGTTAAGTTGTCGAGGGCTGATTTCTTGTCCTGTGATAAAAAGCCTTCTGTTTCAACCGCCAAACCTCTCATGGGAGCATTTGCAATGGTTTGGCACCATTTTTGAGTGAATTGCCGAAAGTCAGATTTTTGATGAAATTGTGACCCCGGGGCTTAGGGATTTTTTCAAAAAAATCTTTTTTTTCCGGTTAATTTGTCGAGGGCAGATTTCTTGTCCTGTGATAAAAAGCCTTCTGTTTCGACCGCCAAACCTCTCAGGGGAGCATTTGCAACCGTTTGGCACCATTTTTTACTGAATTGCCGAAAGTCAGATTTTTGATGAAATTGTGACTCCGGGCCTTAGGGATTTTTTTCAAAAAAATCTTTTTCTGCCGGTTAAGTTGTCGAGGGCTGATTTCTTTTTCTGTGATTAAAAGCCTTCTGTTTCGACCGCCAAACCTCTCAGGGGACCATTTGCAACCGTTTGGCACCATTTTGGATTGAATTGCAGAAAGTCAGATTTTTGATGAAATTGAGACCCCGGGGCTTAGGGATTTTTTCAAAAAAATCTTTTTCTGCCGGTTAAGTTGTCGAGGCCTGATTTCTTGTCCTGTGATAAAAAGCCTTCTGTTTCTTCCGCCAAACCTCTCAGGGGAGCATTTGCAACCGTTTGGCATCATTTTCCATTTAATTGCCGAAAGTCAGATTTTTTTATGACAGTGTGACCCCGGGGCTTAGGGATTTTTTCAAAAAAATCTTTTTCTGCCGTTTAAGTTGTCGAGGGCTGATTTCTAGTCCTGTGATAAAAAGCCTTCTGTTTCAACCGCCAAACCTCTCATGGGAGCATTTGCAATGGTTTGGCACCATTTTTGAGTGAATTGCCGAAAGTCAGATTTTTGATGAAATTGTGACCCCGGGGCTTAGGGATTTTTTCAAAAAAATCTTTTTCTACCGGTTAAGTTGTTGAGGGATGATTTCTTGTCCTGTGATAAAAAGCCTTCTGTTTCAACCGCCATACCTCTCAGGGGAGCATTTGCAACCGTTTGGCACCATTTTGTAGTGAATTGCCGAAAGTCAGATTTTTGCTGAAATTGTGACCCCGGGGCTTTGGGATTTTTTCAAAAAAATGTTTTTCTGCCGGTTAAGTTGTCAAGGGCTGATTTCCTTTCCTGTGATAAAAAGCCTTCTGTTTCGACCGCCAAACCTCTCAGGGGAGCATTTGCAACCGTTTGGCACCATTTTTGAGTGAATTGCAGAAAGTCAGATTTTTGATGAAATTGTGACCCCGGGGCTTACGGATTTTTTCAAAAAAATCTTTTTCTGCCGGTTAAGTTGTCGAGGGCTGATTTCTTGTCCTGTGATAAAAAGCCTTCTGTTTCAACAACCAAACCTCTCAGGGTAGCATTTGCAACGGTTTGGCACCATTTTGGAGTGAATTGCCGAAAGTCAGATTTTTGATGAAATTGTGACCCCCGGGGCTTAGGGATTTTTTCAAAAAAACCTTTTTCTGCCGGTTAAGTTGTCGAGGGCAGATTTCTTGTCCTTTGATAAAAAGCCTTCTGTTTCGACCGCCAAACCTCTCAGGGGAGCATTTGCAACCGTTTGGAGCCATTTTGGAGTGAATTGCCGAAAGTCAGATTTTTGCTGATATTGTGACCCCGGGGCTTAGGGATTTTTTCAAAAAAATCTTTTTCTGCCGGTTAAGTTGTCAAGGGCTGATTTCCTTTCCTGTGATAAAAAGCCTTCTGTTTCGACCGCCAAAACTCTCAGGGGAGCATTTGCAACCGTTTGGCACCATTTTGCATTTAATTGCCGAAAGTCAGATTTTTTTATGACAGGGTGACCCCGGGGCTTAGGGATTTTTTTCAAAAAAATCTTTTTCTGCCGGTTAAGTTGTCGAGGGCTGATTTCTTGTCCTGTGATAAAAAGCCTTCTGTTTCAACAACCAAACCTCTCAGGGGAGCATTTGCAACCGTTTGGCACCATTTTTGAGTGCATTGCCGAAAGTCAGATTTTTGCTGAAATTGTGACCGCGGGGCTTAGGGATTTTTTCAAAAAAATCTTTTTCTGCCGGTTAAGTTGTCGAGGGCTGATTTCTTTTCCTGTGATAAAAAGCCTTCTCTTTTGACCGCCAAACCTCTCAGGGGACCATTTGCAACCGTTTGGCACCATTTTGGAGTGAATTGCCGAAAGTCAGATTTTTACTGAAATTGTGACCCCAGGGCTTAGGGAGTTTTTCAAAAAAATCTTTTTCTACCGGTTAAGTTGTCGAGGGATGATTTCTTGTCCTGTGATAAAAAGCCTTCTGCTTCAACCGCCATACCTCTCAGGGGAGCATTTGCAACCGTTTGGCACCATTTTGGAGTGAATTGCCGAAAGTCAGATTTTTGATGAAATTGTGACCCCGGGGCTTAGGGATTTTTTCAAAAAATCTTTTTCTGCCGGTTAAGTTGTTGAGGGCTGATTTCTTGTCCTGTGATAAAATGCCTTCTGTTTCAACCGCCATACCACTCAGGGGAGCATTTGCAACGGATTGGCACCATTTTGGAGTGAATTGCCGAAAGTCAGATTTTTTATGAAATTGTGACCCCGGGCCTTAGGGATTTTTTTAAAAAAATCTTTTTCTGCCGGTTAAGTTGTCGAGGGCTGATTTCTTTTCCTTTGATAAAAAGCCTTCTGTTTCGACCGCCAAACCTCTCATGGGAGTATTTGCAACCGTTTGGCACCATTTTTGAGTGAATTGCCGAAAGTCAGATTTTTGCTGAAATTGTGCCGGGGCTTAGGGATTTTTTCAAAAAAATCTTTTTCGGCCGGTTAAGTTGTCGAGGGCTGATTTCTTGTCCTGTGATAAAAAGCCTTCTGTTTCAACCGCCAAACCTCACATGGGACCATTTGCAATGGTTTGGAACCATTTTTGAGTGAATTGCCGAAAGTCAGATTTTTGATGAAATTGTGACCCCGGGGCTTAGGGATTTTTTCAAAAAAATCTTTTTTTGCCGGTTAATTTGTCGAGGGCAGATTTCTTGTCCTGTGATAAAAAGCCTTCTGTTTCGACCGCCAAACCTCTCAGGGGAGCATTTGCAACCGTTTGGCACCATTTTTTACTGAATTGCCGAAAGTCAGATTTTTGATGAAATTGTGACTCCGGGCCTTAGGGATTTTTTTCAAAAAAATCTTTTTCTGCCGGTTAAGTTGTCGAGGGCTGATTTCTTTTTCTGTGATTAAAAGCCTTCTGTTTCGACCGCCAAACCTCTCATGGGAGCATTTGCAACCGTTTGGCACCATTTTGGAGTGAATTGCCGAAAATCAGATTTCTGCTGAAATTGTGACCCCGGACCTTAGGGATTTTTTCAGAAAAATCTTTTTCTGCCGGTGAAGTTGTCGAGGGCTGATTTCTTTTCCTGTGATAAAAAGCCTTCTGTTTCGACCGCCAAACCTCTCAGGGGAGCATTTGCAACCGTTTGGAGCCATTTTGGAGTGAATTGCCGAAAGTCAGATTTTTGCTGATATTGTGACCCCGGGGCTTAGGGATTTTTTCAAAAAAATCTTTTTCTGCCGGTTAAGTTGTCAAGGGCTGATTTCCTTTCCTGTGATAAAAAGCCTTCTGTTTCGACCGCCAAAACTCTCAGGGGAGCATTTGCAACCGTTTGGCACCATTTTGCATTTAATTGCCGAAAGTCAGATTTTTTTATGACAGGGTGACCCCGGGGCTTAGGTATTTTTTCAAAAAAATCTTTTTCTGGCGGTTAAGTTGTCGAGGGCTGATTTCTTGTCCTGTGATAAAAAGCCTTCTGTTTCAACAACCAAACCTCTCAGGGGAGCATTTGCAACCGTTTGGCACCATTTTTGAGTGCATTGCCGAAAGTCAGATTTTTGCTGAAATTGTGACCGCGGGGCTTAGGGATTTTTTCAAAAAAATCTTTTTCTGCCGGTTAAGTTGTCTAGGCCTGATTTCTTGTCCTGTGATAAAAAGCCTTCTGTTTCAACCGCCAAACCTCTCAGGGGAGCATTTGCAATGGTTTGGCACCATTTTTGACTGAATTGCCGAAAGTCAGATTTTTGCTGAAATTGTGACCCCGGGGCTAAGGGATTTTTTCAAAAAAATCTTTTTCTGCCGGTTAAGTTGTCGAGGTCTGATTTCTTTTCCTGTGATAAAAAGCCTTCTGTTTCGACTGCCAAACCTCACATGGGAGCATTTGCAACCGTTTGGCACCATTTTGGAGTGAATTGCCGAAAGTCAGATTTTTACTGAAATTGTGACCCCAGGGCTTAGGGATTTTTTCAAAAAAATCTTTTTCTACCGGTTAAGTTGTCGAGGGATGATTTCTTGTCCTGTGATAAAAAGCCTTCTGCTTCAACCGCCATACCTCTCAGGGGAGCATTTGCAACCGTTTGGCACCATTTTGGAGTGAATTGCCGAAAGTCAGATTTTTGATGAAATTGTGACCCCGGGGCTTAGGGATTTTTTCAAAAAATCTTTTTCTGCCGGTTAAGTTGTTGAGGGCTGATTTCTTTTCCTGTGATAAAATGCCTTCTGTTTCAACCGCCATACCACTCAGGGGAGCATTTGCAACGGATTGGCACCATTTTGGAGTGAATTGCCGAAAGTCAGATTTTTTATGAAATTGTGACCCCGGGCCTTAGGGATTTTTTTAAAAAAATCTTTTTCTGCCGGTTAAGTTGTCGAGGGCTGATTTCTTTTCCTTTGATAAAAAGCCTTCTGTTTCGACCGCCAAACCTCTCATGGGAGTATTTGCAACCGTTTGGCACCATTTTTGAGTGAATTGCCGAAAGTCAGATTTTTGCTGAAATTGTGCCGGGGCTTAGGGATTTTTTCAAAAAAATCTTTTTCGGCCGGTTAAGTTGTCGAGGGCTGATTTCTTGTCCTGTGATAAAAAGCCTTCTGTTTCAACCGCCAAACCTCACATGGGACCATTTGCAATGGTTTGGAACCATTTTTGAGTGAATTGCCGAAAGTCAGATTTTTGATGAAATTGTGACCCCGGGTCTTAGGGATTTTTTCAAAAAAATCTTTTTTTGCCGGTTAATTTGTCGAGGGCAGATTTCTTGTCCTGTGATAAAAAGCCTTCTGTTTCGACCGCCAAACCTCTCAGGGGAGCATTTGCAACCGTTTGGCACCATTTTTTTACTGAATTGCCGAAAGTCAGATTTTTGATGAAATTGTGACTCCGGGCCTTAGGGATTTTTTTCAAAAAAATCTTTTTCTGCCGGTTAAGTTGTCGAGGGCTGATTTCTTTTTCTGTGATTAAAAGCCTTCTGTTTTGACCGCCAAACCTCTCATGGGAGCATTTGCAACCGTTTGGCACCATTTTGGAGTGAATTGCCGAAATACAGACTTTTGCTGAAATTGTGACCCCGGGCCTTAGGGATTTTTTCAGAAAAATCATTTTCTGCCGGTGAAGTTGTCGAGGGCTGATTTCTTTTCCTGTGATAAAAAGCCTTCTGTTTCGACCGCCAAACCTCTCAAGGGACCATTTGCAACCGTTTGGCACCATTTTGGATTGAATTGCAGAAAGTCAGATTTTTGATGAAATTGAGACCCCGGGGCTTAGGGATTTTTTCAAAAAAATCTTTTTCTGCCGGTTAAGTTGTCGAGGCCTGATTTCTTGTCCTGTGATAAAAAGCCTTCTGTTTCTTCCGCCAAACCTCTCATGGGAACACTTGCCACGGTTTGGCACCATTTTGGAGTGAATTGCCGAAAGTCAGATTTTTGATGAAATTGTGACCCCGGGGCTTAGGGATTTTTTCAAAAAAATCTTTTTCTACCGGTTAAGTTGTCGAGGGATGATTTCTTGTCCTGTGATAAAAAGCCTTCTGTTTCAACCGCCATACCTCTCAGGGGAGCATTTGCAACCGTTTCGCACCATTTTGGAGTGAATTGCCGAAAGTCAGATTTTTGATGAAATTGTGACCCCCGGGGCTTAGGGATTTTTTCAAAAAAACCTTTTTCTGCCGGTGAAGTTGTCTAGGGCAGATTTCTTGTCCTTTGATAAAAAACCTTCTGTTTCGACCGCCAAACCTCTCAGGGGAGCATTTGCAACCGTTTGGAGCCATTTTGGAGTGAATTGCCGAAAGTCAGATTTTTGCTGAAATTGTGACCCCGGGGCTTTGGGATTTTTTCAAAAAAATGTTTTTCTGCCGGTTAAGTTGTCAAGGGCTGATTTCCTTTCCTGTGATAAAAAGCCTTCTGTTTCGACCGCCAAACCTCTCAGGGGAGCATTTGCAACCGTTTGGCACCATTTTTGAGTGAATTGCAGAAAGTCAGATTTTTGCTGAAATTGTGACCCCGGGGCTTAGGGATTTTTTCAAAAAAATCTTTTTCGGCCGGTTAAGTTGTCGAGGGCTGATTTCTTGTCCTGTGATAAAAAGCCTTCTGTTTCAACAACCAAACGTCTCAGGGGAGCATTTGCAACGGTTTGGCACCATTTTGGAGTGAATTGCCGAAAGTCAGATTTTTGATGAAATTGTGACCCCCGGGGCTTAGGGATTTTTTCAAAAAAACCTTTTTCTGCCGGTTAAGTTGTCGAGGGCAGATTTCTTGTCCTTTGATAAAAAGCCTTCTGTTTCGACCGCCAAACCTCTCAGGGGAGCATTTGCAACCGTTTGGCACCATTTTTGAGTGAATTGCCGAAAGTCAGATTTTTGCTGAAATTGTGACCCCGGGGCTTAGGGATTTTTTCAAAAAAATCTTTTTCGGCCGGTTAAGTTGTCGAGGGCTGATTTCTTGTCCTGTGATAAAAAGCCTTCTGTTTCAACCGCCAAACCTCTCATGGGAGCATTTGCAATGGTTTGGCACCATTTTTGAGTGAATTGCCGAAAGTCAGATTTTTGATGAAATTGTGACCCCGGGGCTTAGGGATTTTTTCAAAAAAATCTTTTTTTGCCGGTTAATTTGTCGAGGGCAGATTTCTTGTCCTGTGATAAAAAGCCTTCTGTTTCGACCGCCAAACCTCTCAGGGGAGCATTTGCAACCGTTTGGCACCATTTTTTTAGTGAATTGCCGAAAGTCAGATTTTTGATGAAATTGTGACTCCGGGCCTTAGGGATTTTTTCAAAAAAACCTTTTTCTGCCGGTTAAGTTGTCGAGGGCAGATTTCTTGTCCTTTGATAAAAAACCTTCTGTTTCGACCGCCAAACCTCTCAGGGGAGCATTTGCAACCGTTTGGAGCCATTTTGGAGTGAATTGCCGAAAGTCAGATTTTTGCTGAAATTGTGACCCCGGGGCTTTGGGATTTTTTCAAAAAAATGTTTTTCTGCCGGTTAAGTTGTCAAGGGCTGATTTCCTTTCCTGTGATAAAAAGCCTTCTGTTTGGACCGCCAAACCTCTCAGGGGAGCATTTGCAACCGTTTGGCACCATTTTTGAGTGAATTGCAGAAAGTCAGATTTTTGCTGAAATTGTGACCCCGGGGCTTAGGGATTTTTTCAAAAAAATCTTTTTCGGCCGGTTAAGTTGTCGAGGGCTGATTTCTTGTCCTGTGATAAAAAGCCTTCTGTTTCAACAACCAAACGTCTCAGGGGAGCATTTGCAACGGTTTGGCACCATTTTGGAGTGAATTGCCGAAAGTCAGATTTTTGATGAAATTGTGACCCCGGGGCTTAGGGATTTTTTCAAAAAAATCTTTTTTTGCCGGTTAATTTGTCGAGGGCAGATTTCTTGTCCTGTGATAAAAAGCCTTCTGTTTCGACCGCCAAACCTCTCAGGGGAGCATTTGCAACCGTTTGGCACCATTTTTGAGTGAATTGCAGAAAGTCAGATTTTTGACGAAATTGTGACCCCGGGGCTTACGGATTTTTTCAAAAAAATCTTTTTCTGCCGGTTAACTTGTCGAGGGCTGATTTCTTGTCCTGTGATAAAAAGCCTTCTGTTTCAACAACCAAACCTCTCAGGGTAGCATTTGCAACGGTTTGGCACCATTTTGGAGTGAATTGCCGAAAGTCAGATTTTTGATGAAATTGTGACCCCCGGGGCTTAGGGATTTTTTCAAAAAAACCTTTTTCTGCCGGTTAAGTTGTCGAGGGCAGATTTCTTGTCCTTTGATAAAAAGCCTTCTGTTTCGACCGCCAAACCTCTCAGGGGAGCATTTGCAACCGTTTGGAGCCATTTTGGAGTGAATTGCCGAAAGTCAGATTTTTGCTGATATTGTGACCCCGGGGCTTAGGGATTTTTTCAAAAAAATCTTTTTCTGCCGGTTAAGTTGTCAAGGGCTGATTTCCTTTCCTGTGATAAAAAGCCTTCTGTTTCGACCGCCAAAACTCTCAGGGGAGCATTTGCAACCGTTTGGCACCATTTTGCATTTAATTGCCGAAAGTCAGATTTTTTTATGACAGGGTGACCCCGGGGCTTAGGGATTTTTTCAAAAAAATCTTTTTCTGCCGGTTAAGTTGTCGAGGGCTGATTTCTTGTCCTGTGATAAAAAGCCTTCTGTTTCAACAACCAAACCTCTCAGGGGAGCATTTGCAACCGTTTGGCACCATTTTTGAGTGCATTGCCGAAAGTCAGATTTTTGCTGAAATTGTGACCCCGGGGCTTACGGATTTTTTCAAAAAAATCTTTTTCTGCCGGTTAAGTTGTCTAGGCCTGATTTCTTGTCCTGTGATAAAAAGCCTTCTGTTTCAACCGCCAAACCTCTCAGGGGAGCATTTGCAATGGTTTGGCACCATTTTTGAGTGAATTCCCGAAAGTCAGATTTTTTATGAAATTGTGACCCCGGGCCTTAGGGATTTTTTCAAAAAAATCTTTTTCTGCCGGTTAAGTTGTCGAGGGCTGATTTCTTTTTCCTGTGATAAAAAGCCTTCTGTTTCGACAGCCAAACCTCTCAGGGGAGCATTTGCAACCGTTTGGCACCATTTTTGACTGAATTGCCGAAAGTCAGATTTTTGCTGAAATTGTGACCCCGGGGCTTACGGATTTTTTCAAAAAAATCTTTTTCTGCCGGTTTAGTTGTCCAGGGCTGATTTCTTGTCCTGTGATAAAAAGCCTTCTGTTTCGAGCGGCAAACCTCTCAGGGGAGCATTTGCAACGGTTTGGCACCATTTTGGAGTGAATTCCCGAAAGTCAGATTTTTGATAAAATTGTGACCCCCGGGGCTTAGGGGTTTTTTCAAAAAAACCTTTTTCTGCCGGTTAAGTTGTCGAGGGCAGATTTCTTGTCCTTTGATAAAAAGCCTTCTGTTTCGACCGCCAAACCTCTCAGGGGAGCATTTGCAACCGTTTGGATCCATTTTGGAGTGAATTGCCGAAAGTCAGATTTTTGCTGAAATTGTGACCCCGGGGCTTAGGGATTTTTTGAAAAAAATGTTTTTCTGCCGGTTGAGTTGTCGAGGGCTGATTTCTTGTCCTGTAATAAAAAGCCTTCTGTTTCGACCGCCAAACCTCTCAGGGGAGCATTTGCAATGGTTTGGCACCATTTTTGAGTGAATTGCCGAAAGTCAGATTTTAGATGAAATTGTGACCCCGGGGCTTAGGGATTTTTTCAAAAAAATCTTTTTCTGCCGGTTGAGTTGTCGAGGGCTGATTTCTTGTCCTGTGATAAAAAGCCTTCTGTTTCGACCGCCAAACCTCTCATGGCAGCATTTGCAATGGTTTGGCACCATTTTGGAGTGAATTGCCGAAAGTCAGATTTTTGCTGAAATTGTGACCTCGGGGCTTAGGGATTTTTTCAAAAAAATGTTTTTCTGCCGGTTAAGTTGTCAAGGGCTGATTTCTTTTCCTGTGATAAAAAGCCTTCTGTTTCAACCGCCAAACCTCTCAGGGGAGCATTTGCATCCGTTTGGCACCATTTTTGAGTGAATTGCAATGAGTCAGATTTTTACTGAAATTGTGACCCCGGGGCTTAGGGATTTTTTCAAAGAAATCTTTTTCTGCCGGTTAAGTTGTCGAGGGCTGATTTCTTGTCCTGTGATAAAAAGCCTTCTGTTTCGACCGCCAAACCTCTCATCTGAGCATTTGCAACGGTTTGACACCATTTTTTAGTGAATTCCCGAAAGTCAGATTTTTTATGAAATTGTGACCCCGGGGCTTAGGGATTTTTTCAAAAAAATCTTTTTCTGCCGGTTAAGTTGTCGAGGGCTGATTTCTTTTCCTGTGATAAAAAGCCTTCTGTTTCGACTGCCAAACCTCTCATGGGAGCATTTGCAACCGTTTGGCACCATTTTGGAGTGAATTGCCGAAAGTCAGATTTTTGCTGAAATTGTGACCCCGGGGCTAAGGGATTTTTTCAAAAAAAAAAAATTCTGCCGGTTAAGTTGTCGAGGGCTCATTTCTTTTCCTGTGATAAAAAGCCTTCTGTTTCGACAGCCAAACCTCTCAGGGGAGCATATGCAACCATTTGGCACCATTTTGGAGTGAATTGCCGAAAGTCAGATTTTTTATGACAGTGTGACCCCGGGGCTTAGGGATTTTTTCAAAAAAATCTTTTTCTGCCGGTTAAGTTGTCGAGGGCTGATTTCTTGTCCTGTGATAAAAAGCCTTCTGTTTCAACAACCAAACCTCTCAGGGGAGCATTTGCAACCGTTTGGCACCATTTTTGAGTGCATTGCCGAAAGTCAGATTTTTGCTGAAATTGTGACCGCGGGGCTTAGGGATTTTTTCAAAAAAATCTTTTTCTGCCGGTTAAGTTGTCTAGGCCTGATTTCTTGTCCTGTGATAAAAAGCCTTCTGTTTCAACTGCCAAACCTCTCAGGGGAGCATTTGCAATGGTTTGGCACCATTTTTGACTGAATTGCCGAAAGTCAGATTTTTGCTGAAATTGTGACCCCGGGGCTAAGGGATTTTTTCAAAAAAATCTTTTTCTGCCGGTTAAGTTGTCGAGGGCTGATTTCTTTTCCTGTGATAAAAAGCCTTCTGTTTCGACTGCCAAACCTCACATGGGAGCATTTGCAACCGTTTGGGACCATTTTTGAGTGAATTGCAGAAAGTCAGATTTTTGCTGAAATTGTGACCCCGGGGCTTAGGGATTTTTTCAAAAAATCTTTTTCTGCCGGTTAAGTTGTCGAGGGCTGATTTCTTGTCCTGTGATAAAAAGCCTTCTGTTTCAACCGCCATACCTCTCAGGGGAGCATTTGCAACGGATTGGCACCATTTTGGAGTGAATTGCCGAAAGTCAGATTTTTTATGAAATTGTGACCCCGGGCCTTAGGGATTTTTTTAAAAAAATCTTTTTCTGCCGGTTAAGTTGTCGAGGGCTGATTTCTTTTCCTTTGACAAAAAGCCTTCTGTTTCGACCGCCAAACCTCTCATGGGAGTACTTGCAACCGTTTGGCACCATTTTTGAGTGAATTGCCGAAAGTCAGATTTTTGCTGAAATTGTGCCGGGGCTTAGGGATTTTTTCAAAAAAATCTTTTTCGGCCGGTTAAGTTGTCGAGGGCTGATTTCTTGTCCTGTGATAAAAAGCCTTCTGTTTCAACCGCCAAACCTCTCATGGGAGCATTTGCAATGGTTTGGCACCATTTTTGAGTGAATTGCCGAAAGTCAGATTTTTGATGAAATTGTGACCCCGGGGCTTAGGGATTTTTTCAAAAAAATCTTTTTTTTCCGGTTAATTTGTCGAGGGCAGATTTCTTGTCCTGTGATAAAAAGCCTTCTGTTTCGACCGCCAAACCTCTCAGGGGAGCATTTGCAACCGTTTGGCACCATTTTTTACTGAATTGCCGAAAGTCAGATTTTTGATGAAATTGTGACTCCGGGCCTTAGGGATTTTTTTCAAAAAAATCTTTTTCTGCCGGTTAAGTTGTCGAGGGCTGATTTCTTTTTCTGTGATTAAAAGCCTTCTGTTTCGACCGCCAAACCTCTCAGGGGACCATTTGCAACCGTTTGGCACCATTTTGGATTGAATTGCAGAAAGTCAGATTTTTGATGAAATTGAGACCCCGGGGCTTAGGGATTTTTTCAAAAAAATCTTTTTCTGCCGGTTAAGTTGTCGAGGCCTGATTTCTTGTCCTGTGATAAAAAGCCTTCTGTTTCTTCCGCCAAACCTCTCAGGGGAGCATTTGCAACCGTTTGGCATCATTTTCCATTTAATTGCCGAAAGTCAGATTTTTTTATGACAGTGTGACCCCGGGGCTTAGGGATTTTTTCAAAAAAATCTTTTTCTGCCGTTTAAGTTGTCGAGGGCTGATTTCTAGTCCTGTGATAAAAAGCCTTCTGTTTCAACCGCCAAACCTCTCATGGGAGCATTTGCAATGGTTTGGCACCATTTTTGAGTGAATTGCCGAAAGTCAGATTTTTGATGAAATTGTGACCCCGGGGCTTAGGGATTTTTTCAAAAAAATCTTTTTCTACCGGTTAAGTTGTTGAGGGATGATTTCTTGTCCTGTGATAAAAAGCCTTCTGTTTCAACCGCCATACCTCTCAGGGGAGCATTTGCAACCGTTTGGCACCATTTTGTAGTGAATTGCCGAAAGTCAGATTTTTGCTGAAATTGTGACCCCGGGGCTTTGGGATTTTTTCAAAAAAATGTTTTTCTGCCGGTTAAGTTGTCAAGGGCTGATTTCCTTTCCTGTGATAAAAAGCCTTCTGTTTCGACCGCCAAACCTCTCAGGGGAGCATTTGCAACCGTTTGGCACCATTTTTGAGTGAATTGCAGAAAGTCAGATTTTTGATGAAATTGTGACCCCGGGGCTTACGGATTTTTTCAAAAAAATCTTTTTCTGCCGGTTAAGTTGTCGAGGGCTGATTTCTTGTCCTGTGATAAAAAGCCTTCTGTTTCAACAACCAAACCTCTCAGGGTAGCATTTGCAACGGTTTGGCACCATTTTGGAGTGAATTGCCGAAAGTCAGATTTTTGATGAAATTGTGACCCCCGGGGCTTAGGGATTTTTTCAAAAAAACCTTTTTCTGCCGGTTAAGTTGTCGAGGGCAGATTTCTTGTCCTTTGATAAAAAGCCTTCTGTTTCGACCGCCAAACCTCTCAGGGGAGCATTTGCAACCGTTTGGAGCCATTTTGGAGTGAATTGCCGAAAGTCAGATTTTTGCTGATATTGTGACCCCGGGGCTTAGGGATTTTTTCAAAAAAATCTTTTTCTGCCGGTTAAGTTGTCAAGGGCTGATTTCCTTTCCTGTGATAAAAAGCCTTCTGTTTCGACCGCCAAAACTCTCAGGGGAGCATTTGCAACCGTTTGGCACCATTTTGCATTTAATTGCCGAAAGTCAGATTTTTTTATGACAGGGTGACCCCGGGGCTTAGGGATTTTTTTCAAAAAAATCTTTTTCTGCCGGTTAAGTTGTCGAGGGCTGATTTCTTGTCCTGTGATAAAAAGCCTTCTGTTTCAACAACCAAACCTCTCAGGGGAGCATTTGCAACCGTTTGGCACCATTTTTGAGTGCATTGCCGAAAGTCAGATTTTTGCTGAAATTGTGACCGCGGGGCTTAGGGATTTTTTCAAAAAAATCTTTTTCTGCCGGTTAAGTTGTCGAGGGCTGATTTCTTTTCCTGTGATAAAAAGCCTTCTCTTTTGACCGCCAAACCTCTCAGGGGACCATTTGCAACCGTTTGGCACCATTTTGGAGTGAATTGCCGAAAGTCAGATTTTTACTGAAATTGTGACCCCAGGGCTTAGGGAGTTTTTCAAAAAAATCTTTTTCTACCGGTTAAGTTGTCGAGGGATGATTTCTTGTCCTGTGATAAAAAGCCTTCTGCTTCAACCGCCATACCTCTCAGGGGAGCATTTGCAACCGTTTGGCACCATTTTGGAGTGAATTGCCGAAAGTCAGATTTTTGATGAAATTGTGACCCCGGGGCTTAGGGATTTTTTCAAAAAATCTTTTTCTGCCGGTTAAGTTGTTGAGGGCTGATTTCTTGTCCTGTGATAAAATGCCTTCTGTTTCAACCGCCATACCACTCAGGGGAGCATTTGCAACGGATTGGCACCATTTTGGAGTGAATTGCCGAAAGTCAGATTTTTTATGAAATTGTGACCCCGGGCCTTAGGGATTTTTTTAAAAAAATCTTTTTCTGCCGGTTAAGTTGTCGAGGGCTGATTTCTTTTCCTTTGATAAAAAGCCTTCTGTTTCGACCGCCAAACCTCTCATGGGAGTATTTGCAACCGTTTGGCACCATTTTTGAGTGAATTGCCGAAAGTCAGATTTTTGCTGAAATTGTGCCGGGGCTTAGGGATTTTTTCAAAAAAATCTTTTTCGGCCGGTTAAGTTGTCGAGGGCTGATTTCTTGTCCTGTGATAAAAAGCCTTCTGTTTCAACCGCCAAACCTCACATGGGACCATTTGCAATGGTTTGGAACCATTTTTGAGTGAATTGCCGAAAGTCAGATTTTTGATGAAATTGTGACCCCGGGGCTTAGGGATTTTTTCAAAAAAATCTTTTTTTGCCGGTTAATTTGTCGAGGGCAGATTTCTTGTCCTGTGATAAAAAGCCTTCTGTTTCGACCGCCAAACCTCTCAGGGGAGCATTTGCAACCGTTTGGCACCATTTTTTACTGAATTGCCGAAAGTCAGATTTTTGATGAAATTGTGACTCCGGGCCTTAGGGATTTTTTTCAAAAAAATCTTTTTCTGCCGGTTAAGTTGTCGAGGGCTGATTTCTTTTTCTGTGATTAAAAGCCTTCTGTTTCGACCGCCAAACCTCTCATGGGAGCATTTGCAACCGTTTGGCACCATTTTGGAGTGAATTGCCGAAAATCAGATTTCTGCTGAAATTGTGACCCCGGACCTTAGGGATTTTTTCAGAAAAATCTTTTTCTGCCGGTGAAGTTGTCGAGGGCTGATTTCTTTTCCTGTGATAAAAAGCCTTCTGTTTCGACCGCCAAACCTCTCAGGGGAGCATTTGCAACCGTTTGGAGCCATTTTGGAGTGAATTGCCGAAAGTCAGATTTTTGCTGATATTGTGACCCCGGGGCTTAGGGATTTTTTCAAAAAAATCTTTTTCTGCCGGTTAAGTTGTCAAGGGCTGATTTCCTTTCCTGTGATAAAAAGCCTTCTGTTTCGACCGCCAAAACTCTCAGGGGAGCATTTGCAACCGTTTGGCACCATTTTGCATTTAATTGCCGAAAGTCAGATTTTTTTATGACAGGGTGACCCCGGGGCTTAGGTATTTTTTCAAAAAAATCTTTTTCTGGCGGTTAAGTTGTCGAGGGCTGATTTCTTGTCCTGTGATAAAAAGCCTTCTGTTTCAACAACCAAACCTCTCAGGGGAGCATTTGCAACCGTTTGGCACCATTTTTGAGTGCATTGCCGAAAGTCAGATTTTTGCTGAAATTGTGACCGCGGGGCTTAGGGATTTTTTCAAAAAAATCTTTTTCTGCCGGTTAAGTTGTCTAGGCCTGATTTCTTGTCCTGTGATAAAAAGCCTTCTGTTTCAACCGCCAAACCTCTCAGGGGAGCATTTGCAATGGTTTGGCACCATTTTTGACTGAATTGCCGAAAGTCAGATTTTTGCTGAAATTGTGACCCCGGGGCTAAGGGATTTTTTCAAAAAAATCTTTTTCTGCCGGTTAAGTTGTCGAGGTCTGATTTCTTTTCCTGTGATAAAAAGCCTTCTGTTTCGACTGCCAAACCTCACATGGGAGCATTTGCAACCGTTTGGCACCATTTTGGAGTGAATTGCCGAAAGTCAGATTTTTACTGAAATTGTGACCCCAGGGCTTAGGGATTTTTTCAAAAAAATCTTTTTCTACCGGTTAAGTTGTCGAGGGATGATTTCTTGTCCTGTGATAAAAAGCCTTCTGCTTCAACCGCCATACCTCTCAGGGGAGCATTTGCAACCGTTTGGCACCATTTTGGAGTGAATTGCCGAAAGTCAGATTTTTGATGAAATTGTGACCCCGGGGCTTAGGGATTTTTTCAAAAAATCTTTTTCTGCCGGTTAAGTTGTTGAGGGCTGATTTCTTTTCCTGTGATAAAATGCCTTCTGTTTCAACCGCCATACCACTCAGGGGAGCATTTGCAACGGATTGGCACCATTTTGGAGTGAATTGCCGAAAGTCAGATTTTTTATGAAATTGTGACCCCGGGCCTTAGGGATTTTTTTAAAAAAATCTTTTTCTGCCGGTTAAGTTGTCGAGGGCTGATTTCTTTTCCTTTGATAAAAAGCCTTCTGTTTCGACCGCCAAACCTCTCATGGGAGTATTTGCAACCGTTTGGCACCATTTTTGAGTGAATTGCCGAAAGTCAGATTTTTGCTGAAATTGTGCCGGGGCTTAGGGATTTTTTCAAAAAAATCTTTTTCGGCCGGTTAAGTTGTCGAGGGCTGATTTCTTGTCCTGTGATAAAAAGCCTTCTGTTTCAACCGCCAAACCTCACATGGGACCATTTGCAATGGTTTGGAACCATTTTTGAGTGAATTGCCGAAAGTCAGATTTTTGATGAAATTGTGACCCCGGGTCTTAGGGATTTTTTCAAAAAAATCTTTTTTTGCCGGTTAATTTGTCGAGGGCAGATTTCTTGTCCTGTGATAAAAAGCCTTCTGTTTCGACCGCCAAACCTCTCAGGGGAGCATTTGCAACCGTTTGGCACCATTTTTTTACTGAATTGCCGAAAGTCAGATTTTTGATGAAATTGTGACTCCGGGCCTTAGGGATTTTTTTCAAAAAAATCTTTTTCTGCCGGTTAAGTTGTCGAGGGCTGATTTCTTTTTCTGTGATTAAAAGCCTTCTGTTTTGACCGCCAAACCTCTCATGGGAGCATTTGCAACCGTTTGGCACCATTTTGGAGTGAATTGCCGAAATACAGACTTTTGCTGAAATTGTGACCCCGGGCCTTAGGGATTTTTTCAGAAAAATCATTTTCTGCCGGTGAAGTTGTCGAGGGCTGATTTCTTTTCCTGTGATAAAAAGCCTTCTGTTTCGACCGCCAAACCTCTCAAGGGACCATTTGCAACCGTTTGGCACCATTTTGGATTGAATTGCAGAAAGTCAGATTTTTGATGAAATTGAGACCCCGGGGCTTAGGGATTTTTTCAAAAAAATCTTTTTCTGCCGGTTAAGTTGTCGAGGCCTGATTTCTTGTCCTGTGATAAAAAGCCTTCTGTTTCTTCCGCCAAACCTCTCATGGGAACACTTGCCACGGTTTGGCACCATTTTGGAGTGAATTGCCGAAAGTCAGATTTTTGATGAAATTGTGACCCCGGGGCTTAGGGATTTTTTCAAAAAAATCTTTTTCTACCGGTTAAGTTGTCGAGGGATGATTTCTTGTCCTGTGATAAAAAGCCTTCTGTTTCAACCGCCATACCTCTCAGGGGAGCATTTGCAACCGTTTCGCACCATTTTGGAGTGAATTGCCGAAAGTCAGATTTTTGATGAAATTGTGACCCCCGGGGCTTAGGGATTTTTTCAAAAAAACCTTTTTCTGCCGGTGAAGTTGTCTAGGGCAGATTTCTTGTCCTTTGATAAAAAACCTTCTGTTTCGACCGCCAAACCTCTCAGGGGAGCATTTGCAACCGTTTGGAGCCATTTTGGAGTGAATTGCCGAAAGTCAGATTTTTGCTGAAATTGTGACCCCGGGGCTTTGGGATTTTTTCAAAAAAATGTTTTTCTGCCGGTTAAGTTGTCAAGGGCTGATTTCCTTTCCTGTGATAAAAAGCCTTCTGTTTCGACCGCCAAACCTCTCAGGGGAGCATTTGCAACCGTTTGGCACCATTTTTGAGTGAATTGCAGAAAGTCAGATTTTTGCTGAAATTGTGACCCCGGGGCTTAGGGATTTTTTCAAAAAAATCTTTTTCGGCCGGTTAAGTTGTCGAGGGCTGATTTCTTGTCCTGTGATAAAAAGCCTTCTGTTTCAACAACCAAACGTCTCAGGGGAGCATTTGCAACGGTTTGGCACCATTTTGGAGTGAATTGCCGAAAGTCAGATTTTTGATGAAATTGTGACCCCCGGGGCTTAGGGATTTTTTCAAAAAAACCTTTTTCTGCCGGTTAAGTTGTCGAGGGCAGATTTCTTGTCCTTTGATAAAAAGCCTTCTGTTTCGACCGCCAAACCTCTCAGGGGAGCATTTGCAACCGTTTGGCACCATTTTTGAGTGAATTGCCGAAAGTCAGATTTTTGCTGAAATTGTGACCCCGGGGCTTAGGGATTTTTTCAAAAAAATCTTTTTCGGCCGGTTAAGTTGTCGAGGGCTGATTTCTTGTCCTGTGATAAAAAGCCTTCTGTTTCAACCGCCAAACCTCTCATGGGAGCATTTGCAATGGTTTGGCACCATTTTTGAGTGAATTGCCGAAAGTCAGATTTTTGATGAAATTGTGACCCCGGGGCTTAGGGATTTTTTCAAAAAAATCTTTTTTTGCCGGTTAATTTGTCGAGGGCAGATTTCTTGTCCTGTGATAAAAAGCCTTCTGTTTCGACCGCCAAACCTCTCAGGGGAGCATTTGCAACCGTTTGGCACCATTTTTTTAGTGAATTGCCGAAAGTCAGATTTTTGATGAAATTGTGACTCCGGGCCTTAGGGATTTTTTCAAAAAAACCTTTTTCTGCCGGTTAAGTTGTCGAGGGCAGATTTCTTGTCCTTTGATAAAAAACCTTCTGTTTCGACCGCCAAACCTCTCAGGGGAGCATTTGCAACCGTTTGGAGCCATTTTGGAGTGAATTGCCGAAAGTCAGATTTTTGCTGAAATTGTGACCCCGGGGCTTTGGGATTTTTTCAAAAAAATGTTTTTCTGCCGGTTAAGTTGTCAAGGGCTGATTTCCTTTCCTGTGATAAAAAGCCTTCTGTTTGGACCGCCAAACCTCTCAGGGGAGCATTTGCAACCGTTTGGCACCATTTTTGAGTGAATTGCAGAAAGTCAGATTTTTGCTGAAATTGTGACCCCGGGGCTTAGGGATTTTTTCAAAAAAATCTTTTTCGGCCGGTTAAGTTGTCGAGGGCTGATTTCTTGTCCTGTGATAAAAAGCCTTCTGTTTCAACAACCAAACGTCTCAGGGGAGCATTTGCAACGGTTTGGCACCATTTTGGAGTGAATTGCCGAAAGTCAGATTTTTGATGAAATTGTGACCCCGGGGCTTAGGGATTTTTTCAAAAAAATCTTTTTTTGCCGGTTAATTTGTCGAGGGCAGATTTCTTGTCCTGTGATAAAAAGCCTTCTGTTTCGACCGCCAAACCTCTCAGGGGAGCATTTGCAACCGTTTGGCACCATTTTTTTAGTGAATTGCCGAAAGTCAGATTTTTGATGAAATTGTGACTCCGGGCCTTAGGGATTTTTCTCAAAAAAATCTTTTTCTGCCGGTTAAGTTGTCGAGGGCTGATTTCTTGTCCTGTGATAAAAAGCCTTCTGTTTCAACAACCAAACCTCTCAGGGGAGCATTTGCAACGGTTTGGCACCATTTTGGAGTGAATTGCCGAAAGTCAGATTTTTGATGAAATTGTGACCCCCGGGGCTTAGGGATTTTTTCAAAAAAACCTTTTTCTGCCGGTTAAGTTGTCGAGGGCAGATTCCTTGTCCTTTGATAAAAATCCTTCTGTTTCCACCGCCATACCTCTCAGGGGAGCATTTGCAACGGATTGGCACCATTTTTTAGTGAATTGCCGAAAGTCAGATCTTGGATGAAATTGTGACCCCGGGCCTTAGGGATTTTTGAAAAAAAATCTTTTTCTGCCGATTAAGTTGTCGAGGGCTGATTTCTTGTCCTTTGATAAAAATCCTTCTGTTTCGACCGCGAAACCTCTCATGGGAGCATTTGCAACCGTTTGGCACCATTTCTTATTGAATTCCCGAAAGTCAGATTTTTTATGAAATTGTGACCATGGGGCTTAGGGATTTTTTTTCAAAAAAATCTTTTTCTGCCGGTTAAGTTGTCGAGGGCTGATTTGTTTCCCTGTGATAAAAAGCCTTCTGTTTCGACCGCCAAACCTCTCAGGGAAGCATTTGCAACCGTTTGGCACCATTTTGGAGTGAATTGCCGAAAGTCAGATTTTTGCTGAAATTGTGACCCCGGGGCTTAGGGATTTTTTCAAAAAAATCTTTTTCTGCCGGTTAAGTTGTTGACGGCTGATTTCTTGTCCCTTGATAAAATGCCTTCTCTTTCAAGCGCCATACCTCTCAGGGGAGAATTTGCAACGGATTGGCACCATTTTGGAGTGAATTGCCGAAAGTCAGATTTTTGATGAAATTGTGACCCCGGGCCTTAGGGATTTTTGAAAAAAAATCTTTTTCTGCCGATTAAGTTGTCGAGGGCTGATTTTTTGGCCTTTGATAAAAATCCTTCTGTTTCGACCGCGAAACCTCTCATGGGAGCATTTGCAACCGTTTGGCACCATTTTTTATGGAATTCCCGAAAGTCAGATTTTTTATGAAATTGTGACCATGGGGCTTAGGGATTTTTTTTCAAAAAAATCTTTTTCTGCCGGTTAAGTTGTCGAGGGCTGATTTCTTTTCCTGTGATAAAAAGCCTTCTGTTTCGACCGCCAAACCTCTCAGTGGAGCATTTGCAAACGTTTGGCAACATTTTGCATTTAATTGCCGAAAGTCAGATTTTTTATGACAGTGTGACCCCGGGGCTTAGGGATTTTTTCAAAAAAATCTTTTTCTGCCGGTTAAGTTGTCGAGGGCTGATTTCTTGTCCTGTGATAAAAAGCCTTCTGTTTCAACAACCAAACCTCTCAGGGGAGCATTTCCAACGGTTTGGCACCATTTTGGAGTGAATTGCCGAAAGTCAGATTTTTGATGAAATTGTGACCCCCGGGGCTTAGGGATTTTTTCAAAAAAACCTTTTTCTGCCAGTTAAGTTGTCGAGGGCAGATTTCTTGTCCTTTGATAAAAAGCCTTCTGTTTCGACCGCCAAACCTCTCAGGGGAGCATTTGCAACCGTTTGGAGCCATTTTGGAGTGAATTGCCGAAAGTCAGATTTTTGATGAAATTGTGACCCCGGGGCTTAGGGATTTTTTCAAAAAAATGTTTTTCTGCCGGTTAAGTTGTCAAGGGCTGATTTACTTTCCTGTGATAAAAAGCCTTCTGTTTCGACCGCCAAACCTCTCAGGGGAGCATTTGCAACCGTTTGGCACCATTTTTGAGTGAATTGCCGAAAGTCAGATTTTTGCTGAAATTGTGATCATAGGGCTTAGGGATTTTTTTAAAAAAATCTTTTTCTGCCGGTTAAGTTGTCGAGGGCTGATTTCTTTTCCTTTGATAAAAAGCCTTCTGTTTCGACCGCCAAACCTCTCATGGGAGTATTTCCAACCGTTTGGCACCATTTTTGAGTGAATTGCCGAAAGTCAGATTTTTGCTGAAATTGTGCCGGGGCTTAGGGATTTTTTCAAAAAAATCTTTTTCGGCCGGTTAAGTTGTCGAGGGCTGATTTCTTGTCCTGTGATAAAAAGCCTTCTGTTTCAACCGCCAAACCTCACATGGGACCATTTGCAATGGTTTGGAACCATTTTTGAGTGAATTGCCGAAAGTCAGATTTTTGATGAAATTGTGACCCCGGGGCTTAGGGATTTTTTCAAAAAAATCTTTTTCTGCCGGTTAAGTTGTTGACGGCTGATTTCTTGTCCCTTGATAAAATGCCTTCTGTTTCAAGCGCCATACCTCTCAGGGGAGAATTTGCAACGGATTGGCACCATTTTGGAGTGAATTGCCGAAAGTCAGATTTTTGATGAAATTGTGACCCCGGGCCTTAGGGATTTTTGAAAAAAAATCTTTTTCTGCCCTTTAAGTTGTCGAGGGCTGATTTTTTGGCCTTTGATAAAAATCCTTCTGTTTCGACCGCGAAACCTCTCATGGGAGCATTTGCAACCGTTTGGCACCATTTTTTATTGAATTCCCGAAAGTCAGATTTTTTATGAAATTGTGACCATGGGGCTTAGGGATTTTTTTTCAAAAAAATCTTTTTCTGCCGGTTAAGTTGTCGAGGGCTGATTTGTTTTCCTGTGATAAAAAGCCTTCTGTTTCGACCGCCAAACCTCTCAGTGGAGCATTTGCAAACGTTTGGCAACATTTTGCATTTAATTGCCGAAAGTCAGATTTTTTATGACAGTGTGACCCCGGGGCTTAGGGATTTTTTCAAAAAAATCTTTTTCTGCCGGTTAAGTTGTCGAGGGCTGATTTCTTGTCCTGTGATAAAAAGCCTTCTGTTTCAACAACCAAACCTCTCAGGGGAGCATTTCCAACGGTTTGGCACCATTTTGGAGTGAATTGCCGAAAGTCAGATTTTTGATGAAATTGTGCCGGGGCTTAGGGATTTTTTCAAAAAAATCTTTTTCGGCCGGTTAAGTTGTCGAGGGCTGATTTCTTGTCCTGTGATAAAAAGCCTTCTGTTTCAACCGCCAAACCTCACATGGGACCATTTGCAATGGTTTGGAACCATTTTTGAGTGAATTGCCGAAAGTCAGATTTTTGATGAAATTGTGACCCCGGGTCTTAGGGATTTTTTCAAAAAAATCTTTTTTTGCCGGTTAATTTGTCGAGGGCAGATTTCTTGTCCTGTGATAAAAAGCCTTCTGTTTCGACCGCCAAACCTCTCAGGGGAGCATTTGCAACCGTTTGGCACCATTTTTTACTGAATTGCCGAAAGTCAGATTTTTGATGAAATTGTGACTCCGGGCCTTAGGGATTTTTTTCAAAAAAATCTTTTTCTGCCGGTTAAGTTGTCGAGGGCTGATTTCTTTTTCTGTGATTAAAAGCCTTCTGTTTCGACCGCCAAACCTCTCATGGGAGCATTTGCAACCGTTTGGCACCATTTTGGAGTGAATTGCCGAAAGTCAGACTTTTGCTGAAATTGTGACCCCGGGCCTTAGGGATTTTTTCAGAAAAATCTTTTTCTGCCGGTGAAGTTGTCGAGGGCTGATTTCTTTTCCTGTGATAAAAAGCCTTCTGTTTCGACCGCCAAACCTCTCAAGGGACCATTTGCAACCGTTTGGCACCATTTTGGATTGAATTGCAGAAAGTCAGATTTTTGATGAAATTGAGACCCCGGGGCTTAGGGATTTTTTCAAAAAAATCTTTTTCTGCCGGTTAAGTTGTCGAGGCCTGATTTCTTGTCCTGTGATAAAAAGCCTTCTGTTTCTTCCGCCAAACCTCTCAGGGGAGCATTTGCAACCGTTTGGCATCATTTTCCATTTAATTGCCGAAAGTCAGATTTTTTTATGACAGTGTGACCCCGGGGCTTAGGGATTTTTTCAAAAAAATCTTTTTCTGCCGTTTAAGTTGTCGAGGGCTGATTTCTTGTCCTGTGATAAAAAGCCTTCTGTTTCAACCGCCAAACCTCTCATGGGAACACTTGCCACGGTTTGGCACCATTTTGGAGTGAATTGCCGAAAGTCAGATTTTTGATGAAATTGTGACCCCGGGGCTTAGGGATTTTTTCAAAAAAATCTTTTTCTACCGGTTAAGTTGTCGAGGGATGATTTCTTGTCCTGTGATAAAAAGCCTTCTGTTTCAACCGCCATACCTCTCAGGGGAGCATTTGCAACCGTTTCGCACCATTTTGGAGTGAATTGCCGAAAGTCAGATTTTTGATGAAATTGTGACCCCCGGGGCTTAGGGATTTTTTCAAAAAAACCTTTTTCTGCCGGTTAAGTTGTCGAGGGCAGATTTCTTGTCCTTTGATAAAAAACCTTCTGTTTCGACCGCCAAACCTCTCAGGGGAGCATTTGCAACCGTTTGGAGCCATTTTGGAGTGAATTGCCGAAAGTCAGATTTTTGCTGAAATTGTGACCCCGGGGCTTTGGGATTTTTTCAAAAAAATGTTTTTCTGCCGGTTAAGTTGTCAAGGGCTGATTTCCTTTCCTGTGATAAAAAGCCTTCTGTTTCGACCGCCAAACCTCTCAGGGGAGCATTTGCAACCGTTTGGCACCATTTTTGAGTGAATTGCAGAAAGTCAGATTTTTGCTGAAATTGTGACCCCGGGGCTTAGGGATTTTTTCAAAAAAATCTTTTTCGGCCGGTTAAGTTGTCGAGGGCTGATTTCTTGTCCTGTGATAAAAAGCCTTCTGTTTCAACAACCAAACGTCTCATGGGAGCATTTGCAACCGTTTGGCACCATTTTGGAGTGAATTGCCGAAAGTCAGATTTTTGATGAAATTGTGACCCCCGGGGCTTAGGGATTTTTTCAAAAAAACCTTTTTCTGCCGGTTAAGTTGTCGAGGGCAGATTTCTTGTCCTTTGATAAAAAGCCTTCTGTTTCGACCGCCAAACCTCTCAGGGGAGCATTTGCAACCGTTTGGCACCATTTTTGAGTGAATTGCCGAAAGTCAGATTTTTGCTGAAATTGTGACCCCGGGGCTTAGGGATTTTTTCAAAAAAATCTTTTTCGGCCGGTTAAGTTGTCGAGGGCTGATTTCTTGTCCTGTGATAAAAAGCCTTCTGTTTCAACCGCCAAACCTCTCATGGGAGCATTTGCAATGGTTTGGCACCATTTTTGAGTGAATTGCCGAAAGTCAGATTTTTGATGAAATTGTGACCCCGGGGCTTAGGGATTTTTTCAAAAAAATCTTTTTTTGCCGGTTAATTTGTCGAGGGCAGATTTCTTGTCCTGTGATAAAAAGCCTTCTGTTTCGACCGCCAAACCTCTCAGGGGAGCATTTGCAACCGTTTGGCACCATTTTTTTAGTGAATTGCCGAAAGTCAGATTTTTGATGAAATTGTGACTCCGGGCCTTAGGGATTTTTCTCAAAAAAATCTTTTTCTGCCGGTTAAGTTGTCGAGGGCTGATTTCTTGTCCTGTGATAAAAAGCCTTCTGTTTCAACAACCAAACCTCTCAGGGGAGCATTTGCAACGGTTTGGCACCATTTTGGAGTGAATTGCCGAAAGTCAGATTTTTGATGAAATTGTGACCCCCGGGGCTTAGGGATTTTTTCAAAAAAACCTTTTTCTGCCGGTTAAGTTGTCGAGGGCAGATTTCTTGTCCTTTGATAAAAAGCCTTCTGTTTCGACCGCCAAACCTCTCAGGGGAGCATTTGCAACCGTTTGGAGCCATTTTGGAGTGAATTGCCAAAAGTCAGATTTTTGCTGAAATTGTGACCCCGGGGCTTAGGGATTTTTTCAAAAAAATCTTTTTCTGCCGGTTAAGTTGTCAAGGGCTGATTTCCTTTCCTGTGATAAAAAGCCTTCTGTTTCGACCGCCAAACCTCTCAGGGGAGCATTTGCAACCGTTTGGAGCCATTTTGGAGTGAATTGCCGAAAGTCAGATTTTTGCTGAAATTGTGACCCCGGGGCTTAGGGATTTTTTCAAAAAAATGTTTTTCTGCCGGTTAAGTTGTCAAGGGCTGATTTCCTTTCCTGTGATAAAAAGCCTTCTGTTTCGACCGCCAAACCTCTCAGGGGAGCATTTGCAACCGTTTGGCACCATTTTTGAGTGAATTGCAGAAAGTCAGATTTTTGCTGAAATTGTGACCCCGGGGCTTAGGGATTTTTTTGAAAAAAATCTTTTTCGGCCGGTTAAGTTGTCGAGGGCTGATTTCTTGTCCTGTGATAAAAAGCCTTCTGTTTCAACAACCAAACGTCTCATGGGAGCATTTGCAACCGTTTGGCACCATTTTGGAGTGAATTGCCGAAAGTCAGATTTTTGATGAAATTGTGACCCCCGGGGCTTAGGGATTTTTTCAAAAAAACCTTTTTCTGCCGGTTAAGTTGTCGAGGGCAGATTTCTTGTCCTTTGATAAAAAGCCTTCTGTTTCGACCGCCAAACCTCTCAGGGGAGCATTTGCAACCGTTTGGCACCATTTTTGAGTGAATTGCCGAAAGTCAGATTTTTGCTGAAATTGTGACCCCGGGGCTTAGGGATTTTTTCAAAAAAATCTTTTTCGGCCGGTTAAGTTGTCGAGGGCTGATTTCTTGTCCTGTGATAAAAAGCCTTCTGTTTCAACCGCCAAACCTCTCATGGGAGCATTTGCAATGGTTTGGCACCATTTTTGAGTGAATTGCCGAAAGTCAGATTTTTGATGAAATTGTGACCCCGGGGCTTAGGGATTTTTTCAAAAAAATCTTTTTTTGCCGGTTAATTTGTCGAGGGCAGATTTCTTGTCCTGTGATAAAAAGCCTTCTGTTTCGACCGCCAAACCTCTCAGGGGAGCATTTGCAACCGTTTGGCACCATTTTTTTAGTGAATTGCCGAAAGTCAGATTTTTGATGAAATTGTGACTCCGGGCCTTAGGGATTTTTCTCAAAAAAATCTTTTTCTGCCGGTTAAGTTGTCGAGGGCTGATTTCTTGTCCTGTGATAAAAAGCCTTCTGTTTCAACAACCAAACCTCTCAGGGGAGCATTTGCAACGGTTTGGCACCATTTTGGAGTGAATTGCCGAAAGTCAGATTTTTGATGAAATTGTGACCCCCGGGGCTTAGGGATTTTTTCAAAAAAACCTTTTTCTGCCGGTTAAGTTGTCGAGGGCAGATTTCTTGTCCTTTGATAAAAAGCCTTCTGTTTCGACCGCCAAACCTCTCAGGGGAGCATTTGCAACCGTTTGGAGCCATTTTGGAGTGAATTGCCAAAAGTCAGATTTTTGCTGAAATTGTGACCCCGGGGCTTAGGGATTTTTTCAAAAAAATCTTTTTCTGCCGGTTAAGTTGTGAAGGGCTGATTTCCTTTCCTGTGATAAAAAGCCTTCTGCTTCGACCGCCAAACCTCTCAGGGGAGCATTTGCAACCGTTTGGCACCATTTTGCATTTAATTGCCGAAAGTCAGATTTTTTTATGACAGTGTGACCCCGGGGCTTAGGGATTTTTTCAAAAAAATCTTTTTCTGCCGGTTAAGTTGTCGAGGGCTGATTTCTTTTCCTGTGATAAAAAGCCTTCTGTTTCGACTGCCAAACCTCTCATGGGAGCATTTGCAACCGTTTGGCACCATTTTGGAGTGAATTGCCGAAAGTCAGATTTTTGATGAAATTGTGACCCCGGGGCTTATGGATTTTTTCAAAAAAATCTTTTTCTGCCGGTTAAGTTGTCGAGGGCTGATTTCTTTTCCTGTGATAAAAAGCCTTCTGTTTCGACAGCCAAAACTCTCAGGGGAGCATATGTAACCGTTTGGCACCATTTTGGAGTGAAATGCCGAAAGTCAGATTTTTGATGAAATTGAGACCCCGGGGCTTAGGGATTTTTTCAAAAAAATCTTTTTCTGCCGGTTAAGTTGTCTAGGCCTGATTTCTTGTCCTGTGATAAAAAGCCTTCTGTTTCGACCGCCAAACCTCTCAGGGGAGCATTTGCAACCGTTTGGCACCATTTTCCATTTAATTGCCGAAAGTCAGATTTTTTTATGACAGTGTGACCCCGGGGCTTAGGGATTTTTTCAAAAAAATCTTTTTCTGCCGGTTAAGTTGTCGAGGGCTGATTTCTTGTCCTGTGATAAAAAGCCTTCTGTTTCAACAACCAAACCTCTTAGGGGAGCATTTGCAACGGTTTGGCACCATTTTGGAGTGAATTCCCGAAAGTCAGATTTTTGATAAAATTGTGACCCCTGGGGCTTAGGGGTTTTTTCAAAAAAACCTTTTCCTGCCGGTTAAGTTGTCGAGGGCAGATTTCTTGTCCTTTGATAAGAAGCCTTCTGTTTCGACCGCCAAACCTCTCAGGGGAGCATTTGCAACCGTTTGGAGCCATTTTGGAGTGAATTGCCGAAAGTCAGATTTTTGCTGAAATTGTGACCCCGGGGCTTAGGGATTTTTTGAAAAAAATGTTTTTCTGCCGGTTGAGTTGTGGAGGGCTGATTTCTTGTCGTGTGATAAAAAGCCTTCTGTTTCAACCGCCAAACCTCTCAGGGGAGCATTTGCAATGGTTTGCACCATTTTTGAGTGAATTGCCGAAAGTCAGATTTTAGATGAAATTGTGACCCCGGGGCTTAGGGATTTTTTCAAAAAAATCTTTTTCTGCCGGTTGAGTTGTCGAGGGCTGATTTCTTGTCCTGTGATAAAAAGCCTTCTGTTTCGACCGCCAAACCTCTCATGGGAGCATATGCAATGGTTTGGCACCATTTTGGAGTGAATTGCCGAAAGTCAGATTTTTGCTGAAATTGTGACCCCGGGGCTTAGGGATATTTTCAAAAAAATCTTTTTCTGCCGGTTAAGTTGTCAGGGGCTGATTTCCTTTCCTGTGATAAAAAGCCTTCTGTTTCAACCGCCAAACCTCTCAGGGGAGCATTTGCAACCGTTTGGCACCATTTTGGAGTGAATTGCCGAAAGTCAGATTTTTTAAGACAGTGTGATCCCGGGGCTTAGGGATTTTTTCAAAAAAATCTTTTTCTTCCGGTTAAGTTGTCGAGGGCTGATTTCTTGTCCTGTGATAAAAAGCCTTCTGTTTCAACAACCAAACCTCTCAGGGGAGCATTTGCAACGGTTTGGCACGATTTTGGAGTGAATTGCCGAAAGTCAGATTTTTGATGAAATTGTGACCCCCGGGGCTTAGGGATTTTTTCAAAAAAACCTTTTTCTGCCGGGTAAGTTGTCGAGGGCAGAATTCTTTTAATGTGATAAAAAGCCTTCTGTTTCGACTGCCTAACCTCTCATGGGAGCATTTGCAACCGTTTGGCACCATTTTTGAGTGAATTGCCGAAAGTTAGATTTTTGCTGAAATTGTGACCCCGTGGCTTAGGGATTTTTTCAAAAAAATCTTTTTCTGCCGGTTAAGTTGTCGAGGGCTGATTTCTTTTCCTGTGATAAAAAGCCTTCTGTTTCGACCGCCAAACCTCTCATGGGAGCATTTGCAACGGTTTGGCACCATTTTGGAGTGAATTGCCGAAAGTCAGATTTTTGCTGAAATTGTGACCCCGGGGCTTAGGGATATTTTCAAAAAAATCTTTTTCTGCCGGTTAAGTTGTCAAGGGCTGATTTCCTTTCCTGTGATAAAAAGCCTTCTGTTTCAACCGCCAAACCTCTCAGGGGAGCATTTGCAACCGTTTGGCACCATTTTGGAGTGAATTGCCGAAAGTCAGATTTTTTAAGACAGTGTGACCCCGGGGCTTAGGGATTTTTTCAAAAAAATCTTTTTCTTCCGGTTAAGTTGTCGAGGGCTGATTTCTTGTCCTGTGATAAAAAGCCTTCTGTTTCAACAACCAAACCTCTCAGGGGAGCATTTGCAACGGTTTGGCACCATTTTGGAGTGAATTGCCGAAAGTCAGATTTTTGATGAAATTGTGACCCCCGGGGCTTAGGGATTTTTTCAAAAAAACCTTTTTCTGCCGGTTAAGATGTCGAGGGCTGATTTCTTGTCCAGTGATAAAAAGCCTTCTGTTTCAACCGCCAAACCTCTCAGGGGAGCATTTGCAACCGTTTGGAGCCATTTTGGAGTGAATTGCCGAAAGTCAGATTTTTGCTGAAATTGTGACCCCGGGGCTTAGGGATTTTTTCAAAAAAATGTTTTTCTGCCGGTTAAGTTGTCGAGGGCAGATTTCTTGTCCTGTGATAAAAAGCCTTCTGTTTCGACCGCCAAACCTCTCAGGGGAGCATTTGCAACCGTTTGGCACCATTTTTGAGTGAATTGCAGAAAGTCAGATTTTTGCTGAAATTGTGACCCCGGGGCTTAGGGATTTTTTCAAAAAAATCTTTTTCGGCCGGTTAAGTTGTCGAGGGCTGATTTCTTGTCCTGTGATAAAAAGCCTTCTGTTTCAACAACCAAACGTCTCATGGGAGCATTTGCAACCGTTTGGCACCATTTTGGAGTGAATTGCCGAAAGTCAGATTTTTGATGAAATTGTGACCCCCGGGGCTTAGGGATTTTTTCAAAAAAACCTTTTTCTGCCGGTTAAGTTGTCGAGGGCAGATTTCTTGTCCTTTGATAAAAAGCCTTCTGTTTCGACCGCCAAACCTCTCAGGGGAGCATTTGCAACCGTTTGGCACCATTTTTGAGTGAATTGCCGAAAGTCAGATTTTTGCTGAAATTGTGACCCCGGGGCTTAGGGATTTTTTCAAAAAAATCTTTTTCGGCCGGTTAAGTTGTCGAGGGCTGATTTCTTGTCCTGTGATAAAAAGCCTTCTGTTTCAACCGCCAAACCTCTCATGGGAGCATTTGCAATGGTTTGGCACCATTTTTGAGTGAATTGCCGAAAGTCAGATTTTTGATGAAATTGTGACCCCGGGGCTTAGGGATTTTTTCAAAAAAATCTTTTTTTGCCGGTTAATTTGTCGAGGGCAGATTTCTTGTCCTGTGATAAAAAGCCTTCTGTTTCGACCGCCAAACCTCTCAGGGGAGCATTTGCAACCGTTTGGCACCATTTTTTTAGTGAATTGCCGAAAGTCAGATTTTTGATGAAATTGTGACTCCAGGCCTTAGGGATTTTTCTCAAAAAAATCTTTTTCTGCCGGTTAAGTTGTCGAGGGCTGATTTCTTGTCCTGTGATAAAAAGCCTTCTGTTTCAACAACCAAACCTCTCAGGGGAGCATTTGCAACGGTTTGGCACCATTTTGGAGTGAATTGCCGAAAGTCAGATTTTTGATGAAATTGTGACCCCCGGGGCTTAGGGATTTTTTCAAAAAAACCTTTTTCTGCCGGTTAAGTTGTCGAGGGCAGATTTCTTGTCCTTTGATAAAAAGCCTTCTGTTTCGACCGCCAAACCTCTCAGGGGAGCATTTGCAACCGTTTGGAGCCATTTTGGAGTGAATTGCCAAAAGTCAGATTTTTGCTGAAATTGTGACCCCGGGGCTTAGGGATTTTTTCAAAAAAATCTTTTTCTGCCGGTTAAGTTGTCAAGGGCTGATTTCCTTTCCTGTGATAAAAAGCCTTCTGTTTCGACCGCCAAACCTCTCAGGGGAGCATTTGCAACCGTTTGGCACCATTTTGCATTTAATTGCCGAAAGTCAGATTTTTTTATGACAGTGTGACCCCGGGGCTTAGGGATTTTTTCAAAAAAATCTTTTTCTGCCGGTTAAGTTGTCGAGGGCTGATTTCTTTTCCTGTGATAAAAAGCCTTCTGTTTCGACTGCCAAACCTCTCATGGGAGCATTTGCAACCGTTTGGCACCATTTTGGAGTGAATTGCCGAAAGTCAGATTTTTGATGAAATTGTGACCCCGGGGCTTATGGATTTTTTCAAAAAAATCTTTTTCTGCCGGTTAAGTTGTCGAGGGCTGATTTCTTTTCCTGTGATAAAAAGCCTTCTGTTTCGACAGCCAAAACTCTCAGGGGAGCATATGTAACCGTTTGGCACCATTTTGGAGTGAAATGCCGAAAGTCAGATTTTTGATGAAATTGTGACCCCGGGGCTTAGGGATTTTTTCAAAAAAATCTTTTTCTGCCGGTTAAGTTGTCTAGGCCTGATTTCTTGTCCTGTGATAAAAAGCCTTCTGTTTCGACCGCCAAACCTCTCAGGGGAGCATTTGCAACCGTTTGGCACCATTTTCCATTTAATTGCCGAAAGTCAGATTTTTTTATGACAGTGTGACCCCGGGGCTTAGGGATTTTTTCAAAAAAATCTTTTTCTGCCGGTTAAGTTGTCGAGGGCTGATTTCTTGTCCTTTGATAAGAAGCCTTCTGTTTCGACCGCCAAACCTCTCAGGGGAGCATTTGCAACCGTTTGGAGCCATTTTGGAGTGAATTCCCGAAAGTCAGATTTTTGATAAAATTGTGACCCCCGGGGCTTAGGGGTTTTTTCAAAAAAACCTTTTCCTGCCGGTTAAGTTGTCGAGGGCAGATTTCTTGTCCTTTGATAAGAAGCCTTCTGTTTCGACCGCCAAACCTCTCAGGGGAGCATTTGCAACCGTTTGGAGCCATTTTGGAGTGAATTGCCGAAAGTCAGATTTTTGCTGAAATTGTGACCCCGGGGCTTAGGGATTTTTTGAAAAAAATGTTTTTCTGCCGGTTGAGTTGTGGAGGGCTGATTTCTTGTCGTGTGATAAAAAGCCTTCTGTTTCAACCGCCAAACCTCTCAGGGGAGCATTTGCAATGGTTTGCACCACTTTTGAGTGAATTGCCGAAAGTCAGATTTTAGATGAAATTGTGACCCCCGGGCTTAGGGATTTTTTCAAAAAAATGTTTTTCTGCCGGTTAAGTTGTCAAGGGCTGATTTCCTTTCCTGTGATAAAAAGCCTTCTGTTTCAACCGCCAAACCTCTCAGGGGAGCATTTGCAATGGTTTGGCACCATTTTTGAGTGAATTGCCGAAAGTCAGATTTTAGATGAAATTGTGACCCCGGGGCTTAGGGATTTTTTCAAAAAAATCTTTTTCTGCCGGTTGAGTTGTCGAGGGCTGATTTCTTGTCCTGTGATAAAAAGCCTTCTGTTTCGACCGCCAAACCTCTCATGGGAGCATATGCAATGGTTTGGCACCATTTTGGAGTGAATTGCCGAAAGTCAGATTTTTGCTGAAATTGTGACCCCGGGGCTTAGGGATATTTTCAAAAAAATCTTTTTCTGCCGGTTAAGTTGTCAAGGGCTGATTTCCTTTCCTGTGATAAAAAGCCTTCTGTTTCAACCGCCAAACCTCTCAGGGGAGCATTTGCAACCGTTTGGCACCATTTTGGAGTGAATTGCCGAAAGTCAGATTTTTTAAGACAGTGTGACCCCGGGGCTTAGGGATTTTTTCAAAAAAATCTTTTTCTTCCGGTTAAGTTGTCGAGGGCTGATTTCTTGTCCTGTGATAAAAAGCCTTCTGTTTCAACAACCAAACCTCTCAGGGGAGCATTTGCAACGGTTTGGCACGATTTTGGAGTGAATTGCCGAAAGTCAGATTTTTGATGAAATTGTGACCCCCGGGGCTTAGGGATTTTTTCAAAAAAACCTTTTTCTGCCGGGTAAGTTGTCGAGGGCAGAATTCTTTTAATGTGATAAAAAGCCTTCTGTTTCGACTGCCTAACCTCTCATGGGAGCATTTGCAACCGTTTGGCACCATTTTTGAGTGAATTGCCGAAAGTTAGATTTTTGCTGAAATTGTGACCCCGTGGCTTAGGGATTTTTTCAAAAAAATCTTTTTCTGCCGGTTAAGTTGTCGAGGGCTGATTTCTTTTCCTGTGATAAAAAGCCTTCTGTTTCGACCGCCAAACCTCTCATGGGAGCATTTGCAACGGTTTGGCACCATTTTGGAGTGAATTCCCGAAAGTCAGATTTTTTATGAAATTGTGACTCCGGGCCTTAGGGATTTTTTTAAAAAAAATCTTTTTCTGCCGGTTAAGTTGTCAAGGGCTGATTTCTTTTTCTGTGATTAAAAGCCTTCTGTTTCGACCGCCAAACCTCTCATGGGAGCATTTGCAACCGTTTAGCACCATTTTGGAGTGAATTGCCGAAAGTCAGATTTTTGCTGAAATTGTGACCCTGGGCCTTAGGGATTTTTTCAGAAAAATCCTTTTGTGCCGGTGAAGTTGTCGAGGGCTAATTTCTTTTCCTGTGATAAAAAGCCTTCTGTTTCGACCGCCAAACCTCTCAGGGGACCATTTGCAACCGTTTGGCACCATTTTGGATTGAATTGCCGAAAGTCAGATTTTTGCTGAAATTGTTACCCCGGGGCTTAGGGATTTTTTCAAAAAAACTGTTTTTCTGCCGGTTAAGTTGTCGAGGCCTGATTTCTTGTCCTGTGATAAAAAGCCTTCTGTTTCGACCGCCAAACCTCTCAGGGGAGCATTTGCAACCGTTTGGCACCATTTTGCATTTAATTGCCGAAAGTCAGATTTTTTATTAAATTGTGACCCCGGGGCTAAGGCATTTTTTCAAAAAAACCTTTTTCTGCCGGTTAAGTTGTCGAGGGCAGATTTCTTGTCCTTTGATAAAAAGCCTTCTGTTTCGACCGCCAAACCTCTCAGGGGAGCATTTGCAACCGTTTGGAGCCATTTTGGAGCGAATTGCCGAAAGTCAGATTTTTGATGAAATTGTGACCCCGGGGCTTATGGATTTTTTCAAAAAAAAAAATTTCTGCCGGTTAAGTTGTCAAGGGCTGATTTCTTTTCCTGTGATAAAAAGCCTTCTGTTTCGACAGCCAAACCTCTCAGGGGAGCATATGCAACCATTTGGCACCATTTTGGAGTGAATTGCCGAAAGTCAGATTTTTTATGACAGTGTGACCCCGGGGCTTAGGGATTTTTTCAAAAAAATCTTTTTCTGCCGGTTAAGTTGTCGAGGGCTGATTTCTTGTCCTGTGATAAAAAGCCTTCTGTTTCAACAACCAAACCTCTCAGGGGAGCATTTGCAACCGTTTGGCACCATTTTTGAGTGCATTGCCGAAAGTCAGATTTTTGCTGAAATTGTGACCCCGGGGCTTAGGGATTTTTTCAAAGAAATCTTTTTCTGCCGGTTAAGTTGTCGAGGGCTGATTTCTTGTCCTGTGATAAAAAGCCTTCTGTTTCGACTGCCAAACCTCTCATCTGAGCATTTGCAACGGTTTGACACCATTTTTTAGTGAATTCCCGAAAGTCAGATTTTTTATGAAATTGTGACCCCGGGGCTAAGGTATTTTTTCAAAAAAATCTTTTTCTGCCGGTTAAGTTGTCGAGGGCTGATTTCTTTTCCTGTGATAAAAAGCCTTCTGTTTCGACTGCCAAACCTCTCATGGGAGCATTTGCAACCGTTTGGCACCATTTTGGAGTGAATTCCCGAAAGTCAGATTTTTGATGAAATTGTGACCCCGGGGCTTATGGATTTTTTAAAAAAAAAAAATTTCTGCCGGTTAAGTTGTCAAGGGCTGATTTCTTTTCCTGTGATAAAAAGCCTTCTGTTTCGACAGCCAAACCTCTCAGGGGAGCATATGCAACCATTTGGCACCATTTTGGAGTGAATTGCCGAAAGTCAGATTTTTTATGACAGTGTGACCCCGGGGCTTAGGGATTTTTTCAAAAAAATCTTTTTCTGCCGGTTAAGTTGTCTAGGCCTGATTTCTTGTCCTGTGATAAAAAGCCTTCTGTTTCAACCGCCAAACCTCTCAGGGGAGCATTTGCAATGGTTTGGCACCATTTTTGACTGAATTGCCGAAAGTCAGATTTTTGCTGAAATTGTGACCCCGGGGCTTAGGGATTTTTTCAAAGAAATCTTTTTCTGCCGGTTAAGTTGTCGAGGGCTGATTTCTTGTCCTGTGATAAAAAGCCTTCTGTTTCGACTGCCAAACCTCTCATCTGAGCATTTGCAACGGTTTGACACCATTTTTTAGTGAATTCCCGAAAGTCAGATTTTTTATGAAATTGTGACCCCGGGGCTAAGGTATTTTTTCAAAAAAATCTTTTTCTGCCGGTTAAGTTGTCGAGGGCTGATTTCTTTTCCTGTGATAAAAAGCCTTCTGTTTCGACTGCCAAACCTCTCATGGGAGCATTTGCAACCGTTTGGCACCATTTTGGAGTGAATTGCCGAAAGTCAGATTTTTGATGAAATTGTGACCCCGGGGCTTATGGATTTTTTTAAAAAAAAAATTTCTGCCGGTTAAGTTGTCAAGGGCTGATTTCTTTTCCTGTGATAAAAAGCCTTCTGTTTCGACAGCCAAACCTCTCAGGGGAGCATATGCAACCATTTGGCACCATTTTGGAGTGAATTGCCGAAAGTCAGATTTTTTATGACAGTGTGACCCCGGGGCTTAGGGATTTTTTCAAAAAAATCTTTTTCTGCCGGTTAAGTTGTCTAGGCCTGATTTCTTGTCCTGTGATAAAAAGCCTTCTGTTTCAACCGCCAAACCTCTCAGGGGAGCATTTGCAATGGTTTGGCACCATTTTTGACTGAATTGCTGAAAGTCAGATTTTTGCTGAAATTGTGACCCCGGGGCTAAGGGATTTTTTCAAAAAAATCTTTTTCTGCCGGTTAAGTTGTCGAGGGCTGATTTCTTTTCCTGTGATAAAAAGCCTTCTGTTTCGACTGCCAAACCTCACATGGGAGCATTTGCAACCGTTTGGGACCATTTTTGAGTGAATTGCAGAAAGTCAGATTTTTGCTGAAATTGTGACCCCGGGGCTTACGGATTTTTTCAAAAAAATCTTTTTCTGCCGGTTAAGTTGTCGAGGGCTGATTTCTTTTCCTGTGATAAAAAGCCTTCTGTTTCGACCGCCAAACCTCTCAGGGGAGCATTTGCAACCGTTTGGCACCATTTTGCATTTAATTGCCGAAAGTCAGATTTTTTATTAAATTGTGACCCCGGGGCTAAGGGATTTTTTCAAAAAAATGTTTTTCTGCCGGTTAAGTTGTCGAGGCCTGATTTCTTGTCCTGTGATAAAAAGCCTTCTGTTTCGACCGCCAAACCTCTCAGGGGAGCATTTGCAACCGTTTGGCACCATTTTGCATTTAATTGCCGAAAGTCAGATTTTTTATTAAATTGTGACCCCGGGGCTAAGGCATTTTTTCAAAAAAATCTTTTTCTGCCGGTTAAGTTGTCGAGGGCTGATTTCTTGTCCTGTGATAAAAAGCCTTCTGTTTCAACAACCAAACCTCTCAGGGGAGCATTTGCAACGGTTTGGCACCATTTTGGCGTGAATTGCCGAAAGTCAGATTTTTGATGAAATTGTGACCCCCGGGGCTTAGGGATTTTTTCAAAAAAATCTTTTTCTGCCGGTTAAGTTGTCGAGGGATGATTTCTTTTCCTGTGATAAAAATCCTTCTGTTTCGACCGCAAAACCTCTCATGGGAGCATTTGCAACCGTTTGGCACCATTTTTGAGTGAATTCCCGAAAGTCAGATTTTTTATGAAATTGTGACCATGGGGCTTAGGGATTTTTTTCAAAAAAATCTTTTTCTGCCGGTTAAGTTGTCGAGGGCTGATTTCTTGTCCTGTGATAAAAAGCCTTCTGTTTCGACTGCCAAACCTCTCATCTGAGCATTTGCAACGGTTTGACACCATTTTTTAGTGAATTCCCGAAAGTCAGATTTTTTATGAAATTGTGACCCCGGGGCTAAGGTATTTTTTCAAAAAAATCTTTTTCTGCCGGTTAAGTTGTCGAGGGCTGATTTCTTTTCCTGTGATAAAAAGCCTTCTGTTTCGACTGCCAAACCTCTCATGGGAGCATTTGCAACCGTTTGGCACCATTTTGGAGTGAATTGCCGAAAGTCAGATTTTTGATGAAATTGTGACCCCGGGGCTTATGGATTTTTTAAAAAAAAAAAATTTCTGCCGGTTAAGTTGTCAAGGGCTGATTTCTTTTCCTGTGATAAAAAGCCTTCTGTTTCGACAGCCAAACCTCTCAGGGGAGCATATGCAACCATTTGGCACCATTTTGGAGTGAATTGCCGAAAGTCAGATTTTTTATGACAGTGTGACCCCGGGGCTTAGGGATTTTTTCAAAAAAATCTTTTTCTGCCGGTTAAGTTGTCTAGGCCTGATTTCTTGTCCTGTGATAAAAAGCCTTCTGTTTCAACCGCCAAACCTCTCAGGGGAGCATTTGCAATGGTTTGGCACCATTTTTGACTGAATTGCCGAAAGTCAGATTTTTGCTGAAATTGTGACCCCGGGGCTTAGGGATTTTTTCAGAGAAATCTTTTTCTGCCGGTTAAGTTGTCGAGGGCTGATTTCTTGTCCTGTGATAAAAAGCCTTCTGTTTCGACTGCCAAACCTCTCATCTGAGCATTTGCAATGGTTTGACACCATTTTTTAGTGAATTCCCGAAAGTCAGATTTTTTATGAAATTGTGACCCCGGGGCTAAGGTATTTTTTCAAAAAAATCTTTTTCTGCCGGTTAAGTTGTCGAGGGCTGATTTCTTTTCCTGTGATAAAAAGCCTTCTGTTTCGACTGCCAAACCTCTCATGGGAGCATTTGCAACCGTTTGGCACCATTTTGGAGTGAATTGCCGAAAGTCAGATTTTTGATGAAATTGTGACCCCGGGGCTTATGGATTTTTTAAAAAAAAAAATTTCTGCCGGTTAAGTTGTCAAGGGCTGATTTCTTTTCCTGTGATAAAAAGCCTTCTGTTTCGACAGCCAAACCTCTCAGGGGAGCATATGCAACCATTTGGCACCATTTTGGAGTGAATTGCCGAAAGTCAGATTTTTTATGACAGTGTGACCCCGGGGCTTAGGGATTTTTTCAAAAAAATCTTTTTCTGCCGGTTAAGTTGTCTAGGCCTGATTTCTTGTCCTGTGATAAAAAGCCTTCTGTTTCAACCGCCAAACCTCTCAGGGGAGCATTTGCAATGGTTTGGCACCATTTTTGACTGAATTGCTGAAAGTCAGATTTTTGCTGAAATTGTGACCCCGGGGCTAAGGGATTTTTTCAAAAAAATCTTTTTCTGCCGGTTAAGTTGTCGAGGGCTGATTTCTTTTCCTGTGATAAAAAGCCTTCTGTTTCGACTGCCAAACCTCACATGGGAGCATTTGCAACCGTTTGGGACCATTTTTGAGTGAATTGCAGAAAGTCAGATTTTTGCTGAAATTGTGACCCCGGGGCTTACGGATTTTTTCAAAAAAATCTTTTTCTGCCGGTTAAGTTGTCGAGGGCTGATTTCTTTTCCTGTGATAAAAAGCCTTCTGTTTCGACCGCCAAACCTGTCAGGGGACCATTTGCAACCGTTTGGCACCATTTTGGAGTGAATTGCCGAAAGTCAGATTTTTGCTGAAATTGTGACCCCGGGGCTAAGGGATTTTTTCAAAAAAATGTTTTTCTGCCGGTTAAGTTGTCGAGGCCTGATTTCTTGTCCTGTGATAAAAAGCCTTCTGTTTCGACCGCCAAACCTCTCAGGGGAGCATTTGCAACCGTTTGGCACCATTTTGCATTTAATTGCCGAAAGTCAGATTTTTTATTAAATTGTGACCCCGGGGCTAAGGCATTTTTTCAAAAAAATCTTTTTCTGCCGGTTAAGTTGTCGAGGGCTGATTTCTTGTCCTGTGATAAAAAGCCTTCTGTTTCAACAACCAAACCTCTCAGGGGAGCATTTGCAACGGTTTGGCACCATTTTGGCGTGAATTGCCGAAAGTCAGATTTTTGATGAAATTGTGACCCCCGGGGCTTAGGGATTTTTTCAAAAAAATCTTTTTCTGCCGGTTAAGTTGTCGAGGGATGATTTATTTTCCTGTGATAAAAATCCTTCTGTTTCGACCGCAAAACCTCTCATGGGAGCATTTGCAACCGTTTGGCACCATTTTTGAGTGAATTCCCGAAAGTCAGATTTTTTATGAAATTGTGACCATGGGGCTTAGGGATTTTTTTCAAAAAAATCTTTTTCTGCCGGTTAAGTTGTCGAGGGCTGATTTCTTGTCCTGTGATAAAAAGCCTTCTGTTTCGAACGCCAAACCTCTCATGGGAGCATTTGCAACGGTTTGGCACCATTTTGGAGTGAATTCCCGAAAGTCAGATTTTTAATGATATTGTGACCATGGGGCTTAGGGATTTTTTTTCAAAAAAATCGTTTTCTGCCGGTTAAGTTGTCGAGGGCTGATTTCTTTTCCTGTGATAAAAAGCCTTCTGTTTCGACTGCCAAACCTCTCATGGGAGCATTTGCAACCGTTTGGCACCATTTTTGACGGAATTGCCGAAAGTCAGATTTTTGCTGAAATTGTGACCCCGGGGCTAAGGGATTTTTTTCAAAAAAATCTTTTTCTGCCGGTTAAGTTGTCGAGGGCTGATTTCTTTTAATGTGATAAAAAGCCTTCTGTTTCGACTGCCTAATCTATCATGGGAGCATTTGCAACCGTTTGGCACCATTTTTGAGTGAATTGCCGAAAGTCAGATTTTTTATGATATTGTGACCCCGGGGCTTAGGGATTTTTTCAAAAAAATGTTTTTCTGCCGGTTAAGTTGTCGAGGCCTGATTTCTTGTCCTGTGATAAAAAGCCTTCTGTTTCGACCGCCAAACCTCTCAGGGGAGCATTTGCAACCGTTTGGTACCATTTTGCATTTAATTGCCGAAAGTCAGATTTTTTATGACAGTGTAACCCCGGGGCTTAGGGATTTTTTCAAAAAAATCTTTTTCTGCCGGTTAAGTTGTCGAGGGCTGATTTCTTGTCCTGGGATAAAAAGCCTTCTGTTTCAACAACCAAACCTCTCAGGGGAGCATTTGCAACCGTTTGGCACCATTTGGCGTGAATTGCCGAAAGTCAGATTTTTGATGAAATTGTGACCCCCGGGGCTTAGGGATTTTTTCAAAAAAATCTTTTTCTGCCGGTTAAGTTGTCAAGGGCTGATTTCCTTTCCTGTGATAAAAAGCCTTCTGTTTCAACCGCCATACCTCTCAGGGGAGCATTTGCAACCGTTTGGCACCATTTTGGAGTGAATTCCCGAAAGTCAGATTTTTGATGAAATTGTGACCCCGGGGCTTAGGGATTTTTTCAAGAAATCTTTTTCTGCCGGTTAAGTTGTCGAGGGCTGATTTTTTGTCCTGTGATAAAAATCCTTCTGTTTCGACCGCGAAACCTCTCATGGGAGCATTTGCAACCGTTTGGCACCATTTTTAAGTGAATCCCCGAAAGTCAGATTTTTTATGAAATGGTGACCATGGGGCTTAGGGATTTTTTTTCAAAAAAATCGTTTTCTGCCGGTTAAGTTGTCGAGGGCTGATTTCTTTTCCTGTGATAAAAAGCCTTCTGTTTCGACTGCCAAACCTCTCATGGGAGCATTTGCAACCGTTTGGCACCATTTTTGAGTGAATTGCCGAAAGTCAGATTTTTGCTGAAATTGTGACCCCGGGGCTAAGGGATTTTTTCAAAAAAATGTTTTTCTGCCGGTTAAGTTGTCAAGGGCTGATTTCCTTTCCTGTGCTAAAAAGCCTTCTGTTTCGACCGCCAAACCTCTCAGGGGAGCATTTGCAACCGTTTGGCACCATTTTGGAGTGAATTGCCGAAAGTCAGATTTTTGCTGAAATTGTGACCCCGGGGCTTAGGGATTTCTTCAAAAAAATCTTTTTCTGCCGGTTAAGTTGTCGAGGCCTGATTTCTTGTCCTGTGATAAATAGCCTTCTGTTTCAACCGCCAAACCTCTCAGGGGAGCATTTGCAATGGTTTGGCACCATTTTTGAGTGAATTGCCGAAAGTCAGATTTTTGCTGAAATTGTGACCCCGGGGCTAACGGATTTTTTCAAAAAAATCTTTTTCTGCCGGTTAAGTTGTCGAGGGCTGATTTCTTTTCCTGTGATAAAAAGCCTTCTGTTTCGACTGCCAAACCTCACATGGGAGCATTTGCAACCGTTTGGGACCATTTTTGAGTGAATTGCAGAAAGTCAGATTTTTGCTGAAATTGTGACCCCGGGGCTTAGGGATTTTTTCAAAAAAATCTTTTTCTACCGGTTAAGTTGTCGAGGGATGATTTCTTGTCCTGTGATAAAAAGCCTTCTGTTTCAACCGCCATACCTCTCAGGGGAGCATTTGCAACCGTTTGGCACCATTTTGGAGTGAATTGCCGAAAGTCAGATTTTTGATGAAATTGTGACCCCGGGGCTTAGGGATTTTTTCAAAAAATCTTTTTCTGCCGGTTAAGTTGTTGAGGGCTGATTTCTTGTCCTGTGATAAAATGCCTTCTGTTTCGACCGCCATACCTCTCAGGGGAGCATTTGCAACGGATTGGCGCCATTTTGGAGTGAATTGCCGACAGTCAGATTTTTGCTGAAATTGTGACCATGGGGATTAGGGATTTTTTTCAAAAATAATCTTTTTCTGCCGGTTAAGTTGTCGAGGGCTGATTTCTTGTCCTGTGATAAAAAGCCTTCTGTTTCGACCGCCAAACCTCTCATGGGACCATTTGCAACCGTTTGGCACCATTTTGGATTGAATTGCCGAAAGTCAGATTTTTGCTGAAATTGTGACCCCGGGGCTAAGGGATTTTTTCAAAAAAATGTTTTTCTGCCGGTTAAGTTGTCGAGGCCTGATTTCTTGTCCTGTGATAAAAAGCCTTCTGTTTCGACCGCCAAACCTCTCAGGGGAGCATTTGCAACCGTTTGGCACCATTTTGCATTTAATTGCCGAAAGTCAGATTTTTTATTAAATTGTGACCCCGGGGCTAAGGCATTTTTTCAAAAAAATCTTTTTCTGCCGGTTAAGTTGTCGAGGGATGATTTCTTGTCCTGTGATAAAAATCCTTCTGTTTCGACCGCAAAACCTCTCATGGGAGCATTTGCAACCGTTTGGCACCATTTTTGAGTGAATTCCCGAAAGTCAGATTTTTTATGAAATTGTGACCATGGGGCTTAGGGATTTTTTTCAAAAAAATCTTTTTCTGCCGGTTAAGTTGTCGAGGGCTGATTTCTTTTCCTGTGATAAAAAGCCTTCTGTTTCGAACGCCAAACCTCTCATGGGAGCATTTGCAACGGTTTGGCACCATTTTGGAGTGAATTCCCGAAAGTCAGATTTTTTATGATATTGTGACCCCGGGGCTTAGGGATTTTTTCAAAAAAATGTTTTTCTGCCGGTTAAGTTGTCGAGGCCTGATTCCTTGTCCTGTGATAAAAATCCTTCTGTTTCGACCGCAAAACCTCTCATGGGAGCATTTGCAACCGTTTGGCACCATTTTTGAGTGAATTCCCGAAAGTCAGATTTTTTATGAAATTGTGACCATGGGGCTTAGGGATTTTTTTCAAAAAAATCTTTTTCTGCCGGTTATGTTGTCGAGGGCTGATTTCTTTTAATGTGATAAAAAGCCTTCTGTTTCGACTGCCTAATCTCTCATGGGAGCATTTGCAAACGTTTGGCACCATTTTGGAGTGAATTGCCGAAAGTCAGATTTTTGCTGAAATTGTGACCCCGGGGCTTAGGGATTTTTTCAAAAAAACCTTTTTCTGCCAGTTAAGTTGTCGAGGGCAGATTTCTTGTCCTTTGATAAAAAGCCTTCTGTTTCGACCGCCAAACCTCTCAGGGGAACATTTGCAACCGTTTGGAGCCATTTTGGAGTGAATTGCCGAAAGTCAGATTTTTGCTGAAATTGTGACCCCGGGGCTTAGGGATTTTTTTCAAAAAAATGTTTTTCGGCCGGTTAAGTTGTCAAGGGCTGATTTCCTTTCCTGTGAAAAAAAGCCTTCCGTTTCGACCGCCAAACCTCTCGGGGGAGCATTTGCAACCGTTTGGCACCATTTTGGAGTGAATTGCCGAAAGTCAGATTTTTGCTGAAATTGTGATCCTGGGGCTTAGGGATTTTTTCAAAAAAAATATTTTTCTCCCGGTTAAGTTGTCAAGGGATGATTTCTTGTCCTGTGATAAAAAGCCTTCTGTTTCAACCGCCAAACCTCTCAGGGGAGCATTTGCAATGGTTTGGCACCATTTTTGAGTGAATTTGCCGAAAGTCAGATTTTAGATGAAATTGTGACCCCGGGGCTTAGGGATTTTTTCAAAAAAATCTTTTTCTGCCGGTTAATTTGTCGAGGGCTGATTTTTTGGCCTTTGATAAAAATCCTTCTGTTTCGACCGCGAAATCTCTCATGGGAGCATTTGCAACCGTTTGGCACCATTTTTTATTGAATTCCCGAAAGTCAGATTTTTTATGAAATTGTGACCATGGGGCTTAGGGGTTATTTTCAAAAAAATCTTTTCCTGCCGGTTAAGTTGTCGAGGGCTGATTTCTTTTCCTGTGATATAAAGCCTTCTGTTTCGACCGCCAAACCTCTCAGGGGAGCATTTGCAACCGTTTGGCACCATTTTTGAGTGAATTGCCGAAAGTCAGATTTTTGCTGAAATTGTGACCCCGGGGCTTAGGGATTTTTTCAAAAAAATCTTTTTCTGCCGGTTAAGTTGTCGAGGCCTGATTTCTTGTCCTGTGATAAAAAGCCTTCTGTTTCAACCGCCAAACCTCTCAGGGGAGCATTTGCAACCATTTGGCACCATTTTGCATTTAATTGCCGAAAGTCAGATTTTTTATGACAGTGTAACCCCGGGGCTTAGGGATTTTTTCAAAAAAATCTTTTTCTGCCGGTTAAGTTGTCCAGGGCTGATTTCTTGTCCTGTGATAAAAAGCCTTCTGTTTCAACAACCAAACCTCTCAGGGGAGCATTTGCAATGGTTTGGCACCATTTTGGCGTGAATTGCCGAAAGTCAGATTTTTGATGAAATTGTGACCCCGGGGCTTAGGGATTTTTTCAAAAAAAATCTTTTTCTGCCGGTTAAGTTGTTGAGGGCTGATTTTTTGTCCTGTGATAAAATGCCTTCTGTTTCGACCGCCAAACCTCTCAGGGGAGCATTTGCAACCGTTTGGCACCATTTTGGAGTGAATTCCTGAAAGTCAGATTTTTGATGAAATTGTGACCATGGGGCTTAGGGATTTTTTTCAAAAAAATCTTTTTCTGTCGGTTAAGTTGTCGAGGGCTGATTTGTTTTCCTGTGATAAAAAGCCTTCTGTTTCGACTGCCAAACCTCTCATGGGGGCATTTGCAACCGTTTGGCACCATTTTGAGTGAATAGCCGAAAGTCAGATTTTTGATGAAATTGTGACCCCGGGGCTTATGGATTTTTTCAAAAAAATCTTTTTCTGCCGGTTAAGTTGTCGAGGGCTGATTTCTTTTCCTGTGATAAAAAGCCTTCTGTTTCGACAGCCAAACCTCTCAGGGGAGCATATGCAACCGTTTGGCACCATTTTGGAGTGAATTGCCAAAGTCAGATTTTTGCTGAAATTGATACCCCGGGGCTTAGGGATTTTTTTTTAAAAAAACTTTTCTGCCGGTTAAGTTGTCGAGGCCTGATTTCTTGTCCTGTGATAAAAAGCCTTCTGTTTAGACCGCCAAATCTCTCAGGGGAGCATTTGCAACGGTTTGGCACCATTTTGGAGTGAATTCCCGAAAGTCAGATTTTTGATGAAATTGTGACCCCCGGGGCCTAGGGATTTTTTCAAAAAAACCTTTTTCTGCCGGTTAAGTTGTCGAGGGCAGATTTCTTGTCCTTTGATAAAAAGCCTTCTGTTTCGACCGCCAAACCTCTCAGGGGAGCATTTGCAACCGTTTGGCGCCATTTGGGAGTGAATTGCCGGAAGTCAGATTTTTGCTGAAATTGTGACCCCGGGGCTTAGGGAATTTTTCAAAAAAATCTTTTTCTCCCGGTTAAGTTGTCGTGGGCTGATTTACTTTCCTGTGATAAAAAGCCTTCTGTTTCGACCGCCAATCCTCTCAGGGGAGCATTTCCAACCGTTTGGCACCATTTTTGAGTGAATTGCCGAAAGTCAGATTTTTGCTGAAATTGTGACCCCGGGGCTTAGGGATTTTTTCAAAAAAATCTTTTTCTGCCGGTTAAGTTGTCGAGGGCTGATTTCTTTTCCTGTGATAAAAATCCTTCTGTTTCGACTGCCAAACCTCTCATGGGAGCATTTGCAACCATTTGGGACCATTTTTGCGTGAATTGCAGTAAGTCAGATTTTTGCTGAAATTGTGACCCCGGGGCTTACGGATTTTTTCAAAAAGATCTTTTTCTGCCGGTTAAGTTGTCGAGGGCTGATTTCTTGTCCTGTGATAAAAAGCCTTCTGTTTCGACCGCCAAACCTCTCAGGGGAGCATTTGCAATCGTTTGGCACCATTTTTGAGTGAAATCCTGAAAGTCAGATTTTTGATGAAATTGTGACCCCGGGGCTTAGGGATTTTTTTAAAAAAAATCTTTTTCTGCCGGTTAAGTTGTCGAGGTCTTATTTTTTGGCCTGTGATAAAAATCCTTCTGTTTCGACCGCGAAACCTCTCATGGGAGCATTTGCAACCGTTTAGCACCATTTTGGAGTGAATTGCCGAAAGTCAGATTTTTGCTGAAATTGTGATCATGGGGCTTAGGGATTTTTTCAAAAAAATCTTTTTCTGCCGGTTAAGTTATCGAGTGCTGATTTCTTTTCCTTTGACAAAAAGCCTTCTGTTTCGACCGCCAAACCTCTCATGGGAGTACTTGCAACCGTTTGGCACCATTTTTGAGTGAATTGCCGAAAGTCAGATTTTTGATGAAATTGTGACCCCGGGGCTTAGGGATTTTTTCAAAAAAATCTTTTTCGGCCGGTTAAGTTGTCGAGGGCTGATTTCTAGTCCTGTGATAAAAAGCCTTCTGTTTCAACCGCCAAACCTCTCATGGGAGCATTTGCAACCGTTTGGCACCATTTTTGAGTGAATTGTCGAAAGTCAGATTTTTGATGAAATTGTGACCCCGGGGCTTAGGGATTTTTTCAAAAAAATCTTTTTTTGCCGGTTAATATGTCGAGGGCAGATTTCTTGTCCTGTGATAAAAAGCCTTCTGTTTCGACCGCCAAACCTCTCAGGGGAGCATTTGCAACGGTTTGGCACCATTTTTGACTGAATTGCCGAAAGTCAGATTTTTGCTGAAATTGTGACCCCGGGGCTTACGGATTTTTTCAAAAAAATCTTTTTATGCCGGTTAAGTTGTCGAGGGCTGATTTCTTTTCCTGTGATAAAAAGCCTTCTGTTTCGACTGCCAAACCTCTCATGGGAGCATTTGCAACCGTTTGGGACCATTTTTGAGTGTATTGCAGAAAGTCAGATTTTTGCTGAAATTGTGACCCCGGGGCTTACGGATTTTTTCAAAAAAATCTTTTTCTGCCGGTTAAGTTGTCAAGGGCTGATTTCTTTTCCTGTGATAAAAAGCCTTCTGTTTCGACCGCCAAACCTCTCAGGGGACCATTTGCAACCGTTTGGCAGCATTTTGGAGTGAATTGCCGAAAGTCAGATTTTTGATGAAATTGTGACCCCGGGGCTTAGGGATTTTTTCAAAAAAATCTTTTTCTGCCGGTTAAGTTGTTGAGGGCTGATTTCTTGTCCTGTGATAAAAACCCTTCTGTTTCAACCGCCAAACCTCTCATGGGAGCACTTGCCACGGTTTGGCACCATTTTTGAGTGAATTGCCGAAAGTCAGATTTTTCCTGAAATTGTGACCCCGGGGCTTAGGGATTTTTTCAAAAAAATCTTTTTCTGCCGGTTAAGTTGTCGAGGGCTGATTTCTAGTCCTGTGATAAAAAGCCTTCTGTTTCAACCGCCAAACCTCTCATGGGAGCATTTGCAATGGTTTGGCACCATTTTTGAGTGAATTGCCGAAAGTCAGATTTTTGATGAAATTGTGACCCCGGGGCTTAGGGATTTTTTCAAAAAAATCTTCTTTTGCCTGTTAATTTGCTGAGGGCAGATTTCTTGTCCTGTGATAAAAAGCCTTCTGTTTCGACCGCCAAACCTCTCAGGGGAGCATTTGCAACCGTTTGGCACCATTTTTTGGTGAATTGCCGAAAGTCAGATTTTTGATGAAATTGTGACTCCGGGCCTTAGGGATTTATTTAAAAAAATCTTTTTCTGCCGGTTAAGTTGTCGAGGCCTGATTTCTTGTCCTGTGATGAAAAGCCTTCTGTTTCGACTGCCAAACCTCTCAGGGGAGCATTTGCAAACGTTTGGCAACATTTTGCATTTAATTGCCGAAAGTCAGATTTTTTATGACAGTGTGACCCCGGGGCTTAGGGATTTTTTCAAAAAAATCTTTTTCTGCCGGTTAAGTTGTCGAGGGCTCATTTCTTGTCCTGTGATAAAAAGCCTTCTGTTTCGACTGCCAAACCTCTCATGGGAGCACTTGCAACCGTTTGGGACCATTTTTGAGTGAATTGCAGAAAGTCAGATTTTTGCTGAAATTGTGACCCCGGGGCTTAGGGATTTTTTCAAAAAAATCTTTTTCTACCTGTTAAGTTGTCGAGGGATGATTTCTTGTCCTGTGATAAAAAGCCTTCTGTTTCAACCGCCATACCTCTCAGGGGAGCATTTGCAACCGTTTGGCACCATTTTGGAGTGAATTGCCGAAAGTCAGATTTTTGATGAAATTGTGACCCCGGGGCTTAGGGATTTTTTTAAAAAATCTTTTTCTGCCGGTTAAGTTGTCGAGGGCTAATTTTTTTGTCCTGTTATAAAAATCCTTCTGTTTCGACCGCCAAACCTCTCAGGGGAGCATTTGCAACCGTTTGGCACCATTTTTGAGTGAATTCCTGAAAGTCAGATTTTTGATGAAATTGTGACCCCGGGGCTTAGGGATTTTTTCAAAAAAATCTTTTTCTGCCGGTTAAGTTGTTGAGGGCTGATTTCTTGTCCTGTGATAAAATGCCTTCTGTGTCAACCGCCATACCTCTCAGGGGAGCATTTGCAACGGATTGGCACCATTTTTGAGTGAATTACCGAAAGTCAGATTTTTTATGAAATTGTGACCCCGGGCCTTAGGGATTTTTTTTAAAAAATCTTTTTCTGCCGGTTAAGTTGTCGAGGGCTGATTTTTTGGCCTGTGATAAAAATCCTTCTGTTTCGACCACGAAACCTCTCATGGGAGCATTTGCAACCGTTTGGCACCATTTTGGAGTGAATTGCCGAAAGTCAGATTTTTGCTGAAATTGTGACCATGGGGCCTAGGGATTTTTTTCAAAAAAATCTTTTTCTGCCGGTTATTTTGTCGAGGGCTGATTTCTTTTCCTTTGATAAAAAGCCTTCTGTTTCAACCGCCAAACCTCTCATGGGAGTACTTGCAACCGTTTGGCACCATTTTTGAGTGAATTGCCGAAAGTCAGATTTTTTATGAAATTGTGACTCCGGGGCTTAGGGATTTTTTCAAAAAAATCTTTTTCTGCCGGTTAAGTTGTCGAGGGCTGATTTCTAGTCCTTTGATAAAAAGCCTTCTGTTTCGACCGCCAAACCTCTCAGGGGAGCATTTGCAACGGTTTGGCACCATTTTTGACTGAATTGCCTAAAGTCAGATTTTTGCTGAAATTGTGACCCCGGGCCTTAGGGATTTTTTCAAAAAAATCTTTTTCTGCCGGTGTCAGGGGTTCAGGGACAGAGGCACAGGGTAGGCAGGAGATGGAGAGCGATGGGGATGAATCCCAGGACAGCGAGGAAGAGGATGACAATGACTCTACAGATTCCATGAGTCTTTCCAGCGAATCAGAGGATTCCCAGAAGGGGGCGCCGGTGGTCAAGGCCAGGGGAGCCCCAGGGGGGACGTGTCAGGAGCAGGGGGCCAGCGGGGGATCCCAAAGTGGCAGCTGGGCGTCAGGACCAGCCTCCCCGCCAGAGTGCAGCGAAGGGGGTGGAGGTTCCAGTGTATCAGGGGAGGCGGCTCCGGCAGTAGAGAAAGGAGGGAGGTCGGAGCAAGCCAGCCTCCCGGAAGGGGAGGGGAGTAGTGAAGGGAGTAGCGTAGCTGTCAAAAGGAAAGTTAGAGGTTGGGCGCGCGCGCCAAGTTCAAATGTAGAGGCGCGCGGAAGTAGAGGGAGCCCGGAGGAGGGGCCAGGTCCCAAAGCTCGCAGGAGGGGGCAAGAGCAGTCTGATTCCGCGTCGGAGGAATCCAGGAGGGGCGAAACCCCAGCGTGCAGAAAGACCCTGCGGAAAAGGAAAGAGAGAAAGAGGTGGAGCAGCGCAAGCCTCTTAAACTGGTGCAGGGGATGGACGAATTCAGAAGGGACTTCAGCGGTCTAAGCCTAACAGACGTAGGGCTGCGCGCCTCGGATCTGAAGCAAACAATGTACTGCAATAAACACTTTTGTATATAAGAAAAGAAAGGCGTTGGTCTTTTGTGAGCTGAGACTTGAGGCAGCCCTGACAGCCGGTTAAGTTGTCGAGGGCTGATTTCTTGTCCTGTGATAAAAAGCCTTCGGTTTCAACATCCAAACCTCTCAGGGGAGCATTTGCAACGGTTTGGCACCATTTTGGCGTGAATTGCCGAAAGTCAGATTTTTGATGAAATTGTGTTCCCCGGGGCTTAGGGATTTTTTCAAAAAAACCTTTTTCTGCCGGTTAAGTTGTCGAGGGCAGATTTCTTGTCCTTTGATAAAAAGCCTTCTGTTTCGACCGCCAAACCTCTCAGGGGAGCATTTGCAACCGTTTGGAGCCATTTTGGAGTGAATTGCCGGAAGTCAGATTTTTGCTGAAATTGTGACCCCGGGGCTTAGGGATTTTTTCAAAAAAATCTTTTTCTGCCGGTTAAGTTGTCAAGGGCTGATTTTCTTTCCTGTGATAAAAAGCCTTCTGTTTCGACCGCCAAACCTCTCAGGGGAGCATTTGCAACCGTTTGGCACCATTTTTGAGTGAATTGCCGAAAGTCAGATTTTTGCTGAAATTGTGACCCCGGGGCTTAGGGATTTTTTCAAAAAAATCTTTTTCTGCCGGTTAACTTGTCGAGGCCTGATTTCTTGTCCTGTGATAAAAAGCCTTCTGTTTCGACTGCCAAACCTCTCATGGGAGCACTTGCAACCGTTTGGGACCATTTTTGAGTGAATTGCAGAAAGTCAGATTTTTGCTGAAATTGTGACCAAGGGGCTTAGGGATTATTTCAAAAAAATCTTTTTCCGCCAGTTAAGTTGTCGAGGGCTGATTTCTTGTCCTGTGATAAAGCTTAGGGATTTTTTCAAAAAAATCTTTTTTTTGCCAGATAAGTTGTCAACTGTTTTTTTCTTGTCCTCTGATAGAAAGCCTTCTGTTTCGACCGCCAAACCTCTCAGGGGAGCATTTGCAACCCTTTGGCACCATTTTTGAGTGAATTCCTGAAAGTCAGATTTTTGATGAAATTGTGACCCCGGGGCTTAGGGATTTTTTCAAAAAAACCTTTTTCTGCCGGTTAAGTTGTCAAGGGCTGATTTTCTTTCCTGTGATAAAAAGCCTTCTGTTTCGACCGCCAAACCTCTCAGGGGAGCATTTGCAACCGTTTGGCACCATTTTTGTTTTTTTTTTTGAAAAATATTTATTGGGGTTTACAATAAAAGTGAACATAATGAACAGTATAACAAATATCTTAACATAATTTCACATTTTCTTTGGACTTCCTCACATCTCCCGCTCCCACTTTCATCATTATAACTTTTTACCAGCAATTTATTATCTTATTTGCATTCTTATATCTCATTTATGTATTTATAATCTTATAATTCTCAAAAAGGTTTATATTTTCTCAATCTCACTTATTATCTTAAATCATCTAGGTTAGTGGTGCTCAATTATTTATGATCTAGCATCCTCGTTTGGCACCATTTTTGAGTGAATTGCCGAAAGTCAGATTTTTGCTGAAATTGTGACCCCGGGGCTTAGGGATTTTTTCAAAAAAATCTTTTTCTGCCGGTTAAGTTGTCGAGGGCTGATTTCTTGTCCTGTGATAAAAAGCCTTCTGTTTCAACCGCCAAACCTCTCATGGGAGCACTTGCAATGGTTTGGCACCATTTTTGAGTGAATTCCCAAAAGTCAGATTTTTGATGAAATTGTGACCCCGGGGCTTAGGGATTTTTTCAAACAAATATTTTTCTGCCGGTTAAGTTGTTGAGGGCTGATTTCTTGTCCTGTGATAAAAAGCCTTTTGTTTCAACCGCCATACGTCTCAGGGGAGCATTTGCAACCCTTTGGCACCATTTTTGAGTGAATTCCTGAAAGTCAGATTTTTGATGAAATTGTGACCCCGGGGCTTATGGATTTTTTCAAAAAAATCTTTTTCTACCGGTTAAGTTGTCGAGGGCTGATTTCTTGTCCTGTGATAAAAAGCCTTCTGTTTCAACTGCTAAACCTCTCAGGGGAGCCATTGCAACCGTATGGGACCATTTTTGAGTGAATTGCCGAAACTCAGATTTTTGCTGAAATTGTGACCAAGGGGCTTAGGGATTATTTCAAAAAAATCTTTTTCCGCCAGTTAAGTTGTCGAGGGCTGATTTCTTGTCCTGTGATAAAGCTTAGGGATTTTTTCAAAAAAATCTTTTTTTTGCCAGATAAGTTGTCAACTGTTTTTTTCTTGTCCTCTGATAGAAAGCCTTCTGTTTCGACCGCCAAACCTCTCAGGGGAGCATTTGCAACCCTTTGGCACCATTTTTGAGTGAATTCCGGAAAGTCAGATTTTTGATGAAATTGTGACCCCGGGGCTTAGGGATTTTTTTCAAAAAAATCTTTTTCTGCCGGTTAAGATGTCGAGGGCTGATTTCTTGTCCAGTGATAAAAAGCCTTCTGTTTCAACCGCTAAACCTCTCAGGGGAGCATTTGCAACCGTTTGGCACCATTTTTGAGTGAATTGCCGAAAGTCAGATTTTTGATGAAATTGTGACCCCGGGGCTTAGGGATTTTTTCAAAAAAATCTTTTTCTGCCGGTTAAGTTTCGAGGGCTGATTTCTTTTCCTGTGATAAAAAGCCTTCTGATTCAACCGCCATACCTCTAAGGGGAGCATTTGCAACGGTTTGGAACCATTTTGGAGTGAATTGCCGAAAGTCAGATTTTTGATGAAATTGTGACCCCGGGGCTTATGGATTTTTTCAAAAAAATCTTTTTCTACCGGTTAAGTTGTCGAGGGCCGATTTCTTGTCCTGTGATAAAAAACCTTCTGTTTCAACCGCCAAACCTTTCAGGGGAGTATTTGCAACCGTTTGGCACCATTTTTGAGTGAATTCCCGAAAGTCAGATTTTTGATAAAATTGTGACCCCGTGGCTTAGCGATTTTTTTCAAAAAAATCTTTTTCTGCCGGTTAAGTTGTCGAGGGCCGATTTCTTGTCCTGTGATAAAAAGCCTTTTGTTTCAACCGCCATACGTCTCAGGGGAGCATTTGCAACCCTTTGGCACCATTTTTGAGTGAATTCCTGAAAGTCAGATTTTTGATGAAATTGTGACCCCGGGGCTTAGGGATTTTTTCAAAAAAATCTTTTTCTACCGGTTAAGTTGTCGAGGGCTGATTTCTTGTCCTGTGATAAAAAGCCTTCTGTTTCAACTGCTAAACCTCTCAGGGGAGCATTTGCAACCGTTTGGCACCATTTTTGAGTGAATTGCCGAAAGTCAGATTTTTGATGAAATTGTGACCCCGGGGCTTAGGGATTTTTTTTAAAAAATCTTTTTTCTGCCGGTTAAGTTGTCGAGGGCTGATTTCTTGTCCTGTGATAAAAAGCCTTCTGTTTCGACCGACAAACCTCTCAGGGGAGCATTTGCAACCGTTTGGCACCATTTTTGAGTGAATTGCCGAAAATCAGATTTTTGATGAAATTGTGACCCCGTGGCTTAGGGATTTTTTTCAAAAAAATCTTTTTCTGCCGGTTAAGATGTCGAGGGCTGATTTCTTGTCCTGTGATAAAAAGCCTTCTGTTTCAACCGCTAAACCTCTCAGGGGAGCATTTGCAACCGTTTGGCACCATTTTTGAGTGAATTGCCGAAAGTCAGATTTTTGATGAAATTGTGACCCCGGGGCTTAGGGATTTTTTTAAAAAAATCTTTTTTCTGCCGGTTAAGTTGTCGAGGGCTGATTTCTTGTCCTGTGATAAAAAGCCTTCTGTTTCAACCGCCATACCTCTCAGGGGAGCACTTGCAACGGTTTGGCACCATTTTGGAGTGAATTGCCGAAAGTCAGATTTTTGCTGAAATTGTGACCCCGGGGATTAGGGATTTTTTGAAAAAAATCTTTTTCTGCCGGTTAAGTTTCGAGGGCTGATTTCTTTTCCTGTGATAAAAAACCTTCTGTTTCGACAGCCAAACCTTTCAGGGGAGCATTTGCAACAGTTTGGCACCATTTTTGAGTGATTTGCCGAAAATCAGATTTTTGATAAAATTGTGACCCCGTGGCTTAGGGATTTTTTTCAAAAAAATCTTTTTCTGCCGGTTAAGTTGTCGAGGGCCGATTTCTTGTCATGTGATAAAAAACCTTCTGTTTCAACCGCCAAACCTTTCAGGGGAGCATTTGCAACCGTTTGGCACCATTTTTGAGTGAATTGCCGAAAATCAGATTTTTGATATAATTGTGACCCCGTGGCTTAGGGATTTTTTTCAAAAAAATCCTTTTCTGCCGGTTAAGATGTCGAGGGCTGATTTCTTGTGCAGTGATAAAAAGCCTTCTGTTTCAACTGCCAAACCGCTCATGGAAGCATTTGCAACGCTTTGGCACCATTTTGGAGTGAATTGTCGAAAGTCAGATTTTTGATGAAATTGTGACCCCGGGGCTTAGGGATTTTTTCAAAAAAATCTTTTTCTGCCGGTTAATTTGTCGAGGGCTGATTTCTTGTCCTGTGATAAAAAGCCTTCTGTTTCAACCGCCAAACCTCTCATGGGAGCACTTGCAATGGTTTGGCACCATTTTTGAGTGAATTCCCGAAAGTCAGATTTTTGCTGAAATTGCGACCCCGTGGCTTAGGGATTTTTTTCAAAAAAATCTTTTTCTGCCGGATAAGTTGTCAAAGGTTTTTTTCTTGTCCTCTGATAGAAAGCCTTCTGTTTTGACCGCCAAACCTCTCAGGGAAGCATTTGCAACCATTTGGCACCGTTTTGGAGTGAATTCCCAAAAGTCAGATTTTTTATGATATTGTGACCCCGGGGCTTAGGGATTTTTTCAAAATAATCTTTTTCTGCCGGTTAAGTTGTCGAGGACTGATTTCTTGTCCTGTGATAAAAAGCCTTCTGTTTCAACCGCCATACCTCTCAGGGGAGCATTTGCAACCCTTTGGCACCATTTTTGAGTGAATTCCCAAAAGTCAGATTTTTGATGAAATTGTGACCCCGGGGCTTAGGGATTTTTTCAAAAAAATCTTTTTCTACCGGTTAAGTTGTCGAGGGCTGATTTCCTGTCCTGTGATAAAAAGCCTTCTGTTTCAACCGCCATACCTCTCAGGGGAGCATTTGCAACCCTTTGCCACCATTTTTGAGTGAATTCCTGAAAGTCAGATTTTTGATGAAATTGTGACCCCCGGGCCTTAGGGATTTTTTCAAAAAAACCTTTTTCTGCCGGTTAAGTTGTCGAGGGCAGATTTCTTGTCCTTTGATAAAAAGCCTTCTGTTTCGACCGCCAAACCTCTCAGGGGAGCATTTGCAACCGTTTGGCACCATTTTTGTTTTTTTTTTGAAAAATATTTATTGGGGTTTACAATAAAAGTGAACATAATGAACAGTATAACAAATATCTTAACATAATTTCACATTTTCTTTGGACTTCCTCACATCTCCCGCTCCCACTTTCATCATTATAACTTTTTACCAGCAATTTATTATCTTATTTGCATTCTTATATCTCATTTATGTATTTATAATCTTATAATTCTCAAAAAGGTTTATATTTTCTCAATCTCACTTATTATCTTAAATCATCTAGGTTAGTGGTGCTCAATTATTTATGATCTAGCATCCTCGTTTGGCACCATTTTTGAGTGAATTGCCGAAAGTCAGATTTTTGCTGAAATTGTGACCCCGGGGCTTAGGGATTTTTTCAAAAAAATCTTTTTCTGCCGGTTAAGTTGTCGAGGGCTGATTTCTTGTCCTGTGATAAAAAGCCTTCTGTTTCAACATCCAAACCTCTCAGGGGAGCATTTGCAACGGTTTGGCACCATTTTGGCGTGAATTGCCGAAAGTCAGATTTTTGATGAAATTGTGACCCCGGGGGCTTAGGGATTTTTTCAAAAAAACCTTTTTCTGCCGGTTAAGTTGTCGAGGGCAGATTTCTTGTCCTTTGATAAAAAGCCTTCTGTTTCGACCGCCAAACCTCTCATGGGAGCACTTGCAATGGTTTGGCACCATTTTTGAGTGAATTCCCAAAAGTCAGATTTTTGATGAAATTGTGACCCCGGGGCTTAGGGATTTTTTCAAAAAAATCTTTTTCTACCGGTTAAGTTGTCGAGGGCTGATTTCCTGTCCTGTGATAAAAAGCCTTCTGTTTCAACCGCCATACCTCTCAGGGGAGCATTTGCAACCCTTTGGCACCATTTTTGAGTGAATTCCTGAAAGTCAGATTTTTGATGAAATTGTGACCCCGGGGCTTATGGATTTTTTCAAAAAAATCTTTTTCTACCGGTTAAGTTGTCGAGGGCTGATTTCTTGTCCTGTGATAAAAAGCCTTCTGTTTCAACTGCTAAACCTCTCAGGGGAGCATTTGCAACCGTATGGCACCATTTTTGAGTGAATTGCCGAAACTCAGATTTTTGCTGAAATTGTGACCAAGGGGCTTAGGGATTATTTCAAAAAAATCTTTTTCCGCCAGTTAAGTTGTCGAGGGCTGATTTCTTGTCCTGTGATAAAAAGCCTTTTGTTTCAACCGCCATACGTCTCAGGGGAGCATTTGCAACCCTTTGGCACCATTTTTGAGTGAATTCCTGAAAGTCAGATTTTTGATGAAATTGTGACCCCGGGGCTTAGGGATTTTTTCAAAAAAATCTTTTTCTACCGGTTAAGTTGTCGAGGGCTGATTTCTTGTCCTGTGATAAAAAGCCTTCTGTTTCAACTGCTAAACCTCTCAGGGGAGCATTTGCAACCGTTTGGCACCATTTTTGAGTGAATTGCCGAAAGTCAGATTTTTGATGAAATTGTGACCCCGGGGCTTAGGGATTTTTTTTAAAAAATCTTTTTTCTGCCGGTTAAGTTGTCGAGGGCTGATTTCTTGTCCTGTGATAAAAAGCCTTCTGTTTCGACCGACAAACCTCTCAGGGGAGCATTTGCAACCGTTTGGCACCATTTTTGAGTGAATTGCCGAAAATCAGATTTTTGATGAAATTGTGACCCCGTGGCTTAGGGATTTTTTTCAAAAAAATCTTTTTCTGCCGGTTAAGATGTCGAGGGCTGATTTCTTGTCCTGTGATAAAAAGCCTTCTGTTTCAACCGCTAAACCTCTCAGGGGAGCATTTGCAACCGTTTGGCACCATTTTTGAGTGAATTGCCGAAAGTCAGATTTTTGATGAAATTGTGACCCCGGGGCTTAGGGATTTTTTTAAAAAAATCTTTTTTCTGCCGGTTAAGTTGTCGAGGGCTGATTTCTTGTCCTGTGATAAAAAGCCTTCTGTTTCAACCGCCATACCTCTCAGGGGAGCACTTGCAACGGTTTGGCACCATTTTGGAGTGAATTGCCGAAAGTCAGATTTTTGCTGAAATTGTGACCCCGGGGATTAGGGATTTTTTGAAAAAAATCTTTTTCTGCCGGTTAAGTTTCGAGGGCTGATTTCTTTTCCTCTGATAAAAAACCTTCTGTTTCGACAGCCAAACCTTTCAGGGGAGCATTTGCAACAGTTTGGCACCATTTTTGAGTGATTTGCCGAAAATCAGATTTTTGATAAAATTGTGACCCCGTGGCTTAGGGATTTTTTTCAAAAAAATCTTTTTCTGCCGGTTAAGTTGTCGAGGGCCGATTTCTTGTCATGTGATAAAAAACCTTCTGTTTCAACCGCCAAACCTTTCAGGGGAGCATTTGCAACCGTTTGGCACCATTTTTGAGTGAATTGCCGAAAATCAGATTTTTGATATAATTGTGACCCCGTGGCTTAGGGATTTTTTTCAAAAAAATCCTTTTCTGCCGGTTAAGATGTCGAGGGCTGATTTCTTGTGCAGTGATAAAAAGCCTTCTGTTTCAACTGCCAAACCGCTCATGGAAGCATTTGCAACGCTTTGGCACCATTTTGGAGTGAATTGTCGAAAGTCAGATTTTTGATGAAATTGTGACCCCGGGGCTTAGGGATTTTTTCAAAAAAATCTTTTTCTGCCGGTTAATTTGTCGAGGGCTGATTTCTTGTCCTGTGATAAAAAGCCTTCTGTTTCAACCGCCAAACCTCTCATGGGAGCACTTGCAATGGTTTGGCACCATTTTTGAGTGAATTCCCGAAAGTCAGATTTTTGCTGAAATTGCGACCCCGTGGCTTAGGGATTTTTTTCAAAAAAATCTTTTTCTGCCGGATAAGTTGTCAAAGGTTTTTTTCTTGTCCTCTGATAGAAAGCCTTCTGTTTTGACCGCCAAACCTCTCAGGGAAGCATTTGCAACCATTTGGCACCGTTTTGGAGTGAATTCCCAAAAGTCAGATTTTTTATGATATTGTGACCCCGGGGCTTAGGGATTTTTTCAAAATAATCTTTTTCTGCCGGTTAAGTTGTCGAGGACTGATTTCTTGTCCTGTGATAAAAAGCCTTCTGTTTCAACCGCCATACCTCTCAGGGGAGCATTTGCAACCCTTTGGCACCATTTTTGAGTGAATTCCTGAAAGTCAGATTTTTGATGAAATTGTGACCCCGGGGCTTAGGGATTTTTTCAAAAAAATCTTTTTCTGCCGGTTAAGTTGTCGAGGCCTGATTTCTTGTCCTGTGATAAAAAGCCTTCTGTTTCAACCGCCAAACCTCTCATGGGAGCACTTGCAATGGTTTGGCACCATTTTTGAGTGAATTCCCAAAAGTCAGATTTTTGATGAAATTGTGACCCCGGGGCTTAGGGATTTTTTCAAAAAAATCTTTTTCTACCGGTTAAGTTGTCGAGGGCTGATTTCCTGTCCTGTGATAAAAAGCCTTCTGTTTCAACCGCCATACCTCTCAGGGGAGCATTTGCAACCCTTTGCCACCATTTTTGAGTGAATTCCTGAAAGTCAGATTTTTGATGAAATTGTGACCCCCGGGCCTTAGGGATTTTTTCAAAAAAACCTTTTTCTGCCGGTTAAGTTGTCGAGGGCAGATTTCTTGTCCTTTGATAAAAAGCCTTCTGTTTCGACCGCCAAACCTCTCAGGGGAGCATTTGCAACCGTTTGGCACCATTTTTGTTTTTTTTTTGAAAAATATTTATTGGGGTTTACAATAAAAGTGAACATAATGAACAGTATAACAAATATCTTAACATAATTTCACATTTTCTTTGGACTTCCTCACATCTCCCGCTCCCACTTTCATCATTATAACTTTTTACCAGCAGTTTATTATCTTATTTGCATTCTTATATCTCATTTATGTATTTATAATCTTATAATTCTCAAAAAGGTTTATATTTTCTCAATCTCACTTATTATCTTAAATCATCTAGGTTAGTGGTGCTCAATTATTTATGATCTAGCATCCTCGTTTGGCACCATTTTTGAGTGAATTGCCGAAAGTCAGATTTTTGCTGAAATTGTGACCCCGGGGCTTAGGGATTTTTTCAAAAAAATCTTTTTCTGCCGGTTAAGTTGTCGAGGGCTGATTTCTTGTCCTGTGATAAAAAGCCTTCTGTTTCAACATCCAAACCTCTCAGGGGAGCATTTGCAACGGTTTGGCACCATTTTGGCGTGAATTGCCGAAAGTCAGATTTTTGATGAAATTGTGACCCCGGGGGCTTAGGGATTTTTTCAAAAAAACCTTTTTCTGCCGGTTAAGTTGTCGAGGGCAGATTTCTTGTCCTTTGATAAAAAGCCTTCTGTTTCGACCGCCAAACCTCTCATGGGAGCACTTGCAATGGTTTGGCACCATTTTTGAGTGAATTCCCAAAAGTCAGATTTTTGATGAAATTGTGACCCCGGGGCTTAGGGATTTTTTCAAAAAAATCTTTTTCTACCGGTTAAGTTGTCGAGGGCTGATTTCCTGTCCTGTGATAAAAAGCCTTCTGTTTCAACCGCCATACCTCTCAGGGGAGCATTTGCAACCCTTTGGCACCATTTTTGAGTGAATTCCTGAAAGTCAGATTTTTGATGAAATTGTGACCCCGGGGCTTATGGATTTTTTCAAAAAAATCTTTTTCTACCGGTTAAGTTGTCGAGGGCTGATTTCTTGTCCTGTGATAAAAAGCCTTCTGTTTCAACTGCTAAACCTCTCAGGGGAGCATTTGCAACCGTATGGCACCATTTTTGAGTGAATTGCCGAAACTCAGATTTTTGCTGAAATTGTGACCAAGGGGCTTAGGGATTATTTCAAAAAAATCTTTTTCCGCCAGTTAAGTTGTCGAGGGCTGATTTCTTGTCCTGTGATAAAGCTTAGGGATTTTTTCAAAAAAATCTTTTTTTTGCCAGATAAGTTGTCAACTGTTTTTTTCTTGTCCTCTGATATAAAGCCTTCTGTTTCGACCGCCAAACCTCTCAGGGGAGCATTTGCAACCCTTTGGCACCATTTTTGAGTGAATTCCTGAAAGTCAGATTTTTGATGAAATTGTGACCCCGGGGCTTAGGCATTTTTTTCAAAAAAATCTTTTTCTACCGGTTAAGATGTCGAGGGCTGATTTCTTGTCCAGTGATAAAAAGCCTTCTGTTTCAACCGCTAAACCTCTCAGGGGAGCATTTGCAACCGTTTGGCACCATTTTTGAGTGAATTGCCGAAAGTCAGATTTTTGATGAAATTGTGACCCCGGGGCTTAGGGATTTTTTCAAAAAAATCTTTTTCTGCCGGTTAAGTTTCGAGGGCTGATTTCTTTTCCTGTGATAAAAAGCCTTCTGATTCAACCGCCATACCTCTAAGGGGAGCATTTGCAACGGTTTGGAACCATTTTGGAGTGAATTGCCGAAAGTCAGATTTTTGATGAAATTGTGACCCCGGGGCTTATGGATTTTTTCAAAAAAATCTTTTTCTACCGGTTAAGTTGTCGAGGGCCGATTTCTTGTCCTGTGATAAAAAACCTTCTGTTTCAACCGCCAAACCTTTCAGGGGAGTATTTGCAACCGTTTGGCACCATTTTTGAGTGAATTCCCGAAAGTCAGATTTTTGATAAAATTGTGACCCCGTGGCTTAGGGATTTTTTTCAAAAAAATCTTTTTCTGCCGGTTAAGTTGTCGAGGGCCGATTTCTTGTCCTGTGATAAAAAGCCTTTTGTTTCAACCGCCATACGTGTCAGGGGAGCATTTGCAACCCTTTGGCACCATTTTTGAGTGAATTCCTGAAAGTCAGATTTTTGATGAAATTGTGACCCCGGGGCTTAGGGATTTTTTCAAAAAAATCTTTTTCTACCGGTTAAGTTGTCGAGGGCTGATTTCTTGTCCTGTGATAAAAAGCCTTCTGTTTCAACTGCTAAACCTCTCAGGGGAGCATTTGCAACCGTTTGGCACCATTTCTGAGTGAATTGCCGAAACTCAGATTTTTGCTGAAATTGTGACCCCGGGGCTTAGGGATTTTTTCAAAAAAATCTTTTTTTTGCCGGATAAGTTGTCAAAGGTTTTTTTCTTGTCCTCTGATAGAAAGCCTTCTGTTTTGACCGCCAAACCTCTCAGGGGAGCATTTGCAACCCTTTGGCACCATTTTTGAGTGAATTCCTGAAAGTCAGATTTTTGATGAAATTGTGACCCCGGGGCTTAGGTATTATTTCAGAAAAATCTTTTTCTGCCTCTTAAGTTGTCGAGGGCTGATTTCTTTTCCTGTGATAAAAAGTCTTCTGTTTCGACCGACAAACCTCTCAGGGGAGCATTTGCAACCGTTTGGCACCATTTTTGAGTGAATTGCCGAAAATCAGATTTTTGATGAAATTGTGACCCCGTGGCTTAGGGATTTTTTTCAAAAAAATCTTTTTCTGCCGGTTAAGATGTCGAGGGCTGATTTCTTGTCCTGTGATAAAAAGCCTTCTGTTTCAACCGCTAAACCTCTCAGGGGAGCATTTGCAACCGTTTGGCACCATTTTTGAGTGAATTGCCGAAAGTCAGATTTTTGATGAAATTGTGACCCCGGGGCTTAGGGATTTTTTAAAAAAAATCTTTTTTCTGCCGGTTAAGTTGTCGAGGGCTGATTTCTTGTCCTGTGATAAAAAGCCTTCTGTTTCAACCGCCATACCTCTCAGGGGAGCACTTGCAACGGTTTGGCACCATTTTGGAGTGAATTGCCGAAAGTCAGATTTTTGCTGAAATTGTGACCCCGGGGCTTAGGGATTTTTTGAAAAAAATCTTTTTCTGCCGGTTAAGTTTCGAGGGCTGATTTCTTTTCCTGTGATAAAAAACCTTCTGTTTCGACAGCCAAACCTTTCAGGGGAGCATTTGCAACAGTTTGGCACCATTTTTGAGTGATTTGCCGAAAATCAGATTTTTGATAAAATTGTGACCCCGTGGCTTAGGGATTTTTTTCAAAAAAATCTTTTTCTGCCGGTTAAGTTGTCGAGGGCCGATTTCTTGTCATGTGATAAAAAACCTTCTGTTTCAACCGCCAAACCTTTCAGGGGAGCATTTGCAACCCTTTGGCACCATTTTTGAGTGAATTCCTGAAAGTCAGATTTTTGATGAAATTGTGACCCCGGGGCTTAGGTATTATTTCAGAAAAATCTTTTTCTGCCTCTTAAGTTGTCGAGGGCTGATTTCTTTTCCTGTGATAAAAAGTCTTCTGTTTCGACCGACAAACCTCTCAGGGGAGCATTTGCAACCGTTTGGCACCATTTTTGAGTGAATTGCCGAAAATCAGATTTTTGATGAAATTGTGACCCCGTGGCTTAGGGATTTTTTTCAAAAAAATCTTTTTCTGCCGGTTAAGATGTCGAGGGCTGATTTCTTGTCCTGTGATAAAAAGCCTTCTGTTTCAACCGCCATACCTCTCAGGGGAGCACTTGCAACGGTTTGGCACCATTTTGGAGTGAATTGCCGAAAGTCAGATTTTTGCTGAAATTGTGACCCCGGGCCTTAGGGATTTTTTGAAAAAAATCTTTTTCTGCCGGTTAAGTTTCGAGGGCTGATTTCTTTTCCTGTGATAAAAAACCTTCTGTTTCGACAGCCAAACCTTTCAGGGGAGCATTTGCAACAGTTTGGCACCATTTTTGAGTGATTTGCCGAAAATCAGATTTTTGATAAAATTGTGACCCCGTGGCTTAGGGATTTTTTTCAAAAAAATCTTTTTCTGCCGGTTAAGTTGTCGAGGGCCGATTTCTTGTCATGTGATAAAAAACCTTCTGTTTCAACCGCCAAACCTTTCAGGGGAGCATTTGCAACCGTTTGGCACCATTTTTGAGTGAATTGCCGAAAATCAGATTTTTGATATAATTGTGACCCCGTGGCTTAGGGATTTTTTTCAAAAAAATCCTTTTCTGCCGGTTAAGATGTCGAGGGCTGATTTCTTGTGCAGTGATAAAAAGCCTTCTGTTTCAACTGCCAAACCGCTCATGGAAGCATTTGCAACGCTTTGGCACCATTTTGGAGTGAATTGTCGAAAGTCAGATTTTTGATGAAATTGTGACCCCGGGGCTTAGGGATTTTTTCAAAAAAATCTTTTTCTGCCGGTTAATTTGTCGAGGGCTGATTTCTTGTCCTGTGATAAAAAGCCTTCTGTTTCAACCGCCAAACCTCTCATGGGAGCACTTGCAATGGTTTGGCACCATTTTTGAGTGAATTCCCAAAAGTCAGATTTTTGATGAAATTGTGACCCCGGGGCTTAGGGATTTTTTCAAAAAAATCTTTTTCTACCGGTTAAGTTGTCGAGGGCTGATTTCCTGTCCTGTGATAAAAAGCCTTCTGTTTCAACCGCTAAACCTCTCAGGGGAGCATTTGCAACCGTTTGGCACCATTTTTGAGTGAATTCCCGAAAGTCAGATTTTTGCTGAAATTGCGACCCCGTGGCTTAGGGATTTTTTTCAAAAAAATCTTTTTCTGCCGGATAAGTTGTCAAAGGTTTTTTTCTTGTCCTCTGATAGAAAGCCTTCTGTTTTGACCGCCAAACCTCTCAGGGGAGCATTTGCAACCATTTGGCACCGTTTTGGAGTGAATTCCCAAAAGTCAGATTTTTTATGATATTGTGACCCCGGGGCTTAGGGATTTTTTCAAAATAATCTTTTTCTGCCGGTTAAGTTGTCGAGGACTGATTTCTTGTCCTGTGATAAAAAGCCTTCTGTTTCAACCGCCATACCTCTCAGGGGAGCATTTGCAACCCTTTGGCACCATTTTTGAGTGAATTCCTGAAAGTCAGATTTTTGATGAAATTGTGACCCCGGGGCTTAGGGATTTTTTCAAAAAAATCTTTTTCTGCCGGTTAAGTTGTCGAGGCCTGATTTCTTGTCCTGTGATAAAAAGCCTTCTGTTTCAACCGCCAAACCTCTCATGGGAGCACTTGCAATGGTTTGGCACCATTTTTGAGTGAATTCCCAAAAGTCAGATTTTTGATGAAATTGTGACCCCGGGGCTTAGGGATTTTTTCAAAAAAATCTTTTTCTACCGGTTAAGTTGTCGAGGGCTGATTTCCTGTCCTGTGATAAAAAGCCTTCTGTTTCAACCGCCATACCTCTCAGGGGAGCATTTGCAACCCTTTGGCACCATTTTTGAGTGAATTCCTGAAAGTCAGATTTTTGATGAAATTGTGACCCCGGGCCTTAGGGATTTTTTCAAAAAAACCTTTTTCTGCCGGTTAAGTTGTCGAGGGCAGATTTCTTGTCCTTTGATAAAAAGCCTTCTGTTTCGACCGCCAAACCTCTCAGGGGAGCATTTGCAACCGTTTGGCACCATTTTTGTTTTTTTTTTGAAAAATATTTATTGGGGTTTACAATAAAAGTGAACATAATGAACAGTATAACAAATATCTTAACATAATTTCACATTTTCTTTGGACTTCCTCACATCTCCCGCTCCCACTTTCATCATTATAACTTTTTACCAGCAATTTATTATCTTATTTGCATTCTTATATCTCATTTATGTATTTATAATCTTATAATTCTCAAAAAGGTTTATATTTTCTCAATCTCACTTATTATCTTAAATCATCTAGGTTAGTGGTGCTCAATTATTTATGATCTAGCATCCTCGTTTGGCACCATTTTTGAGTGAATTGCCGAAAGTCAGATTTTTGCTGAAATTGTGACCCCGGGGCTTAGGGATTTTTTCAAAAAAATCTTTTTCTGCCGGTTAAGTTGTCGAGGGCTGATTTCTTGTCCTGTGATAAAAAGCCTTCTGTTTCAACATCCAAACCTCTCAGGGGAGCATTTGCAACGGTTTGGCACCATTTTGTCGTGAATTGCCGAAAGTCAGATTTTTGATGAAATTGTGACCCCGGGGGCTTAGGGATTTTTTCAAAAAAACCTTTTTCTGCCGGTTAAGTTGTCGAGGGCAGATTTCTTGTCCTTTGATAAAAAGCCTTCTGTTTCGACCGCCAAACCTCTCATGGGAGCACTTGCAATGGTTTGGCACCATTTTTGAGTGAATTCCCAAAAGTCAGATTTTTGATGAAATTGTGACCCCGGGGCTTAGGGATTTTTTCAAAAAAATCTTTTTCTACCGGTTAAGTTGTCGAGGGCTGATTTCCTGTCCTGTGATAAAAAGCCTTCTGTTTCAACCGCCATACCTCTCAGGGGAGCATTTGCAACCCTTTGGCACCATTTTTGAGTGAATTCCTGAAAGTCAGATTTTTGATGAAATTGTGACCCCGGGCCTTAGGGATTTTTTCAAAAAAACCTTTTTCTGCCGGTTAAGTTGTCGAGGGCAGATTTCTTGTCCTTTGATAAAAAGCCTTCTGTTTCGACCGCCAAACCTCTCAGGGGAGCATTTGCAACCGTTTGGCACCATTTTTGTTTTTTTTTTGAAAGATATTTATTGGGGTTTACAATAAAAGTGAACATAATGAACAGTATAACAAATATCTTAACATAATTTCACATTTTCTTTGGACTTCCTCACATCTCCCGCTCCCACTTTCATCATTATAACTTTTTACCAGCAATTTATTATCTTATTTGCATTCTTATATCTCATTTATGTATTGATAATCTTATAATTCTCAAAAAGGTTTATATTTTCTCAATCTCACTTATTATCTTAAATCATCTAGGTTAGTGGTGCTCAATTATTTATGATCTAGCATCCTCGTTTGGCACCATTTTTGAGTGAATTGCCGAAAGTCAGATTTTTGCTGAAATTGTGACCCCGGGGCTTAGGGATTTTTTCAAAAAAATCTTTTTCTGCCGGTTAAGTTGTCGAGGGCTGATTTCTTGTCCTGTGATAAAAAGCCTTCTGTTTCAACATCCAAACCTCTCAGGGGAGCATTTGCAACCGTTTGGCACCATTTTTGTTTTTTTTTTGAAAGATATTTATTGGGGTTTACAATAAAAGTGAACATAATGAACAGTATAACAAATATCTTAACATAATTTCACATTTTCTTTGGACTTCCTCACATCTCCCGCTCCCACTTTCATCATTATAACTTTTTACCAGCAATTTATTATCTTATTTGCATTCTTATATCTCATTTATGTATTGATAATCTTATAATTCTCAAAAAGGTTTATATTTTCTCAATCTCACTTATTATCTTAAATCATCTAGGTTAGTGGTGCTCAATTATTTATGATCTAGCATCCTCGTTTGGCACCATTTTTGAGTGAATTGCCGAAAGTCAGATTTTTGCTGAAATTGTGACCCCGGGGCTTAGGGATTTTTTCAAAAAAATCTTTTTCTGCCGGTTAAGTTGTCGAGGGCTGATTTCTTGTCCTGTGATAAAAAGCCTTCTGTTTCAACATCCAAACCTCTCAGGGGAGCATTTGCAACGGTTTGGCACCATTTTGGCGTGAATTGCCGAAAGTCAGATTTTTGATGAAATTGTGACCCCGGGGGCTTAGGGATTTTTTCAAAAAAACCTTTTTCTGCCGGTTAAGTTGTCGAGGGCAGATTTCTTGTCCTTTGATAAAAAGCCTTCTGTTTCGACCGCCAAACCTCTCAGGGGAGCATTTGCAACCGTTTGGCACCATTTTTGTTTTTTTTTTGAAAAATATTTATTGGGGTTTACAATAAAAGTGAACATAATGAACAGTATAACAAATATCTTAACATAATTTCACATTTTCTTTGGACTTCCTCACATCTCCCGCTCCCACTTTCATCATTATAACTTTTTACCAGCAATTTATTATCTTATTTGCATTCTTATATCTCATTTATGTATTTATAATCTTATAATTCTCAAAAAGGTTTATATTTTCTCAATCTCACTTATTATCTTAAATCATCTAGGTTAGTGGTGCTCAATTATTTATGATCTAGCATCCTCGTTTGGCACCATTTTTGAGTGAATTGCCGAAAGTCAGATTTTTGCTGAAATTGTGACCCCGGGGCTTAGGGATTTTTTCAAAAAAATCTTTTTCTGCCGGTTAAGTTGTCGAGGCCTGATTTCTTGTCCTGTGATATAAAAGCCTTCTGTTTCAACCGCCAAACCTCTCAGGGGAGCATTTGCAATGGTTTGGCACCATTTTGGCGTGAATTGCCGAAAGTCAGATTTTTTATGAAATTGTGACCCCAGGGCTAAGGGATTTTTTCAAAAAAATCTTTTTCTGCCGGTTAAGTTGTCGAGGGCTGATTTCTTTTCCTGTGATAAAAAGTCTTCTGTTTCGACTGCCAAACCTCTCATGGGAGCATTTGCAACCGTTTGGCACCATTTTTGAGTGAATTGCCAAAAGTCAGATTTTTGATGAAATTGTGACCCCGGGGCTTATGGATTTTTTCAAAAAAATCTTTTTCTGCCGGTTAAGTTGTCGAGGGCTGATTTCTTTTTCTGTGATAAAAAGCCTTCTGTTTCGACAGCCAAACCTCTCAGGGGAGCATATGCAACCGTTTGGCACCATTTTGGAGTGAATTGCCGAAAGTCAGATTTTTGCTGAAATTGTTACCCCGGGGCTTAGGGATTTTTTTGAAAAAAAACTTTTTCTGCCGGTTAAGTTGTCGAGGCCTGATTTCTTGTCCTGTGATAAAAAGCCGTCTGTTTCGACCGCCAAACCTCTCAGGGGAGCATTTGCAACCGTTTGGCACCATTTTGCATTTAATTGCCGAAAGTCAGATTTTTTATGACAGTGTGACCCCGGGGCTTAGGGATTTTTTCCAAAAATTTTTTTCTACCGGTTAAGTTGTCGAGGGCTGATTTCTTGTCCTGTGATACAAAGCCTTCTGTTTCGACCGCCAAACCTCTCAGGGGAGCATTTGCAACCGTTTGGCACCATTTTTGAGTGAATTGCCGAAAGTCAGATTTTTGCTGATATTGTGACCCCGGGGCTTAGGGATTTTTTCAAAAAAATCTTTTTCTTCCGGTTAAGTTGTCGAGGGCTGATTTCTTGTCCTGTGATAAAAAGCCTTCTGTTTCAACCGCCAAACCTCTCAAGGGAGCATTTGCAACCGTTTGGCACCATTTTTGAGTGAATTGCCGAAAGTCAGATTTTAGATGAAATTGTGACCCCGGGGCTTAGGGATTTTTTCAAAAAAATCTTTTTCTGCCGGTTAAGTTGTCGAGGGCAGATTTCTTGTCCTTTGATAAAAAGCCTTCTGTTTCGACCGCCAAACCTCTCAGGGGAGCATTTGCAACCGTTTGGAGCCATTTTGGAGTGAATTGCCGGAAGTCAGATTTTTGCTGAAATTGTGACCCCGGGGCTTAGGGATTTTTTCAAAAAAATCTTTTTCTGCCGGTTAAGTTGTCAAGGGCTGATTTTCTTTCCTGTGATAAAAAGCCTTCTGTTTCGACCGCCAAACCTCTTCGGGGAGCATTTGCAACGGTTTGGCACCATTTTTGTTTTTTTTTTGAAAAATATTTATTGGGGTTTACAATAAAAGTGAACATAATGAACAGTATAACAAATATCTTAACATAATTTCACATTTTCTTTGGACTTCCTCACATCTCCCGCTCCCACTTTCATCATTATAACTTTTTACCAGCAATTTATTATCTTATTTGCATTCTTATATCTCATTTATGTATTTATAATCTTATAATTCTCAAAAAGGTTTATATTTTCTCAATCTCACTTATTATCTTAAATCATCTAGGTTAGTGGGGCTCAATTATTTATGATCTAGCATCCTCGTTTGGCACCATTTTTGAGTGAATTGCCGAAAGTCAGATTTTTGCTGAAATTGTGACCCCGGGGCTTAGGGATTTTTTCAAAAAAATCTTTTTCTGCCGGTTAAGTTGTCGTGGGCTGATTTCTTGTCCTGTGATAAAAAGCCTTCTGTTTCAACCGCCAAACCTCTCATGGGAGCACTTGCAATGGTTTGGCACCATTTTTGACTGAATTCCTAAAAGTCAGATTTTTGATGAAATTGTGACCCCGGGGCTTAGGGATTTTTTCAAACAAATATTTTTCTGCCGGTTAAGTTGTTGAGGGCTGATTTCTTGTCCTGTGATAAAAAGCCTTTTGTTTCAACCGCCATACGTCTCAGGGGAGCATTTGCAACCCTTTGGCACCATTTTTGAGTGAATTCCGGAAAGTCAGATTTTTGATGAAATTGTGACCCCGGGGCTTATGGATTTTTTCAAAAAAATCTTTTTCTACCGGTTAAGTTGTCGAGGGCTGATTTCTTGTCCTGTGATAAAAAGCCTTCTGTTTCAACGGCTAAACCTCTCAGGGGAGCATTTGCAACCGTTTGGCACCATTTTTGAGTGAATTGCCGAAACTCAGATTTTTGCTGAAATTGTGACCAAGGGGCTTAGGGATTATTTCAAAAAAATCTTTTTCCGCCAGTTAAGTTTTCGAGGGCTGATTTCTTGTCCTGTGATAAAGCTTAGGGATTTTTTCAAAAAAATCTTTTTTTTGCCAGATAAGTTGTCAACTGTTTTTTTCTTGTCCTCTGATAGAAAGCCTTCTGTTTCGACCGCCAAACCTCTCAGGGGAGCATTTGCAACCCTTTGGCACCATTTTTGAGTGAATTGCCGAAAGTCAGATTTTTGATGAAATTGTGACCCCGGGGCTTAGGGAGTTTTTGAAAAAAATCTTTTTCTGCCGGTTAAGTTTCGAGGGCTGATTTCTTTTCCTGTGATAAAAAGCCTTCTGATTCAACCGCCATACCTCTAAGGGGAGCATTTACAACGGTTTGGAACCATTTTGGAGTGAATTGCCGAAAGTCAGATTTTTGATGAAATTGTGACCCCGTGGCTTAGGGATTTTTTTCAAAATAATCTTTTTCTGCTGGTTAAGTTTTCGAGGGCTGATTTCTTGTCCTGTGATAAAAAACCTTCTGTTTCGACAGCCAAACCTATCAGGGGAGAATTTGCAACAGTTTGGCACCATTTTTGAGTGAATTGCCGAAAATCAGATTTTTGATAAAATTGTGACCCCGTGGCTTAGGGATTTTTTTCAAAAAAATCTTTTTCTGCCGGTTAAGTTGTCGAGGGCCGATTTCTTGTCCTGTGATAAAAAACCTTCTGTTTCAACCGTCAAACCTTTCAGGGGAGCACTTGCAACCGTTTGGCACCATTTTTGAGTGAATTCCCGAAAGTCAGATTTTTGATAAAATTGTGACCCCGTGGCTTAGGGATTTTTTTCAAAAAAATCTTTTTATGCCGGTTAAGTTGTCGAGGGCCGATTTCTTGTCCTGTGATAAAAAGCCTTTTGTTTCAACCGCCATACGTCTCAGGGGAGCATTTGCAACCCTTTGGCACCATTTTTGAGTGAATTCCTGAAAGTCAAATTTTTGATGAAATTGTGACCCCGGGGCTTAGGGATTTTTTCAAAAAAATCTTTTTCTACCGGTTAAGTTGTCGAGGGCTGATTTCTTGTCCTGTGATAAAAAGCCTTCTGTTTCAACTGCTAAACCTCTCAGGGGAGCATTTGCAACCGTTTGGCACCATTTTTGAGTGAATTGCCAAAACTCAGATTTTTGATGAAATTGTGACCCCGTGGCTTAGGGATTTTTTTCAAAAAAATCTTTTTCTGCCGGTTAAGATGTCGAGGGCTGATTTCTTGTCCAGTGATAAAAAGCCTTCTGTTTCAACCGCCAAACCTCTCAGGGGAGCATTTACAACGCTTTAGCAGCATTCTTGAGTGAATTGCCGAAAGTCAGATTTTTGATGAAATTGTGACCCTGGGGCTTGGGGATTTTTTCAAAAGAATTTTTTACCGCCGGTTAAGTTGTCGAGGGCTGATTTCTTGTCCTGTGATAAAAAGCCTTCTGTTTCAACCGCTAAACCTCTCAGGGGAGCATTTCCAACCGTTTGGCACCATTTTTGAGTGAATTGCCGAAAGTCGGATTTTTGATGAAATTGTGACCCCGGGGCTTAGGGATTTTTTTAAAAAAATCTTTTTTCTGCCGGATAAGTTGTCGAGGGCTGATTTCTTGTCCTGTGATAAAAAGCCTTCTGTTTCAACCGCCAAACCTCTCAGGGGAGCACTTGCAACGGTTTGGCACCATTTTGGAGTGAATTGCCGAAGGTCAGATTTTTGCTAAAATTGTGACCCCGGGGCTTAGGGATTTTTTGAAAAAAATCTTTTTCTGCCGGTTAAGTTTCGAGGGCTGATTTCTTTTCCTGTGATAAAAAGCCTTCTGATTCAACGGCCATACCTCTAAGGGGATCATTTACAACGGTTTGGAACCATTTTGGAGTGAATTGCCGAAAGTCAGATTTTTGATGAAATTGTGACCCCGTGGCTTAGGGATTTTTTTCAAAATAATCTTTTTCTGCCGGTTAAGTTGTCGAGGGCTGATTTTTTGTCCTGTGATAAAAAACCTTCTGTTTCGACAGCCAAACCTTTCAGGGGAGCATTTGCAACCGTTTGGCACCATTTTTGAGTGAATTGCCGAAAATCAGATTTTTGATATAATTGTGACCCCGTGGCTTAGGGATTTTTTTCAAAAAAATCCTTTTCTGCCGGTTAAGATGTCGAGGGCTGATTTCTTGTGCAGTGATAAAAAGCCTTCTGTTTCAACTGCCAAACCGCTCATGGGAGCATTTGCAACGCTTTGGCACCATTTTGGAGTGAATTGCCGAAAGTCAGATTTTTGATGAAATTGTGACCCCGTGGCTTAGGGATTTTTTTCAAAAAAATCTTTTTCTTCCGGATAAGTTGTCCAGAGCTGATTTCTTGTCCTGTGATAAAAAGCCTTCTGTTTCGACCGCGAAACCTGTCAGGGGAGCATTTGCAACAGTTTGGCAGCATTTTTGAGTGAATGGCCGAAAGTCAGATTTTTGCTGAAATTGTGACCCCGGGGCTTAGGGATTTTTTCAAAAAAATCTTTTTCTGCCGGTTAAGTTGTCGAGGCCTGATTTCTTGTCCTGTGATATAAAAGCCTTCTGTTTCAACCGCCAAACCTCTCAGGGGAGCATTTGCAATGGTTTGGCACCATTTTGGCGTGAATTGCCGAAAGTCAGATTTTTTATGAAATTGTGACCCCAGGGCTAAGGGATTTTTTCAAAAAAATCTTTTTCTGCCGGTTAAGTTGTCGAGGGCTGATTTCTTTTCCTGTGATAAAAAGTCTTCTGTTTCGACTGCCAAACCTCTCATGGGAGCATTTGCAACCGTTTGGCACCATTTTTGAGTGAATTGCCAAAAGTCAGATTTTTGATGAAATTGTGACCCCGGGGCTTATGGATTTTTTCAAAAAAATCTTTTTCTGCCGGTTAAGTTGTCGAGGGCTGATTTCTTTTTCTGTGATAAAAAGCCTTCTGTTTCGACAGCCAAACCTCTCAGGGGAGCATATGCAACCGTTTGGCACCATTTTGGAGTGAATTGCCGAAAGTCAGATTTTTGCTGAAATTGTTACCCCGGGGCTTAGGGATTTTTTTGAAAAAAAACTTTTTCTGCCGGTTAAGTTGTCGAGGCCTGATTTCTTGTCCTGTGATAAAAAGCCTTCTGTTTCGACCGCCAAACCTCTCAGGGGAGCATTTGCAACCGTTTGGCACCATTTTGCATTTAATTGCCGAAAGTCAGATTTTTTATGACAGTGTGACCCCGGGGCTTAGGGATTTTTTCCAAAAATTTTTTTCTACCGGTTAAGTTGTCGAGGGCTGATTTCTTGTCCTGTGATACAAAGCCTTCTGTTTCGACCGCCAAACCTCTCAGGGGAGCATTTGCAACCGTTTGGCACCATTTTTGAGTGAATTGCCGAAAGTCAGATTTTTGCTGAAATTGTGACCCCGGGGCTTAGGGATTTTTTCAAAAAAATCTTTTTCTGCCGGTTAAGTTGTCGTGGGCTGATTTCTTGTCCTGTGATAAAAAGCCTTCTGTTTCAACCGCCAAACCTCTCATGGGAGCACTTGCAATGGTTTGGCACCATTTTTGACTGAATTCCCAAAAGTCAGATTTTTGATGAAATTGTGACCCCGGGGCTTAGGGATTTTTTCAAACAAATATTTTTCTGCCGGTTAAGTTGTTGAGGGCTGATTTCTTGTCCTGTGATAAAAAGCCTTTTGTTTCAACCGCCATACGTCTCAGGGGGGCATTTGCAACCCTTTGGCACCATTTTTGAGTGAATTCCGGAAAGTCAGATTTTTGATGAAATTGTGACCCCGGGGCTTATGGATTTTTTCAAAAAAATCTTTTTCTACCGGTTAAGTTGTCGAGGGCTGATTTCTTGTCCTGTGATAAAAAGCCTTCTGTTTCAACGGCTAAACCTCTCAGGGGAGCATTTGCAACCGTTTGGCACCATTTTTGAGTGAATTGCCGAAGCTCAGATTTTTGCTGAAATTGTGACCAAGGGGCTTAGGGATTATTTCAAAAAAATCTTTTTCCGCCAGTTAAGTTTTCGAGGGCTGATTTCTTGTCCTGTGATAAAGCTTAGGGATTTTTTCAAAAAAATCTTTTTTTTGCCAGATAAGTTGTCAACTGTTTTTTTCTTGTCCTCTGATAGAAAGCCTTCTGTTTCGACCGCCAAACCTCTCAGGGGAGCATTTGCAACCCTTTGGCACCATTTTTGAGTGAATTGCCGAAAGTCAGATTTTTGATGAAATTGTGACCCCGGGGCTTAGGGATTTTTTGAAAAAAATCTTTTTCTGCCGGTTAAGTTTCGAGGGCTGATTTCTTTTCCTGTGATAAAAAGCCTTCTGATTCAACCGCCATACCTCTAAGGGGAGCATTTACAACGGTTTGGAACCATTTTGGAGTGAATTGCCGAAAGTCAGATTTTTGATGAAATTGTGACCCCGTGGCTTAGGGATTTTTTTCAAAATAATCTTTTTCTGCTGGTTAAGTTTTCGAGGGCTGATTTCTTGTCCTGTGATAAAAAACCTTCTGTTTCGACAGCCAAACCTATCAGGGGAGAATTTGCAACAGTTTGGCACCATTTTTGAGTGAATTGCCGAAAATCAGATTTTTGATAAAATTGTGACCCCGTGGCTTAGGGATTTTTTTCAAAAAAATCTTTTTCTGCCGGTTAAGTTGTCGAGGGCCGATTTCTTGTCCTGTGATAAAAAACCTTCTGTTTCAACCGTCAAACCTTTCAGGGGAGCACTTGCAACCGTTTGGCACCATTTTTGAGTGAATTCCCGAAAGTCAGATTTTTGATAAAATTGTGACCCCGTGGCTTAGGGATTTTTTTCAAAAAAATCTTTTTATGCCGGTTAAGTTGTCGAGGGCCGATTTCTTGTCCTGTGATAAAAAGCCTTTTGTTTCAACCGCCATACGTCTCAGGGGAGCATTTGCAACCCTTTGGCACCATTTTTGAGTGAATTCCTGAAAGTCAGATTTTTGATGAAATTGTGACCCCGGGGCTTAGGGATTTTTTCAAAAAAATCTTTTTCTACCGGTTAAGTTGTCGAGGGCTGATTTACTTTCCTGTGATAAAAAGCCTTCTGTTTCAACTGCTAAACCTCTCAGGGGAGCATTTGCAACCGTTTGGCACCATTTTTGAGTGAATTGCCAAAACTCAGATTTTTGATGAAATTGTGACCCCGTGGCTTAGGGATTTTTTTCAAAAAAATCTTTTCCTGCCGGTTAAGATGTCGAGGGCTGATTTCTTGTCCAGTGATAAAAAGCCTTCTGTTTCAACCGCCAAACCTCTCAGGGGAGCATTTACAACGCTTTAGCATCATTCTTGAGTGAATTGCCGAAAGTCAGATTTTTGATGAAATTGTGACCCTGGGGCTTGGGGATTTTTTCAAAAGAATTTTTTACCGCCGGTTAAGTTGTCGAGGGCTGATTTCTTGTCCTGTGATAAAAAGCCTTCTGTTTCAACCGCTAAACCTCTCAGGGGAGCACTTGCAACGGTTTGGCACCATTTTGGAGTGAATTGCCGAAAGTCAGATTTTTGCTAAAATTGTGACCCCGGGGCTTAGGGATTTTTTGAAAAAAATCTTTTTCTGCCGGTTAAGTTTCGAGGGCTGATTTCTTTTCCTGTGATAAAAAGCCTTCTGATTCAACGGCCATACCTCTAAGGGGATCATTTACAACGGTTTGGAACCATTTTGGAGTGAATTGCCGAAAGTCAGATTTTTGATGAAATTGTGACCCCGTGGCTTAGGGATTTTTTTCAAAATAATCTTTTTCTGCCGGTTAAGTTGTCGAGGGCTGATTTTTTGTCCTGTGATAAAAAACCTTCTGTTTCGACAGCCAAACCTTTCAGGGGAGCATTTGCAACCGTTTGGCACCATTTTTGAGTGAATTGCCGAAAATCAGATTTTTGATATAATTGTGACCCCGTGGCTTAGGGATTTTTTTCAAAAAAATCCTTTTCTGCCGGTTAAGATGTCGAGGGCTGATTTCTTGTGCAGTGATAAAAAGCCTTCTGTTTCAACTGCCAAACCGCTCATGGGAGCATTTGCAACGCTTTGGCACCATTTTGGAGTGAATTGCCGAAAGTCAGATTTTTGATGAAATTGTGACCCCGTGGCTTAGGGATTTTTTTCAAAAAAATCTTTTTCTTCCGGATAAGTTGTCCAGAGCTGATTTCTTGTCCTGTGATAAAAAGCCTTCTGTTTCGACCGCGAAACCTGTCAGGGGAGCATTTGCAACAGTTTGGCAGCATTTTTGAGTGAATGGCCGAAAGTCAGATTTTTGCTGAAATTGTGACCCCGGGGCTTAGGGATTTTTTCAAAAAAATCTTTTTCTGCCGGTTAAGTTGTCGAGGCCTGATTTCTTGTCCTGTGATATAAAAGCCTTCTGTTTCAACCGCCAAACCTCTCAGGGGAGCATTTGCAATGGTTTGGCACCATTTTGGCGTGAATTGCCGAAAGTCAGATTTTTTATGAAATTGTGACCCCAGGGCTAAGGGATTTTTTCAAAAAAATCTTTTTCTGCCGGTTAAGTTGTCGAGGGCTGATTTCTTTTCCTGTGATAAAAAGTCTTCTGTTTCGACTGCCAAACCTCTCATGGGAGCATTTGCAACCGTTTGGCACCATTTTTGAGTGAATTGCCAAAAGTCAGATTTTTGATGAAATTGTGACCCCGGGGCTTATGGATTTTTTCAAAAAAATCTTTTTCTGCCGGTTAAGTTGTCGAGGGCTGATTTCTTTTTCTGTGATAAAAAGCCTTCTGTTTCGACAGCCAAACCTCTCAGGGGAGCATATGCAACCGTTTGGCACCATTTTGGAGTGAATTGCCGAAAGTCAGATTTTTGCTGAAATTGTTACCCCGGGGCTTAGGGATTTTTTTGAAAAAAAACTTTTTCTGCCGGTTAAGTTGTCGAGGCCTGATTTCTTGTCCTGTGATAAAAAGCCTTCTGTTTCGACCGCCAAACCTCTCAGGGGAGCATTTGCAACCGTTTGGCACCATTTTGCATTTAATTGCCGAAAGTCAGATTTTTTATGACAGTGTGACCCCGGGGCTTAGGGATTTTTTCCAAAAATTTTTTTCTACCGGTTAAGTTGTCGAGGGCTGATTTCTTGTCCTGTGATACAAAGCCTTCTGTTTCGACCGCCAAACCTCTCAGGGGAGCATTTGCAACCGTTTGGCACCATTTTTGAGTGAATTGCCGAAAGTCAGATTTTTGCTGAAATTGTGACCCCGGGGCTTAGGGATTTTTTCAAAAAAATCTTTTTCTGCCGGTTAAGTTGTCGTGGGCTGATTTCTTGTCCTGTGATAAAAAGCCTTCTGTTTCAACCGCCAAACCTCTCATGGGAGCACTTGCAATGGTTTGGCACCATTTTTGACTGAATTCCCAAAAGTCAGATTTTTGATGAAATTGTGACCCCGGGGCTTAGGGATTTTTTCAAACAAATATTTTTCTGCCGGTTAAGTTGTTGAGGGCTGATTTCTTGTCCTGTGATAAAAAGCCTTTTGTTTCAACCGCCATACGTCTCAGGGGGGCATTTGCAACCCTTTGGCACCATTTTTGAGTGAATTCCGGAAAGTCAGATTTTTGATGAAATTGTGACCCCGGGGCTTATGGATTTTTTCAAAAAAATCTTTTTCTACCGGTTAAGTTGTCGAGGGCTGATTTCTTGTCCTGTGATAAAAAGCCTTCTGTTTCAACGGCTAAACCTCTCAGGGGAGCATTTGCAACCGTTTGGCACCATTTTTGAGTGAATTGCCGAAGCTCAGATTTTTGCTGAAATTGTGACCAAGGGGCTTAGGGATTATTTCAAAAAAATCTTTTTCCGCCAGTTAAGTTTTCGAGGGCTGATTTCTTGTCCTGTGATAAAGCTTAGGGATTTTTTCAAAAAAATCTTTTTTTTGCCAGATAAGTTGTCAACTGTTTTTTTCTTGTCCTCTGATAGAAAGCCTTCTGTTTCGACCGCCAAACCTCTCAGGGGAGCATTTGCAACCCTTTGGCACCATTTTTGAGTGAATTGCCGAAAGTCAGATTTTTGATGAAATTGTGACCCCGGGGCTTAGGGATTTTTTGAAAAAAATCTTTTTCTGCCGGTTAAGTTTCGAGGGCTGATTTCTTTTCCTGTGATAAAAAGCCTTCTGATTCAACCGCCATACCTCTAAGGGGAGCATTTACAACGGTTTGGAACCATTTTGGAGTGAATTGCCGAAAGTCAGATTTTTGATGAAATTGTGACCCCGTGGCTTAGGGATTTTTTTCAAAATAATCTTTTTCTGCTGGTTAAGTTTTCGAGGGCTGATTTCTTGTCCTGTGATAAAAAACCTTCTGTTTCGACAGCCAAACCTATCAGGGGAGAATTTGCAACAGTTTGGCACCATTTTTGAGTGAATTGCCGAAAATCAGATTTTTGATAAAATTGTGACCCCGTGGCTTAGGGATTTTTTTCAAAAAAATCTTTTTCTGCCGGTTAAGTTGTCGAGGGCCGATTTCTTGTCCTGTGATAAAAAACCTTCTGTTTCAACCGTCAAACCTTTCAGGGGAGCACTTGCAACCGTTTGGCACCATTTTTGAGTGAATTCCCGAAAGTCAGATTTTTGATAAAATTGTGACCCCGTGGCTTAGGGATTTTTTTCAAAAAAATCTTTTTATGCCGGTTAAGTTGTCGAGGGCCGATTTCTTGTCCTGTGATAAAAAGCCTTTTGTTTCAACCGCCATACGTCTCAGGGGAGCATTTGCAACCCTTTGGCACCATTTTTGAGTGAATTCCTGAAAGTCAGATTTTTGATGAAATTGTGACCCCGGGGCTTAGGGATTTTTTCAAAAAAATCTTTTTCTACCGGTTAAGTTGTCGAGGGCTGATTTACTTTCCTGTGATAAAAAGCCTTCTGTTTCAACTGCTAAACCTCTCAGGGGAGCATTTGCAACCGTTTGGCACCATTTTTGAGTGAATTGCCAAAACTCAGATTTTTGATGAAATTGTGACCCCGTGGCTTAGGGATTTTTTTCAAAAAAATCTTTTCCTGCCGGTTAAGATGTCGAGGGCTGATTTCTTGTCCAGTGATAAAAAGCCTTCTGTTTCAACCGCCAAACCTCTCAGGGGAGCATTTACAACGCTTTAGCATCATTCTTGAGTGAATTGCCGAAAGTCAGATTTTTGATGAAATTGTGACCCTGGGGCTTGGGGATTTTTTCAAAAGAATTTTTTACCGCCGGTTAAGTTGTCGAGGGCTGATTTCTTGTCCTGTGATAAAAAGCCTTCTGTTTCAACCGCTAAACCTCTCAGGGGAGCACTTGCAACGGTTTGGCACCATTTTGGAGTGAATTGCCGAAAGTCAGATTTTTGCTAAAATTGTGACCCCGGGGCTTAGGGATTTTTTGAAAAAAATCTTTTTCTGCCGGTTAAGTTTCGAGGGCTGATTTCTTTTCCTGTGATAAAAAGCCTTCTGATTCAACGGCCATACCTCTAAGGGGATCATTTACAACGGTTTGGAACCATTTTGGAGTGAATTGCCGAAAGTCAGATTTTTGATGAAATTGTGACCCCGTGGCTTAGGGATTTTTTTCAAAATAATCTTTTTCTGCCGGTTAAGTTGTCGAGGGCTGATTTTTTGTCCTGTGATAAAAAACCTTCTGTTTCGACAGCCAAACCTTTCAGGGGAGCATTTGCAACCGTTTGGCACCATTTTTGAGTGAATTGCCGAAAATCAGATTTTTGATATAATTGTGACCCCGTGGCTTAGGGATTTTTTTCAAAAAAATCCTTTTCTGCCGGTTAAGATGTCGAGGGCTGATTTCTTGTGCAGTGATAAAAAGCCTTCTGTTTCAACTGCCAAACCGCTCATGGGAGCATTTGCAACGCTTTGGCACCATTTTGGAGTGAATTGCCGAAAGTCAGATTTTTGATGAAATTGTGACCCCGTGGCTTAGGGATTTTTTTCAAAAAAATCTTTTTCTTCCGGATAAGTTGTCCAGAGCTGATTTCTTGTCCTGTGATAAAAAGCCTTCTGTTTCGACCGCGAAACCTGTCAGGGGAGCATTTGCAACAGTTTGGCAGCATTTTTGAGTGAATGGCCGAAAGTCAGATTTTTGCTGAAATTGTGACCCCGGGGCTTAGGGATTTTTTCAAAAAAATCTTTTTCTGCCGGTTAAGTTGTCGAGGCCTGATTTCTTGTCCTGTGATATAAAAGCCTTCTGTTTCAACCGCCAAACCTCTCAGGGGAGCATTTGCAATGGTTTGGCACCATTTTGGCGTGAATTGCCGAAAGTCAGATTTTTTATGAAATTGTGACCCCAGGGCTAAGGGATTTTTTCAAAAAAATCTTTTTCTGCCGGTTAAGTTGTCGAGGGCTGATTTCTTTTCCTGTGATAAAAAGTCTTCTGTTTCGACTGCCAAACCTCTCATGGGAGCATTTGCAACCGTTTGGCACCATTTTTGAGTGAATTGCCAAAAGTCAGATTTTTGATGAAATTGTGACCCCGGGGCTTATGGATTTTTTCAAAAAAATCTTTTTCTGCCGGTTAAGTTGTCGAGGGCTGATTTCTTTTTCTGTGATAAAAAGCCTTCTGTTTCGACAGCCAAACCTCTCAGGGGAGCATATGCAACCGTTTGGCACCATTTTGGAGTGAATTGCCGAAAGTCAGATTTTTGCTGAAATTGTTACCCCGGGGCTTAGGGATTTTTTTGAAAAAAAACTTTTTCTGCCGGTTAAGTTGTCGAGGCCTGATTTCTTGTCCTGTGATAAAAAGCCTTCTGTTTCGACCGCCAAACCTCTCAGGGGAGCATTTGCAACCGTTTGGCACCATTTTGCATTTAATTGCCGAAAGTCAGATTTTTTATGACAGTGTGACCCCGGGGCTTAGGGATTTTTTCCAAAAAATTTTTTCTACCGGTTAAGTTGTCGAGGGCTGATTTCTTGTCCTGTGATACAAAGCCTTCTGTTTCGACCGCCAAACCTCTCAGGGGAGCATTTGCAACCGTTTGGCACCATTTTTGAGTGAATTGCCGAAAGTCAGATTTTTGCTGAAATTGTGACCCCGGGGCTTAGGGATTTTTTCAAAAAAATCTTTTTCTGCCGGTTAAGTTGTCGTGGGCTGATTTCTTGTCCTGTGATAAAAAGCCTTCTGTTTCAACCGCCAAACCTCTCATGGGAGCACTTGCAATGGTTTGGCACCATTTTTGACTGAATTCCCAAAAGTCAGATTTTTGATGAAATTGTGACCCCGGGGCTTAGGGATTTTTTCAAACAAATATTTTTCTGCCGGTTAAGTTGTTGAGGGCTGATTTCTTGTCCTGTGATAAAAAGCCTTTTGTTTCAACCGCCATACGTCTCAGGGGGGCATTTGCAACCCTTTGGCACCATTTTTGAGTGAATTCCGGAAAGTCAGATTTTTGATGAAATTGTGACCCCGGGGCTTATGGATTTTTTCAAAAAAATCTTTTTCTACCGGTTAAGTTGTCGAGGGCTGATTTCTTGTCCTGTGATAAAAAGCCTTCTGTTTCAACGGCTAAACCTCTCAGGGGAGCATTTGCAACCGTTTGGCACCATTTTTGAGTGAATTGCCGAAGCTCAGATTTTTGCTGAAATTGTGACCAAGGGGCTTAGGGATTATTTCAAAAAAATCTTTTTCCGCCAGTTAAGTTTTCGAGGGCTGATTTCTTGTCCTGTGATAAAGCTTAGGGATTTTTTCAAAAAAATCTTTTTTTTGCCAGATAAGTTGTCAACTGTTTTTTTCTTGTCCTCTGATAGAAAGCCTTCTGTTTCGACCGCCAAACCTCTCAGGGGAGCATTTGCAACCCTTTGGCACCATTTTTGAGTGAATTGCCGAAAGTCAGATTTTTGATGAAATTGTGACCCCGGGGCTTAGGGATTTTTTGAAAAAAATCTTTTTCTGCCGGTTAAGTTTCGAGGGCTGATTTCTTTTCCTGTGATAAAAAGCCTTCTGATTCAACCGCCATACCTCTAAGGGGAGCATTTACAACGGTTTGGAACCATTTTGGAGTGAATTGCCGAAAGTCAGATTTTTGATGAAATTGTGACCCCGTGGCTTAGGGATTTTTTTCAAAATAATCTTTTTCTGCTGGTTAAGTTTTCGAGGGCTGATTTCTTGTCCTGTGATAAAAAACCTTCTGTTTCGACAGCCAAACCTATCAGGGGAGAATTTGCAACAGTTTGGCACCATTTTTGAGTGAATTGCCGAAAATCAGATTTTTGATAAAATTGTGACCCCGTGGCTTAGGGATTTTTTTCAAAAAAATCTTTTTCTGCCGGTTAAGTTGTCGAGGGCCGATTTCTTGTCCTGTGATAAAAAACCTTCTGTTTCAACCGTCAAACCTTTCAGGGGAGCACTTGCAACCGTTTGGCACCATTTTTGAGTGAATTCCCGAAAGTCAGATTTTTGATAAAATTGTGACCCCGTGGCTTAGGGATTTTTTTCAAAAAAATCTTTTTATGCCGGTTAAGTTGTCGAGGGCCGATTTCTTGTCCTGTGATAAAAAGCCTTTTGTTTCAACCGCCATACGTCTCAGGGGAGCATTTGCAACCCTTTGGCACCATTTTTGAGTGAATTCCTGAAAGTCAGATTTTTGATGAAATTGTGACCCCGGGGCTTAGGGATTTTTTCAAAAAAATCTTTTTCTACCGGTTAAGTTGTCGAGGGCTGATTTACTTTCCTGTGATAAAAAGCCTTCTGTTTCAACTGCTAAACCTCTCAGGGGAGCATTTGCAACCGTTTGGCACCATTTTTGAGTGAATTGCCAAAACTCAGATTTTTGCTGAAATTGTGACCCCGGGGCTTAGGGATTTTTTCAAAAAAATCTTTTTTTTTGCCGGATAAGTTGTCAAAGGTTTTTTTCTTGTCCTCTGATAGATAGCCTTCTGTTTTGACCGCCAAACCTCTCAGGGGAGCATTTGCAACCCTTTGGCACCATTTTTGAGTGAATTCCTGAAAGTCAGATTTTTGATGAAATTGTGACCCCGGGGCTTAGGGATTATTTCAGAAAAATCTTTTTCTGCCTCTTAAGTTGTCGAGGGCTGATTTCTTGTCCAGTGATAAAAAGCCTTCTGTTTCGACCGCCAAACCTCTCAGGGGAGCATTTGCAACCGTTTGGCACCATTTTTGAGTGAATTGCCGAAAATCAGATTTTTGATGAAATTGTGACCCCGTGGCTTAGGGATTTTTTTCAAAAAAATCTTTTTCTGCCGGTTAAGATGTCGAGGGCTGATTTCTTGTCCAGTGATAAAAAGCCTTCTGTTTCAACCGCCAAACCTCTCAGGGGAGCATTTACAACGCTTTAGCAGCATTCTTGAGTGAATTGCCGAAAGTCAGATTTTTGATGAAATTGTGACCCTGGGGCTTGGGGATTTTTTCAAAAGAATTTTTTACCGCCGGTTAAGTTGTCAAGGGCTGATTTCTTGTCCTGTGATAAAAAGCCTTCTGTTTCAACCGCTAAACCTCTCAGGGGAGCATTTCCAACCGTTTGGCACCATTTTTGAGTGAATTGCCGAAAGTCGGATTTTTGATGAAATTGTGACCCCGGGGCTTAGGGATTTTTTAAAAAAAATCTTTTTTCTGCCGGTTAAGTTGTCGAGGGCTGATTTCTTTTCCTGTGATAAAAAGCCTTCTGATTCAACCGCCATACCTCTAAGGGGATCATTTACAACGGTTTGGAACCATTTTGGAGTGAATTGCCGAAAGTCAGATTTTTGATGAAATTGTGACCCCGTGGCTTAGGGATTTTTTTCAAAATAATCTTTTTCTGCCGGTTAAGTTGTCGAGGGCTGATTTTTTGTCCTGTGATAAAAAACCTTCTGTTTCGACAGCCAAACCTTTCAGGGGAGCATTTGCAACCGTTTGGCACCATTTTTGAGTGAATTGCCGAAAATCAGATTTTTTATATAATTGTGACCCCGTGGCTTAGGGATTTTTTTCAAAAAAATCCTTTTCTGCCGGTTAAGATGTCGAGGGCTGATTTCTTGTGCAGTGATAAAAAACCTTCTGTTTCAACTGCCAAACCGCTCATGGGAGCATTTGCAACGCTTTGGCACCATTTTGGAGTGAATTGCCAAAAGTCAGATTTTTGATGAAATTGTGACCCCGTGGCTTAGGGATTTTTTTCAAAAAAATCTTTTTCTGCCGGTTAAGTTGTCGAGGGCAGATTTCTTTTCCTGTGATAAAAAGCCTTCTGTTTCGACCGCGAAACCTGTCAGGGGAGCATTTGCAACAGTTTGGCAGCATTTTTGAGTGAATGGCCGAAAGTCAGATTTTTGATGAAATTGTGACCCCGTGGCTTAGGGATTTTTTTCAAAAAAATCTTTTTCTTCCGGTTAAGTTGTCCAGAGCTGATTTCTTTTCCTGTGATAAAAAGCCTTCTGTTTCGACCGCGAAACCTGTCAGGGGAGCATTTGCAACAGTTTGGCAGCATTTTTGAGTGAATGGCCGAAAGTCAGATTTTTGCTGAAATTGTGACCCCAGGGCTTAGGGATTTTTTCAAAAAAATCTTTTTCTGCCGGTTAAGTTGTCGAGGGCAGATTTCTTTTCCTGTGATAAAAAGCCTTCTGTTTCGACCGCCAAACCTCTCAGGGGAGCATTTGCAACCGTTTGGCACCATTTTTGAGTGAATTGCCGAAAGTCAGATTTTTGATGAAATTGTGACCCCGGGGCTTAGGGATTTTTTCAAAAAAATCTTTTTCTACCGGTTAAGTTGTCGAGGGCTGATTTCTTGTCCTGTGATAAAAAGCCTTCTGTTTCAACCGCTAAACCTCTCAGGGGAGCATTTGCAACCGTTTGGCACCATTTTGGAGTGAATGGCCGAAAGTCAGATTTTTGCTGAAATTGTGACCCCGGGGCTTAGGGATTTTTTCAAAAAAATCTTTTTCTGCCGGTTAAGTTGTCGAGGGCAGATTTCTTTTCCTGTGATAAAAAGCTTTCTCTTTCGACCGCTAAACCTCTCAGGGGAGCCTTTGCAACGTTTTGGCACCATTTTGGAGTGAATTGCCGAAAGTCAGATTTTTGCTGAAATTGTGACCCCGGGGCTTAGGGATTTTTTCAAAAAAAAGGTTTTCTGCCGGTTAAGTTGTCGAGGGCTGATTTCTTGTCCTGTGATAAAAAGCCTTCTGTTTTGATCGCCAAACCTCTCAGGGGAGCATTTGGAACCGTTTGGCACCACTTTTGAGTGCATTGCCGAAAGTCAGGTTTTTGATGAAATTGTGACCCCGGGGCTTAGGGATTTTTTCAAAAAAGATCTTTTTCTGCCGGTTAAGTTGTCGAGGCTGATTTCTTGTCCTGTGATAAAAAGCCTTCGGTTTTGATCGGCAAACCTCTCAGGGGAGCATTTGCAACTGTTTGCCACCACTTTTGAGTGCATTGCCGAAAGTCAGGGTCTTTTTGAAATTGTGTCCCCGAAGCTTAGGAATTTTTTCAAAAAAAATATTTTTCTGCCGGTTAAGTTGTCGAGGGCTGATTTCTTTTCCTGTGGTAAAAAGCCTTCTGTTTCGACCGCCAAACCTTTCAGGGGAGCATTTGCAACCGTTTGGTACCATTTTTGAGTGAAGTGCCGAAAGTCAGATTTTTGATGAAATTGTGACCCCGGGGCTTAGGGATTTTTTCAAAAAAATCTTTTTCTACCAGTTAAGTTGTCGAGGGCTGATTTCTTGTCCTGTGATAAAAATCCTTCTGTTTCAACCGCTAAACCTCTCAGGGGAGCATTTGCAACTGTTTGGCACCATTTTTGAGTGAATGGCCGAAAGTCAGATTTTTGCTGAAATTGTGACCCCGGGGCTTAGGAATTTTTTCAAAAAAATCTTTTTCTGCCGGTTAAGTTGTCGAGGGCTGATTTCTTGTCCTGTGATAAAAAGCCTTCTGTTTCAACCGCTAAACCTCTCAGGGGAGCATTTGCAACCGTTTGGCACCATTTTGGAGTGAATGGCCGAAAGTCAGATTTTTGCTGAAATTGTGACCCCGGGGCTTAGGGATTTTTTCAAAAAAATCTTTTTCTGCCGGTTAAGTTGTCGAGGGCAGATTTCTTTTCCTGTGATAAAAAGCTTTCTCTTTCGACCGCTAAACCTCTCAGGGGAGCCTTTGCAACGTTTTGGCACCATTTTGGAGTGAATTGCCGAAAGTCAGATTTTTGCTGAAATTGTGACCCCGGGGCTTAGGGATTTTTTCAAAAAAAAGGTTTTCTGCCGGTTAAGTTGTCGAGGGCTGATTTCTTGTCCTGTGATAAAAAGCCTTCTGTTTTGATCGCCAAACCTCTCAGGGGAGCATTTGCAACCGTTTGGCACCACTTTTGAGTGCATTGCCGAAAGTCAGGTTTTTGATGAAATTGTGACCCCGGGGCTTAGGGATTTTTTCAAAAAAGATCTTTTTCTGCCGGTTAAGTTGTCGAGGGCTGATTTCTTGTCCTGTGATAAAAAACCTTCTGTTTCAACCGCCAAACCTTTCAGGGGAGCATTTGCAACCGTTTGGCACCATTTTTGAGTGAATTCCCGAAAGTCAGATTTTTGATAAAATTGTGACCCCGTGGCTTAGGGATTTTTTTCAAAAAAATCTTTTTCTGCCGGTTAAGTTGTCGAGGGCCGATTTCTTGTCCTGTGATAAAAAGCCTTTTGTTTCAACCGCCATACGTCTCAGGGGAGCATTTGCAACCCTTTGGCACCATTTTTGAGTGAATTCCTGAAAGTCAGATTTTTGATGAAATTGTGACCCCGGGGCTTAGGGATTTTTTCAAAAAAATCTTTTTCTACCGGTTAAGTTGTCGAGGGCTGATTTCTTGTCCTGTGATAAAAAGCCTTCTGTTTCAACTGCTAAACCTCTCAGGGGAGCATTTGCAACCGTTTGGCACCATTTTTGAGTGAATTGCCGAAACTCAGATTTTTGCTGAAATTGTGACCCCGGGGCTTAGGGATTTTTTCAAAAAAATCTTTTTTTTGCCGGATAAGTTGTCAAAGGTTTTTTTCTTGTCCTCTGATAGATAGCCTTCTGTTTTGACCGCCAAACCTCTCAGGGGAGCATTTGCAACCCTTTGGCACCATTTTTGAGTGAATTCCTGAAAGTCAGATTTTTGATGAAATTGTGACCCCGGGGCTTAGGGATTATTTCAGAAAAATATTTTTCTGCCTCTTAAGTTGTCGAGGGCTGATTTCTTTTCCTGTGATAAAAAGCCTTCTGTTTCGACCGCCAAACCTCTCAGGGGAGCATTTGCAACCGTTTGGCACCATTTTTGAGTGAATTGCCGAAAATCAGATTTTTGATGAAATTGTGACCCCGTGGCTTAGGGATTTTTTTCAAAAAAATCTTTTTCTGCCGGTTAAGATGTCGAGGGCTGATTTCTTGTCCAGTGATAAAAAGCCTTCTGTTTCAACCGCCAAACCTCTCAGGGGAGTATTTACAACGCTTTAGCAGCATTCTTGAGTGAATTGCCGAAAGTCAGATTTTTGATGAAATTGTGACCCTGGGGCTTGGGGATTTTTTCAAAAGAATTTTTTACCGCCGGTTAAGTTGTCGAGGGCTGATTTCTTGTCCTGTGATAAAAAGCCTTCTGTTTCAACCGCTAAACCTCTCAGGGGAGCATTTCCAACCGTTTGGCACCATTTTTGAGTGAATTGCCGAAAGTCGGATTTTTGATGAAATTGTGACCCCGGGGCTTAGGGATTTTTTTAAAAAAATCTTTTTTCTGCCGGTTAAGTTGTCGAGGGCTGATTTCTTGTCCTGTGATAAAAAGCCTTCTCTTTCAACCGCCATACCTCTCAGGGGAGCACTTGCAACGGTTTGGCACCATTTTGGAGTGAATTGCCGAAGGTCAGATTTTTGCTGAAATTGTGACCCCGGGGCTTAGGGATTTTTTGAAAAAAATCTTTTTCTGCCGGTTAAGTTTCGAGGGCTGATTTCTTTTCCTGTGATAAAAAGCCTTCTGATTCAACCGCCATACCTCTAAGGGGATCATTTACAACGGTTTGGAACCATTTTGGAGTGAATTGCCGAAAGTCAGATTTTTGATGAAATTGTGACCCCGTGGCTTAGGGATTTTTTTCAAAATAATCTTTTTCTGCCGGTTAAGTTGTCGAGGGCTGATTTTTTGTCCTGTGATAAAAAACCTTCTGTTTCGACAGCCAAACCTTTCAGGGGAGCATTTGCAACCGTTTGGCACCATTTTTGAGTGAATTGCCGAAAATCAGATTTTTGATATAATTGTGACCCCGTGGCTTAGGGATTTTTTTCAAAAAAATCCTTTTCTGCCGGTTAAGATGTCGAGGGCTGATTTCTTGTGCAGTGATAAAAAGCCTTCTGTTTCAACTGCCAAACCGCTCATGGGAGCATTTGCAACGCTTTGGCACCATTTTGGAGTGAATTGCCGAAAGTCAGATTTTTGATGAAATTATGACCCCGTGGCTTAGGGATTTTTTTCAAAAAAATCTTTTTCTTCCGGTTAAGTTGTCCAGAGCTGATTTCTTTTCCTGTGATAAAAAGCCTTCTGTTTCGACCGCCAAACCTCTCAGGGGAGCATTTGCAACCGTTTGGCACCATTTTTGAGTGAATTGCCGAAAGTCAGATTTTTGATGAAATTGTGACCCCGGGGCTTAGGGATTTTTTCAAAAAAATCTTTTTCTACCGGTTAAGTTGTCGAGGGCTGATTTCTTGTCCTGTGATAAAAATCCTTCTGTTTCAACCGCTAAACCTCTCAGGGGAGCATTTGCAACTGTTTGGCACCATTTTTGAGTGAATGGCCGAAAGTCAGATTTTTGCTGAAATTGTGACCCCGGGGGCTTAGGAATTTTTTCAAAAAAATCTTTTTCTGCCGGTTAAGTTGTCGAGGGCTGATTTCTTGTCCTGTGATAAAAAGCCTTCTGTTTCAACCGCTAAACCTCTCAGGGGAGCATTTGCAACCGTTTGGCACCATTTTGGAGTGAATGGCCGAAAGTCAGATTTTTGCTGAAATTGTGACCCCGGGGCTTAGGGATTTTTTCAAAAAAATCCTTTTCTGCCGGTTAAGTTGTCGAGGGCAGATTTCTTTTCCTGTGATAAAAAGCTTTCTCTTTCGACCGCTAAACCTCTCAGGGGAGCCTTTGCAACGTTTTGGCACCATTTTGGAGTGAATTGCCGAAAGTCAGATTTTTGCTGAAATTGTGACCCCGGGGCTTAGGGATTTTTTCAAAAAAAAGGTTTTCTGCCGGTTAAGTTGTCGAGGGCTGATTTCTTGTCCTGTGATAAAAAGCCTTCTGTTTTGATCGCCAAACCTCTCAGGGGAGCATTTGCAACCGTTTGGCACCACTTTTGAGTGCATTGCCGAAAGTCAGGTTTTTGATGAAATTGTGACCCCGGGGCTTAGGGATTTTTTCAAAAAAGATCTTTTTCTGCCGGTTAAGTTGTCGAGGGCTGATTTCTTGTCCTGTGATAAAAAGCCTTCGGTTTTGATCGGCAAACCTCTCAGGGGAGCATTTGCAACTGTTTGCCACCACTTTTGAGTGCATTGCCGAAAGTCAGGGTCTTTTTGAAATTGTGACCCCGAAGCTTAGGAATTTTTTCAAAAAAAATATTTTTCTGCCGGTTAAGTTGTCGAGGGCTGATTTCTTTTCCTGTGGTAAAAAGCCTTCTGTTTCGACCGCCAAACCTTTCAGGGGAGCATTTGCAACCGTTTGGTACCATTTTTGAGTGAATTGCCGAAAGTCAGATTTTTGATGAAATTGTGACCCCGGGGCTTAGGGATTTTTTCAAAAAAATCTTTTTCTTCCGGTTAAGTTGTCGAGGGCTGATTTCTTGTCCTGTGATAAAAATCCTTCTGTTTCAACCGCTAAACCTCTCAGGGGAGCATTTGCAACTGTTTGGCACCATTTTTGAGTGAATGGCCGAAAGTCAGATTTTTGATGAAATTGTGACCCCGGGGCTTAGGAATTTTTTCAAAAAAATCTTTTTCTGCCGGTTAAGTTGTCGAGGGCTGATTTCTTGTCCTGTGATAAAAAGCCTTCTGTTTCAACCGCTAAACCTCTCAGGGGAGCATTTGCAACCGTTTGGCACCATTTTGGAGTGAATGGCCGAAAGTCAGATTTTTGCTGAAATTGTGACCCCGGGGCTTAGGGATTTTTTCAAAAAAATCTTTTTCTGCCGGTTAAGTTGTCGAGGGCAGATTTCTTTTCCTGTGATAAAAAGCTTTCTCTTTCGACCGCTAAACCTCTCAGGGGAGCCTTTGCAACGTTTTGGCACCATTTTGGAGTGAATTGCCGAAAGTCAGATTTTTGCTGAAATTGTGACCCCGGGGCTTAGGGATTTTTTCAAAAAAAAGGTTTTCTGCCGGTTAAGTTGTCGAGGGCTGATTTCTTGTCCTGTGATAAAAAGCCTTCTGTTTTGATCGCCAAACCTCTCAGGGGAGCATTTGCAACCGTTTGGCACCACTTTTGAGTGCATTGCCGAAAGTCAGGTTTTTGATGAAATTGTGACCCCGGGGCTTAGGGATTTTTTCAAAAAAGATCTTTTTCTGCCGGTTAAGTTGTCGAGGGCTGATTTCTTGTCCTGTGATAAAAAGCCTTCGGTTTTGATCGGCAAACCTCTCAGGGGAGCATTTGCAACTGTTTGCCACCACTTTTGAGTGCATTGCCGAAAGTCAGGGTCTTTTTGAAATTGTGACCCCGAAGCTTAGGAATTTTTTCAAAAAAAATATTTTTCTGCCGGTTAAGTTGTCGAGGGCTGATTTCTTTTCCTGTGGTAAAAAGCCTTCTGTTTCGACCGCCAAACCTTTCAGGGGAGCATTTGCAACCGCTTGGTACCATTTTTGAGTGAATTGCCGAAAGTCAGATTTTTACGAAATTTTGACCCCGGGGCTTAGGGATATTTTCAAAAAAATCTTTTTCTGCCTGTTAAGTTGTCGAGGGCTAATTTCTTTTCCTGTGATAAAAAGCCTTCTGTTTCGATCGCCAAACCTCTCAGGGGAGCATTTGCAACCGTTTGGCACCACTTTTGAGTGAATTGGAGAATGTCAGCTTTTTGCTGAAATTGTGACCCCGGGGGTTAGGGATTTTTTCAAAAAAGATCTTTTTCTGCCGGTTAAGTTTTCGAGGGCTCATTTCTTTTCCTGTGGTAAAAAGCCTTCTGTTTCCACCGCCAAACCTCTCAGGTGAGCTTTTGCAACCGTTTGGCACCATTTTGGAGTCAATTGCCGAAAGTCAGATTTTTGATGAAATTGTGACACCGGGCCTTAGGGATTTTTTTTCAAAAAAAGGTTTTTCTGCCGTTTAAGTTGTCTACGGCTGATTTCTTTTCTTGTGAAAAAAAGCCTTCTGTTTCGACCGCCAAACCTCTCAGGGTAGCTTTTGCAACCGTTTGGCATCATTTCTGAGTGAATTCCCTATGGTCAGATTTTTGATGAAATTGTGACCCCGGGGCTTAGGGATTTTTTCAAAAAAATCTTTTTCTGCCGGTTAAGTTGTAGAGGGCTAATTTTTTTCCCTTTGATAAAAAGCCTTCTGTTTCGATTGCCACCTCTCAGGGAAGCATTTGCAACCGTTTGGCCCCATTTTTGAGTGAATTGGAGAATGTCAGCTTTTTGCTGAAATTGTGACCCCGGGTCTTAGCGATTTTTTCAAAAAAATCTTTTTCTGCCGGTTAAGTTGTCGAGGGCTGATTTCTTGTCCAGTTATAAACAGCCTTCTGTTTCGACCGCGAAACCTCTCAGGGGAGCATTTGCAACCGTTTGGCACGATTTTTGAGTGAATTGCCGAAAGTCAGATTTTTGAAGAAATTGTGACCCCGGGGCTTAGGGATTTTTTCAAAAAAATCTTTTTCTGCCGGTTAAGTTGTCGAGGGCCGATTTCTTGTCCTGTGATAAAAAGCCTTCTGTTTCGACCGCCAAACCTCTCAGGGGAGCATTTGCAACCGTTTGGCACCATTTTGGAGTGAATTGGAGAACGTCAGCTTTTAGCTGAAATTGTGACCCCGGGGCTTAGGGATTTTTTCAAAAAAATCTTTTTCTGCCGGTTAAGTTGTCGAGGGCTGATTTCTTGTGCTGTGATAAAAAGCCTTCTGTTTCGACCGCCAAATCTCCGAGGGGAGTATTTGCAACCGTTTGGCACCATCCTTGAGTGCATTGCCGAAAGTCAGATTTTTTAATGAAATTGTGACCCCGGGGTTTAGGGATTTTTTCAAAAAAAATATTTTTCTGCCGGTTAAGTTGTAGAGGGCTGATTTCTTTTCCTGTGATAAAAAGCCTTCTGTTTCGACCGCCAAACCTCTCAGGGGAGCATTTGCAACCATTTGTCCCCATTTTTGAGTGAATTGCCCAAAGTCACCTTTTTGCTGAAATTGTCACCCCGGGTCTTAGGGATTTTTTCAAAAAAATCTTTTTCTGCCAGTTAGGTTGTCGAGGGCTGATTTGTTTTCCTGTGATAAAAAGCCTTCTGTTTCGACCGCCAAACCTCTCAGGGGAGCATTTGCAACCGTTTGGCACCATTTTTGAGTGAATTGTAGAACGTCAGATTTTTGATGAAATTGTGACCCCGGGGCTTAGGGATTTTTTCAAAAAAATGTTTTTCCGCAAGCTAAGACGTCGAGGGCTAATTCCTTTTCCAATGATAAAAACCCTTCTGTTTCCACCAAAAAATCTTCCAGGGGAGCATTTGCAACAGTTTGGCACCATTTTTGAGTGACATGCAGAACGTCAGTTTTTTGCTGAAATTGTGACCCCTTGGCTTAGGTATTTCTTTTTTAAAAAACATTTCCGCAAGCTAAGACGTCGAGGGATAATTCTTTTTCGATGATAAAAACCCTTCTGTTTCAACCGCCAAATCTCTGAGGGGATTATTTGCAACCGTTTGGCACCATCTTTGAGTGAATTGTCAAAGGTCAGATTTTTGCTGAAATTGTGACCCCGGGGCTTAGGGATTTTTTCAAAAGCATCTTTTTCTGCCGGTGAAGTTATCGAGGGCTGATTTCTTTTCCTGTGATAAAAAGCCTTCTGTTTCGACCGCCAAACCTCTCAGGGGAGCATTTTCTGGAATTGTGACCTCGCGGCTTAGAGATTTTTTTTAAAAAAAACATTTCTGCAAGCTAAGACGTCGAGGGCTAATTCTTTTTCCTATGATAAAAACCCTTCTGTTTCCACCAAAAATGCTTTCAGGGGAGCATTTGCAACAGTTTGGCACCATTTTTGAGTGAATCAGAGAACGTCAGATTTTTGCTGAAATTGTGACCGTGTGGTTTAGGAATTCTTTCAAAAAAATGTTTTCCCGTAAGCTGAGACGTTGAGGGCTAATTCTTTTTCCTATGTTAAAACCCTTCTGTTTCCACAGAAAGACCTTTCAGGGGAGCATTTGCAACAGTTTGGCACTATTTTGGAATGAATTGCAGAACGTCAGATTTTTGCTGAAATTGTGACCGCACGGCTTAGGGATTGTTTCAAAACAAACAAAACAAAAAAAAAATCGCAAGCTAAGACGTCGAGGGCTAATTCTTTTTTCCGATGATAAAAACCCTTCTGTTTCCACCAAAAAAGCTTTCAGGGGAGCATTTGCAACAGTTTGGCACCATTTTTGAGTGAACTGCAGAACGTCAGATTTTTGCTGAAATTCTGACCCCGGGGCTTAGGGATTTTTTCAGAAAAATGATTTTCCGCAGGTCAAGGCGTCGAGGCCTGATTTCTTAGTTGAGCATCAAAGGCCCCCTGTTTCCACCGCCAACCTTTCAGGGGAGCGTTTGCAACAGTTTGGCACCATTTTGGAGTGAATCGGAGAACCTCAGATTTTTGGTGAAATTCTGACCCTTAGGGATTTTTTCAGAAAAATGATTTTCCGCAGGTTAAGGCGTCGAGTCCTGATTTCTTAGCCTAGTATAAAAACAACAGCTTGGCTCAATTTTTGAGTGAATTGAATAACTTTGATGGCAAAAAGTGAGGAAGAAATACAGAACGTCTTAATGAGGATCAAAGAGTGGAGCACAAAATATGGTCTGAAGCTCAACTTTGAAAAAACTAAGATCATGGCTACTTGCCCCATAACCTCCTGCTAAATAGAAGGGGAAGAAATGGAAACAGTGAGAGATTTTACCTTCTTGATATCCATGATCAGTGCAGATGGTGACAGCAGTCAAATAACATAACTTCTAGCTAAATCAATACCTAAAGATAGTAAGAGGACGCAGCCCTTGGAAACATTATTTATTTCTTGTATGTAAAGATTCAGACTAGACACTACAGGTTTAAATGAAACAAAGAAAAATAGTTTTTTCACGCACTACTATTATACTTGGATCAAGGAATATATTGGACACTTTTGAGAAACCCAGAAGCTAGGAAACTGTAATCACAACCAGATGTTGGGTATATTATGGGGGGATTTCTGGAAGGCAGCGCTTTGCCCTGAATGGACAAAGGGAAGTCAAAATTGCATTTTTGTAAAATGGACCAGTGACGACAAATTATGGGAGTTGTAATTGTATTGGGGGAAATACAACACAAGGAGCAATCATGCTTTTATGACTTTCCTTCTAGCTTTAGAAACATCATTTCTCTCTAATCAAAGCCTTATGACCGGTAACTGTAAGTTTATGACCCTTTTAATGAGATTCTTTTGCACTGCCTAATCTATTAATTCCACAAAATTTCTTAGAGCTGATGAAAGGCAAAATCCTGCATTTATTTTTAATACAACACAGGGGACCAAACATCTCGTTCAAACAAAATGTTAATATGCCATGGTATTAATATTTTTCAAATCAGCAGGATGTCTCTATCCCCCTGCTTTATTAGATTTAGGAGAGTTAACTGAATTTGAAAGTTTTAAGTATTAGTCTCGGCGCACACAAACAAGAATCAAATGAAGGAAAGAAAACCCTCATTCAACATTCTGTCAGAGGCTACAGAAAGTGGCCGAGTTCTGCTGCCTTTCCAAAATGTTCTGCAGTGACAAAACAGAAAGCCACACTAAAAATCCACACGGTTCATTTCTATTTTTATCTTACTTTTTCTGCTGTCCATTTGTTCGTTCGTTCATCCAAACAAAAGAAAAGGAAAACCTGTTTGACCAGGGGCCAAAATGAGATGGGCACAATAAACACAGTGGTACCTCGGGTTAAGAACTTAATTCGTTCCGGAGGTCCGTTCTTAACCTGAAGCTGTTCTTAACCTGAGGTACCACTTTAGCTAATGGGGCCTCCCACTGCCACCACGCCGCCGGAGCATGATTTCTGTTCTCATCCTGAAGCAAAGTTCTTAAGGTACTATTTCTGGGTTAGCGGAGTCTGTAACCTGAAACGTCTGTAACCTGAAGTGTCTGTAACCCAAGGTACCACTGTATGTGCATTGTTGCCAACGACAACCCTGCCATCATTGAAGTCTCTGAAAATCCATAATTTATCATAGTTTCACACATACACCATCATCATTCTGTACGTGCAGCAGCCAGTGGTGACTAGCAAGTGTGAAAGAGATCATATGCCACAGACATATATCATTGGTCTCACACCACCACGTATTCCACATTTTCCAATGGAGGATTCCGTCCCTCTCATCTCCAGTTCAAAGGATATTATCACAGAGTTGGAAGGGACCCCACGAGTCATCTAGTCCAACCCCCTGCAATGCAGGAATCTTAGCTAAAGCATCCATGACAGATGGCCATCCAACCTCTGCGTAAAAACCTCCAAGGAAGGAGAGCCCACAACCTCCTGAGGGAGAACGTTCCACTGCCGAACAGCTCTTACTGTCAGAAAGTTTCCCCCTATGTTTAGTCGGAATCGCCTTTCTCGTAACTTGAAGCCATTGGTTCGAGTCCTACCCTCCAGAGTAGGAGAAAACAAGCTTGTTCCCTCTTCCATGTGACAGTCCTTGAGACAGTTGAAGATGGCTATCATATCACCTCTTGTTCTTCTCTTTTCCAGCCTGAATGTGTTGGATGTTGGATGCTAAATGCTGAATAACATGAAGGCAGATCCTTTGCATGAAGGCAAGTCTCACTGTGCTCAGCGGAACTAATTCCCAACTAATTGCGAATAAGATTGTTGTAGCCTTACTGATGCAAACTGCTGGGAGACAAAACAGTTATTAAAAAGAGCTGAATCGGGATTTGGAAGCAGGTCACATCCTGACTTGTGCATGTTTGTTCTTTCAATTCTCCCTTAAGCATCAGTTACAGTGTCATCCTGCCTTTGACATCAATTTCCAGTGCTTTTTAAAAGGTGCGTAAAAGGTATCTGGACAACTTTCATTTACAAGTTGCCTATTTACCGTGCATTTAAAAAAAAGTGAGAGGGAAAGCCTAGAGCATATTTAAGTCTTTAAAACAAATTTAGCTTTATGGCAGTTTTTTAAAAGGTCATACTAGAAGGGAATTTTTCTTATACCTAATTAGCATTCAAGAAGTGGCTTTATATTTTGAACGTAGCAACATTCTGCAGCCTGACCGTATTATTATTATTATTTAATGGGTTTCCTAACTGTTTAGTTTGGCCTGTGTGAAAGAGAGAATTAAGGGCTCTCGAAAAATGAAGGTTTACGTCTCCTTTGATCCAAATAACAGAAATTAAAAGGCCCGGTTCCCAAAGTGTTCTGTTAGATGAGACTTATATTGAAATGAATGGCAGTGCTGTTAGCAGAGCAGTCTAAGGATCAGAAAATAGCATCGCAAGGCACTTCAGACAGCTCAGTCAATGGGCTTCCATTATTCTCTTGAAATAATATCCAAGGAGTTGCACACTTACTGCCTATATAGAAACACTTCTGTCAGTATTCATAACACTGTGCTATTTCCTTACATAGCTTAATTCTTCCCGTGTCCCTTACTAGTTAGCTGTGGTTAAGGGGCTGTCTTGTGTTTTAGCAGTATAGCTGCTGCTGCTTCTTCTTCTTCTTCTTCTTCTTCTTCTTCTCCTTCTCCTTCTCCTTCTCCTTCTCCTTCTCCTTCTTCTTTACAAAAACACAGAAGCTGTTGAGCTTTTTTTTTTTTTACACAAACACAATCTTCCGATTGATTTGCCTAAGATCCAGGACAAAGCACCACCTTTTGGAAATCCACCCCCCCCCCCGGACATCAATTCCGCCTTTGAAATCCCGGTAATGTCCGGGAAAATCTGGACATATGGTAGTCCTATGCTATGTGCCCCATCTGTAAATGAAGTTGTTGATTGGATAACAATGGCCTATTCGCAAGTGAAGATTCTGTTGTGTGACATTAAGTTCTGATGTTATTTCAGTTGCTGTCTCATTTTCCCTTTAAGAGATTTCTCACAGAATCATAGAATTGTAGAGGTGAAATGGGGCTTAAAGTAAACCACCAACCTTTTGGTTAGCAGTCAGATGCACAGACCCATTGCACCATGAATGTGATACTTTTAAAACCATGACTTTTACTGCTATACTTCAGTATGTATTGATTTATTCTTTTTAATGACATGAGAATGGAGACGGGGACCCCTGGTTTGTCCGTTTGTTAATTCATTTGATGTCATGAAAGCTTAGCTTGAGTAACAGCACTAAAAATAACATTAATAAGCTGAAGTGCCTAATGTTGTCCAATCATAGCTGTCAACGTTTCCCCCTTTTCTAAGGGAAATTCCCTTATTCCGAATAGGATTCCTCGCAAGAAAAGGGAAAAGTTGACAGCTGTGTGTCCAATTGGACAAAATGCTCTATATTAGCTTTCACCAACCTAACGCCACCCAGATGTTTTTGACTACAACTCCCATCTGTCCCAGCCAGAATGTGGGAGATGCCGAGAGTTGTAGGCTTATCAACCACAGAAAGGAAATGGCTGTTCTGGAGATAATTTCAGCCATCAAACAGGCAGTCAAAGTCAGATGGTCTCATACCACTCAGAAAAACAGCCCCGCCCCCACCGTGATTTCATGCTGTTGCTATTTTTGGATGGGATTCAGTCACACGTTGGCAAATGCAGGTTGCACAGTTATAGTTGTTCTGTAGCTCTTATGCAACAAATGAGGGCCGCAATACCTCAAGGACCGCTTCTTTCCATATGAACCTACCCAGACCCTGAGATCATCTTCTGAGGCCCTCCTTCGTGTGCCACCTCTTCGAGAGGTCCGGAGGGTGGCAACATGAGAACGGGACTTCTCTGCAGTGGCTCCCAGTTTATGGAATGCTCTCCCCAGGGAAGTTCACCTGGCGCCTTCATTATACACCTTTAGGTACCAGGCAAAAACGTTCATTTTTAACCATTTGGTTGATCTGTTTGACATCTTATACCCTTTTAAAATGTCGCTCTTTTCTGGGGTGTGTTTGTTATTGGGTCATTGTTTTTATTCTGATTATATATTTTGTGATCTTTTCTGTGAACTGCCCCGAAACTTCTGGGTATAGGGCAGTATATAAACTCAATAAACAACAACAACAACAACAAATCCGCTTCCCGAAAGTTTGGGATTTTTGCGAGAAGGGAAACAATGGGGCGGGTGGAAAGTGCAGGATAACGTTTGCTTTGACACAGCATCATCTAACCTCCCTGCAAACAAATCACAACAAATGCTCATTGAACAGCCAGCATCATCTAATCTCCTTGCAAACATATCTGGATGAATGTTCAATAAACAGGTCACCCAAAGAGGTTTTGCCTAGCTGGGATGTGTCTTTCCATTCTGACAATGCTTCTTTCCTAGCCTGGATAGAGGATAGAGAAAGGCGTGCAAGCATGTGTAGAAACTAGCCTTATGTACAAAGGTAAAATCTGCACCCCTTGCTCCACCCCTTTTGCTTATGACCCCGCCCACCATTAGCATGTGGCCCCCAGAAGATTGTACAGAAAGGAATGCAGCCCTCGGACTGGAAGGGGTTCCCCATCCCTGCCGTAGGGGAAGGAGGCCAGTGATAAATAGCCTCCCCCTCACCACAAAAACGAGCACAACTTATATGCGCAATGGGAAACAGGGGTGTGAAACATTCTCTAAATATGCAAACTGTTTTGTATTTTATAAAACTAATAAGAGCTTGAAAAATGCGATTGAAGTTCCTGAGGTCCAATTTGGTCCTGCCCATCTGCTGAGATTTCTAGATAGAAATTGTGGCGTAAACAACAAGCAGCGGCTGTTTATAAGATGCTCCTGGAGGCTATGTAGCCTATTTTTGCAATATATGCAAAAATACTGACTTTTCATTTCAGTACACGCTTAATTGACGTGCTTCATCTCCCTGAAGTTTGAGGAAATGAGAAGACCTGTCTTCATCTGCAACAGGAGTGTGACCTAACATGATGAATTGGAGTTTAAAATCACATTACTTTTGACAACGAAGCCTTATAAATCTTAATGAAACATTGACGGAGAAGCACCTAAGGCGTTTAGTTTCATCATGTTCTGGAGGGGGTGCGGGATTATGCTTTTCTAGTTGGTGCTTATACTACCATCTAGTGGTATTTCAAAGATATGGCATAGGGGAGGCTGAGAGTACTGTACTCTTGATATTTTTTTCAATAGAATTCTAGGGTTGCCATATTTCGAAAAGTAAAAACCAGGACACTGTTGAACTTTTTAAAGGAAGACCCTTTTTTATATACAAAAACACCAGATGTCAATTCCGCCTTTGAAATCCCCTTAACATCTGGACGTATGGCAGCCCTATTTTGGGGCATTTATGAGGATACGTGTCCAATCCTGTCATCTAATGAAATGTGGGCACTTTAAAAAAAAGTTACTATTAAAGATTTTTGTGTGTGTTAGAGAACAAACAGATAAACTTATTTCTGGGCATAGGTGTCCCCCCTCCCTATTTTTGGCAAACATTCTTTTGTAAATCCTTTAAATACCCACCTGCAAAATAAACTGGGTTATAAATCAGGACGCAGGAACCCTTTTCACTGGCAATTTTCCTGTTGCGAAGCAATTGGCTGTCTGTTTTAATAAAGAGTGATACATAATAAGCAATTGTGCCTTGGACTGGAATTTGATCTTGGGGGATTTTCTGCTGAGGCTTCAAAGTAAGGTGTTTGGCTTGAACAATTTATGAATGACAGCAAGTTCCTGGCATTGCCCCAAAGCACAGCAGAAGCATTCATTCTGGTATTCATCCCCCCCCCCCCGGTTGTTTACAACAGGAAAGGACAGGAAATCTGAAATGCCAGCAGTTATATCTCGTGCTATAGTGTCAATCTGGTCTAATCAGCAAGGGAGGAAAAAATTATAGGGAGCTTCCTGAAAATATTTGGTTTGAAATAAGTTCATTTTAGGCCGCTTACAGGGTCTCTTGTGCAGAGATCATTCTGTTTTCCAATGCATTGCAGAAATGTCTTCCATATACATTCTAACATAGCAGTCTTCATTTGGGTGGTGGGAAATGAAAGCATCTGTTAGGTGGTATCTGACACAGAAGTGGGATTAGATGTAGCTGAGTTAAAAGGAGATTATGGTGCATTGGCAAAGAAGGGTTTTTTACAGGAAAATAATTTGTTGAGGATTATGGGGGGCGGGGGGCAGGGATACTTTTCCAATATAGATGTGGGTTTTGTGAGGAGAAAAGCAAAATCATCAAGTTGTCAAATTCTGGGGGAACAGGAGCATTTCAGCGTGTTTTGAATTTATTTTATTTTCTGTATCATCAGATGTAATGGAAAAAATCCCACCACTTAAGAGCTGTTTTTGCTCTGGAATGCATAAAACTAATTATTAGAAGCAACACAGTTGCAATTAACAGGCACAAAAACAAAAACAAAAAAGAAAGTATGAGAGGCTTTTTATCTGGCATATTAGCGATGCAGATTCCCTGCCAAGAAGCCACATTTGTGAAATTATCTCCTTCTGGCAGCATAAAGGATTTAGAGATTTTCTCTTCATTCAAGCCACCATGAGCCATTGATAGGTCACCTGACTGGTGTTGGATTCCAGTGTCGAAATTAAATCATAGAATTGTAGGGATGGGTGCCAATTGGCCTGCCAGTCACCTATGCCCTTTGTGTGGTTAAAATGAATGCTTTAACCCTTGTCAACCATCTTGTAATAGCAACCTCTGGAGGGAGAGAAAATTACCCAGAACATGCTGGCTATGCTCTCCACAGGTTTCCTGCAGCTTGTCTTCCCAGCCCAGGAAAAGCACATTATCAGTCAATGCATTTTGGTCTCAGCCAACTACAAGAACCTGCAGTCAGAGGGAAGAGGGAGACAAAAGGAGTATTTTCCAGGGACAGTTCCTTCTTCGTACAAGGCAGCTAATTCTTCACACTGTACAAATCCTCTTGCCAAGCTGACATTTAAACTGAAGGTTACTTTTTAAAAAAATGTTCAACAATCTACCAATTTGTACTTTAGAGGGTTATGCAAGGTTGGCAGCGTAGGCCATCTCAGGAAGACAACTGCGATTTTAAGTTCTTGCAGGTATCAAGCAGGCACTGCCTTTTCACAAGTTAATTGCGGGCTGGGTGTTAATATCACCAAAGTGGGGGAATGAATCAAAATATTTTGAAAAATGGGGTGGGGGGTGGGGAGGAAGAAGCAGAGAGAGAGAGAGAGAGAGAGAGAGAGAGAGAGAGAGAGAGAGAGAGAGAGAAGGTAAGCTGCAACCTTTGTGGAAGAACCCATCGTCTTACAGACTCCCCAAGTGTCACTATTTTCCAGGGACAGTCTCAGATTTACAGAAGCCATTCTGGTTTCTGATTTGATCCCCAAATGTCCCACTTTTCCTTAGGATGTCCCTATTTTTATTGGAGAAATGTTGGTGAGCATGGAATAGGATGCCCCTATTTTCATCGTAGAAATGTTGGAGGGTATGTAGAATCAATTTGCTCCTTCACTTCCAGCTCCGGAACTCCCCAATATTTTCCTCATTTTGGCACTTCCGTAGGTAACCCACTGCATTCTTCAGTAGCTGAAGCTTCCTCATACTTTTCACAGCTATCCCCAAACGGAACACCATGCGGTTGTCTGTCTCCAAAGTTACAGAGACATGATTCACAAATTTGTGATTTCCTAATACTGCTGTAATAAGCGCAGAATGAGGATTAACATATTTCATCGTATTAGCTCCGTATCTAACAGTAAATGACTGGGAGGAAAGTAGTCACTAAGTGTGCAATGCTAGGTTGGAAATTTTCTATATGATCCATTTTAACCTTATATGTAATAAAATTATTATTATTATTATTATTATTATTTATTGTTTATACCTTGCCCATCTGGCTGGGTTATATATTAGCTTTGCATATTTGACTCGGAAATGTGCAGAAAGGCACAGAGCTACAGCTCAAATATCTTTAAATAAATTACCACCCAAAATATATTTTTTTAAAAATAATTTTTATTAACAGGCCAATCACATCACATTATCCAAATCACATTAGTTCCAAATTATACAGCCAAATTTTAAATTTTGTTGGGGTACCCATACATCAAGCTCCACACGAGTCCAAAACTCCGAACGAGTCCAAACATCACTTATATTACTGCTTTAATTAGACAGTTCTATCCAGTTCAATCTAGATAGTCCTTTATTACTTTCTTTCTCTTCTTGTTGTTATCGTATATTCCTTTCTTTGCGATCTCTGATAATTTTCACAAGCAGATTATCCGTCACTCCCGGTCACAGAGATCCATAAATCAGCAGTCTTATCCTCGAACATTACTTGATGTATGTGCTTCAGCTTCATTCCAATCATATGTTTCCAATTATAATTCCGAGCTGAAGCTAACCAGGACGTGCTAATTGGAATCGGCGTCAGGAAGATCTGACTTCACCGAGGGCTCGTGCCAAGTGTTCGGCACCCCCATCTCTCGGATCAGGGGGTGCATTGTGAACACCGCTGGCAAGGCAGCACCCCCCCGTCTCCTGGGGGGGGGGAGGAAGACTGCATACTTCCCATAGCAGCCCCTTAATTACCTCGTGTGGGTCAGAGAGATGTTATTGTCGGCCATCTTCCAACGCGCCACCTGGTGGCCCCCCAATTACCACCCAAAATATAAAATGCCATTGTAATATCAAATGCCCCAATCTGGCTTTAGTTCCTCATTAAACCTGTATTTACTGCTGACTGGTTGCACCATAATGGGCGTGGGCAGTGTTCGAAACTCCCATTGTCCTAGGCACATTTTGCTACATGAAATTTCATTAGCGCGAGCAGCTTCTGAGCTCTGGGCACAGTGCAGTGCATAAGATTTCAGATTAGAACTGCAGAGTGGAAGGAATGGAGGACCTTTTCCTGCCTCCCCACTTCCAGCTACCCTCCAAAGACTGGAGAAGAGACCCTCTTAAGAATATTAGGGGGTGGGCAGGGGAAGGACTAGACCATGTGAAAAATGAACATAACATTTTACCTGCAGTTCATTCATCTTCAGTTTTGTATTCTTGTTATTTAAAAAAGCATGCTTAGACATTCCATTGTTGTGTCCGTAACCTCGGTTTAAGGTGCCATTTAGCTCCTAGCTTTCATATCTCAATTTCTAACACTGGGCGTGGGGATGCACATCAGTGGCGGCCATGAAGAAGCAACAAAGAGGCAATGGGAGGCTCCCTCACAGCTGCCACTACTGCTGCTGACATCACTCAGAACAAATGCCTGCTCTTCCTCCTCCGCAAGCTGGTGGGGAAAATAGGGACATTCCAGGGTCAAATCAGAAGCTCAGGTGGCTTTTCTGGAACTGTCCCTGGAAAACAGGTACTCTGGGAGTGTATGTGAGTGGTTTTTATTCAACATGCCTTCCAAAACCGGGAGATGGGGAGGCATCACTCACAAAATATTTCTAACAGCTAATGGCTCTTTCCAACTAAATTCTAAAAATAAATGTGGTTATGTGGGGAAAGGCATTTTTAGTGCCACTATTTGAGAAGGGTAATGAGCCCTGTAGCGACTCCCATCCCTCCCCAGTAAAATATCACATGCTTTCATTAAACAGTCTTACGGCAACTGAACCATATTTCACAGCAATGGCTCCTAATCAAAGGACCTTGACATTTTTTAGTTTTATGTAGGAACTAGCAAAAAGTCCCAGTCCCTAAAAAAATGCAGTTTCCCAGAATTGTTTGGGCACTTTAAAGTCCACCTCATAGAACAGTTGTGCCAAATACTTCGTACCCAGATCTAGGGCTGTCATATGTCCACATTTTCCCACACATTACTGGGATTTCAAAGGTGGAATTGATGTCTGGAGGGGATTTCCTAAGCACTTTGTCCTTAGGCAAATCAATTGAAAAATCGTGGTTTTTTGTTGTTTTTGTAAACAACTTTGGGGTTTGTCTAAAAAAGCTCAACAATTTTCAGGTTTCCCTTAAAAAGACTCAACAATTTTGGGGGTTTCCCATTTCCTGAACTTGGAGTAGAATAACCCCCATATTTTCCTGCAACCTTAATATACCCTTTGATCGAAATGCTTTCCTCTGTCCCTGAAATTTAGGAAAACCTGAAAGGTGTTGAGCATTTATGCCAAAAAAAACCTCCCAACCAACCACGATTTTTCTATTCATTTGCCTAAGATCTAGGACAAAGCGCCACATTTCAGAAATCACCCCCCTCCCCATCATTTCTGCCTTTGAAATCCCAGTGATTTCAGGGAGAATCCGGACATATGACAGCCCTAGAATATTCCAATGCATAGCAAGTGTTATTGGAGTACTACTCATTGTTAAGTCTGACTTAAGTCTGACTTTAAGTCTGACTCATCCTGAGTTCTCTGCAGGTGAACAGCTCAGATGTTCTTTCTTTCCAGTCGTTTGCAGTAGAGTTGTGCGCATTGAAAAGTTAATGAATAACAAGACACTGAAATGCTATCATTTGCCTTTTCTCCTGAGCCTCCTGCTTCATACTGAGCCTCCTATTTGGGTGCGAAAGGCTTGCATGTTTGCCATGAGACCGGGTGGCTGAGGATGGATTGTCACATTACATGCTGTCATGAAAATAAACAGCATTCTATGCTATTTATTGGGACGTGGGTGGCGCTGTGAGTTAAACCACAGAGCCTAGGGCTTGCTGATCAGAAGGTCGGCGGTTCAAATCCCTGCAATGAGTTCGAAAGCATGTCAAAGTGCAAGTAGATAAATAGGTACCGCTTCGGCAGGAAGGTAATCGGTGTTTCCGTGCGCTGCTCTGGTTCGCCAGAAGCGGCTTAGTCATGCTGGCCACATGACCCGGAAGCTGTACGCTGGCTCTCTCGGCCAATAAAGCGAGATGAGCGCCGCAACCCCAGAGTCGGTCACAACTGGACCTAATGGTCAGGAGGTCCCTTTACCTTTACCTTTACCTTATGCTATTTATTACATGCTGTTGCTACAATTTGAATACCACGAACTCCTGTCAACCAGCCTCTGTCAAATTCATGGCAGGTTTTGACCTTTAGTATGCAATTGTCATGCAAGGATTCATGCCAATTAGCATCTCTGTCCGGGGGTGGGGGTGGGGAGCTTTCATCAAATGCTGAGCGAGGCATGTCAGATGATTGACACAGCTGTAGAGAGATGCTTCTTGAGATGGACACATCTCTCTGGCCAGGGAGGGAGACAACGAAAAGCAAATGGTCCTTGTGTGGAAGATGGAATTTCTGCAATAATATGAGAGGCTGCACTTGCTGAAATGGCCTGTTTTACCCTGCTCTCACTCATATTTCCTTGTCGCATCTGAATCCCACAGCTCCTCGAAGGAACTCAGGGTGGCCTACACATAAGGATGTCGGAGAATTCAAACAGATACGGGATGCAGAAATGCCTGACGTTCATTTATTCGCCCTGTGTCCTGAATGGAAATCAATGCAGGAAACACAATCGGCATTCACTGTTGTTGTTTTCAGCCCACAGACAATACATAATTGGTGAGGCCCACCTCATCCCACATTTGCATTGCATTTCCTTTGCACAGAGATGAACGGCCTCTGCATTTAAATGAACGGTGTGGAATAATGTAAAAAGGACGTAATTAATTCTATTTAGCTATAAAAACATCATTCTCACTGGGATGGGTGGGTGCTCAACCCTGTGCTGGCCTGGCTCCACAGGTGAACTTTCAATCCCTGGGGTTTTAAAGGATCAGGCAATGAGGGATGTGGAAAACCCTGAGAGCAACTGCCAGTCAGAGTAAACAGCACTGGACTAGATGGACTAATAGTATGATGGGGTAGAAGGCAGTTTGCTATGTCCAAATATACCAGCAAATCAAACCTTCCTCATCTGCTTATTCACTTCCACCTCTGTCTCTAGCTAGGGAACATTAATAAAGTACCACTTAAGCTTAGTGAAATGATGCAACTTCTTCTTCTTCTTCTTCTTCTTCTTTGGCAATCGAGTAAGATTTTAACAGTGAGTCAGTAAGTGACTGTGGAGGCCAATTCTGGATCCACACGTCCTTCCACAGTAGGGACGCAGGTTTCTGGGCGGGAGTTGATCACGGTAAGGGTTTGCCAAACGTGCCTTCTTCTTAGCTCGTTTCTCCCTTTCATCCTGAGTTCGAGTGTCTTCAAAGCCCATGGCACCTTTAGTAAAGGCTGTTCTCCAATTGGAGCACTCGCAGGCCAGTGTTTCCCAGTTGTCAGTGTTTATAGTACATTTTTAAAGATTTGCCTTGAGAGAGTCTTTGAACCTCTTTTGTTCACCACCAGCATTATGCTTTCCATTTTAAAGTTCAGAATAGAGTAGATGCAGTTTCATACCCCCTTAGGCCCTGATCTTTCAATGTGCTTTATTAACTTTCCAGCCTCCAAGATAGTGCCCAGGAAACAGGTGGAGGAAAATGCTGCCTTCAATCAGCATTTGATTTGCTGGTGTGCTCATCCAACAGTTTATCTGTGGGTTCACAACACTGTGTCTGAACACACTGTGAGCCCTTTTTTTTATATTACACCAGCCTTCAGCCTAAGAGTTGGTTGCTCAAGTAGGCCACCCAGTGATCTTTATTTAAATCCATTTTGCACAGTCATGCCCAGCATACTCTAGCTATTACCCCCCACATGATCTGGTACAGAAGTCCTTCCCTTTATTTGTATTAATTCTGAATATATTGCGACTCATGGTTGCTTAGCAACAACTTGCGCTGCCCTTACAGACTGTCCAAATGCATGTGGGCAAGTTTTTTATATGCTGTCCTCTCATCAGGTATTTGAGGTGCGCTATAGTTTGAAACACATATCTGGGCAAGACAATTTATACTCCATTTCCTCCCCCCCCCCCACACACACTTTCTATTATTCATTGTTCAATTGAAACTAGTGAGAACGTTGCTAAAGCCACCTGCCTTTATGTAAATGCACTATGTGTCATCAAAGAGGTACTTTCAAACAGCTGATAAATATTCATTTGTTGCCAGGATTACGTTACTTTATTAAAGCAAGATGTTCTGCTTGGATAAACTTGTTGGATCTTGCTACCTCACCAACCCTGTACACGGAGGGAAAGCAAAGTGCATGGGAGATTTAAAGTTACATAAAATGTTCTATACAATGGCAGAGAATGTAGAATAGAGAGCCTCACAATCTCCACTCCGGTGGTCCAGGCACCTCTGCATCTTCTTCTTTGCCCTAACATTCTTTAACTCAGGAGATGGAAAGCATCAACACACCCTATAGCACAGGTGGGGAACCAGTGGCCCTCCTGATATTGTGGATACCCCATAATAACTTCCATTATCCGTGGCCATAGGGTATGCTGACTGGGGATGAAGGGAGCTGAGAATTCAGCAACATCTGGCCCCCTCCCCAATTTCCCCAGCTTGCTGTCCAGTTACCACAGTTCAGAGATAAAGGGCACTGCTGCAAAGAGCAACTTTGATGCATCTGATCACCCACTGAAAAGAGTTGACTGAAATCACATATCCTCCAACATTTCTCCGATGAAAATAGTCATAATCATAATTTTATTACTTGTTCATATGACTGGTTTCCCCCCGCCACTCTGGATGGCTTCCAACATATAAAAACATAATAAAACATTAAACATGAAGAAACTTCCCTATACAGGGCTGCCTTCAGATGTCTTCTAAAGGTTGTATAGTGACTTAGCTCCTTGGCTCAGGGGTTGCATAACTCCATACCCTCCGACATTGATGAAAATAGGGACGTCCTAAGGTAAAGTGAGACATTGAGGGATCAAATCAGAAACCAGGATGGCTTCTGTAAATCCAGGACTGTCCCTGGAAAATAGGGTCTGAAATCCCTTGGAGGGTCTGAAATCAGTTCCCACCCACAACACAAATAAGCCAATGGCACAGCCTAAGCAATTAGTACTCTGTTCAACATTGATCTAGCAACGTGGGCAGCCTTGGGACTAGATGCAGGAATTTCACACGTGGCATCCTTTTGCACACACGGCGGCTGACCTAGAGGGCACTCAACACACTGAAACCTGTGGCCCCGAGCAGACTGCCCTTGCTATAGTAGGGTGAATGGGTTCTGCCCATCTAAACTGAATAATCAATGTTCCACCTCCTTTCCATCACTATGCTGCTTTTTGATAGCCGTTTTCAGCCAGACACAACTGCATGCTGTAAAAGTGGCCTCCAAACCTTCCCCCATTCCTTGCCTCTAACTTCTGACCTTTCAGATCCATTCTAAGGCTCTGACATATTTTACATGTCAGAAATGGTGGATCTTTAGTCAAGGTGGATGTAGTGGGGTTGGGAGCCCCACCCAGTCCAAAGAACCCAGATATTCTGTTAAATGGATCCAGGGAGGGGTGCTTTGTCCAGACACTCAGACAGGGGCTGATGGGCCATAGCACTCCCAAAATGGTGATCTTGGAGGGGTTACCCCGATTTGATATATCCCACAGGGTGATTCCAAACTTGGTTAAGCCTGCCAAATAATTATCAACCAGTAGCAGGCTGGTTGAAAGAGGACACACACATAATGCCTGCACCAAGGCCTGCTGACATCTGTAATCAATAAAGTTGTGGTCTGTTTTATCCCAAAATGGTTGCACTACGTTCATTGCAACTTCATCATGCCTTGACTCCATTGCCCATGGCCTCAGTGGACCCACAAAATAAAGTGCCCTTAAATTGTTGCCCTATTGATGAAAATCAGCCCTAATTGATTGGTTGATCGTATCAACATTGTAGTTGATCGATCTATTTACCAGAGGCCTCCCCAACTGGTGCACCACCAGGGCAAAAGTATCCTACATTTGTCATGTATTATGGGATGCCACATGCCTGACAACCCCTTTCCTGGCAGTGCCCCAAGTAGCTGACAAAAATGTCGTACACAGCTGGTAGGGAATGTTCACCCTGGCAAGTCATACATTGTTCTGGTCTGATTTATGGATTCAAGCATTTGAAATTTTACAGCCATTACTCTACTAAATCCTTGCTGTGTGGCCTAACAAAACCACCATGTATCCCTGAACAGTGCTAAGCCTTTGACATTTCTCGGCCCCAGTGTGAAAAGGCCAAATAGAAATCCCTTGAACTCCTTTTTGTAAAAATGACAGGAGAGGCGCATGGAGATTGGAGGCGGAAAAACGCTGTTCAAATGAGCTGCTCCTTGTTACTTTGTAGTAAGGCTGGCGGAGGCTGGTAGATGTGGAATTCTAGTGAATTACTTATTTGGAGGTGATATGCAGAGGTGAAGATTGCGGATGCCGATATAAAAATGGAGCTGCTATACATCAACCCAGAGTAAAATCCATTGTGTGCTTGATGCACAGGCAGTTAATGTTATATAGCCTGCCAGGAAAAAGAGGCTGTAATAGATGGCCAGGCCTTGATTTTTGTGATTTTAACATTGTTCAGGAGAAGGAATTGCAAGCCTGTGTTCTATTTCCAAAATAGGCAGCTTTTGTGCATGTGGATAGATGCCATGCTCTCAACACCTCAGTTTACTGCACCAGAATGATTGTTGGTGTGTTTTTCCTTAATCCATTTCTGACTTTTATTTGCTACGCTGCCTTCGGAAATATGCTATTACCAGTGGCCAGTGAAACAATTCACATTCCGACACCGCATGAAATGGGGCAGAAAATAAATCTTAGTGTACTTGCTTAAGATGCTGCTGAAACTGGCCGCCAATATATTTTCTCAGCCTGTTTAGGGAATAAAGCTGCAAGCAGGTGATGTCTGCTTTTGCTGCTTGCACTCTTAACATGTGAAATGAGGTCTTGTGGGTCCTGAGCTCCACTGGATCCTATTGCAGCCCGAATTTGCCAATCCATTCCATTACAAGAAAACAGAAGTGCCACCTTGCAACATTAGGGACAGGACTTTTCAATAGCAGCTCCATATCCGAGGAGGAGAAGAGGGAGGAGAACCTGAATGAATGAATATTAATCCCCTGCTCTTTCCAAAATGCTCTTGACGGAGAGAGCCCTTTGAACATTGCATTTGGGTTGCTTGTCTGGCCTTTTGGATGGTACCCATACCAATCAATTCTTATGAGATGGCACATAGGTTTATCAGAGCATTTGATTACCTTAATATTTAACCTCAAGCAGCAGTAGGGCTGCCATACAGCTCAACAACTTTGGGCAAAACGGGGGGCGGAAGGAAGGGAAGCTCAACAACTTTTGTGTCCAGATTTTCACTTTTTGCAAATTCCCATTCAACCATGAAACTCCCTGGGTGATATTGGGTCTAACCTGAGGATAAAGTGGGGAGAAGGCGAACCAGGCATGCCACTTTGAGCTCCTTGGAGGAAGAAAGGTGGGGTACAAACGTTATAAAAAATAATAATCTGATGTTCCACATTAACTATTCAGTTACGAGAAGAATATGAAGTTGTCTTGTATTACCTCATACCTCCCATTATTTCATAGAGGAATCATAGGACTCGGCTAAAAAAGGTAAAGGTAAAGGGACCCCTGACTATTAGGTCCAGTCGTGACCGACTCTGGGGTTGTGGCGCTCATCTCGCTTTATTGGCCGAGGGAGCTGGCGTACAGCTTCCGGGTCATGTGGCCAGCATAACTAAGCTGCTTCTGGCGAACCAGAGCAGCGCATGGAAACGCCATTTACCTTCCCACCGGAGCGGTACCTATTTATCTACTTGCACTTTGATGTGCTTTCAAACTGCTAGGTTGGCAGGAGCAGGGACCGAGCAACGAGAGCTCACCCTGTCGCAGGGATCTGAACTGCCAACCTTCTGAGCGGCAAGTCCTAGGCTCTGTGGTTTAACCCACAGTGCCACCTGCGTCCCTAAGACTCGGCTACACAGCTGCAAATAAAACATTTTAAATGTGTTTTAAAGTGCAATATACAAATTGCACTGTCACTAGATGGTGACAGTGAGCTGTGCCAAATTCAATGTATTTTTCAAAACGTTTTTTAAAAAAGCATTTTCACAGAGGTGGTTTTTTTATATATAAAAAAATCTGTGTGTAGATTCCACCATAGAATCATAGAGTTGGAAGGGATCATCCCCTAGGGATCACATTTAGTCCAACCCCCTGCAATACAGGAATCTACTGCCCAACATACTGCTGAAACCACAACCCTGAGATTAACCCTGAAAGATGTTGAGCTTTTTTACAAAAATGCAATTTCACCTTCTGTCCAGGGAAATCCAGATGTATGGCAGCCCTAGATAATGGTAGGTAAATAAATTGTCGTAGTCCTGTGCTGCCAGCCACAGCAGAGCTCAGTGGAGGGAGAAGCCAGCCAATCAGCCAATTCTCAGGGTGCTACTTGCCTGGAGGCAAAGTCCATATATGAGGTGGAGTCCAGTCCTCAGGAATATCTCAGTTCACATAGTCAGACAATCTTGGGGGTCAAGAAAGCCAAGAGTCCAAGGTCGTGTGAAGCAAGAAGCAACAAGATCTGGTCACGAATGATGAATGTAGTTTCCAGCAACTGACTGAGGCTGGAAACCCTCACTTTGCCTTCTGCTTCTTCAGGCTGCTGCTCAGCAGGTGAAGCCAACTCCTGACTCATGACATAAATACATTTAAGCAAAAGTTTATTGTTGTTGCTTAGTCGTTTAGTCGTGTCCGACTCTTTGTGACCCCATGGACCAGAGCACGCCAGGCACTCCTGTCTTCCACTGCCTCCCGCAGTTTGGTCAAACTTATGCTGGTAGCTTCGAGAACACTGTCCAACGATCTCGTCCTCTGTCGTCCCCTTCTCCTTGTGCCCTCCATCTTTCCCAACATTAGGGTCTTTTCCAGGGAGTCTTCTCTTCTCATGAGGTGGCCAAAGTATTGGAGCCTCAGCTTCAGGATCTGTCCTTCCAGTGAGCACTCAGGGCTGATTTCCTTCAGAATGGAGAGGTTTGATCTTCTTGCAGTCCAAGAAGTCTCCTCCAGCACCATAATTCAAAAGCACCAATTCTTCGGCAATCAGCCTTCTTTATGGTCCAGCTCTCACTTCCATACATCACTACTGGGAAAACCATAGCTTTAACTATACAGACCTTTGTTGGCAAGGTGATGTCTCTGCTTTTTAAGATGCTGTCTAGGTTTGTCATTGCTTTTCTCCCAAGAAAAGCTTATTAGGCTCCCATAAACCCTTGGGATGATGGGTTGAACTTTTCACCCATGACAAAGCATCCATTGGGAAGCCAGCCTTTCAGAACGTGCTTTCGTCAGTCTCAGGAGCACAGTACTTGTTCTACGAATGGCGACCACTTGACAGTTGCATTGCTGGCACTGGCAAGTGTTGACGATTTAGTGATGTTGCCCTCCCTGGCATAAGGTTGTGAGTATGTGGCATTTTGCAGCCTTCTGAAAGGCACAGTTCAAACAGAGACTTTGGGAGCGTCTTGACCAGGACTGGGATTGCTGGGGAGAAAGCGGCTTCCTGGACTATTCAAGCAGCTGTGCAAAGATTAATGTATTATCCCAGCAGCTCCGAGTGAATTGCTGGAGCAGCTGCAAATCAAGAGATAACTCATGCAGTTATTTTTGCTCTGCCACTTTCTGAGTGAGCATGAAGCCGACATAAATATTGGAAGTGCTTAGAGCTAAGATTTAGCTACAATTCTGGGAACTGTGCCTGTAATTCCTCCACTCATTCTGATGCACCCAGATGCCTCCTTTTTGTGTGTGTAGTGCCAGCATGCATATAAAACAGGCATCAAAATATACATCTTTTTGCTGCAGTTTGTGTGCTTTATTACATGTCATGCCAGCAAACGTAAGCTGAAGGCCTTTACACGGGAAGAGCTTGGTCAGATCTAAAGGAGAGATAGAGTGTGCTGCCTTTAGGATGCTCATAGAAGTCAGTCCTTGCCAGTTTCCATACTGACTGGCTCATACCTCCCAGACTAAGCTGTGGATCGGAACCTACTTACCCACAGCCTTTTGCCCTCCCTGAAAGTTCTGACACAGTCTTGGTCTCAAAATAGAAATTTTTAAAAGTCTGCTTTGAAATAAAAAAAAGATCCTTTTGAAATCAGCATTTTGAGAGAAAACATGCTGTGAAATACATATTTCAATTCCTGCTTTAGGGTGAAAGAAATAAGCTTTCAGATGAATGTGGAAGGACTGTAGCTGAGGTGGACCACATGTGTTGCAGGCAGAAGATCCCCAGCATCTCTAAGTAGGCCTGTTTGAAATCCTGGAGTGCTGCTGCCACAATCAGTGTGGACAATACTGAGCTAAATGGACCAATGGCTTCATTCGGGATAAGGCTAGCTTCTGGTGTTCCTACTTCTAGGAAGGCATATTGGGGCGGAAAGACTGGGCATAGATAGATAGATAGATAGATAGATAGATAGATAGATAGATAGATTCATTCATTCATTCATTCATTCATTCATTCATTCATCCATCTATGGTTGTCATTAGCAATCTAATTCATTAACTAAATTCTTATTTTTATTCCTTTCATTTGCACCTGAAGGCGTGTCTGCACACCCATCATCCAGCCCGGACACTAAGATCCAGCTCTGAAGGCGTTTTGGTGGTTCCTGCACTGCAAGAGGCGAGGTTTTGCACTCCAAAGCAGCACAAAGTTCTGGCAAAAGACCCCCTGCAACGTTTGGCTGTGAAAACCCTACTTTTCACAGAGCCTGACAAAATGAGTCTTTGGCACCCTAACCCATGGGGTCACAGTTTCGCAGAAATCCGATGCCGTCCGATTCACTCCAAAGCAGCGCAAAACACCTGCAAAAGGCACCCTGCAACGTTTGGCAGTGAAAACCCCATATTTCATGGAGCCTGACAAAGTGACCTCTCCAGACAATGGATCAACTCTTCTTTTCTTATCTCTGTAGCCATGATCTTCTGGGTGACGCATGTGTATTCCATCCATTTCCCTACCTCTCCCCACTCTGCACAGCCCTGGGCTCTGGCAACCCACGCTATGCCACTGGTGAAAAGGACTGCGAATAAATTCACCCACAAACACCTCCAAGTCAGAAGTCTTTGTGACAGTGTGTTTGATATTGTTAGAGTTGGCAGGTTTGGATCCAAGCCAGACAAATGTAGCCTTAATAAGATTACTATCATTGATGCCTGGAGAAGCTTAAAGTGCTTGACACACATATGTTATCTTTGGACATCCCATCAGTGTTTATAATCTGGGAATTGGAAGTATTGCATAATAGGCAGATTTTAACTAATAGCTAATGAAAGGTGGCTGCAAAGAAAGTACCGTTTAAACAGTGAATGTGATGGCTTGGATGGTGCCACCTTTTCGTTCCATGAATGGAGAGAGCTTCAGTTCATGGGAGGCGAGGTATTTTTGTGGAAGGACCCTTTCTGCTCTCAGAAAGATCCCTAACGTGAATCCAAATTTCCTTCCATGTTTCATAAGTGGTGTGAACTGTTAGGTTTTAAGGCCATGATTTAAAAAACAAAAAAACAAAAAACAAAAAATGATACAAATGCTCACAAATACAGTGGTACCTCGGGTTACGTACGCTTCAGGTTACATATGCTTCAGGCTACAGACTCCGCTAACCCGGAAGTAGTACCTTGGGTTAAGAACTTTGCTTCAGGATGAGAACAGAAATCATGCTCTGGCAGCGCGGCGGCAGCAGGAGGCCCCATTAGCTAAAGTGGTGCTTCAGGTTAAGAACAGTTTCAGGTTAAGAACAGACCTCCGGAACAAATTAAGTACTTAACCCGAGGTACCACTGTATTTGAAATATTCATTTCTCCTCTTCAAATTGTGAATTAGAAATTCTGAATTTGCACACGAGGTGGAGACTTTTCTGTGATGGCCCGCAGACTGTGTTTTAACCCCTCATTTTTATTGCCTTTTCTTCTTCTTCTAGAGAGCTCTGTAAGTCTTTGATATCTGTTGTAACGGGACTTTTAAATAAATGTTGCTGCCTTTGTTGCTTTCAATTATTTTTGGACACCTGCATTTACCATGTTTTTATGATGTTTTGAGTTGCCTCATGTGAGCTATGCCCAAAACAACAGCATATAAGTAATGTTATGAATAAATAAATGTGAAATTTTACATCTAAATTTGATATATGAGTACTCCGCAGTGCAATCTTATGCATGTTGATTCAGAAATAAACCTCTCTATATGCGATAGAATTTCCTCCCATGTAAGTGTGGATCACAACCATAGACCCTGATATTTTGTTTTGGTTTTGGGCAAGTATTAAAAATGAAATCCCATAAGACGCTGCCTGAAAATGCTTACTGTTGCATACCATCTGTCAAATATTAAACGCCTTTGAGTGCCAAATATCAAATGCTGCTAAAAACACTAAATCCCAATGCATGTCAGCTACCTTCTACTGTCAAATATCAAACATTGAAATAAAGCATAATCAGATGTCAGATACAGGTATTAAACATTCTGCAATTGGCAAATGTTTCAATAGTCACACAATATCCTGTGGTTGACTGACATTCCATTTTACAAGGGGAGAATTCTGAATTAAAATATATATAGGACCAATTCTTTTTCCTTAGTAGGAAAAGGCAACTAAGGAGCCCTTTATAACAAGTTCAGGCAGAGGATTGGATTAGGGAGCAGTGAGCTAAGGGCGGGGGGCGCCACCCTCTGATCTCTGCCACCAGTGAGGTGTCCTTGGGCAGGGATGTGGAGAAGGGAGATCAAGATCTACAGGTAGCTCTCTGGATGATCTGCAAGAGTTTAAGAGTAGCAGCAACAACATGACTTTCCCACCTAAATTAGGCTGCCAAAATGAGGAAAGCTTGCTAGGAATGGACTTTTGTGTGAAAGGGCTACTAATGCAGTTTCTTTCTGGTACAGAGTATATGCCCTTTAATTCCAACTGCAGATCTTTTGCACATGGCTCTGATTGCTTCCCTCCCCTCTGTACATCTAGCTTATCATCCAACTGTAGGGTTGCCATACATCTGGAATTTCCTGGGCATATCCAGAATACTGCAGTCGGCAGTGGTATCCATGAAAAGAGCTCAAAAATGGCAAGTTCTTGCGATTTTGCTAAACAAGCTCAACAACTTTGGGCAAAAAACCAAAAACAGAACTCAACAACCCTGGCCAAAAGAAGAAGAAGAAGCTGTCCGGGTTCTCACTGTTTGGAAGATGGCAACCCTATCCAGTTGCGTACCCAACAAGAACAATTGAGATTCTTGCTTAAATCCCTTCCGTTTCTCAGCTGCCCCATGCGAGAGTGATAAAGGGTGTGGAGCCTTCAAATATCCCATCATACCTTCACACAGATTTGTTGGGATTCATTGGGGTAGAGAGGTAGGCCTGATCTAACTGCCTCTTTTGCAGAGAGCAGCATCGCCAGGACTTGGCAGTCTGGAATGGCGATGCATCCTTGAATTCTGCTCCACTGCCAGCAGTGAGGTGCACCTTCTGTTCAACGCATAAGTGGTGGTGGGGACTCAAAGGGGCCAACATGATACACATTTGTCGTTATACCACACAGTCAGTGAGGCTGAAATTGATGAGCTGGGATACAATTCGTGTTCAATGTAAGTTGTTTGATTTTAAAAAAATCCCCCGATTATTATTTTTCTTTCATAATCCAGTGGTGTCGTTTCAGGACTGTTTAGCCTAGACTAGTTTTTGAATGTGTTACGGTGCTACTGAACATTATTTTAACTTCTTATTTTTTTGGGAGGGGGCAAAATTGGTGGAGGAGTTGTGGTTGTAATTAATAAACGTCCTGTGTAAGAGCTGCCGTTTTTATTGTTCACCTAATATCATCTCATTCTTCAAACAGAACTTTTCAAAAGGCTTCCTGTAAGCTAGCCACTATTTTAAATTTGGTGGCTTTACAAGTATATCTTCTCTTGACATTTGTCATAAACGGACTTGCGATCATCACCACTGGCCCATAAATTATGTGAATCTGTTCCAAGTATGCTTGGTTGCCTGATCCTCACTGGACCATGGCCTAATTGAGGTCTGTTCCATCTGTGGCCACACTTACTGCAGTCACTGGACTATGAATTCTCCATAGATCTGCTTCATCCATGCTTGGTTGGGAAAAGCTGCAGCTATCCCTGCAGGCTGAATGTGCATTTTTAGATTTATGTAAGAGGCCAAAAATATACTGAAGTTTCTTTCAACAGGCCTCTCAACTACATACAACCAAAAATTTTGTGTGTGTGTGTGATGAATTGGAAAGGATACAACTGAACTTATTAAATTTGGAGGAACCATCCTGCTTTTAAACAAATGTATTACAGAGCAAAAGACAGAATACTGTCTTCTACCTTCTCATAGAATTATCTTCAAATCAACAAGTCTGCGAGAGCACATGGAGTAGTTGTCCTGGATCCTATTTCATTTGAAGGGTTTTTATATGTTGTGTTCATAGCGTGCACAACAACAGTTGTACGGTTCCCCCAAAGGTTTCTGTCTCTTTCATTTCCCCAGCTGAGCATGTCAAGAAGAGAACCTAGCTGGAAGGGATGCTGCTTCATTAGACCATCTTGGGAACATGCATGGAGCAGCCAAGCATCTCTCTCGGAGAGGAGGATGAGGGAACTGCTGTGGTTTCGGTCAGACCACCAGCCTGCAGCTAAGCATCACTTAAAATAACTTGGCAGAAATTATGCAGGTTTTGAAAGAGGGAGCATTCAGCCATGTCATCCTCTGCTTGGATCCTGAAGTGGTACAGTTTTAGGAGATATCTACCATTTGTGTTTACTGAACGGGTGTGTGGGTGTGGGTGTGGCTCTTGGCTTAATGACATTCTAGCTTCAGTCAATGAATGAAACCATCCCATCATACAAGCATTTTTTCTGTTAAGTTGTGGGTGAACATATCAGATGACACAGTGATTCGTCAAACAGCTCTTGTTTATTTACAGGCCAGAACAGAACTGAACTGAAGGGTTCAGCCAGCGTGCTTATATAGAGCTCCACTACAACGCAACAGTAACCACTTTCTGTAACTATCCAATCACTGAACGTCACTTTCAATACCTTATTTGCATATGTGGACCTGAGTGAAAACTATCTACAGTAACCCCCTGCTGGCCCAGGGTGAGAACTTCAGTACATAACATTTTCAGTGGCCATTGACACATTAGCATATTAGCAGTGGATTTAGACTGGACTGGCCAGGCATCATTCTGCTTCATTTGTTCTGTGATGCTTCCCCAGTGTTACCACATTATTGCTGTCTGGAGGGTTGTTCTTGCACAAAAGTAGGACAAATAATAAACCAGAATGTTTGTGGTGTAAAAAAGCAACAGAATTCAGCAGGAAGTTATGGGATATGCACAGATTGGAAATGAAATTCTGACTGTCCCAAATTTTTTGCAGGCATAGACAGTATTGAAAGACAGATCACATATAACCACCCCAAAACCACCATGAACACAAACCACCATGAATACAAAATAAAAAGGACATTTGGAGGGGCCATAAACCCAACCTGGGCCAGAATGCTCATGCTCATTATAAATACGGTAGTCCTCTTTCATACTAGCCTCACTATTGGGAGTGGTTCTGTCCAAACAACCAAGATACTAGGGTTAATTCAAGATTAAACACAAAGGGGAATTGTTTGAAATGTGAGATCTTGTGTTAGAGGCAGATTTGTGGAACATTTTTTCAACAGCAAAAGCAATTAGATTCTTTTTCATTCTTTTTGCCAAGTTCAACTCATTAAATTTCAACATCCAGTTTTCAAAAACAGCACAGCACTGTGAACAGTAGCGCGTTGCTTCTCATGTATTCCTTTCACTTTTAGGGATTAGTACTGACTGAAGTATATCAGGCCCACAATCTTCGTTTTTATATCTCAATGATTTGCTTCAAACATCGCTATGTACCAAGACGGATCAAATGAAATTATCTGAGCCTGAGGGTGAAGATGAAAACTTGGCGCAGGCAATTAATGCAAGCCTATAAGGTGAGTTTCAACAAGACACAACAGCTAACTGATTAGTTAAACTTGGTGACTAAAGCTGATCTGACAGATTTTCTTCATGCCAACACAATGATTCTATCTCAAAGTGTCATCACAGTATGAGAATGAAATAGCGACTAAAGGAAAAGACAGCCATTTAGAAAGCATCTTTCAGTAAAATAAATTTACCATATGATAGGCAGCTTCCTCTTAGCACAATTTGCCATTAGAGATCCAGGAACATATTTCTTGTGCTTAGATATTGTTAAATATTGGCCTACAGGGAAATGTTATGAACTTTGTTGAGGACGATATTTATTGCTGAAGTTTACGAAGCGCACAATTTCAGAGTTCTGTAGGGGAGGCCAAGGGGAGGCGGCAAGGTTTGCAGGAAGGCTCAAAGACCTGCTTATGGATATATAATCAAGATTAAATGGCAAGAAAGCCCCAAAATATTCTGAACACAATTGTTGTGTAAATCTAAATAACTCATAATAACCTGAGATATTCTGTCAGGAGCTGGAGTCAGGCATAAAGGTAAAGGTAAAGGGACCCCTGACTGTTAGGTCCAGTCATGAACGACTCTGGGGTTGCGGCGCTCATCTCGCTTTACTGGCCGAGGGAGCCGGTGTACAGCTTCCGGGTCATGTGGCCAGCATGACTAAGCCGCTTCTGGTGAACCAGAGCAGCAACGGAAACACTGTTTACCTTCCCGCAAGAGCGGTACCTATTTATCTACTTGCATGTTGATGTGCTTTCAAACGGCTAGGTTGGCAGGAGCAGGGACTGAGCAACGGGGGCTCACCCTGTCACAGGGATTTGAACCACCGACCTTCTGATCGGCAGGCCCTAGGTTCTGTGGTTTAACCCACAGCGCCACCCACGTCCCTGGAGTCAGGCATAGGTCAGCAATAAAAGAAGAAAGCCCGCAACATCAGTGATGTCAACACTTTATTCAAAGAAACAAAATAGCTCTGTCCTAGTGGTCACAGCAATCCTTCCAAGAAGGTCTTGCCCCAATGAAACACTTGCAAGGACTGAAGGTCTCCACCTTCCCACTGCTCTCTAACGCTCTTCCCCTGGTTCCTCCCCCAACATCCTAAGACCTTGAATCTTGTTGATGTTTTGGGAGCAAATCAGAAACTGGAATGGCTTCTGTAAATCTGGGACTGTCCCTGGAAAATAGGAACACTTGGAGGGTCTGCACTCACTTGTAGGTTAGCAGTAGGAGTAGGGAAACATCATCAGTTTTGGCCTGAAAGAGGTCCGGAACCATGGCAACCCTACTGGGACACGGGTGGCGCTGTGGGTTAAACCACAGAGCCTAGGACATGCCGATCAGAAGGTCAGCGGTTCGAATCCCCGCGACGGGGTGAGCTCCCATTGCTTGGTCCCTGCTCCTGCCAACCTAGCAGTTCAAAAGCATGAAGTGCAAGTAGATAAATAGGTACCGCTCCGGCGGGAAGGTAAACAGCGTTTCCGTGCGCTGCTCTGGTTCGCCAGAAGTGGCTTAGTCATGCTGGGCACATGACCCGGAAGCTGTACGCCGGCTCCCTTGGCCAATAAAGCGAGATGAGCGCCGCAGCCCCAGAGTCGGCCACAACTGGACCTAATGGTCAGGGGTCCCTTTACCTTTACCTTTACTAGCCTGAAGCAATGGTGACGAAATTCAACTCAAGATGGAGGAAACAAACTGCAATGGAATTTGGTGAGTTTCCCCCAAAATGTTTGTGTGGCTGGTTCTGCTGAGTTCAGAGCCCAAATCTTTGCATGGAGCCATGCACTCCTCGAGAAATATCAGTATCCTTCCAAACAAGTATCATTTGTTTTTAGTGCTTCACTTCTAACCGCTTGTGCCTCATTGCCACTCCCATTCCAAACTGCTTCGAGGAACCTAAACACTTTTCCTCCCTTCCCAGAAGGAGACAGAGAACACCCAAGATGCTGACAATGTGGCAACAACCCACATGATTTTACTCAAGCATTCCCAATAGGTGTTTTTAGATAAACCTCTTGTTTTTGGTTTTGTAATCTATTAGCTGTTCACTTTATCACTACGTGCAGGTTTGGCTTTATGTCTATTGCGTGGACAGGCGGAGTCCCCAGATCCTGCACGGTCCCCCCGTCATGTGGAATAACGACTCAAGACAACGTGCTATGGGATTAAATTGGCCACAACTTTATTAAATTTCAAATGTGGGTAGACCTTGGCTCAGGCATTGGGCGTTCTCCCTCCCCGGTCCCCAGCCGGGGACCTAGGGAGCATCAGGGTTATCCAGTGTGTGGGGGGGGGGATGGGCCGGCTCTGGAGAACATATGTTCAAGCAGAGATGGCCGCCCCCGTAACGCCGCCGCCGCAGGGGAGAGCAATGACGACCTTTCGGTGTACGGCCAAAGCCTCCCTTCAGAAAACCCCTTTAACGGGGAACCCTGGTATCGCCGCCGCAAGAGGAAGATGGACAAAAGGATTCCGCCCAAGGCCTGATACCGCCAAAGTTGTGACGTTTTGCTACGGGAAAGGCGAAACCTGCCAATGCAGGGAAATTCCTTTCCGGCCCTTTAACAGCGACCTTAACGTAGCAGCGCCCGCATACCTGTGAAGAAAAGTTAATCTGCAAAACCTGTGAAGACAAGTTAACCTGCAAAATAAGACATTAACTGAGGGTGGGTAGGGTGGGAGAAGCTCTGGAGCCAAGTGAGGATTCCTAGGTAAGATCCTCCCTCTATTGTGTGGGCAGGTAATCCCTCCCCTACCTGGCCTGGTCTCCTTGGCAACGCTTCCCCCAGGTGGGATTGGACAACTGACTGAGGTAGGCGGAGACCTCCAGGTATCACACCTGAGGGAAGGCAAAGCCAAGCCTATGCTGTTGGGGCCACTCCAGATCTAGGGGCTGCACGCGTCCACGCAAAGGGCGCCCCCCGTTTTAAGCGGGGAGCGGTCATTCAGCAGAAACTAGCTTGTCGGCTCGTCAGGGCAGAGATCCTGGTATTGAACAATCAAACCACACAAAGGAGACATGGCTAATTAGTTTGATTGCAATTGTGTGATGTGATAGCACATGGAAGCCAGCAGTGGCTTGTGTGTGTCTCCACCTCCATTGGTCCCTGCTCCTGCCAACCTAGCAGTTCAAAAGCACATCAAGGTGCAAATAGATAAATAGGTATCACTCGAACGGGAAGGTAAACGGTGTTTCCGTGCGCTGCTCTGGTTCGCCAGAAGCGGCTTAGTCATGCTGGCCACATGACCCGGAAGCTGTACGCCGGCTCCCTCGGCCAGTAAAGCGAGATGAGTGCCACAACCCCAGAGTCGGTCACGACTGGACCTAATGGTCAGGGGTCCCTTTACCATTTAAGGGACATTGTAGAATGCACCACCTCTAACCCCCTACCTTAGGCACTGGCAAATGTCTTCTTTTTTGCTATTCAAAATATGGCAACCCTAGATGCCCTCTATACAACTCTAGAAAGGGTCGAGGGATATCTGACAAAGGATTCCTTTCACTCCCATTAAGATACAATTCTGAGGGTTCTATGGGATGCCAAGACAGTTGAACCATGTTATATTTATAGCACAGATACTCTGTTGGCTCTTTGAGAGTGTGTTTGTTTGTGGTTTCCGTCGGCCAATGAATAGGGAAATATTGGTTACAGTTTCTAGCAATGGTTCATGTAGCAGTTCATTGGCACATTACCAGGTTCTGCCCCTGAGACCCACTGAATGGGAGAGGGGGACATTAAAACCTTATTAGAGGATGACACAATGCCTTGTTATTGCATCCTCCAGCTTCCCCTGGTGGACATTGGTAGTCAACAACAACAATTTTATTATTTATATGTTGCCCATCTGGCTGGGTTTCCCCAGCCATTCTGGGCAGCATCCAGAGTATATAAAACCATAATAAAATATCAAACATTTAAAACTTCCCTAAACAGGGCTGCCTTCAGATGTCTTCTAAAAGTTGTGTAGCTCTTTATCTCCTTGACATCTGATGGGAGGGCGTTCCACAGGGAGAGCGCCTCTGCCGAGAAGGCCCTCTGCCTGGTTCCCTGTAGCTTCACTTCTCACAGTGATGGAACCGCGAGAAGGTGGACCTTAGTGTCCAGGCTAAATGATGGAGGTGGAGACACACACAAGCCACTGCTGGCTTCCATGTGCTATCACATCACACAATTGCAATCAAACTAATTAGCCATGTCTCCTTTGTGTGGTTTGATTGTTCAATACCAGGATCTCTGCCCTGACGAGCCGACAAGCTAGTTTCTGCTGAATAGACATAAAGCCAAACCTGCACGTAGTGATAAAGTGAACAGCTAATAGATTACAAAACCAAAAACAAGAGGTTTATCTAAAAACACCTATTGGGAAATGCTTGAGTAAAATCATGTGGGTTGTTGCCACATTGTCAGCATCTTGGGTGTTCTCTGTCTCCTTCTGGGAAGGGAGGAAAAGTGTTTAGGTTCCTCGAAGCAGTTTGGAATGGGAGTGGCAATGAGGCACAAGCGGTTAGAAGTGAAGCACTAAAAACAAATGATACTTGTTTGGAAGGATACTGATATTTCTCGAGGAGTGCATGGCTCCATGCAAAGATTTGGGCTCTGAACTCAGCAGAACCAGCCACACAAACATTTTGGGGGAAACTCACCAAATTCCATTGCAGTTTGTTTCCTCCATCTTGAGTTGAATTTCGTCACCATTGCTTCAGGCTAGTAAAGGTAAAGGTAAAGGGACCCCTGACCATTAGGTCCAGTTGTGGCCGACTCTGGGGCTGCGGCGCTCATCTCGCTTTATTGGCCAAGGGAGCCGGCGTACAGCTTCCGGGTCATGTGCCCAGCATGACTAAGCCGCTTCTGGCGAACCAGAGCAGCGCACGGAAACGCTGTTTACCTTCCCGCCGGAGCGGTACCAATTTATCTACTTGCACTTAATGCTTTCGAACTGCTAGGTTGGCAGGAGCAGGGACCAAGCAATGGGAGCTCACCCCGTCGCGGGGATTCGAACCGCTGACCTTCTGATCGGCAAGCCCTAGGCTCTGTGGTTTAACCCACAGCGCCACCCACGTCCCACAATGTCCCTTAAAAATATACAAAAACAAGGACCTGGTCCTTTCCTGCATCATGCAAAACACACACAATACGTATATTATTTGCACTTGCTTGTCTAGTACTATGTATGCAACATAAAAAGTAGTCCACTCCCGCAACCCAGGACATTTTGGTAAATTCAAAAAATCCTCCCAGACAGAAATTTTACCCCTGAAAAAAGAGAACGTGTCCTGGAAAAAGAGGGTGTATGGCAACCCTAGCATGTGCCTTTTGTACCTCCCTGAGGTGGAAATACAATCAAGCTACCACCTTTTAAATTATTTGTTATGCAGAGTAACTCCGCACCCATGCCGAAAAATGTTCAAAAAGCTTACTTCTGCCATGATTATCTAAAGCGCCGGTGCATTTTAAGCACTTATTTTGGTGCACTCATGTCTACTTGAATGGTGAATTTTCATGATGTAGAACAATAAGCCGTGTGAGTTGGGCTCATTACACCACACATTGGAGGAAGTGCAGAGTTTACAGTGCAAAATTTCCTTTTGCTAGATGTGTAAGTTTAATTCAACTTGTTTTTAATGCAATGCAACTAGCCTTGCATTAGGATAAATGAAATAAGTGAAAGTCACATAGTATATTTGAGTTCAGTGTAATAGCTGTTTCCCCTCGCAAGACAATGAGCCTACTCAGAACTAATTAACATGTCAAACTACATTAAGGCATGCAGTGATTTAGAGTGTGGTCGCTGTCACAGCTCAGCTCCAGGAGATTATTATTTACAATTCTTTTTATTTGCATCAAGTCTTTGATGCTCTTGGCAGTGTACAGGACTGGAAGAAAGACACAATTCTCCCTTGCCCCCTCCTGAGTTTAATATTACTGCACAGCACCCCAATCTCCAAGTGGTGCAAGATTCCAGGAGTTCCAGGCGCTTACCCAGGGTTCATGTTTCCTTTTGGAATGAGGCATAGCGGAGACTGTGGGGTCTTTATGATATATGGTTTATTTGCACAAATATACAGCCTGAAACTACAACAGAGGTGTTCACAGCATAATCACCCCAAGAGAGGCTTGCTTCTCCCATAGCCACAGCCTTGTGGGGATTCTTGTCTTAGCCTAAATTTCAAATGAAATCATGGGTCCCCCCCCCCCATAATCACTACATTACACCTGTCCAGTCTAAGATCTTCAGCTGTTTTCCAATGAGTTTCAAGAATAAGACAGGCTGCACAGCATTTTCTGCATCAGAGATATTTAACAGCATCGGTTTAGGACGGCACACATCACATCCATATGAAACAACTTCCAGATTTCATTTTTTAACCCGGGTACATTTCCACCGTGAGATGCACATTGCCCACAGTCTCTCCTGCATAAGGGGGATATTGAGAAAATCATTCAACACAATTGCCCAGGCTCGTGATACCACCTATACAATAGCTTTACATAAAGGTAAAGGTAAAGAGACCCCTGACCATTAGATCCAGTCGTGACCGACTCTGGGGTTGCGGCGCTCATCTCGCTTTACTGGCCGAGGGAGCCGGCGTACAGCTTCCGGGTCATGTGGCCAGCATGACTAAGCCGCTTCTGGGGAACCAGAGCAGCGCACGGAAACACCGTTTACCTTCCCGCCGGAGTGGTACCTATTTATCTACTTGCACTTTGATGTGCTTTCAAACTGCTAGGTTGGCAGGAGCAGGGACTGAGCAATGGGAGCTCACCCCGTTGCAGGGATTCGAACCGCTGACCTTCTGATCAGCAAGTCCTAGGCTCTGTGGTTTAACCCACAGCGCCACCCGCGTCCCTTTATTCAAATAAAGCTGGATGCTTCCTTTCCCCCCCCCCCAAATTAATAATACGTAAGAGCCAGATAGACCAAAATGACATCCTGGAAAAGGGAATGCTGGTGTGTAACATACCATTGCTCAGCTTCAGCTAGCTCAGGAGAATATGCACAACTCATCTTACAATGATCATTTTTAGATTACGTTGGGGGCGGGAGAGTTTGCGCAACCCAATTGGCAGCATTTGATCATGCCTACATATTAATCACATTTCAGGGCCCTTTTCCATATGCAAATACATGCTGCTCATGTATAATTTGCAACAGAGGAATGATCGTGGCAGAGGCATGCTTGGTTTTTTTTGTAAATCAAAATACACATTAGAAATGTGATGGGATCAGGTACCCAAAACATGTCTCGGAGCAACAAAAATACAGTGGTTGAGCCAAGTCTGCATTACTAGATTAATGTAACTTTCTCTCAGGCATAGAATATGCAGACAAATACCTGTCATTGAGTTCCTTGTTGAGTCAGTCAATTTCCACCCTGAGGATTGGACAAAAGTTCCCAATCCCAGCTACTGACTTCTAAAAGACAGCCCTCTTCAGGGGAGTTTTAAAAGGTTGATGGTTTATTGTGTTTTTAATATTTTGTTGGGAGATGCCCAGAGTGGCAGGGGCAACCCATTCAGATGGGCAACATATGATTATGATTATGATTACAGTGGACCCTCCGGATACGAACTTCATTCGTTCTGAGGGTCTGTATGTATCCCAAAAAGTCCGCATCTAGAGGCGCCGCTTCTGCACATGCACGTGGCGCAATAGAGCTCTTCTGCACACGTGCATGGCCTGCAGAGCGCTTCTGCACATGCGCACACAGTGAAACCCAGAAGTATACACTTCCGGGTTTGCCACGTTCGCAACCCGAAAGTTACGTTACCCGAAAGTAACGTAACCCGAGGGGCCCCTGTATTATTAATCAAAGGCTAAGTCAAGTCCCATTTCAGGATTTCTACAGTCCCTCTAGCAAGTATCAAAGTGCCAATGATATTCTCCTGTATATATATTGCTACCACAATTCTTAATCCATCCTACCTGCTGATATCATGAGCAGCAGAAAGGAGTCGAGGATTAGGGTTCCACCCTCTTTAAGCACGAAATGGGAACAGTGGAGCCAATGAGATAGTCCTCAAGACATTTGAATTCCCTTGAGGATTTTAAAGCTCAGAAACTTCTGCACTCTCCGCTAGAAAGAACAAATCATCGGCAGAGGAAATGAGCCTTCTTCAGATGATAGGCATATCTAAAACCATTTTGGGATTTTGCACTTTCTGACTTAAGTTTTTATAAATATTACTATTCTTCGCTCCATGGCTTCTTACAGACCACAGAGGGAAAATGTGCTGAAGGGAGGAAGCTGACAAAAGCTGAGCCTTTATTACGCAGTCGCCGGATAATACAAAGGGACTGGTCGCATGGGGGAAAGGCATAGAAATGGGGGTGGTGGTAGAAAAGCAGAGGATTTTGAGCAGGGTAAGATGAGGACATCGAAAGCAAGAGGAGAAGGAGGAGGAAGAAGAAAGAAGAACTAAAGGGTAGGCTGACTTGGAACAGTCTTCAAGACCCTGGATTTTTTTGCTGAGAGAAAGAAATCAGTCAAGGAGATGAAAGAAGGGCCAGAGTGCTAGAAAGGTCAGGAAAGAGGGGGGATTTAGCATCAAAGAAATAATTTAACAACAAAAAAGTTCTTCCTTTATTATGGCAAGAGTAGGACAGGCAGGTGGTCAGCTTTGGGAGCAACGTGAGTCCAACCACACTGTAAGAACCCCAGTTATTTAACTATTGCTTGTTATGGATTATGAAAGCACACAGGTTGTACTTGGGAACATACAATGCAAACACACCCTCGCTGCACTTATTGTTACATTTCAGCGTGGAAACTGACTGACTCAACAAGGAACTAGATGATAGGAGCTGCTGGTAGCCCATCCCTGCCAGCACATGTATTTGTGGACTAGAGTTCATGCCACACTAGGTAAAGGTAAAGGTAAAGGACCTCTGGACCAGGCATAGGCAAACTCGACCCTCCAGATGTTTTGGGACTACAACTCCCATCATCCCTAGCTAACAGGACCAGTGGTTAGGGATGATGAGAACTGTGGTCCCAAAACATCTGGAGGGCCAAGTTTGCCTATGCTTGCCCTGGACGGATAAGTCCAGTCAAAGGCGACTATGGGGTTTCAGCACTCATCTCGCTTTCAGTCTGAGAGAGTTGGCGTTTGTCCACAGACAGCTTTCTGGGTCATTTGGCCAGCATGGCTAAACCGCTTCTGGCACAACGGAACACCATGACAGAAACCAGAGCCCACAGAAACACTGTTTACCTTCCCACTGCAGCAGTACCTATTTATCTACTTGCACTGGTGTGCTTTTGAACTTCTAGGTTGGCAGGAGCTGGGGCAGAGCAATGGGAGCTCATCCTGTTGAGGGGATTCGAACCACCAACCTTCCGATCAGCAAGCCCAAGGGTCTCAGTGGTTTAGACGACAGCACCATGGCCCCATCTGCACCATAAATTTAAAGCCGTATTATAGCACTTTAAAAAGTCATGTTTTGCCCACCAAATAATCTTGGAAACTGTAATTTGTTTTGGGTGCTGAGTCAACTCCTAGGAGCCGAGGGGTCTTTGCCCCCCAATAAAATATTTGAGGCAATCTTCCACCCAGTTGATGCCCATTCAAATGATAAGCCAGTTATCTGTGCCATCCTGGGAAGTGTTGAGACTTTTGATATCCAACAGGTCCAAAACTAGTAAAAAGAAGAGGAACCTGTGGTTAGGGATTGGGGTGAAATTCAATTTAGTTCACATTTAAAGGTGAAACTACCAGTTCACACTTTTTTAAACAATATGCAAACTGATAAACAGGCATCCTTTGAAAGTTGCACTTCTCTGAATTCTGCAAGACTGTTGCCCAGCCAAGTAATGTGCACAAAATACATGAAACTAGGGTGAAATGAATAAAAATCAATATATTGGTGAAGATGGAATACAAAAACACATTACGCTGCTTTGCAAAGATATATGCATTAGGCAAAATGTGTCTACCATAGTAGAAGAAATTCATACCAAAATGCTGGTGAATTTTCACAAGGACTTAAATAATAAATAAATCACAAAATGATGTGGAAATGTGGGGAACTGAAATTAAAATTGATAAAATGAGAAACTGACAGATTCACAAATCCCCACCTGTGGCTGCCTCTGTCCCCTGAAGCAACTTACAAATTTTAAATTATATTTTGCATAGGATCCAAACGTCTTCCTCATTCTCAAGCTGTAGCAATGTTTTCTTCTATGCTTTTCATCAGGGTTTTTTTGTGTGTGTTTTTTACACTTTGTCAATTATTTACTTCAAGCGTCTTGCATTTCTGCCATGCATAATGGACGGGGCCTGCATCTTTAATGACCCATATAGTATGTCAGTTGGCTTGGAAACTTCATCAAGGACTTTTACGGGGCATTTTGTATATGAAACTCTATTATATTTTATCAAATTCTCCTTCTGTCGACTTATTCACAGTATTGTTTCTCTTGAAATAGTTTATTCTTTCCAATGATGTGCAACACATCACTTCATATCATAGATGTTTCATATCATAGATGCAGATTGTAAGCACTGTTATAATTCATTATGATAGTCGAGAACGCTCTCCCACCCAAAAGAAACATCTTTTGGGTCAAGACTGAGGCAATATGCTAAATATCCCAAGATTCTCCTGTGATTGCCTGTGAATATTACATGCTGTGGTTTCAAATAATCCTAGAATGTATAGACTTGAGAGAGAGTTGAACAATGAAATAACTGGCTTTACTCTGGAACAAAAGCTCCTGCAGCATGTAATCATGTAAGGTCTTGAACAAAATACTATAGGCAGTGCCAACTGGCACAAGTAGTTTTGTGTCTTTACATATTTTTTTTAATTTTTAATTCATTCTGGATTATTGGTTTTCACCTTTGATGTTGGTTAATGTGCTTTTTATTCTGCACATTTCTTAATTGTTTAACTGGATTGCTCATTTTTGTAAGCAGCTTGGGAAATTTCTAATTATAGAAATAGGATGGACACAAATGTTTATACAAATTTTATAGATAAACATAAATAAACAAGTGTATGTGATCATGCTAATCATCATCATCATCCACTCATCTGGCTGGATTACTCCAGACACTCTGGGCGGCTTCCAACACATAAAAACATAATAAAACGTCAAGCATTAAAAACTTCCCAATACAGGGCCCATATCTCTTCCCAAACTCATCCTCATTTACTTTAATTAAATGCATTTTGTTATAATGTATCATGCCAATTAGGAGAACAATAACCTCCCCTTTATATCCTTAAATTATTTACACAGGCCATTTTAGCTCCATATCTTATGATTTTGCATTGTGCAAAATAAACTAAAATTATCAAATTATCAATTTTATATCTGATGAAATTGTTTTAATACTTTCAGAATTTGTTGATGTGATTTTACTGTTCTTAGAGCTTGCACTTTTGTGTTTTATTCTGTTTTTACAATGTACAGTTTTGATGGATCTAGGCTGTGCTTGACTTTGCTATGGACTATTTGATGGTCGCCATATATGGGGACAGGCAGGGATCTGGAAGTAGTCGCTTCTGTCCAGAAGCTCAGGTGGGAGCTAGGGCCATAGCACGATTCAAGGCAGCAACCCTACTTGATATGTGCCATAGGACCTCTTCTCCTCCCGTTGATCCCCAACAGGTATACCCCAGCAGGTGGCCTGGTGGTTCAATGGTTAGACTCAATGCCCATGCCAAACCTCCTGACTTGATGCAAAGTAATGTTGTTCTACCTGTTTATTTGGGAGCCCAGCATTGGGGAGAAGATGTCTGGGCCACACAAGAAGCTGATGAGCCACTCTTTTTCTTTGTGGCTTCTCAACATGGTCTGCTTATTGAGCATTCATCCTGATGTGCTTGCAAAGCTGATATTAAAGTTCTCTTTTTTAAAAAAAAATCTGTAGAATTTTTATTTGCAAATATCCACCAGTTTGAGTTTAAATGTATAGATTAATATAAGCAGCTCATGTGTCCAAATATGTACCTAAATGAGACCAAGAATTATAAATCATGTGTTTGAATACAGAAAGGGCAGTGAGATCTTCCAACCACTAAGCAGAAAATCATGGGTGCTTGTCTTTGTAATATAAGTCTCTCAACAAGCAAAGGGACTTGTAAAATCCATTTTTGTTGTCCATCTATTAGACCCTTCGCCACGGCACAGGAGTATAATTTAAGAGCATGTACAAATCTGCAAATATAAAGGATTTCTGCAAAACAAAGGAATACCAGCAATAATTTCAGTCCGGAAAGACAGCACGTGGTGTCTTCCCCACAGAAGTTAGGCGATATCCAGTCTTCATCAAGCATTCATTCTGATTGGTTTGCGCGAAGGTTATATGGCAATCAGCATTCATCTTAATTTCATCCTAGTATACTTATGGTTATGCCCTCTTGTCAATCAATCAGTTGTTATTGGTTGTGCATTTCCTCAGCACTTTCCTAACCCCAAACAATCTGATGTTTTTAAAGTGGATTTGTTGCAGCAGAGCAACAGAACACTTTAATCCACTTTAATTATGCAAATGTAAAGTTCCAGAGTGCATTTGAATCCCTGCCAGTCTGGAGCTGATTTAGACTGTTGAACAACGAGACAGTCATTTGAGCACAAGTCTTTGTTGAGACGACATCCTTGTTTTGCCTAGCAGCTCTTCTCTTCCTTATGCATGACTTTCTATTACTTCTGGGTTTGCTACTGCACCAAAGCACTGCTCATTGGGTTAAATTATTGAACACTTTCCACTGCCCAGTACAAACTGTGGATGTGCTTTGTTATTTTCATCAGCACTGGTGCAATTCAGACCTAACCCTAAAGCACAGGCTGTTGTTAATGTGCACATGCTGCGTCAAGTCTTAGGGCTCACGCGATCCCCTTCACCACATCTCTGTGTGTGAGGAGGGATTTTTTTTTTAGATTCTGGTTAAGGTGAGTCACAAAATGCATTCTCTCTTTTTGCTCAAATACAGGAAACTGGTTTGCAGAACCCATTGTGGCTGATTTATTAGCTGGTCGTGGTTTATGCAAAGCACTGTTTTGTGTGTATTCTCTTGAAATGGAAACCTATGGTTTGTAACGCCCCATACCCAAATATTTAAATTGCTTCCCCAAGTGCATAAAAGGAGGAAGGAAGTGAAGGAGAGTAGATAAACCTGAAGCTAAAGACTTTTGTGGCGGCTACCGCACAGAATAATAATCTGTGGTTTGGTGTTAGGTCTGAATTGGCAGACGTGTCTGGAATGTTCACCAAGGAAGAAGTTGTTGGAGCCTTAGGTGCCTGCTTCTGATACCAAGGTGGGGTAGAACTAAAATACTGGACCTGGATATGGTGTGTGGGGAAGATAAAGAGCTAGCAGCCAGTTTTCCTAGTTTTAAAGGGACGGGGAATTTAAGATCCATACAAATCTTGTCCTTGGATATTTCCAATAAGTGTAGTTCACCGGTAAATCTCTCTTTACAGCACTTAATATCTAAGTCTTGTTTTCATTTACAGCACTAAGGGCTTACTTGGCCTAAACCAGAAACAGAAACTAATTTAAACCATACGTTGTGTTTTTTTAATATACTAGTCTATGGAAAGCATTTAAGTATTTGATCCTATATTTCACTTTAAAGATCTCCTCTGTTTTACACAACATTAACATAAAACTAGAGAGAATAATAGGACAGAGATCCACAAGGGTGGGGTGAGGGAGGCTGGGCTTAATTTAACGATTAGGCAAATAAGCCCCTGGTTTTCTACACTTTCATTTCAGGTTATTCTGTTTTCGTTCTGCTGCTGACCAAGGTTCCCACTTTCCCTCTGATGCGGGATCATTATGTTCCAGGAACATGCATGTTGCATTGACAAAGTCAGTGCTTTGCACATTCCATAACAAAGGAATGCCTTAACCCGTTTATTCCCAACGTCTTTGCTGAATTGTATGCACTAACAATAGGAAATCGTTCCTTGTACATATGGAAAACAACAGGAGGCACTGCTTTGAGCTCTGTGGAAGCACTGTAAATTTGCAACATGGTGGGAGGGGGAAGGAAGTCCCTTCTACTTAACTATCACAATAAATTCTCCAGCTGGCTGCCTCATACTGAACCATGGCAATAAACACATTCCAAGTGCGGAGCTGGAGCACCATGAAAACGCAGGTAGCTATCAAACAGCAGTCGTTGTTCCCATAAAAAGGGCATTGCCTTTGTGTGCAATAAACAAGGCAAGGTATTGAAATGTCCCATGTATTGCGTGCCTCAACACATTATGGGATCAGCCCCAGCATTCACTTTATGGGAAGAAAAGGCTAGGCAAACAAAAGCTAATGGCGTCAGTACAAGAAGTCTGCCTTTTGGATGTTGTCTCTTCACTCCCTACTCACCTAAACTACGCTTGTCCTGGATCTTAGCCAAGTCAATTGAAAAATCGGGGTGTCCTGGTTTTTACCTTTTGAAATATGGCAACCCTATTCTAAGTATAAGTAATAGAATCATAGAATTGCAGAGTTGGAAGGGACCCTGAGGATCATGTACAGGATTAAGATGTCATTTATTTATTTTTTAAAAAACAGAACAAAGTTAAATGGATCAGAAAGTCAATCACACCTACAACTTGCCGTAAGGATTAACCTTTTCCATGTTAACAGCTTGTACACAGATCTTTCATACAGATAAACACTTCTCTCTCTTTGCCTTCTAAATCACCTAGGAAACCCACAAAAATCTTTGTGCAATGAAACTGTGAAGATATTCACTGACCTTCTAGGATTACATATGCTGGATCAGAAACAAGCTTCTGAAATATCTGGGTCATTGTTTAAAGTGCCGCTTCACTTTGGTGAATGATTGCAAATAATCGCAACTACTGAGTTTAAACTAAGGGTGGCTCCTGAAACAACTGATCTGTCTAGTAATACTAGGTAATGCTACTAACGCTAGCAGTTACTAACTTGTCTTGCAGTAATTGAATTGGTCACCTTTTCTTCACCCAGACAAAAATCTAGCTTGTTTCTTCCAAGTACGCCAACATGTAGGTCAGTGCCATAAATTACACTTGTTTTAGACAAATGGAAAACTTCCAGGCTGATTGTATTTCTTGTTTTTATCTCCCAAAGACCCATCTGTCATCTTGTTAGATGCTGTTTCTATGCAAATAGAACACCCCTGTTATTGGGGTGAAAGTAGCAAGTGAGACTAATGAACGTGTGGTAGCTCCAGTGGGTCCCGTCCCCCCCAGATTGGCAAATGAAACTGAGGTGGAATCTGCACACATATAAAAAACGCTGTGAAAATGCTTTTTTAAAATAACGTTTTGAAAAATACATTTAATTTGGCATAGCTCACTTCCACCATCTAGTGTCACATTTGTATATTGCACTTTGCAACACACTTAAAACATTTTATTTGCAGCTGTATAGCTGAGTCCCAAATTCAGAAACAGAATTTGAAGCACCCACGTAAGATCAGGCTGCATTTTGTTCCTTTGTTAGCATGTTTGAAACAAGAAAGCTGGGGATGATTTTAGACTTCTGCTACTGATAAACAACGACAATACCTTTATTCCATAAAAAATACAGCTTGCTCTTTGCAAGAGTCTTCTGCAGGAGATTCTTTCCCCACTATCCATACTGCTAAAGAAGGGGGAAGTGTCATCTACCATAGCTGTCAACTTACAGATTTGAAAATAAGGGACCAGCAGCCTCAAAAATAAGGAATAAGCAGCCAAAATAAGGGATTTTCCGGGCACGGTATGTTCAACTTCTGAGCCCCTCTGAGCCAAAGGCAGAAAGCCCAGCCAGCAGCCAAATGAAGCCTCATCAATAAGGGACAGCAGCGGGACATGGCACTGGGATAAGGGACTGTCCCGCCAAATTAGGGACACTTGACAGCTATGTCATCTACAGAATAACAATCCTGGTTGTCGCTGTAAATCTCTCTCTCTGATTTGAGGCTACTTCAGATATGTGAAGAAGCCCAGTTGCCCACCCCACAGCCCAGCAGCCCACCCCATAAGCCTAGGCTTGGTCTTAGGGATGTGGATGGCCCTGTGGTCTAAACCACTGAGCCTCTTGGGCTTGCCATTCAGAAGGCCGGCGCTCCAAATCTGTGCAAAGGGGTGGGCTCCTGTTGCTCTGTTCCAGCTCCTGTCAACACAAAATCCCCTGACAACACAAATGCTATTCAGTTTGATATAAGCATAGCTCCCTGGTGTCAGTGGTGTGGCCACCCGATGGAGTCCTGAGTTAAGAGGCTATTCTTTGAACATTGCACTTCTTAGCATTCTGCAAAGTAGTTCTTCCTTAAAAAAACAACAACACACACTCAATCAAAAATATGTATGTTAGGTAGAATTGCATACAATATGAATATATTCAGGAAAATGTGTGTGAAAATGCATATAAATTTTCATGCAGATTAAAAAAAATAATGCTGGAAAACTGATGTGTTAATGGGATCAACCAAATTTAAGATCAGAAAAATGAGGGTCTGTGGATTCAGCAGCACACTCTAGAATATGTCGTTCGTAGATGAGGCTATAAAGATAAAAAGTACAGCCTTTTAAAATTTATGCAGATGGCTAACTAGTCCATTTTCAGGTGCTTTTTGTGTCCCATTCTTTATATATCTTAAACATTTGATATATAGTATTGCCTGGAACAAATGTCCACCCAATGTGAGTAAACCATATTCAGAATAATTTCTATAGTTTTATTATTCTTAGTCATGTATCTGATTTCACAACCATCGTGAGAAACAGTTTAGCACCACCTAGAATATTCTTGCTAGACCTCTTATTCTGTCGATTTAACCACCCTGGCCCTAGGGTCTAAATATTTACAGAATTATTCCAAATTTCTCATGATAAAACCAAGAGCTACGTTTTCACCCTGTGTGCTTGCAGCCTTTCGTACTCACCCAACATATTCCTACTAAAGGCAATGTGATGAAATTAAGCAAAGCGGTTATTAAATAATGTCATTACATCTATAAGATCCCTTGAAGCAGTAACTTTTGATGGTATAGCACTGAACAAGAAGGCAACTTTCATACGACATTGCATGAGGAAAAGCCATACATAATTAAAAAGGGTGTTTTCTGTCCTTACACACTCATGCCATAATTGCCCATTTAATTTTATCAGAAGCCTTAATGAGAGATCCTTTGATAACCTAGTTACTTGGAAAGGGAGAAGGTGTGGTTTGCAATTCTACAAGGTTTCACAATGCATCTCACTTTGCTTTGTTATTGCCCTCTGTTTAGTAATGGACTCACCTTCACGACTTTCAACATACATCCCATGGGAAAGCCTTTTATCACTGGCTACATACAGAGGACTGTGTTTTGGAACCAGTTAAAACATGAGTTAGTTACAACTGAAACTGTAAAGGTATCACTGAAAGGCAACTTCCAAGACACTTTTACTTGTTTGTAATACAGCAGTCCGCTTCGTTTTGCCCAAGCTACGTAGGTACAAAACAATCCAGTTTAATTGAACCAGAAGGGTTTGATTAAAGCCTCAGAAGGCTAAATTTCTATAATACTAAACATCTGTAAATACTTCACATACGTTCTTATGTTGCACCCCTTTCAACAGGCCTGTCACTTAGGTAGGTTAAAACCACATTATTATTCCCCCATCTGCATTACATTTAAAACAGTATCATACCGCATTAAACCCTCTCAGTTCCCTAGTAACAAGCATACTGATTCTCATATATACACTTCTGTGGAATGGAAGAAATGGTGGATATGGTTAATTATCGCTTGACACGTATTGCACATATCTCTGTGATGGAGTGTTACAGATGTGCAGCTACCTTTTCCTCCGCTGCTGTGAGCTAATATTCCATTGGGTAAAAGGAGAATGAATACGTTTAACTAGACCAAGGGTCCCCAGCCTGTGGCCCATGGGCCAGAAGCGGCACATGGAGGCTGTTTAACTGGCCCACGAGCCACTCCCGAACTGAGCCGCCCGCTCGGTGAGTCCCCGTGTGCTGTGCTAACCCTGCACAGCGCGGTGCAGGGACTCTCTTCTGTGGCTCCAAAAATCACTTCTGCGCATGCCCACATGCCAGAAATTGCATCTGCGCATGTCTGCGGCACCAAAAATCACTTCTGTGCAGGTGCGATTTACGGCATCTGGGCATGCGCAGAAACAATTTCCAGCACTGAGGACATGCACAGACGCAATTTCCAGTGTCGCGCTGCACCAGTCTGGTTCATGGAGGATCTCCACAGGAGTGATCCGGCTCATGCCCAGTAAGCCTTGCTGACCCCTGAACTAGACATTACCAGTTTAAATCAATAAAACATGTCATAGGGATGGATGTCGGCTAACGGATTGAGGTTGAATCCTGACAGGATAGAAGTACTGTTTTGGGGGGATAGGAGGCAGGCAGATGTGGGGGACTCCCTGGTCCTAAATGGGGTAACTGTGGCCCTGAAGGACCAGGTATGTAGCCTGGGAGTCATTTTGGACTCACAGCTGTCCATGGAGGCGCAGGTCAATTCTGTGTCCAGGGCAGCTGTCTACCAGCTCCATCTGGTACACCAACTGAGACCCTACCTGCCCATGGACTGTCTCACCAGAGTGGTGCATGCTCTGGTTATCTCCCGCTTGGACTACTGCAATGCGCTCTACGTGGGGCTACCTTTGAAGGTGACTCGGAAACTACAACTAATCCAGAATGCGGCTGCTAGACTGGTGACTGGAAGTGGTTGCCAAGACCATATAACACCAGTCCTGAAAGACCTACATTGGCTCCCAGTACGTTTCTGAGCACAATTCAAAATGTTGGTGCTGACCTTTAAAGCCCTAAACGGTGTCCAATCCCATCGTTCTGCCCAGAAACTGAGGCCCAGCCTTCTGGCTGTTCCCTCACTGTGAGAAGTGAGGTTAAAGGGAACCAGTTAGAGGGCCTTCTTGGTAGTGGTGCCCTCCCTGTGGAACACCCTCCCATCAGATGTCAAGGAAATAAACAACGATCTGACTTTTAGAAGACAACTGAAGGCAACCCTGTATTGGGAAATTTTTTATATCTAATGTTTTACACTTTTTTATGAGATGTAAGCCACCCAGAGTGGTTGGGGAGACCCAGTCAGATGGGCAGGGAATAATAATAATAATAATAATAATAATAAGGCACACCAGGGTGGAATCTGTCACGTTTTTTGTGTAATTTTCAAGTAGGTCAGTCTTTATATGATATGGCAGAATTGTATCATTTTTGTAGGTTTGCTCAATGCTTTAGATACACCAGGTTTGCATTTGATGAAAAGTAGGTTACAGCAGCTCTGGGATTGAAGGATTCCATCTAGGTTCTATTCCAATTAATTTTCAAAAGCTGTCAGTGCCAGATACTGGCTTGTAAATTCTTGCTCTGTCTCCTGCCAATTCATTCATCTCTTTGGTTTCAGTTATGTCCCACATCCTAGGACAGATTCTCGTTTAATAATACGAAGCGCTTCTGGGTCTGTAACTTTTATCATTTTCAAGCCCTGTGCAAAAATCAAGCTCCTCCTATTCTGCACAAATATCTATCTCCCCTTTCTGGTGCCCATACCTGGAGCAGTTAAAACAACAATGTTATACAAGATTATGCAAAAAATACAGTAAAATACAACAGCATTAAAGACCACAAATAAAAAGCACAACCTTTAAATAACTTTGTAAAAAAATAAATCAGTACTTAGCTGGCAAAATCCTAGAGAATAACAATTTATTCACTCGCCAGCAAAATACAGCCAAAGAGAGAGCCACATGCACTTGGTGGGGCAAGTTGTTCTACAATGCTGGTGCAGCCACCGAAAAGGCCCTGTCTCTTATCACCCACCCACAACCAGGCCTCCACGTTCACAGTTTCACTTCTGCTTTATACTTCACGATGCTGATATTGCATATTATTAATCCCAAAATAGCAATTCACGGAGCGGTATACGTTAGCATTACAACTAAATGAAAAGCAGCGATTTTTATGCTTAATCTTAGCCTAAGAAGATATTGACAACCAGTGATTTTGGGAGAAGTCTAGAAAGCCATAGAAATATTATTTATTTATTAAATTCATATATTGCTCTGCATCCTAAGATCACAGGGAGGTTCACAAGATAAAGTGACTACAAAGTGAACTGAGTGCTCTTGGTCTGTATAGAGTTCTCTCACTAGAGCCATAGATATAGGAAGGTGGGGTATGTGGCTTGTCAGAAATATGTACCGTATTTTATTTTATTTTTTTAAGGCTCATGTCTTTCTCCTACCATATTGCTGCAGGCTTGGAAATTGTTAAAATGGGTGGTTCATCAGAAGAAGAGTCCTAGCCTAGATATCACATGTAGCGGTCCTTTGGTCTAGTCAGCTTTAGCTAGAACCTAACATGGCAGCAATAACTTCAGATCCACCAAGTGTCCCTATTTTCCAGGGACATCTCAGACTTAGAGAAGCTGTCTCAGTTTCTGTTTTGATCCTGGAATGTCCTGCTTTTCCTTAGGATGTCCCTATTTTCATCAGAGAAATGTTGGAGGGCTCTGACCCACCTTTTGTAGCCTTGCAACTCTGGTGTAGAAAATGGTGTGAGTTTGTCCCGGGGAAGTCGAGAGAGTAGAATTAAATGAAGAAACAGCGGCATCTGGCATACAAGCAGCAGAGTAACAGATGGAATTGAAGAGGACAATATTTCAGAAAAAAAGCCTCAACAACGATTTGGATATTACAAAAAGGAGCAGAACCCTGTTGAGGGGAGGGACATGAGCAAGACTAAAAGAGATAACATAGTGATCTGACAAAAAAAAACACGAAACAAAAACAAAACCAGTAGCAGAAAGATCAGAAATAGAGAAGTTATGAGAAAGGACAAGACCTCTTAATATGAGTGGGGAAACGAATCCAAGACTTCAAATAAAGACAACAAGAAGTGGCAGAATGAGACGGATCATCCAGCTGAATACAGACATTTCCCGTTACCAAAGCACAGGTATTATCTGAAAGAAAAACCAGTAAGCCAGGAATCAAAATCAGATATGAGAGATAAAAGATAAATGAGAGATAAAAGTCCCTATAGCAAAGTACAATTGATTATTGAACCAGGGCTGGAAGACTTCAACTGCTCCAACGATGTTCATGTATTCCAACCTCAGCTTGACCTGCTTAAAGAACCTACAATTAAACTGCCTGAACTTTTAACAAATCATTAATGCTCACCCATATCATTACAATACCTTCTCCTGAATAAATACCATAACTTATCTCCTTTTATTGGAATTTAATAACTTTAGGGCTTATAAACGTACACTTTATTACACCCTTCCCGTTATAAAATAGAAATTGAAAACTGACTATTTGCTACTAAGGCTTTTGCATTTTATTTTAAGAATGCCAAAGTGGAAGCAGCATAAAACGCATAGGAAGGCAATCCCCATAGCCCCAAATCAAGCCTCCCACAGAAGACGCATTTCATTACAAACAATTCACGGTGGGATGCAGAGGAAGGGTAATGAGATGTGCATACATTACGGGCCTGTGAGATGAAGCATTCCCACTGAAAGCAGATACCCCTGAGCTATCAACACGAAATAATTCCCCTCGAGGAGTTTTCTGATATTTGCGCGCATGTACTTGTCTGATGCCGGAGCTATAAATTATTGAAGCATAACCATTCCTAAAGGAGACAAAGGAGACAGTAAAAGCACCGCCATTGCCTTCTAAATCACCACATGACTTTCTGCATTTAAACACTTTGGGTGGCAGACTCTTGGAGGTAAGGTAAAGGGACCCCTGACCATTAGGTCCAGTCGTGACCGACTCTGGGGTTGCGGTGCTCATCTCACTTTATTGGCTGAGGGAGCTGGCATACAGCTTCCAGGTCATGTGGCCAGCAAGCCTAAGCCACTTCTGGCGAACCAGAGCAGCGCACGCCGTTTACCTTCCCGCTGGAGCGGTACCTATTTATCTACTTGCACTTTGACGTGCTTTCGAACTGCTAGGTTGGCAGGAGCTGGGACTGAGCAATGGGAGCTCACCCCGTTGTAGGGATTCGAACCGCTGACCTTCTTATCGACAAGTCTTAGGCTCTGTGGTTTAACCCACAGCGCCACCATAACAATTAAAAACCCCAACTGAGAAGCAGATAATAGCAACCAAGTAAAAATGAGCCAAGTGCAGTGGTTTTCAACCAGTGTGCTGTGGCACCCTGGGGTGCCTTGTATGATGGTCAGGGGAGCCGTGGAAAACACTGTCCTCTGTCCCTCTTTCCTTCTCTCCCTTCCTCTGATGCCCTCTTGCCTTATCTCTGCCCCACCCCCACCCCAGGCTTCCATAGCTATTTGTTGCAGCAGCTCTGGCTACAAGTTTCACAGGCAAATGGTGCCTCTGAGGCTGGTCAGGGGATGCTTCCCAGACCCCTGTGGGGCAATGTGAGGAGGCACCTTCTCCTCGGGGCAGGGGGGCAGCTCAGAGAACAGGGGCAGCAGCAGCGGCTGCCTGGAGGACTCCCAAGGAGAAGGGAGAGGAGACTTCCACAAAGGAGGGTGTTTCAAAAAGGGTGAGAGGCTGCCAGCTCTGCAGGCAAGGGGTGACATAACAGGGTTCCTGAGCCCCACAGGGGTGCCACAGAAAGAACATAGTTGGTCATGGGAGCTGTGGACTCAAAAAGGTTGAAAACCTCTGGCCTAGTGGATGAAACTTTTAGCACTCTAGTTCTTAATCATTGATGATGGTAGCTAGCTATGGGCACTGGGATGAGGTTACCTAAATACCTGTGTGAGATAGAGTTCATCGTAAGTTTCTGCGTTCACGCACAGAACATTCACAGACTCTATATCTTGTTTTCAAATTGTCCTATGCAGGGCTTCTTCCCCCAGATGGAACTCACCAGAACTCAGTTCTGGCACCTCTCAGATGGGCGCCATTGCCATTCTAAGAGAATATTATTTTTTTACCATATGTAAAAATCATAACACAGTAATAGCACAGCCTTAAAAGATAGTTAAAACAGTGGCATCAATTAAAATCAATCGCAACTCTTGGTGGATGGAAATATTAAAGCTGGTAGCAGAAAGCAATAAACTGCAGCCTTAGTAGGACTCCTTGGGGAGAGCCAAATGGTTTTGAGTTGTCCAGAACTGTTCCAGAATTGCCTATTGCCTTACTAGTTACCTAGTTAGAATCTGTTGCAGTCCAGCTGTGGGAGAGCCACAGTTTCCCCAGCCATGCAGCGGCAGAGCAAGCCAATCAGGCACCTGGGGCGACGCGTGTGCCCTGCGCCCAGGGGCGGGGCCAGCCGTCCATGGAGGCGGGGCCAGCTGCCTGCAGGGGCGGGGCCAGCTGGGCAGGACGCTCTGTGGGGTCTCCAAGGAGTCTGCTTGCTTCCTCCCCCTCAGCTGCCCTACAGCTGAGGGGGAGGCAGCGGGCAGACCGTTTGGGGCAGCACAGAGCCTGCGGGCCCCCAAGCCACTGCATCACTTCCAGGAGACGCATGGCTCAGGCATGCTGCAGGCCCTGCAGTGAGTGCCGCCTGGCATTTTGTCACCCCCCTCAGTGGTGACACCCGGGGCAACTCGCCCCCACCGCACCCCTTTCCTCCACCCCTGCAGCCATGACTATAATGGGTAATTTCACCATAAAAGAGGTGTGCCTATGTTGATTATATTGCAGGTAACCTAGCAAGATATTGATAGGTATGGATTCTGGACATTTCATGCTCTTAAGGAAAGAAGAAAATTAAAACGCGTCAGCAGTCACCAAGGAAACTGTTCTCAATGAATTTTGTGCCATCCAGTTTGATTAACCACCGAGGATTAGGAGAGAACAGAGAGAGATATTAAAATCTTCAATGAAATACTTTTGATGTCAGTGCAAGCAAGAGACTAGAGTAAAGTGATGGGGAAAAGGAGGATGCTAAATAATGAAAAAGGCATGATAAAGAGCAGGCAGCTTAAATGGGAAATGCTTGCAGACAAGTCATTTGGGGTGAAAAATGGGGAAAGAACTATTTTGAAAAGAACAGATGTTCTGCCCTAAAAAGCATATGGGCTTTGATAGACATGATAGGACATTTCCCTACCCGCTTCAAACATGCTCTAAATGAGAGCATTTTAATTTCAATAAAATAAAAGTATAAATATTAAACGGATATTGCTGGTTTCCTCTTCTTAAGAGGAAGTTTAGCAAAGCACCAAATTCATTTCTCTTCAGTCATTTGCTTAATATAGGCCCACATACACAGATATAAAGAGAACATAGCACATGAACACACCTGGGTACGTACATTCAAATTGCCTGAAATCGGCACATTCAGTCCGTATGCCAGAGTTTTGAAGAGTTCTGTCCACATGAAGACTTTCCATTCACCTCCATTCACACAAATGTATTCCTTGCACATTCCTAGCATAACGTGTGAACAGCCCTCACAGCATTCAACCACATGGGCAAGGAAATGCTGAAGGCTTCTGCTGTGCAGATTGCCTACCCATGTGGTACTTTTTAGAGCCACACTACATGTTATGCTTAATGCACAGACAGCTAGAGCGCCGGTGGCGGAAAACTCACTCTGAATCAGACCGGGCATGGGCTAGAGCTCAACGTCGAGCCTACCAAGTGGCAATGGCGATGGCGAAGAGGGCCTTCTTCGCCGCCTCCATTGCATCTGCAGAAAACAGCAGCAGGAGACTTTTTCAGGTGGTTCGCAATCTATTGGAACCACCTGCACCACCGGGGCCTGGTAGGGACCCCAAGGTCTCCTGCAATGCTTTTGCAAAGTTTTTTGCAGATAAAGTCGCTCAGATTCAGAAGGAGGTAGACTCCACCGTGGGAGCAGGGCCAGGGCGGGAGAGTGCTAGAGTTCTGTCTAGTCCTATTATATGGGATCAATTCCAATCTGTTACCTCCGAGGATGTGGACAGGCTGCTTGGACAAGTGAAACCGACCACCTGTCTTCTTGATCCTTGCCCATGGCTGATAAAAGCGAGCCGGGAAGGGCTGGGCAATGGGCTCTACGGGGTGGTGAATGCTTCCCTCTGTGAGGGAGCCTTCCCAGACCCGCTGAAAGAGGCGGTCATTAAACCACTTCTTAAAAAAACATCTTTAGACCCAGCTAATTTGGCTAACTATCGCCCAGTCTCAAATTTACCATTTTTGGGCAAGGTGATTGAGCGGGTGGTTGCCAAACAACTCCAAGCACGCCTGGAGGATGCGGACCATTTGGATCCCTTCCAATCAGGATTCAGGCCTCACCATGAGACTGAAACTGCCTTGGTCGCGCTGGTTGATGAACTCCGGTGGGCTAGGGACAAAGGTGAGAGCTGTTTCCTAGTTCTGCTGGATCTCTCAGCGGCCTTTGACACCATCGACCATAACATCCTTCTGGACCGTCTTGAGGGGCTGGGAGCTGGGGGCACTGTTATACGGTGGTTCCGCTCCTTTCTCCTGGGCCGTGTCCAGAAAGTGGTGTTGGGGGATGAGTGTTTAGACCCCTGGGCTCTCACTTGTGGGGTGCCTCAGGGTTCCATCCTCTCCTCCATGCTTTTTAATATCTATATGAAGCCGCTGGGAGAGATCATCAGGGGGTTTGGGCTGGGTGTTCATCAGTATGCAGATGACACCCAGCTCTACCTCTCCTTTAAATCAGAACCATTGAAGGCAGTGAAGGTCCTGTGTGAGTGCCTGGAGGCGGTTGGAGGATGGATGGCAGCTAACAGATTGAGGTTGAATCCTGACAAGACAGAAGTACTGTTTTTGGGGGACAGGGCGCGGGCGGGTGTGGGGGATTCCCTGGTCCTGAATGGGGTAACTGTGCCCCTGAAGGACTAGGTGCGCAGCCTCGGAGTCATTTTGGACTCACAGTTGTCCATGGAGGCACAGGTTAATTCTGTGTCCAGGGCAGCTGTCTACCAGCTCCACCTGCTACGCAGGCTAAGACCCTACCTGCCCGCGGACTGTCTCGCCAGAGTGGTGCATGCTGCGGTTATCTCCCGCTTGGACTACTGCAATGCGCTCTACGTGGGGCTACCTTTGAAGGTGACCCGGAATCTGCAATTAATCCAGAATGTGGCAGCTAGACTGGTGACTGGGAGTGGCCGCCGGGACCATATAACACCGGTTCTGAGAGATCTGCATTGGCTCCCAGTACGTTTCCGAGCACAATTCAAAGTGTTGCTGCTGACCTTTAAAGCCCTAAATGGCCTCGGTCCTGTATACCTGAAGGAGCGTCTCCACCCCCATCGTTCAGCCCGGACACTGAGATCCAGTGCCGAGGGCCTTCTGGCGGTTCCCTCATTGCGAGAAGTAAGGTTACAGGGAACCAGGCAGAGGGCCTTCTTGGTAGTGGCACCTGCCCTGTGGAACGCCCTCCCAGCAGATGTTAAGGCAATAAACAACTATTTTACTTTTAAAAGACAATTGAAGGCAGCCCTCTTTAGGGAAGTTTTTAATGTCTAATGCTGTATTGTTTTTAATATTCAGTTGGAAGCCGCCCAGAGTGGCTGGGGAAACCCAGCCAGATGGGCAGGGTATAAATAATAAATGATGATGATGATGATGATGATGATGATGGTGATGTGACTATGTCTCTTGTTTTCCTTTAATTGCAGGCATGGGCGGGGGGCAACTGTTAGGAGTGCAGAGCACAGAAGGAAAGCAGCCATGACTGCCTTAAAAATCATTCCTCACCTGTGCAGTTATGGGGCTTAGGGGGGAGTTCCCACTGGCATCATGTGTGGGAAACAAATTTGCAAGAGAGTCATGGCTGGAAAAATCCCATGATCCCATGATATTGTTATTGTCAATCCTCACCAGCAAGTCCCAGGGCAGGTTACTACCATTTTTTAAAAATCAGTATTAAAAACAATTTCTATACATTCTGTTATTGGCATCCATCTGTCTCGGGAGACAAAGGAGGAGTGCGCCAAACTGTTGAAGAGTTATAGAGTTTGCTGTGGTTGTAAAAACTGATATGGAAGAGACATGTTTTGTTGCAGCTGTGGCATATGAAGGCATCCAGTTGTGCTGCTGCAGATGCACCATGGTGTTTCATCTCTCTGCACTCCTCGCAATGGTCATTCCTCCTCTAGTCACTGTTGTGGGTGCATGACCTGACTGATTCTGCCCAGGCACTGCGGTCGTCTGCAAGGGATTCCCACATGGTGGGCTTGATGTTGTCAGTCTTCATGCTACGTTTGCAGACATCTTTGTAACACAGAATTGGTCTGCCAATGGGCCTGCTGCTTGAAGCCATTTCACTGAAGAGCATGTCATCTTCCATTCTGAGGACATGACAAAGCCATACATAGTCGCAGGAATAACACGCATCTTAGGTGTCAAAGAGGTGTGTCTTCAGCATTCACCTAAAGTTGTATAGTGATGCATCTCTGTGGGGATGTAATTCCACAATTTAGGGGGCTGTCACAGAGGATGCCCTCTCCTAGACCACAACCCTACAAAATTCGGATAAAGATGGCACTACCAAGACGGCTCCCTCTGCTGAAGTGAACACCTTGAAAGGTCTGTAGACACCCTGGTATCTGATCCTGATTGCAATCACAACTGTGCCTGTGACTGAAGAAAAACAAGAAGCATAGTAACATGCTATACAGTAAAGTGTAATATGTAGCTTGGCCCTCATGGAGCAAATAGTAGCTTCTGGCGAGTAAGAGCTATTTTCATTGAGCAAATGGTTGGCAGGAAGGGTTATGCCCGCTATCACTCAACATTGTCGTTTCAGTTACATCAGCTATCAATTTGAAACAACAACATGGGAGAGTTGATCATGAATTGGCTGCCATTATATCAAATATGAAATCTTATGACATATGTACTCTGTGCAAATGCATATTCCAACTGTAGAATCCCACAGCCCCTAATTATGATAGTCTGCATTCTATATATTATTTTTGTTGCTTCATTGGAATATTGATCCATTTAAGAATAGATGGCGCAAAATGCAAGATATAAACAGATAAATGAAGCTCTAGGTACAGCACAGACAGAAAGCATGATTTCAAAAGATCTATGAGTTTCACGTTTTGCATCTATCTGCAGGTGAGGGGAGAAAAGCACAAAAGCACAATTAACTAAGTAGGATCCATAGTGCGGTAATTTAAAAACCTGAAAGAGCACCTGGAATATTACTCCCAGAAAAGCTCTATATATTTTTCTCAGGAGAGCCCACAATAAATGAATAAAAAGTACTGATGCACAAATAGCCCAGCATAAAACAATTAAAAAGGAGATGAAAAGAGATTTAAATTTAAAAGGCATTGTTCCTTTGAAAGCCATTCTCATTGAACGTCCTTTGCATCTCTTCTGCATTTTTCCCAACAGGTTATTTGTCTTCCCTATCAATCTCGCACTGACTCCCTCTCTCCCGGCAGAGCATGCATCTGCCCTTGATGTAAAGAATGACAGACAGCTGCAGAAGCTTTGGGTTTTGAGTCTTCTTTGGTTTCCCTCTTTATAACTTAAGCGAGTGAGTTGTGGGCAATGATCATAAAAAGGGGTGTACTTTAAAAGAGAGATGTACTAATTGAGCAACATCACAATGCTCTCAATTAACCAATAACTTTTTAAAAAAGAAATGAAAGCAATTTTTACGAGAGGAATCAAAGTCCTGAAGTCCTTTCTGAATATTAATAACCCTGTGATTGAAAGCGTCTCTGATATGTTTGTAAGTATCAGAGATGGGAAGTTCAAAGGCGACCTGATTATGCGTACAAGGGTTCGATTATTCACAGGTTACATGTCTTGCAGCTGTAGACCATCCTGAGAGGCCGCAGGAGTAGGTCACCACCTTAATCGCGGGTGGTTTTCAGAGGTTGATTGTAGAGAATCTGCATCCTCTCCCCGCTTTGATCAGCTTAGATTTGGGTGGTGCTTCCAGGCAAGGGCCTTTCGGACTTCTGTACTTTAAAAAAATATGAAAATGAAATCCAGGTGTATGCACTGTGGTGTCATGTGACATTCTATGAGAAGGAGGAGGAGGACGAGGAGGGTAGTAGTTTGGACTTGATATCCCACCTTTCACTCCCCTTAAGGAGTCTCAAAGAGGCTAACAATCTCCTTTCCCTTCCTCCCCCACAACAAACATTCTGTGAGGTGAGTGAGGCTGAGAGACTTCAGAAAAGCGTGACTAGTCCAAGGTCACCCAGCAGCTGCATGTGGAGAAGCGGGGAAGAAAACCTGGTTCACCAGATTACGAGTCCTCCACTCTTAACCACTACACCAAGCTGGCCCACATGTTCTGTGTATAGACCTTGAAAGAAAGCTCTGCTTAACTGAGTTGCTGAAATCTGAATGTGTTTGTTTGTGTGTGTGTGTGTGTGTGTGTGTGTGTGTGTGTTGGAGGGGGAGGGAAACAGGTATTCTTGCATTCTTTGGGACAATGGCTAGATTGTGCTCAGGCTTGGATATGTGGTCTCAAGGGGGGGAGCAGTAAGTGGGTGCATAATCTTGTCTCAGGCAGCAAAATGTCCCAAGCTAGTTCTGCCAGCTACCTGACCTTGTCATTTTAACCAAAGATTCTAGGCTTTGAAAGTGGCCCCCAATGCATGCTTAACATGTTTTCTAACATGTATTCAGTTCTAAGTGCTCCCCATTCATTTAAATGTGAGGTCTCCCTAACAACTCCATCCCTACCCCCGTTCATTTAAATATAGATTGGTGTCCAGTTCAATACCGCCATCAATTAACCATACTATAATTGAGTTTAACTTGTTATTTTCTCACAACGGTGGAATGGAAAAAGAAGGGCACATGGGAGTCTAAAATGTATGAGTATGGTGAGATTTCTCCCAGGTAAATTAGAAGTCCAGAATCTAGCAAGCTGGAATTAGTTTCAATAACATTGTCAGTGAATGTCATCTAATTTCCAAGGGAACTATTCATTCTTCTTCCTTGGTGATCACTCATGGCCAAGTAAGATTGTCTTCCATGAACACGGTCTTAACAGTGAGTCTGTAAGTGACTGTGGAGGCCAATTCTGGATCCACATGTCCTTCTACAGTGGGGACATAGGTTTCCGAGAGGGAGTTGATCACAGTGAGGGTTTGGCAAATGTGCTTTCCTCTTAGCACGCTTCTCCCTTTCATCCTGAGTTCGAGTGTCTTCAAAGTCCATGACACCTTTGGTAAAGACTGTTCTCCAACTGGAGCGCTCGTAGCCAGTGTTTCCCAATTGTCTGTGATTATACTACATTTTTAAAGATTTGCCTAGATAGTCTTTAAGCCTCTTTTGTTGACCACCAGCATTACGCTTTCCATTTTTAAGAGTAGAGTAGTTGCTTCGGAAGACGATAATCAGGCATCCAAACAACATGACCAGTCCAATGAAGTTGTTGTTGAAGAATCATTGTTTTGACACTGGTAAGCTTTGCTTCTTCCAGTACACTGGCATTAGTTCACTTGTCTTCCTAAGTGATATGTAAGATTTTTCAGAGACACTGTTGATGGAATCTGTCAGGGAGTTGGAGATGGCGTTTATAAGTGGTCCATGTTTCACAAGCATACAGTAAGGTGGGTAGTACAATAGCTTTGTAAACAAGCATTTTGGTTTCTCTGCGAATGTCCTGGTCCTCATACACTCTGCACTTCAATCGGGAGAAAGCTGCACTCACAGAGTTAAAGCTGGGTTGAACGACATAAATTCTCCTCTAAATTCATCTCTAAAGCTATGTATATATACAGAACAAACCCAGCCCATGTAAATTCTGTTTGGTAATTATAGTTCTCCCTAAGAGAGAAATTAGCAATCCTCTGTTAACTTGCTAGGTGTAGCTGGGAGGTATTTCAGTGTGTTCTCTTTTCACAGGGTTCAATGTGGGCACACCTGGACTGAATAGGCATTTCGCAAAGCCTTCTAGCAAATTTCATGCACAGGCTTGTGCGCCAGGCTACCATCAACCACCCATGTTTGTTCATTTGTTTCCTTTATCTCGTTGTCCTCTGCCTAAAGGTTGCTGCAAGTGGATCCATCACACTCAATTCTAATCACATCTGGATTGTTGAACTTCTGTGAAAGTATCCAGATAGATTCCTCACAAATGCCCTGTGACATACCTTCCCCGACCAAAGTCTCAGTACAATCCCCAAAGGCGACAAAATCTATTTTGCCTTATTTGTGTGTGAATATTCAGAATAACCATTCTCTCTAGCCATACATAGTTCCTAACAAAATGAAAACAAGATGGCATTTTGAAATACTTTACCAGAAGGTATGCATCCCTTCATCCATAGTAATAGTAATAGTATTGTTTTGTTTTCAAATATACTCTTTTTCCTGTTCCTATATGCCATTCATGAATATATTCTCTTTTACCTTACTGCTCTGGTCGCAGGCATTGATTTGCAAAAAATGTAGTTCAGTCATTATCTGTCTCCTTGGTTCAAAATATATTTTCAAAGGCAGTTTCAAAAATTGCATGCTGAGCTGTTGCATGCTATTAAGAATTATCGCCAACTAAATAATTGCCAACCGGGATCAAGCAGTGCCGATTCTGTACCTAACAATAACACAGTAGCCCTAATAATTCTGTGCCCGACAATAACATAGTAACTCTAATAATGAGTGGCTTGTGTTGCTACCAAATAGAAACTACTGTGCATTTATGCATGCTGCTGTTAGCCACTTCCATAATAAATATCAGGGAATTGTGAATTACAGGTATTTAATCCCACTCAGTTGTGTCAGAAGCCACCAGCCACCACTTAAGCAGTGCAATTACTTGCCAGAGCCTCTTAATAAAATTATAGGTGTGTTGCAGAAAAGTTATTTCCTTAATAAAGGGAATATATCTGATCTTGAATCTACACCTGGTGCCATTTGCATCTCCCTCGGGTTTTGCAGGATTTAAGCTCCTTAAATAGAGATATTTGCTGGAGTGGCAACTCACCTTGCATGCAAATGCATCAAGTTACGCAACCTTTAATTCTGGGTGAAGCTGACCTGTGCTAGTGCTGTTGGAAAGCCAGATCAATCATAAGTTTATTGGGTTGAAACCAGTACTTCAATTGAGGTCAAATGTGTTACTTGGCAATGCTTGTTAGCATCATCGCTCAGAATGCTGGTGGAGAAACTGTGGCTTGTTTCAATTTCATGACAACTCGCATGGCTTTTGTCTGACTACTTTATCTTGGCCCACTGACCATCTCTGCCTTTTTCTTTGGTGGTCTCCTATCATCATCACCATCATCATCGTTCCCTCTCCTAGCTAGGCTCACAAAACTTAAAAACCTTTGGATACTTGATAAAGAACAGGCTACACAAAGCCAGTTTATTAATTTAAATGTGCTTAATTTGTGTGATTGTACTAGTCTGAGAAGAGGATATCGATGAGAACATTCAAAGTGCTACCTGGACATTAGCACCAATTCTCTAACATCATTCAGTATTACTAGCTGCATATCAGCGCTGGGAGACAGAGGTTGGTTGCTATTCACTAGATGATTGACCAAGAATGAAACCTTGGATTTGTAATAGGCTTGTTTTCAAGTCATGCTGAACTAAGGGTATTTAATAGTAGCAAGCAACATATGGCTGGACAGGGCATTCAGTTAACCTTGCCTTATCCAATCTAATATACTCAAAACATCAAAGTCATGTTATGTATTTGACTTTAAATACTTAATGTCATTGATCCTGATCTCCACACACACCCCTTCTTTCTGGCACTTTGGATCTAGAATTGTTTTCTTTTTTGCTTTAAACCTTCATACACAACAGATGCCACTAATCAATCCTGCCTTAAAATTACAACCACGTCCACTAAGAGGAACAAATTTGCTCAAAAACACAAATCAATTACAGGGGATTTGTTTTTGACAATCCTTGTTGTAGTCAGTGATACATGGAAGCACTCGCATGTTTTCAATATCATATCAGGTAAGGATGACCTTTAGATAGATGAATTCATAGCTCTGATAGTCTTTGAAGACACAGATTAAAAGAACAGAATTAGTGTGAACTTCAGCAAAATGTCAGCTCTTCCACAAACAAATCTGTTTCTTTCTCTAGGAAAGCCACCTTGTTTTATAGCATCTACTAGGGTGCCTATTAGTTCTGTGATTACCCCAGATAGGAGGCAAATTCAGATTATTCAGGGAAGGTTCTCATGTTTCCAGGTTGGATTAAAAAGTGTCTCAAGTAACAAAAAATGGAGCTGTCCACTTTGATTTTCTCCAAGTTTCTCATATTTTCAATCTTAAATTCAGCTCTCTACATTTCGGGGAGCTGCATATAATCTCCACATTTCTGGGAGATATATATAACCCAGAAATATACCAATTCTATGATTCTATTATTCTGATCCCAAAAGCCTGCTCATTTTCATTCACCCAGTGTTCTGCTCCTACAATCATAGAAATCTCTCTACTACAATATTGGGTTTCTTTAGTTTTCTCCAAAGAGCCCTTCAATTCCTTCTTGTCATAAGGCAATAGAACTAAGAAGTCAAAGGGAATGGTCCCCAGTTCTCCTCTCCCTAAGCCTAGAGCCATCCAAATGTTATGCCATGCAGATCTCATAGCTAAATCTCTGAAAACTGGATCACGCAAAGGCTTTGGGTGTGTTTCATCTCAGCTTGGAAAGCAAAGGACTGTCTGAAGTGTATCCTTCTTCCACGGCCAGATTGTGAGCTCACTGAAATCAATAGAAGTCTTCCCATTGAACTGAATAGGCTTTGGAGCAGGTCTTCCTGGTCCATTGAAGTCTTCTGTAATTTACTGTGTGCCCACTGACACTCCCTTCGTGGCTGAGGCCTCTAGGGCTGCCAACTTTGAGAACACTCACCATTATGCTGGTTTCCCTGCTTTATAAATTTTTGCTCTGTGTTTGCCAACCATTGGATTTGTTCTATACAACCGGCAGGGGAGGCCAGCTCCAACTGGCTTCCTCTGAGAAGATCCACCAATTTGCAGTGACTAAGAAGGTTGAAAAAGAGACTGTTTTATTCTTTAGCAGAGGACGAGAAAGCCCTAAATGGAAAAGTGCCCTGGATTTGTCAGGCAGTTTGAGTTACCATGGAGTCTGAAAGCCTACAGACTTTACTGTTGCTCTGTATGGATTTTTTCACAGGCTTCAGAATGTCTTTCCAAGCCTGTTGGCCTCAAAAGAACGGAGCTGAAGATTGCTGCATTGCATTATAAGTCAATACTGATATTGTCAAGAAATGAATGAGAAATTGAAGGCTTGTGATATCACATTATTCCAGTGTGATTTCCCCCCCTGCCTCTTGTTCCAAAACTTGCAGTGCAATACGATGCATGCTTATTCCAAAGTGTGTCCCACTAGAGGTAAAATATTTGCTCGATCTGCTTTTCACAGCTGACTGACCCAATTTGATGGTCTCAAATTTATTTGAGGATTGGGGTGCAACTCCAATCAGATTACACACTTCTCTGGATATTGCAATGAATTTTTGTTGCACAAAAGCAAGCATTTTATAGCTAAAATCCATATAAAATGTGTATTTTACATGAAAGCTCATTGGAAAATACGTATAGGGATGAGACAGACTTATTTTTGAGTAACAGCAAAAATGAAACTGGACAAGCTGAGGCTCATCTGCCCACCCTCATGGTGCTTTCTGCCTAGCAAGTGTGCATAGAATTATGGCTAGTCACCTAAGTGCACCTTTATTACCTTTTCTTATCTGAAGTATAATAAAAGGGAGAAGCCAAGAATAGGCTTATGCAGCTCTTCATTTTATTGAAATCCAAGTTGTGATCAGATTATTACACTTATGCATAGATTCATCAAGATAACAATTGTTCTACTAGATCAGACTAAGTTTGATCTAGTCTGGAATTCTGCCTCCAATATGACCGAAGCTCACAGACAGTGTTAGAAACTGAGATATGAAAGCTAGCAGCTAAATGACACCTTAAACTAAGCTTATGGGAGCAACAACGGAACGTCTAGGTGCACTTTTTTAATAACAAGAATACAAAGCTGAAAATGAACGAACTGCAGCTCAAATATTATGTTCATATGGTTTCATATGGTCTAGTCCTTCCCCTGCCCACCCCCCATATATTCTTAAGGGGGTCTCTTATCTAGCCTTCAGAGAGTAGCTGGAAGTGGAGAGGCAGAAAAAGGTCCTCTCTGCAATTTTAATTGGAAATCTTAGGCACAGGACAGAGCCCAGAGCTCAGAAACTGCTCACGCTAATGAAATTCCCAGTCGGCAAAATGCGCCCAGAACAATGGGAGTTTTGACCACTGCTCACAAATAGGGTGCAAATTTGCTACCCAGAAGGAATCCATTTTGAAGATGGTTCAGGAAGAGGCTGATGCAGGACGACTGTTTTAGATGCAAGGTGTACAGTTTGGAAGACTGGAATTTCTGGGGTCATACAAGGGGCACTTTTGCCTGCATGGACTTGAAGATCATTAAGAGAGTCTCAGTTTATAAACTGGGATCCATACTCTGCGCCAACATATAGCTTGCCTTGTTCAACAAGAATATGCTCCATAAATCAGCACTAGCATCCTAAGAAAGTGACAAATTAGCTGGAAGTGTGTGCTGCAAATAGTTCATTTTTAATATAGATTACTTCCCATGCACTAACAGGAGTAGTGTAGAACAAAATAATACATCCTTTATGTCATTCTGTAGAATTTTTAAAACAATGGATTCAGCTCCATTCAAATTAATGAAAGCTTTGTCAAGAAACTCTGTGTTATGTGGATCACACCCAGAGTGAATAATTCCATCGGCTATTGTCTGCCAGAATCCATAATTAATGTTGTCAAAGGGAGCTACTTGTATGTTGGCAGCATATAACTGGGCTATGTTGAATCAATCTGAAGAAGTTAACAATTAATTAGTTGTTGGCTGACATCTAGTTTAGATTCCATCAATTTAGTATTATATATACATTCATTGAGTTCAGAACTCACATCTTACTTATGGTTGATCGATAAGGAATATATGCCAGTTATATAAATATATACCAGATGCAAACAGAGAATTTCACAAACAAACTGAACTTACCTTTTGTGCAGCCTGGAATTGGATATTCTGCATTCATGGAGAATACAATAATCTCTAATTACGGAGATTAATTATCTCCAGACCATAGGATCTGATAACCAAAAGCTTATAAATTCTTTATATATGGTTGTTTTAAAGTTCTCAAATGAAGATCAAGGTATGCTTGAATGGCAACATTACAAATTGTTACTCACCAGTTAAGCCACCCCCAAATGGTGCAATTGAAACTGGATTTCCTACAATTGCCCCAAACTTCAGATCCAAAGTTCTTCTGCTTCACTTTCATGAAAGAGCGCAGCTGACTCCCATGCAAATGTGTTTAGGATTGCAGCTTTACACATATGAGTCCTATTAGAGTGCATGTCATAGAATCATAGAATCATAAACTAGTAGTTGGAAGGGACCACAAAAATCATCTAGTCCAACCCCCTGCAATGCAGAAATCTTTTTACCAACTGAGACTTATGTCATAGTGCCATTTGATTACTTCATTACAATTACAATATTATATATGGCCTTCTAATAACTGTGCAATCCCATAAACAAAGCTACATACTTTGCAGCAAAGATAAACCACACACACAATAATTTACGTTGAGGTTTTGGTAACATGCAAATTTAAATATATCTGGCTGACAAAGAGAACCAAGATTATCTTTCTGTATGCTGTTTAAGTTGCACTATCACAGGCTGAATGCGGTATGATAACATGTATTTCATAGCATATAAAACTAGCAACACTTCCTGAAGGTAAGCCTCCCAGAGAGAACTACTTGCCATATTCTTCCCCCACAAAAATAGCCTAGAATCCCTGGGCACTAATAAGAAGCTGAGAAAAAAGAGCCCAGGCTCACTGAGTGCCATGCTTTGTCCTCACATGGACAACAAGGTATTGGCTAAGGTGGGCACACAAGCAACTTTTTTTAAAAAAATAATTTTTATTCATTTTCCAAACAATTTTATACAGTCAACACATAATTTATCACTCATTCTTCAGTTTTTGACCTTCCTCAGTTTCTCTGTCAATCTTTCGTAAAATTTCTATTTGTTAGCGCATTTCTAAACATAATATTGCCTTTTAGAACTCCTTTTCCTCTTACTCTCTTTTGTGCACTATTTCTTACTATCTCACAGAGTCTCTTCAAAACCAACAAGCGTTGTCTGTACATCACATATGTTTTTCAGATATTCTGTAAATCTCCCCCAGTCCTCGATAAACTTTTGGTCTTTCTGATATCGAATCTTCCCAGTCAATTTATCCAATTCTGCATATTCAGTCAATTTCCTTCTCCATTCTTCCACTGTTGGAATTTCTTCCTGCTTCCATCTTTGGGCCAGAAGTATCCTTGCGGCAGTCACTGCGTATTGAAACAGTTTACAGTCTCTCTTATTGATTTCGTTTCCTACCATTCCTAATAGGAAGGCCTCTGGTTTTTTAACAAACGTATATTTCAACATCTTTTTCAATTCATTGTATATCATTTCCCAGAAGCCTTTCACCCTTTTACACTCCCACCACATATGATAGAAAGTACCTTCTTTTTCTTTACATTTCCAACACTTATTGCATGTTTTGTACATTTTAGCCAGTTTAACTGGCGTTATATACCATCTGTAAACCATTTTCATTACATTTTCTTTCAACGCGGTACATGCCGTAAATTTTAACCTTTCATCCAGTCGTCATATTGTATATTATAACCAAAATCTGGCACACAAGCAACTTAGACTTTGCACATTCTCCTTCCAAAGACTAAGGAACTGCCATTGCCAAGAGTGTTTGGATAAAGGGCAAATTATTAATTAGCTAAATATCTTTAATCATTCTGCATCAGTAGTATGTGCTTAAAAGAGAAAAACACACACACCATTAGTAGTAGTAGTAGTAGTAGTAGTACCCTGCCCATCTTACTGGGTTGCCCCAGCCTTCCAACATATATAAAAACATAATAAAACATTAAGCATTTTTTTTTAAAAAAAAAACCTTCCCTATACCGGGCTGCCTTCAGATGTCTTCTAAAGGTTGAATAGTTTCTTATCTCCTTGACAACTGTTGGGAGGGTGTTTCACAGAGAGGGCGCCACTACTAAGAAGGCGCTCTGCCTGGTTCCCTGTAACTTCACTTCTCACAGTGAGGGAACTGCTAGAAGGCCTTCAGAGCTGGACCTCAGTATCTGGTCCTCAGTGTGAAAGGGCAAGAGAGGAGGTCCCGCCTGGCCGCACTACGGTTAAATCTCCCATTGCCACACCCCTTCCTGGTGCTGATTGCTCAGTGGGGCCACCCTGGGCAGGGTTCCGCCCAGAGCCAGTGACGCAGCAGGCAAGACACAGATGAGGGCGTCAACTCTCCACCCCTCACGTCGGATCACTGTTGATTCCTGGATGTCTGGCTGCAATGCCACCCACCAGGAAAGGTGAGCGGACTTACAGGAATTACCATTTCTTCTTTCATTTCATTTCATAAGCATTTATTTAATTATTTTTTTAAAGGAAACTCAATCTAACAATTGTTTCTTCTCTTAGGAAATCAATACAATGCAAAAGAAATCCACATATTTCGGGGGGCCACTAGGGGGCGCATTGGAAGATGGCCGACAATACCATCTCTCTGACCCACACGGGGTAATTAAGAGGCTGTTATGGGAGTAGGCAGCCTCCCTTGTTGCCCCAAGGAAATGGGGAACACTGCCCTTGCCTGCTGTGCCTAATTTGAAAGAAGGGGGTGAGGGCCCTAGGCAGAATGCCCCCGTGTGGACCTCGGCTCTCCTGGACACTGTCTCTGATCACGCACTAGTTGCAGCAATTTGGAATAATTAATTACAAAAGAAGCAAATGCACATATTTCAAGTGAAGAAGGGGAGTGAAGTCTGCTAATTTAAGTGACCTCTGCGAAAGAAGACGACGGGCTGGAGAAACAGGAATATTTTACGATGAAGATACACCAAAGGCGGGGTATGTTGACAACGGGGCTGAATGGGGGGGAAAACCTTTTTTACTTTCCTTCTATGTGATTTACAAGAACCCCTCCTCATTAGAACCGTCGGTTGAACTGACCCAAGCAGGATGATTAAGGTCTGTGTGGAAATAAACTTTAACCAAAAGTATGCTTTATGGAGACCGAGAAGCAATAAGAGCTTTTGGGAATGGTGCAGCAATTAATTCGGAGTCGCCATCTTGCCAAAGGATTTATAGCCAGGAGGAAGAACGGATTTGTTTTCAGACTGCATTCCTAGTGAATCTCCTCAGAGGTTTTGAGAAAGGAGGCAGATTGGTGAAGATTAATGACGCTAAGACTGTTTTGATGTATGGAAGTGATGTTATATGGAAAACATCTGGATAAGGCTACTGGATAAAAAAAATAATATCCATGCAGGATTACAAACTGTTCTAACCAGCTTGCAGAGACTATCAGAGGTCACAAAGAGAAAGGAAAAATATATGAAAATAACAACAAGAGATGTGGAAAAATAATAAGAAAGGACTGGATAGTACTGTGAACATCATAAGGTTAGATTTGTGGACATTAAAACAGCAGTAAGAAGCAAGAAGTTGATTGGATCCCTTCGGAACTTGAAATATGGGTACCCCCAACAAAAATTTAAAATTCGGCTGTGTAATTTGGAATTTATGTAATTTGGTTTGATTTGATGTGATTGGTCGGTTAATAAAAAATTATTCTTTAAAAAAAAAGAAATCCACATATTTCTATGTAAATGAATGTCTGAAAAAAATGGGGGAGGGAATCTGAGTACATAAAATGTATCCCTGCTTTTACACACACACACACACTCTAAATGATTGAATAGGCAAATGTAATGTAGATGTTCACCTGTGCCAGTGTGGTGTAGTGGTTAAGAGCGGTAGTCTCATAATCTGGGGAACCGGGTTTGAGTCTCCGCTCCTCCACATGCAGCTGCTGGGTGACCTTGGGCCAGTCACACTTCTTTGAAGTCTCTCAGCCCCACTCACCTCACAGAGTGTTTGTTGTGGGGGAGGAAGGGAAAGGAGAATGTTAGCCGCTTTGAGACTCCTTAAAGGGAGTGAAAGGCGGGATATCAAATCCAAACTCTTCTTCTTCTTCTTCTTCACCTGCTGTGGGATCACAAAACCACTGTGAAAGTCCAACAAATATAGGATTAGAATACTCTAAGCACCAGTCAGCCCAACTGAGGTAGTTAAGCATCACTTCCTGCTTAAGACAAATATCATTAGTATCCCATCAAAAGTGGAGAAAATGCCCAATGAACTCTTGGTCTGAAGAGGTGCTCCTAGAGATGCCCTTGTTAGCTGCCCACAGAACTGTGCATAAATCTGTGGCACAGACAGCTGAGAAAAATAAATGAACTGTATTAAAGAGTTTATAATTTTTTACAGTTCCTCATTACAGCTGGCAATTCCAGCAACAGATGATCTCATAGTCTGCGGTGCGCCTGCCAGAGAGCTTGCATACAAATGGATGCCTTTGTACCACAGACCATAGAAACCTGCATCAAATTGGCCTTCTTTCCTTAACTGAGCTGCACAAACAAAGATGAGTTTGTTGCTGACCAAGAAGCAGGAGCTTTGTTTCGTAAGACTCTCTGAATGCAGTGCGCTTTACCGCAGGAGAAGGTCCTCGACTTAAAAAGAAGGGAGAAAGAGAGGGAGGGAGAGAGGGAGGGAGGGAGAAAACAAGAGAAGAATAGTAAGCGGAAACTAGACAACAAATCAAAGTGTATACTCTTCTGGTATATATTGGTGTTGGAAGTACGGTAACCCCCCCCCCCCATCTTTGTGAATACTGGTCACATTTCACGAGTTGAATAAAAATGAAAGGGAAAAGGGCTTTAATTAATGGGATGCCTTTTGATTTGTAGAGCAAGACTGCTAGAACAGATGTAGTAGCAAAGAGGATTAGATTGTCCCTTTGCTGACACTCTGAAATTTTCTCTCTCCCTTTTTGGTAACCCCCCATTGAGGAAGGGCTGTCTTTTAGTAAATTCAGCACTGCTAAAGAAACTGTTGTATTTGGTTACAATAGACAGCTCTCATAAGCCTAGACAGAATATGTGAGGAGAGAGCTAATATTCATTTAAATTCAAGGTTTCATTAAGACCAAGGGAAAGTGAAGTGCTGAGTCTAAATTCCTTCAAAGTCTATGAAATGGGTATTAAAAAGGAAACCTACAATAATCTCGATTAGAGACTCTCGTTTTGTAGAACACAGATGAAAAGACTCACACGCCTGCATTTGTTTAGCATATTTTGTATTCATTTTGTCAATGGCTCTGTCCAATTTTTACTCCTGTATTTTAAATGCTTACCAGATCAACACTTTTCAACAGATTTGAAAATGTTCCAATGGTGAGAAGGAATTATGCCCTGCTCTTTGTCTAGTTTGTACCTTTGTTGCTGGGCTATCAAGTATATAGAAAAGGTCCTATTCAGCCCCATTTTGGGGGATCAAGTCAATAGAATGTCTTCCACATCATGAAGAAGTAACATATTTGATAAGACTCAACTGAGACATTTATGGCTGTGAACATCTATTTAGATTTCAAGCCCATAGTTACTGGTAGATCACATGCTCTGCATGCGTACAGACCCAGTTTATCCATGGCATCCTAAAAGCTAAAAGATCTCAGGTAGCAGCTCTGGCTAAAACCAGACAGTAAATATTACTGAAAATTGCATGATATAGCAGACTGAGAAGATACTCCCTGTTTGAGATTCACTTTGCATGAGGGTTTCCCCAGCTCTCTCACTCACTAATATCTCAAATGGAGCAACAGAGTTTAAAAATGGAAGAGCAATAACGGGCACGCTTTATCCTACAATATCTCTATAGAAACAACAGTCTTCCAAGTACGCTTCAGTGTCTCCCCACTCTCTACATATTTTAGACACATCTAAATTTGGTAGCTGCTGTAATTAACATTTTCCTTGCATCCAAATGAGGCACACTATAAATTATAAATGAAGAGCTACAGTTATGGAAGAATTTGGGCAACAGATTTTCGTTTTAAGTTCTAACGTGGTGCTTTTGCTTTACAAATTCACTCTTATTGATGATTGCCTGGTGGGAATTGAGGGCTATCTGAGCATTGCAGCTTTCCGGCCACATGAGATCTTGCATGAAAAACCAGAGGCTTTGTGCTTCAGGTCAGCAGAGAGAGAAACCAGAAAAGAGCTTTAGCTCATTCACAGCTTTGCCAGTATAGGAACTATCAGTCAAGGGCACAGCTAAGAGAGCTTGGGAAAAGTCATCGAACAAGCAAGAGGGAGGGGAAGTGAGACAATTTTAAAAGAGATTAGTTTAGCAGGAAACAAAGGGAAGGAGCCATGTCAAACAACAGCATAAGGAAAGCAATGGGGAATGTGGTTCCCCAGCACCACCAGTGTTCTAGGTTGAGGTGGTGCATTTAACTTTTCCTCCCTTCCTGGGAGTAAGCCACTTTGAGCAGACATATGTAAGATTGCACTTCAGGTGGCATGGCAAGAATAATGGTCTTTCTCTTACCCGCTGCACAGAACCATCCAACCACCAACTGTCATGAGATGCATTTCAAGACAGAGAGGGAAGAAAGAAGTCAAAATTATGCAACTAATTTCAAAATTAGTTGTGTGCCTGCCTTCAAGACACTGTCTCTCATCCCTCCAAGCTAGTGCCAGTTCTTCTACATCCTCTGGAAACCAGACCTCTGGTTTATTTACCGACATAAGTTCTGGCATCTGTAAATCACATCTCCTGCTGTTCTTCAGAGCAAAAGGTCCCTGTTTCTTATTCCACTTGCCCATCCTGCTTATGAAAGGGGAATTCTTCCTTTTTCTATTTGGAACCTTATTATAAGACAATGTGTGCTATGTGAGGAGCTGAGCCATTTAAAAACCATAGTAATATTATTCTTATCGCTGTCATTTATTTAAGTTAATGTTATTCAGGGAAGTCATATGACGGAGCCATGCAAACCCTACAAATGTGAGTGACTGCATTTTGACTTCATGGTGACTGGCTCCAAAGCTGCTGACATCCTGACACATTCAAATAGCCAAAATGTTGCAAAGGAGTCGGGGGCTATGATACGATGTTGGGAAATGCGGGTTGAGTGGCCCTAGAGCCAAATTTTCCATGCTGGCCACAGACATGTGGAAGCTAATGCAAAACAGTTTTTAAAATATAAGGTGTTATATTACACATACCAAAGTCAATTGAAGATGTATTTTGTGAATGTTCACTGTCATGGGACTGCATATTCTACTAGAAGGAATAAGCATTTCACAAGCCACTCAAACCAAATTCCTTCTAGGGTTAACTGTCTCAACATTCTCTTGCTATTCCTTGCTGCATCAAATCTGCAAGATTTCCCCTGTGATCCACACCTACTCTCCCCACCCCACAACTAATAATATATGAATCATTGGGCACAGCCTAAGGAGATGAAGGCAGAGCTGGCCCAGTTGCATGTGGTATTAGTGCCAAGTTCAAACATATCACCTTGTTTCGCTTTGGAACATCATATGTTCCTGTTGCACCATGATCTAACTATACTTTGTGGGAGGAAGTTAATACAGTGGTGCATGCACAGATTTGTCGTCTGCACCTGTTTAGAAAAGCCTATGCTAAACAGAATAACAAGACAATCATTTTATGTGCTCTATTATGTAATCAGCTGCACGGTTTTAAGTCTCTCAACTCTCACTCGCAATTAGAATTTACTCCGGTGCTGCGATACTTTGATTTGCAACAGTTTGAAATGTACTGTTCCATTTATGAAAAAAATATAATAAAGGCTGTTTGCATCGAGTCTGATGCTGTGTACCGTTAGCTCTCTGCTAACGAATTACAAATGTCACCAATAATCTCTTAATAAACTTAAGAAATGAAATGAGAGAGTGGAACTTTTCCTGCTCCCAGCCTACAGAGGCTCACAACATTCAGCCTCAGTTAAGCTTTTGGTTTTAGAAAATCCGTTGCTTGGCAACCAAATAACCCTTATCTTCCAGAGGTGGCATTTTGCTAAACTGTACTTTTATGTACTAGCTCTTCCTTAATACGGTACCTTGTAAATAATATTTTTTAAAAAGCGGTTAGCACGAAAGGGCACCATGAGACACTCCAAAAGCTCCATGACATTTATCATTAATGCAACAACCCTGATGCTTCTGTTAACGACCCACATTTTTGGCGATGGTATAAACGAAAAGATATAATAGGCATATCAGTTGCCATGGGAAAAGCTTCTAGAGCATTGCTTTGCACAGCACTCCTTCCTTCTCTCTCCCCCCCCCCATCCTGTCTGCCACCTCCCTACAAAAAAGAGGCTAAAATGTCATGAGTTCTATGCTGATTGCAAACCACATGGTTCTTTCCTAGAAAGCCTCACGATTCCCCCAGAACAGCTGGATTAGTTAATGTGATGCTGGTGACCCTTCGTACCTCTGTAAAATAAATAAAGAATACTTGCATGTAAGAGGCTTCTGTAGGAAGAATTGGGGAGGGGTCACTTTGCATCACATATATAGATGAGCAAAAGTTTGTAGGTCACGAACGGTATACTCTTTGAATATTCTTACCTGTGAAGTAGTAAAAAAATTTTTAAAAGGGAATGGTGTATTAGGAATGCAGGAAAGGGCACATTTAAATGTATTTTCTTCCCTTTTATTCATATACTGTTTGGTACACACGCATTGTATACAGAGGAGCGGGGCTATCTATGCTAGCACCAGGTTTCACATCAGTTTTCCTTTGGACAAACAAATGAACCTTAATGGAAAATAGCTGCGGTCAAGAGCACGAGTGCTAGGAACTAAGCCCCAGTGAAAGCTCATGACTTTTTCCCCTTTTCTTTTCTTGATTAACTGATATATATCATAACAGAAGCTACTGCTGACCTAAGTTGTACAGAATCATTGGTCAAGTACATGCATTAAATGGCCTGTTGTAGAAATATATACAATTCTTTGTTTCTGAGAGAAGGCAAGGATTTTGATGAAAATATGAATACACAAAGAAGAAACTGATGGCATATTCTGATGTCTAACATGGCAGACTTGTCTTAGGGAAGGTGCCTCCTGGAACAGGGATGCTGACTTGAATAAAACATTGTGGGCACCCAGGTAAAGCCCGCCCCATATTATTGATCAAATGGCATTGGTGCACACACACCATTTGAATGGCAATGCCCATCACCTTTATTGCAGAAGCTGAAGTCCCCACGGCCCCTAGGAGTTGGCTCCTATGTCCTGGAACCTATTGGAAAAGTATTTGCGGGCCCAGTCACAGAGCCATTCTCCCCTCTGCCAGCAACTAGACAACCTGTGACAGAACAAACTCAGGTCCTTTTATGCATTGTTTTCTGGCCAGTCATGACTGTGGCCAGGGGCGCCAACTTGCCCCCCACAATGAGGGGTCGCGGTCATGTGACGTGTCATGTGACACGTCACATGATGTTGCCCACTGCATGCGATCTTTGCACAGAGTGCACCTGGCAGCGGGGGGTGGCGGCCCCCTCAATATTTGGGGACCTGCTGCCCCCTGCCCAAAAATATGGGGGGGAGCTAAAGCCCCCTCCATCCCATCCCTGGCACCACTGGCTGTGGCCAGTGCCTGGCTGGCCAGCAAAGGAATCCCCAAGATCTGGGCCCTGATTGGCTCATTTTTAACCTTGCTTGCTGGTAATGCCCTCATGTTTGTGGTGGCCAAGGGAAACTCCTAATTGGCCAGAGACCATGTGGGTCTGGCTTGCAGGGAAGGAGGCAGAGGGAGTGGGTCCGTAACAAATACCTGACAGGGAAGTAGTGAGTGCCCATTCCTTTTGCACCAGGTGCCTCTAAGCTTGTGCTGAAACCTAGCCAGCTGATGTGAGGCAATGACATTATCGATCTGTGAGGCACGTCAGGGTTTAGCCCAGCCAAACCTGCTGTGCAACTCTACCACCAACACATAGAAGGGGTGAGCTTGCCTCTCTCTTTTTGAGGATAGTGGCAATGACCTGACTGAGACCTGCTGTGCTCTGGATCCAGACATAGCAGCTCCAGGGGTGTCATCACAACTACTGCTGCTCACTAAGGATGCAAGAGCTGCTTGACAGAGCAAGCAGCGATGCTGATTAGAGCTTGCATTCCAAACCATCCCTCCCCTAGCAAGCACAGTGTTGGTGTTATTGCTATCTGCACTTAATGTGCTGACATTTACCTTTTTCAAAAATGACCTAATCCTATCTCATGCAATTGCCTTCTCATTCCACAATGAAGAAGTACATACATATAAAAAAGAATGATAGTCACCCTTGAGACATTAGGGGAAAGAAGGAAAGAGAGGTGGAGGGAGAGAAATGAAGGGAAATGAAATTATTCTTGCAGCAAGGGCTTAGATACAGACATACCCTTAATGTATATTAAGTTGGCAAATGGGTACCTGTTTTGTTGAGTACAAGCTCTTGTCACTATCAAGAGATGTTGGAAAACCGGTGATGGGCTGAACATTGATTCTTGGTATAACAGTATGGTCCATAGCAGGTGAGAGCGGCAAAGGGCAAACACAATCCATATTCCTTTTATAGCATATGGCAAATGTTTATTGAAGACATAAATTGTTCAGACTGTGGCAGGAATCCACCTAGCACTCATGGGGAAATGTGGTGTGATCTCTTAGAGTAATCAAATGAAACTTTAACACATGGCATGATAAAAGTCTGTAATTTTATCAAGACAAGTTATGTGTTGTTTACAGTTTTAACAATTGTTTTCTGAAAATTTATCTTCTGTACCATAAAAATAAATAAAAACAGTATTTTTTTAAAGGGGGGGAATATATTCTTTAAATGAATTGTACTAATGCTGTTTTTCTGTGGCAAGGGCAACTAAGAGGATAACTGTGGCATAAATAATGGAACTAAATTAAGGAGCAATGCAGAATGATCTCGTTCATAATACAAAGTAGCTCCAAAGAGTGTCCCACTGAACAAAAAAGAAAAAAGAAATTCTGGATAGCACGGGGGTTTGGATCTGCTGTTATACAAAACTATGTTAGTGCCACATATACTAGAGACATTGTTAATTAACAGAGCCCCCTCACACATGGATTATCCCTGTAGCTCTGCCAATGTCAGTTCCTGAATGGGTGATTTGCCAAGTAGGTGCCAGTTTTGTAATATACACTTTAGCAGGCATGGAAGGAATTCTTGCTTTCACACCCGCCTCCCGAATTGGCACTCTTTGTCCTCTTTGTGCCACTGTTTCCCATTCAGAAGTCTTATGGCTCTTGCGGAAAGTCAATGTCCATGTGTTTGCTTGGTAGGAAATGAAACCTGCTGACTGCAGATTTTCATGAAAGCCAAGATCCTGATTCAGAGCGCCATGCGTGCTCTAATATACATACTGAGGTCCTCTTCTGGAAGGGGCAGGTCTACAAAGATCAAATTAATAGGGAAGGGCCTACATGCCGTTCAGAATACATGCACTGAAGCTCGTATACTTCCAAAGAATCACCCACTGGACTGAGAGAAAACTATATAACATTTTTGGAACTCCAAAGGTTGCAGAGCCTAACCTGAATTACAACATAATGAGGCGAGGAGGCAGTAACAGCACATGGCTTGAGGTTCCATTGGCTGATGAGGGACCTCAGAATATGCCCACACTTCTACTATATCTCCTCATTGCGCAGCTAGGCACAGGTACAGTGCAGGGATCCTCCATTGAGTTGATCTTCCTCCACCTTCATCTTCATCCAAGTTTGATGTTTCTTCACTGGGACTGAGATTTAGGACTGCCAGCACCTTCCATGCCTCTTGCAAAAAGCAGAGTGCTCTACCATCAAGTGCTCTACAGGAAGGATTCCAGGAGAAGCAGGCAAGCAGATGAAGACCACTTCAGGGCCTGTTGAACTACTTCCTCCCCACCCAGCACCACCAAGTGATCTAGCATCAACCAACATGTGGGAAGGATCCTGATATGGCAATTTTTAAACTACACTTCTAAAGCACACAATTGAGCATTACTTGTAAGCTACCTTGGTAGGATTTATATCCTGAAAGGTAGAGTATAAAGATATGCAATAATAAACAGACATGGCAAGGGACTGCACATGAGGATGGACCCAGATGAATGTCTACACAGAGCAATCCTTCTCAAGGCTTAACCCTGAATCAGGTAGGCAAGCTCTTCACTTTGTGCTGAAACAGTAGTCGATGAGAAATCATTTGCTTCCTTTGAAACATTGTCCAAATTTTGAGCTATGTCAGTACAATATACAGAAGGATGTGCTCAAATCCCAATAAAATCAATGGAGCCTGATTTTTTTTCACCACTGTTTTTGTTGGCTCTTTGCAGACACACTTAACATTATCTGTATTGCACCACAAAGCATTTATTTATATGTCAAGGCTGTGAAGCAGTGCTTTGCTACATGTGCTTGAATCCTGCTGAAATAATTGTAGCTCAACTTGCTGTACATCCGGGTTTTTTCTGACATTTTGCCAATTCGGCAAAATTCCTCACTGACACCATTTTTACATCTGAAAACCAGGACATGTCAGGAATTTTCCTGACGTATGGCAAGCTTACGAGAGCCAGTGTGGTGTAGTGGTTAAGAGCGGTAGTCTCGTAATCTGGGGAACCGGGTTCGTGTCTCCGCTCCTCCACATGCAGCTGCTGGGTGACCTTGGGCTAGTCACACTTCTTTGAAGTCTCTCAGCCCCACTCACCTCATAGAGTGTTTGTTGTGGGGGAGGAAGGGAAAGGAGACTGTTAGCCGCTTTGAGACTCCTTAAAGGGAATGAAAGGCGGGATATCAAATCCAAACTCCTCTTCTTCTTCTTCTTCTTCTTCTTCTTCTTCTTCTTCTTCTTCTTCTTCGCCTGAAACAAACAGCTGCTTATTGATGAACAAGCTAATCCACAACTGCAGAGGAAATTAAAAGTATGCACAACAAGCTAAAGGGTGGAGTCTTATCTCCAAAACATAAAAACTAGAGGCAGTATTTAACTCTAAAATTACCAATAACTACAGCATCAAATTGTAACTTGTTCACCAATTAAAATGCTCTAATTGTTTTTATGGTCCTGCTGTAGCCTCATGGCACAGCCATGATGCCCTGATTAGGAAGGGGTCACTGAGCTTCTCCCCTACTACAGCAATATGGCCTTGGGAAAAACCTTACCTTTTAAGTAAGGAGAAGGTTGGTAAGATCAATGGAGATGTCCAATGACACAAAGGAAAGAGTGATTATTCAAATTGCAAGAACAACAAAAAAGAGAGGCCTGGAATAAGAAGTACTGAACCCGAAGAAGAAGCAGACATGGCGAGGAATGAACAAATGGGGCATGAAAAGCAGAAATGAATGCAGGGAGGATGGTCTGAATGGAAGCAGGGAAAGAATGGTAAGAGAACATGAAAAGAAAGGAAGGAGGGGGGAAAGCAGCAAAGGTGAAGAAGAAGGGGAAAGCAGCAGAGAGTAACTAGAATGTGGCAAATTAAGCAAAGCTTGCAGAGTAATTTGGCAATTAGGGTAATATCAGCTGCAGACAAAGCTAACTATCCAGACTTGTTTTAAAAAGATAAAGTCAAATAAGAATTTCTGCATCTGTTTTGAAAAATATTGAGTAAAGGCTGTAGATCAAAGATAGCTGACAACTGGGAACATGCTTATCTATGAGTGTGTGCAGTTGATCACTTATAGCTTTTATAATCACGTGGAAAGGAAATCAATTAAGGGCATTTGATTTTGCTAGGCACTTCCATGTCTTTTTTAGTCTTTGTCAGCTTGATCATGGAAACAAATCACTCCTTTTGTACCCATTTTTCATGCCCAGATTGGTGGTAGTTCAGAAACAAGAGATTATCGTTAGATAACCCCAGTTGTTATCCCAGGATCATGGAAAGAGGTACCGTACATAGAAGCACTGTGACATTTAAAAACACTAAGATTATGTGTTACTGTAAGTGCTAGGAGAATCATATGTCACAAGCATATATTGACTCCCTGTTTCTGATAGCAAGGACTGGATTGTGATTTACAAATCCACAGTTTACTATTAGGACAAGGAACAGAAGCAAAGTCACCCACTGAGGCAGAAATGAATGTGTCAGCTTTGGCAAAGTCAAAATAAAATATAATTTTGTCTGATGCAATAGATGCTTTGCACTCCTCCTAATGTTTCCTTGAAATATTTATTGAACATCTCAAGCCGTGCAATAGAGTTGGGTTCCCTAGGGAAAAGAATTGAAGGAGAAACCATGTTCCCTTTCTCCTGTAATATTTTCAGTATGTTTATTGCTTATGTAATGTTGAATGTTTGGATACATAGTCTTTGTTTTGTCCTTTTGCCTCTTTCATGAACTCATGAAAGATTAATTTGTACTGTGAAGTAGGAGCAGTAATTGTAAGCAGGGGTTATTACAAATAATAAGGCAAATTTTAAACCTTGATAATAGATGTATGATAAGCTAAGCAGTATGGCAGATGAACACAATTGGAAAGTTAATCACATCTGCAAACAAATAGGAAGGATAAGGTTCGTGATGAACAGTTAGTTTTTTCATTCCCCTTACTTTGTCCTTCCCATTCCTTAGAAAGTTCCCATTTTTTCTAAGTAGCAGTTGCTTATATCTAGAAAGTGTGTTTAGTATTCATTGCACATGGCCCAACTGTTCTTTCCAAGATACACTGAGTCACAGCTTTTGGCTAGAATGGATATCTCTGCAAAATAGACTAGAGTGAGGTCTAGCCAGATAATGGCTCCTTTTGCTAACTAGTGTTCTAGATAACACTACAGTCATGCCATGTCAAGACGATCAGTTTTTGATCTGAAAAAAACAAAACCTGATAATGCCAAGACTCCACCCAGATTTAAAAATTATCTGTGCAGTACCTGTGCTGTGTAGTGAAAAACTGAATTTTGGCCACATGGTAAATGAATAACCACATTACCATGCACCTAAAACAGTGAGATGCTAAAACAGCATCTAATATGAGAGATGCTGAGGTTCAAACTCGCTGAAACCTTTGTTCTCTCTTCTTTCTGCTGTTGGGCTTGGATTCTCCAACTCTGACAAGGAAGTTAGCAAGCAGGAGAATGAGCAGTGTAGCTGCTGGTGTTGGCTTATTCTTCCTGCTAACTATACGAACCCCTTCCCCATATTTCCTCTACAATCTGTTAGAAGGTAAGGAAGGGCTGCTCAATCTGCTGCCAATACGAAAACCATGCACAAGCTAGTCAGCAGCCATGTTTCTGGGCTTCCCTGGATTCCAAGGCCACACAGTAGTGGGAATCTACTATCCTATTAGTGGCAATACACTATCCTTCCCTGACTCCTTCCTTTTCCCAAGCAAAAGGACACCCAGCTTTGGAAATATAGAAAATGCAAGGGCATATTCATTTTTATAAAAATCGTAGGAACTTGCCCAATTCTCAGAGCTCACTCCTAAATATTTTATTTGAGCCATTTAAATCAGAGCAATTTGAGCACCAATTTCCCATTTAAAGGAATCTGATCATTAATTTCCCATTGAATTCCTATCAAGTAATACATTTGGTTAGACTGTGTTCATAAAAATAAAGCTCCAGTGTTTTTGTGGAACCTGTTTTCAAACAAGAAGGCTTAACAAATTAAAACTTGTCCCTAGGGTGTCGAGAAATCCTCCTAATAATGGTTATAGCATAATCCTAAGTATGTTTACTGAGAAATGTTCCCCTAGAGTGCCATTATTTTTTGGAAATCATCACATACCGGCAGATTTACGTTTGTGGAATTTCAGTGGAGTAAAATGTTCTGGCTTGTTTGTGCAACAAAGCCAGTTAAAAGAACTTTCTGCAGTAAGGAAAGTGGTGGGGAAACGCACTAGGAAGTATGGGATAACAATGAATTGATGTGAAGTTGAATAACCTGGGTGTAGGCTTTGTACAAGCACATCAGGATAAATACTCAGTAAGCAGGTTGTCTGGAGGCGCCACAGTGATGTCAGTGGGGCTTCTGCCCAATTGTGTGTTTGGAATTGCAGCAATGCAACCATGCATGCTTATTCAGAGGTAAGGACTGTTCACTTCAAGAAGCCTCGCTGCCAGGTAAGTGTGTGTTGCAATATTGCAGTTCAAGCTTATGCATGTTTGAGAGTAGGGATGAATGTATCTGTCAGTTTCGGTTTTTCTCAGTTTCTCACTTTTCCAGTAAGTTCAGATCTTCACATTTCCACATCAGTTTGCAATTAAAGAAGTTCTCATGGAAGTTCATCAGCAAATTTCTCATAACATGCACATTTTTTTTTTGTATGCAATTTTGTCTGAGATACATCATTTTGCAAAACAATTCACCCTAATATATGTTATTTTTTTGGTATATTATTTGGGGGGGGGCTAATATTTGCATTTCTGTACACATGACATGCCCGTTGTTTTTGTCCATGGAGTTTTCTTGGCAGCGATACTGGAGTGGCTTGCTGGTTGCTGCTCCAGGTGGATCATGTTTAGTCAAAACTCTCCACTATGACCTGTCCGTCTTGAGTGGCCTTGCATGACATAGCTCATAGCTTCTCTGAGTTATTCAAGTCCCTTCGCCACGATCACTGCAGATGGTGACAGCAGTCACGAAATTAAAAGATGCCTGCTTCTTGGGAGAAAAGCGATGACAAACCTAGCATCTAGCAGAACGTCACCTTGCCGACAAAGGTCTGTATAGTTAAAGCTATGGTTTCCCCAGTACTGATGTATGGAAGTGGGAGCTGGACCATAAAGAAGGCTGATCGCCGAAGAATTGATGCTTTTGAATTATGGTGCTGGCGGAGACTCTTGAGAGTCCCATGGACTGCAAGAAGATCAAACCTATCCATTCTTAAGGAAATCAGCCCTGAGTGCTCACTGGAAGGACAGATCCTGAAGCTGAGGCTCCAATACTTTGGCCACCTCATGAGAAGAGAAGACTCCCTGGAAAAGACCCTGATGTTGGGAAAGATTGAGGGCACAAGCAGAAGGGGACGACAGAGGATGAGATGGTTGGACAGTGTTCTCGAAGCTACTAACATGAGTTTGACCAAACTGCGGGAGGCAGTGGAAGACAGGAGTGCCTGGCGTGCCCTGGTCCATGGGTTCATGAAGAGTCGGACACGACTAAATGACTAAACAACAACAAACAACAACACATGACATGGCTGGAGAACTGCACTGCAAAATTCGGAGAAGTGCAAATTTTGAAGGATAATAATAATAATAATAATAATAATAATAATAAATATTTATACCCCACCCATCTGGCTGGGCCACCACAAGGATGGCTGTGTTTGGGTCTGTATGTTGTTACAGAAATTGCAAATTAGGTATGTGTTGCTGCCAGACTGGGCATGGCAGCAGCCAATGCCCAACCACCCAGCAAGGCCCTGCCGATGGTGCCTCTGATTGGCCCATTTGAAGCTATCTTTCTGGAGAGAAGTCCTACCCTGTGATTGTGCTGGCAGGGAGAATTCCCAAAATAGCCAGCAAATGCATGTGTTCTGGCTTCTGGGGATGGTGGCCAAGGGTGAGGAGCCACAACTGCCACCCACCTGAGAAAGGACTGAGCAGCCATTTGGCAGGTTTCCCTTCAAATGTGAACTGAATTAAATGTTGGCCTCATTCCTATTTGGGAATATGTTCCTTTGAACTCATTGGGGTTTAATTCCCTGCACAGAATAGGGTTGTTAATTTAGGGAAAGGTAGCTGCCACAAGGCAGGGCAGGGAAAGCTACAGTGCAAAAACCCTAAGATGCAGTTGCATAAGACAGTGTATGTAGTTATCATTCCAATGCTAGCAAACATAATGAAGCTAGAAAAATAGAAAACAGATATGATACCTAAGTACAGCAGTCAGTAAAGCATACATAGGGTGTGTTGACATATTTGCTACAAGGTAGAAATAAAAGAGAATACAATCTGGCTGTTTGCAACAACACACCACCCACCTTACTGTGAAAGCTGTGCAACAGTTTTCAAGTAATAGATGTGGCGAAACTTGCATTTAGAATGGCACAAGTAGCAAAAGAGATGCAAGGAATTCTCAAGAAATGAGACTGGAAAAATGAAGATGCAACAAACAAATGTAGCTTAGTTGCTGGTAGCCCAACTAGCTTCACTTTTGACTTTTATATGCCTCTCTGGATCCTGTGAATTGCTTCTCGTAAAGCATGTCTCGGTTCTTCCTCCCACATAACAAATGGTACCTGGGCAATGCTGCCAATTTCATTTTGGCACTATGTAACTGCTAAAATGCAACCCCCACACAGGCAGCCCTGATATATATATATTTGCTGACAGATTGCATGGGTATATAGTATGATAAAAATATATTTGAAATCCAAGGGTGCTATCGGGGTTGGGGGGATTAGATGTTACCTAAAGTCTTTCTGCCCATGACAGGTAGCTTGTGCCTAAGGATTTGAAATCAAACCATCTTACATTGAGCCCAATAACATCAGCAGGGTCAAGGGTTCTCTGCCCCTGATCTAATAGGTTGCATCCAACGTTGTGTGCTTAGAAGACAGCTTGTGCAAGCAGTCTTCCCCATCCCATCCCATCCCCCTCATTCTCTACCTGAACCCCTTGAAAATCCTGTCAGGAAGACAGGGCTGCAGTATACTCATGAAATGTTGGATAACACACAATGCGTTTTTGTAGTAACCTTTTCAGTAATGTCAATGTGTGATTCTGCTATTTGGGAACAGTTTGGCAATAAACTATGTGCATTCCACCCACGCCTATTGCCATTCAGAATAGCACTAGTTGACTGAAGGCCTCAGACTGCTGCACACATCTTCTTTACACTTCATGTAATAACAGTAGATGGTTTTGTGGTTTTGGTTTTTAAACCAACACAGTTACCATTTCGTCCCCATCGTTTCTTTATATATTTTATTTTATTTTATTTTATTTTATTTTATTTATTTTTTTATTTTTATTTTATTTTATTTTATTTTATTTTATTTTATTTTATTTTATTTTATTTTATATTTTATTTTATTTTATTTTATTTTATTTTATTTTATTTTATTTTATTTTATTTTATTTTATTTTATTTGCTTTGCTTTGCTTTGCTTTGCTTTGCTTTGCTTTGCTTTGCTTTGCTTTGCTTTGCTTTGCTTTGCTTTGCTTTGCTTTGCTAAGGAAGCAGCCTGGTGTGGACACCAAAAGACAAAATTCTATAACAAATGCTGACAATGCAATGTTAGCAAGACCAGCACTCCACTGCTTAAGTGTGATCAAATTACTAAGTAAAAGTGACAGCTTATTGCATAATCACTCAAGAAACACCAATATGTTTTCTGAAGGGTTAGTTAATAACTTTGCTGAAACAAGTTAGCTGTATTATTATTTATTATGTTTATTGTGGGGGGTGGGGTTATAAGAAAAATTATCCCCTCTTTCTACATCGAAGTGTGCTCAAGGTGGCGCACAGCAAAAACAACAGAAAACTATTAAACACAAGCAATCATCACAACTTCATCATTTCGACCTTACATCCGCAACTTCCAAGATTAGTTTTGTTTGTGGAACGCCCTCCCATCAGATGTCAAGGAGATGAGTCATTATATAACCTTTAGAAGACATCTGAAGTCAGCCCTGTATAGGGAATCTTTTTAATGTGTCATGTTTTATTGTGTTTTTATATATGTTAGAAGCTGCCTAGAGTGACTAGGGCAACCCAGTCAGATGGGTGGGGTGGGGTAGTAACAACAACAACAACAACAACAACGATACTGCAGTCTGCTCTATGAGGTTGGCCCAGAGGCTGCAGTTACTTTAAAACATAGCAGCTAGATTGCTTTGTGGGGACAAACTACCACCAGCATATAACATCCTGTCTGTGGAATTTGTACTGGCTTCCATTCTGCTATGAGGCCAAGTTCAAGGTTTTTGGTACTAACATATAAGACCCTCTAGAACACCAGACCAGGTTATTTAAGAGACCACCTTACTCCTTATACACCTAGGTCACTGTGTTCTGCAGGAGTGTTTCTCCTTCAGTTCTCCAAAATATCAAAAGTCCACTGCTCAGTAACTTGGAGCGGGTGTTTCAGCGTGGCTGCTGTTGAGATAAGATAGGTACTCACTCGCTGTACTGTTATGAGTTTGGTGGGGTAGGCTGTTTGCCAGGGCCCCTTTCCTAAACCCAGCATGGATTCAATTCCTGGAATAGCCATGCTAGCTTCCTGGTGAGGTAATGACCCTCTAAGTATGGGCCATTAAGGTAAGAAAGGAAGTGGCTCTGTGCCAGACAGCAAATGGGTGGCCCCCATCCCTCTACTTGTTGGTAGTTAGAAAGACTAAACCAGGGGTAGGCAACCTAAGACCCGTGGGCTGAATGCGGCCCAATCGCCTTCTCAATCCGGCCCACGGACGGTCCAGGAATCAGCGTGTTTTTACATGAGTAGAATGTGTCCTTTTATTTAAAATGCATCTCTGGGTTATTTGTGGGGCATAGGAATTCATTCATTTCCCCCTCAAAGTATACTCTGGCCCACTACATGGTCTGAGGGACGGTGGACTGGCCCAAGGCTGAAAAAGGTTGCTGACCCCTGGACTAAACCATATATCATAGAGACACCACAGTCTTTGCTGAACCTCATTCTAGAGAAAACACAAACCCCGGGTGAGTGATTGGGGTGACGTGAAACAGTACTTTCCAGAAACAATTGAAGATATTTTTGTTTTGACAGGCTTTTTAGGCCTGTCAATCCAGCCAGATGAGTGGGGTATTATTAGTATCATCACTGTATTATTAGTATCATCATTTTATTATTTTATCATCATCATCATCATTTTATTTTTGTTTTATAGCTGGATAAAAGACCTCTTCTTTAGATGTTCATTTTGTATTTTTTTAAAAACCTATATTCAGTCATCTTCTGTACTGTTTTTAAAACTATTTTAACCTGTTTTTATATATTTGTAAATCACCTTGACACAAATGTAGGAGATTCATTAATAAAACAAACAAACAAACAAACAAACAAACAAACAAACCATGAGAAACAGCTGCTCCTTAAAAAGGGAAGGTTAGTTGAGCTGCTCAAGGTTTTAAAATAAACCAACAATAAAATAGTTAAAAACCAATGGTAAGGAGACCAGATTAGGGGAACTCTCATTGGAATGAAATCCTCTTTGCTCTCTCCTGAAAAGCGAGCAGTAAGAAAGAAGGTCAAGAGCATCTTCTCATGCAAGCTGTTTCAGAATCTTAGCACTACAGTCCTCTCTTTCTTATGTCTGCTTGCCGTATCTCAGACAGCAAGGGAATAAAGGTTTTCCATAGACTGGAACAGATTTCCTGAACAGACTCACAGAACTGAAAGGGGACAATTTTGGAGTTCTCCGAAATGTGTCTAGAGATGGACAGGAATATTGTATTTAAAGTTTCTCATAAACAGCCACCTGAGAATAAGAGAATGAGCACCACAGTTTTCAGTCACCTTGTATGTATCCACTACATACAATGCTTAGACAGGTATGTCTAATACACCCCCTCCCAGATGTGTTCATGCATTCATTGTGTGTGTGTTGAAGTTGACTCAGACTAGGGATTGACCCAAAACCATGGCTGGAGCTTCTGAGCTTTGGAGGCAAGCAATGAAGCTGTTGTGTTACTCAGTGTTTATTAAAATCCATTCCATGGACAATAATAGTTATGTTTTTAGGAAGGATGTCCCCATGTATAGCTAAATAAGAATTAAAACATGAAATGTTTTGCAAACCATTGATGAAATAAAAAATCCTTCTCAGCTGGAAAGTGAGGTTATTCAGTGTAAATAGATAACGGGATTGTTCCCAAAATGAGATAAGTAATCTCAGACAATAAATTTATATCCCCACCATTATTTTGTACATTTTATCTTATCTATGGAGTCAAAATGAATATTGGATTTCTTTTTTTCTACTGACATTAAACACTGGAATACACATACACACACAAATCTGCATGCCCTATGACTATTTTGGTGGGGGCCATTTGGAGGTAATAATGGCAATTCCAAAAGCAATCTGAGCTGGCTGATAACTTGGCATGTGTGGACAAAATGCGGAATATCGGCCACACAGCAAATGCAATGTCTTCTCCTTTTCACTCCCAGCGCTTAGTTCTGTAGCCAGCCTTGGGGGGAGATGGGTAACAGCAGGAGCCTGCACAAATTGTACTCGCCCTGTCAACACACGTTCTGTCAGTGCTCATGCAATCTTCCTCTCCTCCTCAGCTCCATGGTGGATGAGAAATGAAGAGTTGAGGGGGTGGGGAGGTCTCTGCATTTGTAGACTCTGGAAGCACGCACAAATTTGCTACGGAGCAGGATTTATGTGTTGCACGAATTCTGAACAGTGAAATTTTGCACAGCAGATGACGTATTTTTATATAACTGCAGGACTGGCCAGAGGTGGATTTAGGACAGTGTGATGGGTTCCACCACACTCGGTGCCAAGCCTAGGGGTTGCCACAGGGCATCACAACTATGATGTACTGAACAGAAGGTGAGAGGCAGGGGGTGCCGAATTTTGGCCTTGCACAGGGCAGCGCTGACATTTGAAATACCAAAGCTTTGCCATCCTTTTTGCTTGGGCTTCGTTAATGAGAATCAGAATAGGTGAGGTTCAGAAACTCTGAGCCCACTGCAAGGCAAGCCAAACAGCTTTCCAAAGATTGGGACTGGCTTGAACAGGCTCAGCCAACTGCCAGCCCTCTCCAAAACAGTCATTCCCTTCTAGGCTTACCGGGTAGTTGGAGAATGTGGCTGCAGCAGAAAATCCTTGCTGTTGGGCCTCATTAGACCAGGGAAGTCATGGGAGCATCATTTCTTATGGACAGAGTCAGCCATAGGGGCACTGGCACCAACAATTTTTGTTGGGGGTGCCCAGTCTCCACCGCCACCCTCCCATCACTGTGTGCTGCCACCGTCACCCTGCCGCCTTACCTTTGGCACTCAGATGCCACCACAGTGGCTAGGATAGGACCTGTGCCTCCAGAGCCTCTGTTGGGGCCCACTGGGGCAGTGGATGGAGGCCACACAGCAGACAGAGAACCTGCAGCAGAGGTGCTGGCCCTGGTCTAGGCGCCGCAGTGGCACCGGAGCACATGTGCACACACCATGCTGCGATGTCATGATGTTGCAGCAACGTGATGTCATGACATTGCGGCGGGCATATGCTGGGTACCCACAGTGTGGGACCCAAGTCAGTGTCACTGTCTAGGGGGAACTGAACAGAGGTTTCTGTCCAGGGCCCACACTGGACAGCTGGGGAGGTTAATCTGTGTGATGGAGGTAAAAGAGACTATAAAGTGGATTTTCCATGTACAGTTAAATAAGGCATAATGCAGGATGTGGTAGGATCGATGATGATTTTTACTTACCAAGAGTGGGGATTCAGATGGTTACTGAACGCTTGCCATGGAGAGATTCAGTGGTTAGATCATTTGCAGATACCATAAGACAGACATAGTCAAGGGAATCATAGCAAAGCTGAATTAAACAGCTTCCCCTACAGTTCCATTAGGTGAACCAAGCAATATTTTATCTCTTGTATGGACTTGCATAGAAAAGTAAGTCATAGATAAGAACAGATTGTCGTCTGAAGCGGAGTGTTTCCCAATGAGCTTGTTCTGTCTCTCTGGACGCTCAGCACTTCTCATCAAATAGGAGAGCCTTTAAGATGTTTCAGGGTATGAAAACCCACTTTGCTGTCTTATGACAAAGGGAGCTCACGCTGATCAGAGATCTTGGGCTACTGCCGTCATGGTGACATCTTGCATAGCTCCCCCTTCTGGCCACTGGATTTTTGCTTTTTGAAATATGGCAACCCTAGAAGAAATAAGTTAGAAAGTCATGATAAGGACTAAGTTACTGAGGGATGAGCATCCAAGTCATGAAGCCAAAATAAATCAGGTGGTCTGCAAGGTGTTGGAATAATTCTCCCCCACCGCTGGTCTCTGAGCAGCCAAATAAATATGTGCACTTTCAATAAAGCTTTGCTGCCTTGATAACTTTACTGCTCCAGTAAAGTACTGGTGCTCCATTTTGTCTTGGCTATGATTAATGTAGACAAGGCAGACCAAGCAGGGGCTGGAGAACCCCACACGGAATCGCCTTTGAGTTGGCAGCTGAGAGTTGATCACAGCCCCTCTCATTGCCTCTTTTACGCTCTTGATTAGAAGATGATACCCAGCTCTCCCTCTCATTTAAATCAGAACCAGTGAAGGTGGTGAATGTCCTGTGTGAGTGTCTGGAGGCATCTGGAGGACGGATGATGGCTAACGGATTGAGGTTGAATCTGGACAAGACAGAAGTATTGTTTCTGGGGGACAGGGGAAGGGCAGGTGTTTCTTGAATGGAGAATGGCTAAACCAGAATGTGAAGCTTTCTCACACTTGTTGGGATTCAAGAGAATGGTGCAAACTTAATTTGGCAGCTTCATTTTTAAAATGAGTGGTGCCAGAGTTTATGTCAAACTCCTCCTTATCTTGATGTCCAAGGGCTGCTAACAGTTGCGATAATTCAGGAAGCATCCTAAGGGCAGAATCCCATGTGTCCAATTGCTGTAAAAAGGATAGTAAGAAGATCCACACTCACAGAGTGAAGCCAGCTCTATGGGCTACCATAGCCTTTGCTCATCACTAATAGAGGCTGAAATATAAGGCTGTCATATGTCCGGACATTACAGGGATTTCAAAGGTGGTGCTTTGTCTTGGATCTTAGGCAAGTCAGTTGGAAATCTTTGTGTGTGTGTGTTTTGAAAGGAAAAAAAAAAGCTCAACAACTTTGGGATTTAAAAACTCTGGGGCTTAAAAGAAACTTTGGGGTTTTCCTTTAAAAAGCTTGTCAATTTTGGGGTCTTCCTTAAAAAATGCTCAAAAACTTTTGGGGCGTACTGATTTATGAAATATGGCAACCCTACCTCTCACAGGTCTGTGGGGAAATGACCCCATGGGACAGAATCGTAGCTGTCAACTTTCCCCTTTTTTAAGGGAAATTCCCTTAAAACTGAGAGCCAGTGTGGTGTAGTGGTTAAGAGCGGTGGACTTGTAATCTGGTGAACCGGGTTCGCGTCTCCGCTCCTCCACATGCAGCTGCTGGGTGACCTTGGGCCAGTCACACTTCTCTGAAGTCTCTCAGCCCCACTCACCTCACAGAGTGTTTGTTGTGGGGGAGGAAGGGAAAGGAGAATGTTAGCTGCTTTGAGACTCCTTAGGGTAGTGATAAAGCGGGATATCAAATCCAAACTCTTCATCTTATTATTCCGAATAGGATTCCTTGCAAGAAAAGGGAAAAGTTGACAGCTAAGGACAGAATGTGGGGATTGCTCTACCATTAGAAAGAGTGAGGAAGCCTTTAGGCAGCTGATCCCGGGGAGCCGTTCCCAGAGGCGGATTTAGGGAGCCGGACCAGTTAGGTCACACTGGGCGCCGAGCTGGGGGGGGGGGCACAGCTATGATTTTGAATGGCGCGTGGGAGGCAGAGGGGCTGAGGAGCGCGGTACTCTCTGTGTGTCCGGGAAATTCCGGACATGTGGCAGGGCGAAAAATCTCCACCTCATCTTTTCCGCAAGCTCTGAGGTAGCGCTTCTCTTCGTCTCCTGCTTTCTTAGGGGAGACGAGCGTAACAGACTTGAAGCAGCAGCGGCGGCGGCGGCGGCGGGGAGCAAGAGCCCCAAGGAAGGATGCTCGGGGGGCAAGCTGCCCGCCTGGTTTTCAGGCGCTCTCTTTCCCCTCACGCGGGGCGCTTCTCGTCTCGCCCACCGCCTTCCCGCCAAACCTTCCCCCTCCCCGCGCTTTGCTCCTTCTAAGTCGCGCTCGCGCAGCAACTCCTCCTGCGTCTCGCGCGCAGCTCTTTTCTTCCAGAGTAGCGCGCGCGCGCGCGAGCTGGATGCGTCCCCCCCTCCTTTCTCGCAGCTACGCGCAGACGCGCACGCGCAGACACCGGCCGCGCGAGCCGCAACAGCGCTCTCTCGGAGCGCATTCGGTCCGAGGAGGCTGCGAAGTCCCTCGCGGAGAGAGAGAGAGAGAGAGAGAGAGAGTCTTTGGCGGGGATTATTTCGTTCTCTCTCTCGCTCGCTTCCTTCCCCACCGGGCGTAACGCCCTCCCTAGCCCGGAGAGAACCGAGCGAATAGAGGGCGGTGTTTTCTTTTCCATTTCGAGGGGAGGAAAGCAGCAGCCGAGACGGTGTGGAAATGCGAATCCTCCGGCGCTGGCTGCTCGCGTCCCTGCCGCTCTTCTTCTGCCTCTGCCGACTCGGTGAGTGTTTGTGGCGCGTGAAGGAGGCAACTTCGCCCGGCGTCGCCTCGCCTCCAGCCTCACGGGCCCGGGGGCGGGAGGTCCCCTCTCTCGAAACGGGGGGTCTGCCATTCCCCTCGCTCCCAAACTTGAGGAAGACTTCTCGGGATGTGCGCGGAGCCTGACGCGCAGGGCAGCCATTCCGTCGCGTGTGTGTGGAAGGGAGGGAGAGCCCCTGAGGGAAGAAGAGGAGGAAGAAAGCATAAGAAGCACCTGCTGTTTCCCCAGGGGCTCTCATGAGGGAAGCTCGGGCCAGCCTGAACCAACTCCGAGGGACCCAGGTCCCTTCAGACGCCCCCCATAAAATATTTGAGCTCCCCCAAATTGATGGGCATCGCCATTCGAATGGGGTGCATGCTCCGATTCTTGCGATCGATTATGTGGGGCGGGGCTTCACCCCTCTTATTTTATTCAGGTTGGCACCCTCCCCTAAATGCCAAGTCCTAGGGGCTGAGGGATCTCCCCCCCTTCCAATAAAATATTTTAGGGGGGCCGCTCCCCCCCCCCCGTTGATGGGCATTGCCATTGTGTGCGTGCACCGGATCGATTGTGTGGGACGGGGCTTACCCATAGGCGTAGCCAAGGGGGGGGCAGAGAGGGGCAGCTGCCCCCCCCATAATAAAAATGCATAGCAAACTGAGGTTCTGCCCCCCCCCATATCAAAAATCCTGGCTATGTCCATGGGCTTACCCCCCAATATTTTATTCAAGTTGGCACCCTCCCGTAGAAGCCAACTTGTAGGGGCTAAGGGATCTTTGCCCCCCCTCCCAATAAATATTTGAGGGGGTCAATTCAAATGCTGATTTGATTATGTGGGGCAGGGCTTGCCCATGGGCGTAACCAATGGGGGCAAAGAGGGGCAGCTGCCCCCCCATAATAAATAAAAATCAATAAAAATGCATTAGCAAACTGAGGTTCTGCCCCCCCCCCAACAAAAGGCCTGCCCCTCCTAACAAAAATCCTGGCTATGTCCATGGGCTTACCTCCAATGTTTTATTCACGTTGGCACCCTCCCATAGGAGCCAACTTCTAGCTGCTGAGGGGTCTTCACCCCCCAATAAAATATTTGAGGAGACTGGGGGCCCCAAAGTTGATTGACATTGTCATTCAAATGGTGTGCATGCACCACGTAATGTGATCGACTATGCAGGGCAGGGTGTACCTGTGCTCCCCAAATATTTTATTCAAGTTGGCACCCGTGCACCCTCCGGACCTCCTGCTCCAGGCAAGGTGCCCCTGTTCCTCTCCGGAATTGCCAGCAGACACATTGATTGGGAGGAAGCTGGGGGGGGGGCGCTCCTTCCCCCTTCCTTTTGCCTTAACTGTGAAACCACAAGGGAAAGCCTCGCTTGGTTGCATTGTGGAGCAGGAAGGAAGGATGCCCCCAAGGCATAAGCTGTGCACAAGGAAGCAGGGACATGGGGGGCAGGGGGGGGGAGATGCTGCTGCTTCAGCCATTTGTTCTCTGCCTAGCCAGGCAGGAGGAAGCGCTCCTGTTGGCATCTGCACATGACATAAGGAAGAGAGAGAAGGAGGGAAGGAAGAGAGTCACTGAATGAGAAATTGCCTACAGTCCAAGCAACGCGTTGGAAACAGGCATCAACCTGCCTGTGCAATGTGCTCTGTGTTGGATTGCACTGCGTGTTCGGGCAGTTGTCACTGAGTAGCAACCGCAAGCCACGAATGTGAGAGCTGTTGCCATTGACATGAATGACACTTGTGTCCAATGAGGGTGGGGATGGGGGTGTCATAAGTGGGATGCAGTGAGAGCGGGCGAGGGTGGGAATTTCTTGAAGGAATTGTGTCAAATAGATGAGCTAGGCATGCGAGCAAAACAACTAACTGTCCAATAATGTATCTGAAGAAGTGTGCATGCACACAAAAGCTCATACCAATAACAAACTTAGTTGGTCTCTAAGGTGCTACTGGAATAATTTTTTTTATTTTGTCCAATAAATGTAAAATGAAATGAAATACGCGGTCAGGTTGTTATTTGCATGGAACATATAATGATGTCTGTGGTTACATTATTAGCGTTTGCCAAACAGAGGACTGGAGCATATTGCTTCCTGTGCTGTGAGTGAAAGTAAATTTTTCCTGCAGTCATTTATACCCCTGTTCAGTTTTACAACAGATAACGTAGATATTAACCTACATTTTTGTCCAATAGGTTCTGCTGCCTTTGGTTCATTAAACCTTTGTAAACTGTAAGGGATCAGTGTCATATTCCGTCAAGCCTTGCGGGACCTTGCTCCCCCTGGCGACTCATTGACTGAGCTTGTTGAGGGCTGGAATACCCAGCTCCTGGCAGCCATCGATGAGATCGCACCTAAGCGCCCTCTGCGACCCCGCAGAAACCGGGCTCCCTGGTTTACCGAGGAGCTTCGGAAAATGAAGCGGGACCTCAGACGGCTAGAGCGAGTATGGCGGGGTGCCCGTGACGGAGCCTCAAGAACATCTTATAGGGTTTTTATGAAAACCTATGAGATGGCAGTGAAGGCCGCTAAGAAGTCTTACTTCTCGGCCTCCATTGCATCCGCTAGCTCTCGCCCGGCGCAATTATTTAGTATAATTCGGTCTTTAACGTCCCTTGAAGGACAGCCAAATTTAAATAACAATCTGACACACAGCTGTGAGGCATTTGCGAGCTTTTTTGCGGAAAAGGTCCTGTTGCTCCGCCATGACCTCCCTGCCAATTTGGATACAATAAAGGAACTGGAGGCCCCTCGACTGTCCTCGGGTCCAGTATTGGACCACTTTGACCGGATATCTCCAGCCGATGTGGACAGATTCCTCCAAGCTGGAAAGCCCACCACCTGTCCTCTTGACCCGTGCCCGTCATGGCTGATTAGAGCGTGTCCAGACGAGGTGCGGGCCCCCCTGGGGGATATTATCAATTTGTCCCTTGGCACCGGGATATTCCCAGGGGAACTGAAGGAGGCAGTGGTGCGTCCGCTCTTAAAGAAAACATCATTAGATCCCTCAGATCTATCCAATTACCGCCCGGTCTCGAATCTTCCATTCCTGGGTAAGGTGATTGAGAGAGCGGTTGCTGAACAGCTTGGTAGGTTTCTGGATGAAACATCTGCTTTGGATCCATTCCAGTCCGGCTTCCGCGCTGGTCATGGGACCGAGACGGCTCTGGTCGCCCTAACAGATGATCTCCGCAGGCAGCTGGATCGAGGTGGGTCGGGGCTGCTGATTCTTCTAGATCTGTCAGCAGCCTTTGACATGGTCGATCACGAACTCCTGGACCACCGCCTTGCCGACGTGGGGATCCAGGGCACAGTCCTTCAATGGCTGCGCTCGTTTCTCTCTGGTCGGGGACAGAGGGTGGCGCTTGGGGGGGAATTGTCATCGCGCCACTCCTTGGTGTGTGGAGTGCCTCAGGGTGCGATTCTCTCCCCGATGCTTTTTAACATCTTTATGCGCCCCCTCGCCCAGCTTGTCCGGAGTTTTGGGCTGGGTTGCCATCAGTATGCTGATGACACCCAACTCTATCTGTTGATGGATGGCCATCCTGACTCGGCCCCAGACACACTGACCAGATGTCTGGAAGCTGTGGCTGGATGGTTACGTGGGAGCCGGTTGAAGTTAAATCCTTCGAAGACAGAGGTCCTCTGGCTGGGGCGGGACGATATGGGATTGAGGGGGCAACTCCCATCTCTTGTGGGGGTGCAATTAGTGCCAGCACCGTCCGTTAAGAGTTTGGGTGTAATCTTCGATACCTCCCTTTCTATGGAGGCGCAGATTACAGCTATAACAAAGGCAGCATTTTTTCATCTCCGCCAAGCTAAGCAGTTGGCCCCTTATCTCTCTCGCCCTGACCTAGCCACTGTGATCCATGCGACGGTCACCTCCAGACTGGATTATTGTAACTCGCTCTACGTGGGGCTGCCCTTGAGACTGACCCAGAAACTCCAGCGGGTGCAGAATGCCGCAGCGAGACTCCTTATGGGGTCTTCGCTGCGAGATCACATTCATCCGGTACTATACCAGCTGCACTGGCTCCCGGTGGAGTACAGGATCAGGTTTAAGGTGCTGGTTTTAACCTTTAAAGCCCTATACGGCCTAGGACCCTCGTACCTACGGGACCGCCTCTCCTGGTATGCCCCACAGAGAAACCTACGGTCTGCAAATAATAACATCCTCAAGGTCCCAGGCCTCAGAGAGGTTAGGCTGGCCTCAACTAGAGCCAGGGCCTTCTCGGCTGCGGCTCCAATCTGGTGGAATGCTCTGTCACAAGAGACTAGGGCCCTGCGGGACTTGACATCTTTCCGCAGGGCCTGCAAGACAGAGTTGTTCCGCCAGGCCTTTGATCAGGGCGCAGCCTGACTCCCTCCTCTGGCAACCTGCACAGAACTTTGCTTAATTGGTTGCCATCAATTTGATTTAATTAATTTTTATAATGAAATATTTTTAGATTGTGTGATTATTTGATTTTTTGATTATTTGATTGTTGTTAGCTGCCCTGAGCCCGGCTTCGGCTGGGGAGGGCGGGATATAAATAAAATTTATTATTATTATTATTATTATTATATACCAGCTATGCAGGAGATGCCATTATATTAAATGTATGATTTATTGCACATATAAAAGTAATCTGAATTCCCATTTTGAAGACTGCTGGAAGGGCTTAATTTGTAGCTAACTGTGACTGGTTCAACAGAGGTTACATTAAAATGACTTGAGTAATTTAATGCCATTCTTATTGTCACTATTAAGTGCTTGGGGTTGATTCTTCACAAAGAGGTCATTTTAATGAAATTAGTATGTCCTCAGCTGTAGGTCAAAATAGGTATAGTAGCAGAAATCCACTAACTGAAGTCAGTGGCAAACTCAACAGTAGATAAGCTTTATTTATTTCCTCATAATGAGGAAATGATTGTTTTTTGTCTGCATCTGTTGCTTTCAACCTTAATATTACAGGAATATTTATTGAGCCTTATTTTTAAAAAGCCTGCTTTTTCTGTAGCTTTATATTATAAATCATCTTAGTTAGAAGGCATAAAACAGAACTTTGAGTTTTGCAGACTCAATGAAATATTTCCTTACTGAAGATCCTCAAAGCTTACATTGGAAAATAGAATGCTAATTTGTGATATGTGAATATGAAACTTGGACATGCTAAAACATACAGCACCAATAAGATCAAGAGTTTTATTCATACATCAGGTGTAACATTAGCTATATACATCTGAAGGCCCCTGATTATTTTTCAGATATGACCCGAGGGACTATAGCAGGTTGTTTCATCTCAGTGCTAGTTTGTTGTTGATCCTCTTGAGTGAGAATGAACTATGGGATTGTTCCCATGAATGAATATACTGCACCAAGTACTGGAGTATCATAGTAAATTTGGATGCTCATTACCGGTTACTGTTTTCTAATCTATGCAATATTTCCACTTTGCCTAACATTTGGTTTTGTATTTTTAAAAATCATTTTAAAAAAAGTCTAGTTCCAAAATTATTGAGGAAATGTTTGTATTTGTGCACGTGGGGCATACATATAACCTCCTTGAGTCCCATCTGGAGAAAAGATGTGGTATAAATAAATATATAGTAACTACTCGGTGGGGACGTGGGTGGCGCTGTGGTCTAAACCACTGAGCCTAGGGTTTGCTGATCGGAAGGTCGGCGGTTCAAATCCCTGCGATGGGGTGAGCTCCCGTTCCTTGGTCCCTGCTCCTGCCAACCTAGCAGTTCGAAAGCACATCAAAGTGCAGGAAGGTAAACGGCGTTTCTGTGCGCTGCTCTGGTTTGCCAGAAGCGGCTTAGTCATGCTGGCTACATGACCCAGAAGTTGTACGCCGGCTCCCTCAGCCAATAAAGCGAGATGAACGCCGCAACCCCAGAGTTGTCCGCGACTGGACCTGATGGTCAGGGGTCCCTTTACCTTTAATTACTAATACTAACACTAGCATGAAAAGTGTTTGCCATGATGATACTGAAGACTGTGGTGATTTGATTGATGATGATATGTAGATTTAGTTCATGGTGCATTGTTGCAATTTCATTTGCTTCATTTCAGTGCAACTTTTTTTCTTCGTTTTGCGTTGTGTTGCTTATAATATACTTGTATGAAATATCCTCCTCTTGGGAGCACCATTATTCATATCTTCAGCTGTGCTGTATAAATGAATGTGTGGGTGTTTGGCATCCTTACTAGTCTTTTGCCTCTCCCCAGTCTTAAATCTCTGGAAAGTATTGCCCGGTTGCACATTAATGGCCAGCGGTAACTCCTCAGCTGAATGATCTTTTGTACTGTCTTTGTTTATTTCTCTCCATTGAGACTGGTTGGGGCCTATTTTGTGAATCTTGACCATATGAATATAAATGACAGTTCACAGATTAAACCAGAGGGTGAGCAAAAGGTCAAGAATGATACAAATGATATGATAAATTTCACCCACAAATACTGCTGAGATCAGATTCAGAGGGTTTATATCTACCCCCCCCCCCCAAAAAAATGACAAGTCTCTCCAAATCCACACTGTTTGCTGGAGTACAAAGAAAATTACTAACATTTTACATTAGATTGTTGCAAGACATTTGAAAAGCTGAACAAATGAAAACAGTGTGTGGACACTATGTATAAGGACTGAGGCAGCATAAAGTTTGCAATTGTTAGTATGTTGCAATAATTTCCATGGAGCAATGTTATTTAGTCTTACAGTATTTGGACACATTTGTCACATCATATAGTTTATTTTAGAAGCAGTGGTGAGTGGATACTATAATGCAGCCGCTCCCCACCTGGAGCTCTCCTCCAAATGTTGGGAAATCATAGAATCAGAGGTGGAAGGGACCCTGAGGATCATCTACTACTTCAACCTGAATATGCAGCTGTCCCATACGGGGATTGAACCTGTAACCTTGGTGTTGGCAGTACCACGCTCTAACCAGCTGAGCTATCCTTTGTACTACAATCCCCATCACCCTGGCTATGCTGGCTGGAGCTGATGGGAGTCCAGCAACATCTGGAAGGGACAAAGTTGCAGTCATGAACTGATACAATGCCCCCCCCCCTTTCCCATCACAGCATTCTTCAAAGTGCTCGAGTCACTTACAGCCCAATCGGCAACCTAGTTGTGCTAAAGTACAGTATTGAATTTCAGCCTATTTAAGAACTGGTTTTCCCCCCAATAGGCCTGAAAAGGGCTTAAATCTTACTTTGGTTCCCCTGCATTGTCTTTGCATCTGACGTAGTTTCCATTGAATACTGTGGGATTACTGCAAAGTAATTAGTTTGAGAACTGTCATCTTAGCAAGTCTTGTTTTCCTTCTTTCTTGCACTTGTCATTTAAATGGTCAGTTCCCACTGTGGCTGCTCTAATTAGGAATTTAAGGGCGAGAAGGTTCAGCTCTTTTGCTGACAATTTCAATTTATCTTGAAACAGTGTTCTTCAAGTTTTCCTTCGAGGGTTGGACGACTGAGTCGGTTCCAGAAATCGAGTATCACAGCTGAAAGCCTTATTCTTAAAACTTCACGCACCATTTGTGAGCTTTCCCAGTATTGCACCTCTCTTGTCACTATGCTTATAAACTCATCTCATTAAGACAAGTTCTGTTTGAACACACCAGAGGGTTCTGCATAAGGAAACATAAATCAACAGGAAGAAAATCTTTAAAGCGGAAAGTCTTTAAAGCTATAAGTTAAAAGTAAGCAAAGTAAAAAAAAAAAAAATGTACTCATCACTGTACAGGCAGCTTTTTCAAAGAAACTTAACTACTAATATATACAGGTCTTTTTAGCCCCCAAAACCTCTGAAGTATTTTTGTGAAGGCACACTGCCCCTGTTTTAACAAAGATTTCAGATAGAAATGAACTTGCTTTGCAGAAAATGTGGGCAAGGAGTATCAAAGGGTGAGTTTACAAGTCACCTTCAGAAAATAAATCAGTGAAGCTAATGAGGTTACTCCAGACATTGGAATATTGCACCCTAATAACTTGTTCAGTTTCTGATATTGCACCTCTTTGTTTCTGATGTCATATGGGAGTCAGAATACCTTCACACACATTTTTTTAAAAATAATCCTTTTTTATATATATATAAAAAATATCCCATGATGAAATCTATTTAGAGCAACATCTATGCACAAGGAAGTGTATGGAAGTAACATTTATGCACATCCAAGTTGTTCTGCCCATCACATCAACACATCCTTAAATCATGAAGCAATCAGACTAAATCTGGGGGAATAAAGTAGGATGCCATAGTTGGGTTTTAGAGTGATTTACATCCAGTCCTCACCCTGATTAGGAACAGTTGTCTTCCCAAGTGCATCTACTTAACGTGGCAGCTGTAATCAGCACTTTAAGCTTATCGTGTGGAGGGTCTCTGCAGCATGGGGAGCGTTATTCATGGTCTTCTGGCAGTGGTAATAATGTTAATACAGTTATTTATGCAGCATGTTTTCTAAGTGCTCAAAGCACTTTCTGTACATTATGCCTGATCCAGACTTTGTCATGCTTAGAATAAGTCCATTGAAATGAATTGGCCTTTTCTAGTACTGTTATCCCCATATTACAAATGAAGGCTGTTAGATTGAGATATCGCAGCTTACCTACGGTCAGCTATTACTCTGGGATCTTCCTGGTTCTTACCTCGTTCTCTTAATCACTATACTTCCATAGTTTTTGAATAAACTGACCTGATGTCTGAGATACCTTTCCCTTGGCTGGCTGATGGAAGTTCCACTTCAAGATCATGAAAACAATCCACATAACATCAATGATCCATCGGATAAACCACTGCAGATGTAATAGCCTCCTTGTGGAGCTGCCATGGAGGCTATTCCTAATGCTTCTGTGTTCAGGCCAATAATATATACAGCCTAAAAGAGATGTAATTCTCATTTCCATGGCAGTTTCTCTTAACCCATATGTGCTTTTTAAGGAACACACTACAGTGGTACCTCTGGTTAAGTACTTAATTCGTTCCGGAGGTCCGTATTTAACCTGAAACTGTTCTTAACCTGAAGCACCACTTTAGCTAATGGGGCCTCCTGCTGCTGCCGCGCCGCCGGAGCACAATTTCTGTTCTCGTCCTGAAGCAAAGTTCTTAACCCAAAGCACTATTTCTGGGTTAGCGGAGTCTGTAACCTGAAGCGTATGTAACCTAAAGCGTATGTAACCCGAGGTACCACTGTACTATAAAACAATCCCAGTCCCACACTACTTACTTTCTAGCAGTTTTCTTGACCCTCACTATAGATAAAATGTGACTTCAGGGCTTTGGAACTTTTATTACAAAACAAACTGGTGGCAATGGTCACCACTGGCTCAGTTTTTTTCATAGTATATCTGAAATTCAGAATTCTTTCTGGGCTTTCTAGAACCTGTGGGACAGTGGCAGTGTTGAACCCAATGTAATAAGTTAGGTTATGCAGCAAGATTATCTGGCATTACTGTTAAAGTAGCCATGGCAAGATCACACCACGTTAATAATACAGCGGGGGGAGGGGGGAAAGAGAGATTGAGTATCATAGAGTCTGGAATATTTTCCAAAATGACAGCTATCTTAGCAAAAGTATTGTGATGCTTTAATGACTAATGCATTTATTATAGCACAAGTTTTCATAGACTAGAATCCATCAGATGCATGAAGTGTTACCCTGTGTTGGCAGCTGCAGACAGGAAAAATGTAAACAGGTGAGGTACAATGCAAACAAACCAGATTGACATTATGTTAAAGCTTAAATGCATTTGAAGTAAGGACAGTAAACATTCACACACCAGTGTTGAAAATGACTTATCAATGACATGATTTTTATATTAATTAACATCTGTAATGGAATTTAAAAATCATCTTGGTTCAGGCCACAGGTGATAGAACTGAACTTCATTAGTTGTAATTCGGTGGTTTTGTGCTGGAGTCGTTCTTGGAAATTGAAAAATATGTTATATTGGCATGTACCACTCTGTGCATCATCACATCATCACATATTTTTTTTTAGAGCTCAACACTTACTACTGCATGTAAGTGGCTATTCCAGTATCATTACCCAGTAATTACCCATAAAGTAGACATTTCCAAACAGTATTCACTAAGTTCATTTGAGCTTTTTCCTGCTTCCTCACGAAGGAAGAATTGCTGTTCAATTTCACAGGAAATTCCATGTGTCTACAGTATATTATTCTGGAGTCCGCCTTCTTTTCATCAATGTACTTTCACACAGTCATTATAATTGATCCCCCTAGCACTTCTTCATGTTCTAACGTCAGGGAGTGATCAGAAGGATATGACAAGAGCAGTGGCAAATGGTTAGGAATGATGGAAGCTGTAGTCCAGGCATAGGCAAACTCAGTCCTCTAGATGTTTTGGGACTACAACTCCCATCATCCCTAGCTAACAGGACCAGTGGTCAGGGATGGTGGGAGTTGTAGTCCCAAAACATCTGGAGGGCCGAGTTTGCCTATGCCTGCTGTAGTCCAATAGCATCAAGAGGGCTATATGTTCCCCTTTACTACAATAAGGCAACAGCAAATGCAGGTGGGTATTAATCTCAATCCAGTTAAGAGCAGCACTAAAAAAGCACTTATATCTTCAGCACCTCCAACCGCCCACATAGTCCATGGCATAAGAATTCACACATATCAGCAGTGGCCATGCATCCCATCTCTCACCTGGGCTTTGCCTAGAGTATCCTCAACCCTGGCTTCTCCTTCTCTCAGGGACCCTAAAAGCACCCATGCTACACCTCCCACTTCAAGCTGGGTGTTTGGCCAATGTGTTAAATACCCCAATGTGCATGCAGTCTACTCATGCAGAGTGTTTCCATGTAAGATAAGGTCCTGGTAGGCCCAGTCTTCCCCCATGGCAATGCAGGCATTCTATGCATATAGGACTGCTTTGCACACTGGCTAAAATGCACGGCTGGCATGGGGAATTGCCAGAATGCTAGGTGGCAGAGGGGCATAGCCACCAGGGATGAACCCACTCTCCTATGAGGGATGCTGTATGAGCATCTCTATTGTCAGGGCTTTTTTCCAGCCAGAACTCAGTTTTGGCACCTCTCAGGTGGGTGCCATTGCCATTATAAGAGAACAAGAGAGGCTTTTGTGGCGAGTTCCAGCACCTATTTTTCTAGAAAAATAGCACTGTGTATTGTGATTAAAAAATTATAGGGTTTTGCATCAGTATAACTAAAGGGTGTCCAAATGCCAGCTTTATGTATACAACTTCAGTACACGGGTTGTTTGCAATGCCATAAGCATGTATGGTACAGATGGTGGACTGTACTTGTTTCCTAAAAAATTGGGACAGGAGAGGTACTTGAAAAGGCTGAAACAGAACAGTAGAGAGAAGATACAATTCCCAACGTAGCTGCAAACCTAGGTATGTAATAACTACAGAAGCTATTAATATGTGAATTACTAGGAGGTAGACACCTTTAGTGCTGTTGCTGTTTAGCAACGAGGAGCACTGATAGGAAGGCATGGGCAAAAATAGAGCATGAAAAGCAAAGGGGAGGAGATAACAGATGGAGAGACAGAGACAGAACAATAAGGGACAGGGAATAAAACAGATGAACTGAGAGAAGAGAGACTACAGAGATAGCACACGGGTTTTAAAAGGAAGCTAAAGGAGAGTAGGCTACAAAGAAAACACTGAGAGTGGAATTGCTTGCCCAATGGAATGATCTCCCCTTTCCTCCCCCTGCTTGCTCCTTGGGGAGGGAAGATGCAGGGGGAGGGGGGAAGCCTCACTGCACTAGCAGGAATTCTTGCACTGACTTCTTCTAACAGAAATGGGTAGCTGAATCTGGCTCTCAATGACAAGAATGTGTTGCCATGGTTGATGTAGCAGTGAAACTCTTTTTATTTGGTAAAAATGCAAAAGTGGGTGGCAGAGTAATCAGAGTTGAGTGCTGCTGCTGTAGATATTTATGGCTACAGGTGTTGCTGTGACAGTAGCTCCTTTATATCCTGAAACAACCAGAGCAGCACAGTTTTGCACTGAGCATTTGTTGGTCTTTGTTCTCACAGGTTTTTAATCCCATCACCCATTCATGTGACCCACTTTGAAAATTATGGGTTACTGATCTCAGATGTTATTAGCAAAATTAAAGTCGCATATTTTGTGCATGTGAAGAATTCTGGCTTGGTTGGAGAATTAATAAAACTTCAATCGTCCATCCAACTAAGTCAACTCTGTCCTAAGGATATCAATAGAACTAAATTGACTTAGAGCCAAACACTTCCGTTAAGTGATGTCTAGATAGCTCTGAAAAGTTGTTGCAGCTAAGTAACAACTTTAAATATTTTTATCTCCGGTAATGCAGAATGGAGAGAGAGAAAATCACTAGAAAGTTTTTGAAAAATGAAACAAATAGTGTCCCCCAAGTATCAACATGCAGCTCTAGTTTTCTTCTTTCAATTGCTTTGTGTACTGAACATTGTATACAAATAAATGCACCCAGACGTATCTTGATGAATAAAGACCTGTTTCTGTGCACACAGTGATAGAATTTCACACACAGTCATTAGTGTATGTAAATTTTCTTGGCAAGTCTTTAGGCATTTTGTTTAATGTGACTAGCTTTCTGTTGCCTTGAATGTTGTATATCAGCTAATTTCAGTATTCCAGCAGTCAGTGGAAAAGCTTTAACTTGAATTTAATAGGAATGGCTTCCTTCAAGCAATTTAAGTCTTAAGAGGGACATTATTTAGCACAGACTATCCACTGAACCTCTGGAACACTGAAAATTAAAAAGCCTGAAAGCTCATGTTAAATACCAATGCAAGGAAGGCCTCTGGTCATCTTTGCCAGGTTCAGCCTCTTCTTCCCTACTTCTCTTCCAGTGGATATTGACTAGACCTGGAAGCACAGTGCAACACAGGCTATTGTCTGATCCATGTTTTGGCTTAACTCAGTCCGAGTAACTCAAGGCGAGTAATAATAGCTTCCATACCATGGGTGGTATCCATCTAAGTTTTACTCAGAGAAGACCCCTGAAATTAATGAGCATGACCAAGTTAGGACATGCCTTTTTGTGGCTTTGTGAAGGTAGTCATAGGTGTGGAAGGGGAAGAACCATCATTATTATATACTGCACACATAATAGAACTGAAGGGACTACTAAAAATGCTGGAAGGAATAAGTTATATTCTGCCACACTTCTCATGCTGCCTAGGGAGAAGCCTCCAAAACTGAGGATTGGCTAGGATAACAATCCTCACCATATCTTCTTTAACTCTAATTCCCTTTTAACTGTGGCCAAAGGTACCTAGCAGTACTGCTCTGTGAGTTGCTGCAAGGGAGGCTATGCATTAAAACAAAAATTCTGAAGATTATGATTGAGTTCTTTCTGCCCAGATCATAATGACCACTCACATTATACAGAGCTTATAACCCACCCACTCTCAGCAACCAGAAGCCTCATAGCCAGACACTGGAGGGAGGGACCTGTCAGGAGTAAATATGGACCAATGGTATCAAATTGTATGGGAAACGGCCTTACTAGAAAAGCTAACCGATAAACTGAAACTGAGACGGGGACAAATAGAAGAGGACGCCTTCATTCCGGTATGGCTCCCCTTTTATCACATACACAGCCCAATAAGACAACAACAAGAATCCACTGACAGCATATGAATCAGTGTGGCTTACCTGACCCAACAAGCCCTCCCCCCATCACAAATGCAAACAAACCCCACTGCAGACAGCCACAGGCAACCAACCACACCCTGCCCCCCAATACCTCTCGCAATCAAGGAAATGTAATAAACGAATAGAGAACCTACCCAGTTGACACTGACACAAAAGCCCACTATACAAAAGAATATAAGCCTCACCACCCCACCCCTCCTCTCCCCCCTCTTCTTCCCCAACCTTATACTGTACTCAACACTACTTCTTCTTCTTCTTCTTTGGCGATCACTAGTGGCCGAATAAGATTGTCTTCCATAAACACGGTTTTAACAATGAGTCCGTAGGTGACTGTGGAGGCCAATTCTGGACCCATACGTCCTTCCTCAGTGGGGACATTGGTTCCTGGGCAGGAGTTGATCACAGTGTGGATTTGCCAAGCGTGCCTTCCTCTTAGCACGTTTCTCCCTTGTGTTCTGAATTTGAGTGTCTTCAAAGTCCATGACACCTTTACTCAACACTAATACCTCACAACAAATGTAACTGATTTGTAAGAGAGACTGTACAACCTGAAAAAAGAGAGACAAGGCATGTACAGTGGTGCCTCGCAAGACGAAATAAATCCGTTCCGCGAGTCTCTTCGTCTTGCGGTTTTTCCGTCTTGGGAAGCACGGCTATTAGCGGCTTAGCGGCTATTAGCGGCTTAGCGGCTTAGCGGCTATTAACGGCTTAGTGGCTTTAAGGAAAAGGAAACAAACTCGCAAGAACTCGCAAGACGTTTCATCTTGCGAAGCAAGCCCATAGGGAAATTCGTCTTGCGGAACGACTCAAAAAATGCAAAACCCTTTCGTCTAGCGAGTTTTTCGACTTGCGAGGCATTCGTCTTGCGGGGCACCACTGTACTTTGGTAAACGAAGAAAATCTTTAATAAAAATAAATTTAAAAAAGAAAAAAACCAGTTACATTAATAGGGTAGGTCCTGAAAACACATACTTCAGGTGCTTTGGCAGGAACTCGGCTCTCCTAGCCACCGAGGCCACCTGAGCTTCAAGCTCCTTGGATCCAAGGGTGCCTGCAATCAGTAAACTTGCTCCTTCCAGTATAGTAAAGCCCTGTCCCAAATAGGCCATCTTCTTTCTTCCCAGAAGAACCAGGGAGACTAGGTTCAGATTAAGTTCACCGGCTGACCTTGAGCTAGACACTATATCTCAGCCTCACATCTCACAAGGTTGCTGTGAGAATAAAGGGCGAGAGAATGAGAGGCATTTAGCGACCCAGAGTTCCCAGGAGAAAGAGTGGGATAAAATATAACAAATATTGGGACTGAAGCGGCTGTTAACGTTTCCCTCCCAGTTTGTCACGAACAACTTCATTTATTTCTGGAGGGGTTTTAGCATCCCCTGTTAAATGTCTGTTTTATCACTGTGGGGGTTATGTAAGAACAAATATTTTTCAAGTGTTTTCAGGTGAAAAAGATTAATCTGGGCACTTCAGGCAGCCTCACTGAAGTCTATTGGAGTAATCTGGAATAAAAATGTAATATATAATTCATAAACCATGAACATCTGTAACCTGTTTCAAAGAAGCATGTGGCTCCTGAAACTTTTAAGAGCTGCAAGCACATATTGTCATATTGTACTGATACTGCAACAACAACAGCAACTGAGGGAAACAATAATTTTCACCTTAAGTTGTCAATTGTTCTGTAAAATTGTTGTTTACTGCACCACTGCATTACCATTTTCCGTGAGTGTTTTCAGCGTTTGGCATCTGTTGGTTAAGGCAAGAAAGCAAACTTCAGTAGTCAGCAACTGAATACAAAATGGACTCAACAGTTGTTATTCAAGTGTTCATACGAATAAGTTTAGCTTAGGAATTATTCTCTTTCTTCATTCACGGCCAGTAGGTCTATACAAAAAGATTCGGGGTGCTGCTGCTATTTAATTCTCAGTGCTTCTGTGCCTTTTCTGAATCATTCTGTCTGCTGTGGGATTTGTTTTGTAGGAATCTTGCAGAGAAATGTTCCTACCATGAGCCAGTAGTCTTTATTATCTGCACAGAGGGAGCTCCAGCTTTCCCCTTCATGGCAACGTGACTGCAGTGAACAATCTGCTGGAGGTTTTTCTGACTCATGGTGTCATCTCCTGGAGCGCAATCCTCAGAGGAAACATGGGGATGGGAAAGATAAATTTATACATCCCTATGTCCCCTTGTGAATGTGTGTGCAAATGTGCTAAATGTCCCCCAAATATTGAAATGTTTACAATAGCTATACAAATGCAGTAGGTCGATTTTGTACCTGTTGTAGTTCTCAAAGTGGGATGGTGTGGTGTAGTGTAGAATACTATCCCACTTCTTTTCAGGTGGATCTAAAACTACCCCATTTCCCCCCAAGTTATTGTAAAACCCTTCTGGGATTGATTGATTGCATATACACCCTGCCATTCCTCCCAAAGGAGCCCAGGGCAGCAAATAACAAGCAATAAAACAGTAAAAGCTTCTTTTAATAATTCCAATACAGATGCAGACTGCATCTCAACTTAAAGGGCTGGTTGAAAGAGGAATACCTTCAGAAGGGTTTAATATTTAAGGGGAGGGAAATCCAAAAGGTGGATGCCATGACACTAAAGGCCTGATTCCTATATTGTGTGGAACAGACCTTCTGATAAGATGATATCTGTAAGAGGCCTTCCTTGCCTGCAGAACATAGCCATTGACTGGGTTTGTAAGGGGTGAATGATCTTCCCAGTATCCTGCTCCCAAGTTGTATATGGCTTTATAAACCACAACCTGCTGTCTCTGCCAGCTCTACAAGCAACTCTGGCTTGGGCAAGGCTAGAGAATAGAAATAAGCCCCATAGTAGCATGGTTCTTTTCATTGTGGATGCACTAATTCAAGCTTGTTAGCAAATAGTTTACACAGCTATAAAGGTGGTGAGTTGATAACAGACCAAACGAAGTCTGTGCTAATTTGAAATGAAGCCATCCACACCCACCCCACCTACCCTTCAAGCACTGGTTTAGTAAGGTAGGGCTGCCTGGCATGATTCAGTAATGAAAAAAATAGATTCTTGTGTAATCATGACTTAGATGTGGAACTGGGTTCCTTCTGTTATTTATTCATTTAGGCTGAGGTGACCTAATTGATGATTACCAAAATCTGGGCCTTATTTTGCTTTTTGGGCCTCAATGCTACCTAGTGTATCTCCTGTGATCATAGGAGCCAACTACTAGAGTCTTTGCCCCCCAATAAACTAGTTGAGAGGGCTGCCCCACAAAAGTTGATGGGCATTGTCGTTCAAATGGTGTGTGTGCACTGCATCGTGTGATAGATTATGTGGGGTGGGGCTTACCTGCCCCCCGCCAATATTTTATTCAATTTGGCACTGCACTGCTGCCTGCGATTATATAGTAACAATGAAAAGGAGTAAGCCCTTTATTGCTGTGATTCAAAGTACCTCTTACTAATGATGAAGCACTATTAAGAACTGGACAGGATATGGCACAGAGATTCTAGGTGGATGGGGAAAAACAGTTGGGAGTTTGTAACGTTTGACCTGGACTTTTATTACAGACATCGGCAGGGGGTCATGCTTATTGTAGTGTTGAGAAAGGAAAGGAACAAGGTCTTCAGTGCCTTGATGTACTTAAAGTCTTTCTGTTTGATCTGGAAGTAGATGCTTGGAATGAAGTTTGTTGAATTGGAAGAAGAAGAACTCACAGAAAAGAAGGGGGAAAGATAATTTTAAGTGCCAAGTATTGCTTATAAAGCTCAACTGACATTCTCTTTAAGGATGAGTTTTCAACACAATCTTCAAATTGCTCATAAAACAAATTCGACTAGGCTAGTATAAGCAACGTACCAAATTCTTTGCACATTGGCTGGGGAATATATGTGATTTATTGCCTACTGCATTGATGGATTCAGTAAATCATTAGCTATGGGTATTATGTCACACATAGGCAAGTGTGTTCCATGTGTAACTCTGTCACGTTCATATTTGTTCAAAATGACAGATGCAAGCCCTGAGGAAATGAAGCATGCTTGATTTTATACTTTGGTCAAATCAAGTTTCTGTTCCTGCAAAATAATCTATAAAAGCTATCCTCAGCTTGGTGTAAGGGAGTTTAACAGCTATTTTAAAATCCTACCTTAATCTAGTCCTAGAATTATGTATAGGGCTTGATTTGAGAGCCAGCTGTTAGGATTAATCCTAAGAACCTGAGATGTTCTTCAAAGTTCTGAAAGCTTCCTTCTACCTGAAATGCTCTGCTTTCATTAGTTTTTGGCATGACTTGTTATATTTTCACACTCCTCTGTATCATGCATATATGATTTCTAAATAAGCTGATTTTCTGTTCATTCAAGATACATGGCTTCCTGGAAAACTCTTCAGCTCTCAGGGAAAGCCTCAGGAGATAGCATGAGGAACAGAGTGTGTTATCTGTCAGAAACAGGGCTAATCATCCAAAGGAATAAGCATATGTTGCCCTCTTAAAAGTCTTACTTATGTAACTATGACACTAATTCACTGCTTTTTTATTGGCCGATTTTTATAGCTATTGTGTCCCAGCTGGACTTCTATGAGGCATTGACTGTGCTGCAGGCCAGAACAATGAATCCTCATGCTCACATGATGCAGCAGCTATAGCACGTGAACAAGAACAAGTAAAAAAGTTCAGTTCTCTGTATGTCAAGCCACCTCCACTTTGCTGTGAGAGATGGGATGTTATCACATACAGTATTTGGGTGTCCAGATTCACATCCTCCAACATTTCTCTGATTAAAATAGGGACTTCCTATTCAATAATAATAATAATAATAATATTTATACCTCACCCATCTAACTGGGTTGCCCCAGCCACTCTAGAAAGCTTCCAACATGTATAAAAGGTAAAGGTAAAGGTCCAGTCATGGCCGACTCTGGGGTTGCGGCTCTCATCTCGCTTTATTGGCTGAGGGAGCCGGCATACAGCTTCCGGGTCATGTGGCCAGCATGACTAAGCAGCTTCTGGTGAACCAGAGCAGCGCACGGAAATACTGTTTACCTTCCCACCGGAGCGGTATCTATTTATCTACTTGCACTTTGACGTGCTTTCAAACTGCTAGGTTGGTAGAAGTCCAACATGTATAAAAAATATTAAAACATTAAACTTCGCTATCCAGGGCTGTCTTCAGATGTCTTCTAAAGGTTATATAGTTGCTTATCTCCTTGGCTCGGGGGGTTGCATAACTCCACACCCTCCAACCCTCTCAAATGAAAACAGGGACATCCTAAGGAAAAGCGGGTCATTCTGGGATCAAATCAGGAACTGGGATGACTTCTTTAAACCCAGAACTGTCCCTGAAAAATAGGGACACTTGGAGGATCTGCAGATGCGGTACGTGCTGTATATTTAATAGCTGAGTAGAAAGGAGGATTTTGGGAGGTGTAACTTTTCTCATGCCCACAGCACTGTGACATGGCAGGAAACACTTGCCTGTAGTTCCTGTCATACAAAACGATTGACTATCATGGTCCCTTCGAGCTCCATGATTCTACGATTCTATTTAAAAGTCAACAGCCACATCATAAACTGCAATATTTATGGTCTTCGTACTGCACACTGTTATATGCAAGGATTGTTCCAGCTAAGGTCAACTTTTCCGAACATATTGTGGGGAAATTGCAAGACTTTGCACAGTGTTCTATGGCCCACCAGCCCCCTCTAGGCTTTTGGACAGAACCTTGCCTTGGACCCCTTTACTGGAGTACCCTGAGTTTTATCTTGGATTTCGGGGGTGGGGCAACTACCTAGCTACCCAACCCCCCAGCTTTAGACTAAGAATCCAATCCAATGCCTTTTTCTGCTAAAAGTTGTGGCCATTGCAACAAAGAAGGCAACCCCCCCCCCCGACAGGCCCAGTGCATCTGCAGGCAAATTCCTTCCTGGCTATGAATATGGCGACTGAATAATTCCACAGCAAGGCCATACATATGAGCTACCTCTGTGCAGCCACAACACAGAGAAGGGGCAGGCGGGGCAACTGTGCTGTGTGCTGGAAGCACAACTTGCTATATGCCCGGCTGGTGGATCCCACAGAAGCCCATCCCTACCACGTCCACCACCAGATCATCACCCACCAACCAGACCCCAATTGGCTCAATAAAGTTTTACATTTTGTCAGGCAATCTTGTCAGTCCCTGCAGCCAGCCGAGGCCAATACTGATGACCAACCACACAGGTGTGCGGCTCCGTCTCACGCCCAGGATTGAGGAGGCACAGCCTGCATTGCGTGTTTGTGTTGTTATGTGCCTGGTGCATGTCACAAGTGTGATGCCATATGTGCGATGCATGGCACATATGCACTGTCACATCATCAGGAGGAGACCATGCATGGAGTGGCTTCAGTGGCTGGTGGCTCCTCTCTCACAAGCAGGAGGAGCCCCCAGTGCCACATTTAGCCTCCTCTGCCCCCTCCACGTTGAGGGTTCATTGCACCCTGCCAACAGATATTATTGACACAAGTTGATTACCGTATTTTTCGCTCTATAAGACGCACCAGACCATAAGACGCACCTAGTTTTTGGAGGAGGAAAACAAGAAAAAAATATTCTGAATCCCAGAAGCCAGAACAGCAAGAGGGATCGCTGCGCAGCGAAAGCAGCGATCCCTCTTGCTGTTCTGGCTTCTGGGATAGCTGCGCAGCCTGCATTCACTCCATAAGACGCACACACATTTCCCCTTACTTTTTAGGAGGGAAAAAGTGAGTCTTATAGAGCAAAAAATACGGTACTTCTCCCTCATTTCCTCGCAAGCTCCGCCAGTGTCTGAATTACAGTGAGTGGTTTTTACATGCCAACTTGGTCACTGTATCCCAAATGTCTGCTAAATCTTTTTTTTATAACAAAATATTATACTAGGAACTTTAAAGCCTAGAATGTGGCTAGAATGGTGACTAGAATGTGGTGAAATGCAAGCTTGTGATAATTGCAACAGAAACCTTTAAATACAAAGAATGACATGGGAAGTCCACCACACAGAGACTTTTTCCTTACAAAAAATGTTGAGATATATATATATATATATACTTCAGGGATGAAACAAGCTTTTCTAACCTGAAGAAGATGCAAATAAAACTTTTAAAGAACAGTGTGATTATATAACAATGACCCTTGTTAGCTGCTTTTTGAGCATCTGGGACTTAAAAGTGGGGAAAATATTTTGTAAATAACTAAAAAAAATAACTAAAAAAATTATAGAGCCATCTAAGAGTCACATCTTGATAGAATCTTACAAGTGGAAGCCCAGTGGATATAAGCTGGTTAATTTTATATTTTCTTTGGCCTCAGGATCCTGTTTCACTCACTTTTTAAAGCCTAAAAGGACTATAAGACATCTTTTAATTTAGATTTATTAATTGCCACGTGAAATATTTTTCTCTTCCAAAGAAGGCATTAGGTTGCGCTGTATAATGACACTTAATAATGAAACAATAATCTTAAAAATTCAGCTTGCATGCCTGATTATTTTCCATTACATTATTATAAGCTCCCCATTAGATGTCAATAACCTTATAGTCATTTCCTGCTCTACCAGAGGAACTGCCACCCCCTTTCTTTTCTTGTTGGAAATTACTTTGAATGAAAGGTACATTGTTCAAAACATTGCATTGCTTCATAAAACTAAACCAATGACTTAATGAAGTCAGCTGCATAATATCAGGCATGCAAATCTAATTCTATCTTGATCCATCTTTTATTATGAATTTAGTAGCACCTTTGTTTTCTGCAGACATGGTAAGAATAGGCTTTGCATTGCCGAGACTGAAAACAAGGCCTGTCCAGTGCTTGAATCTAAACGTTTCCCCATATATTTTTCACCTGCAATATTGTTTCGGTCACTATGTAACTCAGTGTTTTGTACTATTGCATCACTGTGTATATTGCCAATATGCCTCATTCAGGGAATTTATGCAGTTGCTTAGCTGGTCCTAACGATCTGAGTGAACTGAGTGCTTGTTGTTGATTGCTAGCACTTATTTATGGAATAAATATCACCGAGGGTAGAAACACTTTTGTGAACATCTATACGTAAGCTAGATGACTTTGCAGCTGTGGGTGACAATGCCAAAACATACGTTAAAAATTGCAGCGGTACCTCGGGTTACAAACACCTCGGGTTACAAACGCTTTGGGTTACAGATTCCGCTAACCTGGAAGTAGTAACTCGGGTTAAGAACCTTACCTCAGGTTGAGAACAGAAATCGCATGGCAGCCGCGCTGCGGCAGCGGGAGGCCCCATTAGCTAAAGTGGTATCTCAGGCTAAGAACGGTTTCAGGTTAAGAACGGACCTCCAGAATGAATTAAGTTGGGTTGCCCCAGGAACTCTGGGTGGCTTCCAACACATATAAAAATAAAAATCTTTTTACAAGGGTTTGAGATTTCCTTCCAGTCTCTCTTGGGGCCTTAAGCGAATACTTTGGGTCCAGATAGCACTGGCTGTCCCTAAATACACATGCTGTTGCAGGTCATGTCTGGTTTTTAAAAAATAAACTTGTGTTCCTTACTAGTTTCAGGGGAAAATATATATGCATTTTTATTTTTAAAATGTAAAAAGAAAAAACCACCCGTAACTTCATATTTTCTGAGTATGGTGCAAAAGAGAGGTGAGGGTCAGGATACTTGAAAGAAGCAGTTCAATTACCGTATTTTTCGTCCCATAGGACGCACCTAGTTTTTTTTGGGGGGGGGGAATAAAGGAAAACATTTTTTCCTTCCCCCCCCAAACCAGGTCGGGGAACAGCGGGATGGCGGTGCTGCACCTCCCCGCTGTCCCCCGAGCTTGTGGGGCTGGCCGATGTCTGCCCGAAGCGCGGGGCGCTCTGCTTCAGCGCGCCCCACGCTCCGTGCAGCAGGCTGCTATCCACAGCCTAGGGAGCCCTGCAGGAACTCCCGCAGGGCTCCCCAGGCTGCAGATATCTGCCCGGCACGCAGGGCGCTCTGCTTCAGGGCGCTATGCACGCCGGGCGGCAGGCTGCTATCCGCAGCCTAGGGAGCCCTGCAGGAACTCCCGTGGGCTCCCCAGGCTTGCCGATAGCTTCCTGAAGCCTGGAGAGCGAGAGGGGTCGGTGCGCACCGACCCCTCTCGCTCTCCAAGCTTCAGTGAAAGCCTGTATTCGCCCCATAGGATGCACACAGATTTCCCCTTCATTTTTGGAGGGGGAAAAGTGCGTCCTATAGGGCGAAAAATACGGCAAGTCTTACACAAGATGTGCAAACTGAGAGATTAGCTCTTCACCCCTCTTTACTCCTAAACATTTAGCCTCTGTACCACTTTTTATTAATATTTGCTGAGGCTATAGCATTGCTTTGGCATCCACATTTCCTCTATATGAGCGTTAGGGAAAGATTAACTCACAGCTAGAAAGAATCAAGTGAGAAAGGTAATTTCACAGGCAGAAACCTCTGGATTTACTCCCTCGGGGTATAAATGAGAGGAAAGAAGGAATGGAAAGAGGACCAGGGAAAGGAAGCTTTCAGTGCTGAGAATGGATGTGAAATGGGGGAAAGTGGGGGGAAAGCCAGCCAGACTGTGGTTGGGAGGAGCCTATGACACAAAGTTAGTAGCTCTTCAGAACCGTGTGTACAATTTTACTGCAGCTGTCCAAGGCAGGGTTTTTATGCCATTTTAAGAGCCATCTTCGGATTATAACTGCTCAAACAAATTTAAATGAAGACATATTACGCCTATGCAAAGGTGGAAGAAAGCCAGATACTACTCTGGATAGGAAAAGCAAGAAGTTAATAAATGCAAATTTTGTTAAATGCATCAGTTCAAGCATTCTCTCTACTAAAAGTCACGATCTAGCAATTAATATCAAGAAGGGAACTATTCTGAAGGTGTAAATGCTGCTTGTTTGTGTTCCGTTTTTTTTTAGCTCTTCGTGTTAATTAGTGGCTTTTTTGTATACTGTGGATTCTGTTCCTATGAGGGTATATGATTAGAATAGTTACATCTACCCTTGACTTATGAAGGTTTTTTTTAAAAAAGGCTTGTGATAGAAAGTAGTAATTAACCCCGAGCCTAGTAAATTTCCAGCCTTTGAGATCAAAGGCAAATACACTAGCTCCATAATTAGCTTTGTATGCTACAAAATTAGATTCCAGATTGAAAAAAAGGAGCCTTTATTAAAACCCATGAGCTTTGTAAAAGGGAAAATGACTTCAGTAGAATAAGAGCCCCAGATTGCTTTGGTTAAGGAATAAACAAGATGCCTCTTTTATGATAATGCAAATATTGGCACCGTTTCCACATTTTGAGGCTTTGCTATAAGCAGAATATTTCTGTGTGCCTTCCAAATGGTGTGGGAATTAAAAAAACCCACAAATTGCTTGTTTGTTGATGAAGTACATAGAGGTGAATTCTGAATATGAAAAGTAAAAGGAGCAATATGAAACCTGAATGCAAATACCAAATCTTGGGCTTCGTATAGGTGCATCTCAACACATGTTTTTCTGCTGCAGAACAAGCTCTTTCTTCAGACATTACTCCTGTATTAACACACATATAGTGTCCAGAAGCAATATTGTCTCACCTATGTCTCACCTTTCACCCCACCTTCAAGTGGTCACCGTCATTATTTTCCTCAAAAATTTGCAGGTTTTTCTGTTTCCCAGCAGTGAATATCCCACTAAAACAGCAACTATAGAGCTTTGTCTCCTCACATATATGACAAAAAGCATTATTTATTAAGCAGAACACATCAAATACCACAATTTTTATTTATCAAAATATGGTATAATTTGAGAAATATATTATCGCTTCCATACAACTAGGTGTTATGAACTTCAGAGAAAATTACAAACCTTTCATGTTGGTTAATATTAATAATTTAACTAACTTTGTCTTCAGAGACAGCGGGAGATGTTGCAGAAGATATATCAGAAAGATTGTGCTAGTAAACTATTGGCTTTGTTCACTCTGTAGACTTGTGTAAACTTTCAGAGACCTGGTGTGAATGGTTGGGTTCTGAATCTGTGTCCATGGCAATCTGTTCAAAGTATAAAGGGAAGTTACAATGGTGTTAACCCATGAAAAGGGTTGGCTGTTTTCATGAAAAGCTGTCAAGACCTGCTTTGCATTCATATAGCCAAGTTAATCAGAGCAGTGAAGAGTAAAATATTTCTATTTCAGAAGTGGCAGTGGTTGTTGTTTTTTAACCAGATCTGTGGCCACATTATAAAATGTGTATTGCATTGCTTAAATAAATTCTCCTCCATTTTGACTCCTGGATCTCCTCTCTCTGCATTATGATCTGCACAATATTTCACCAGCACAAATAGTTAAATAGGGGGTTTTTCAACCCCCCACCCACTTCTATTTTTGCTGTCAGGCTGAATGAGATAATTGATTTGAGAAATGTACTGAAAAGTTGGCGGAGAATAAGAGGGTCAGATAAACATCTAATTTTCCATTTGCATCCAATTGACATAAAGTAAAAACATAAGCATGTCTCATAAGACCAGTTTCATTCCTACTTGACTGATATTCTGGCTGTTCATCAATGTTTCTGGCATTATATTCCCAGCATGCTGCCTCAAGGAGAAGAAAGTGAACTTGAGCTTGCTTGTAAAGACTGAGGCTGGGTCCCCACACTCCTATTTCCTGCGTTGGGTTTTTAATCTGTGTTCACAGGATGTTATCCAAAATACATATGCATCCTTTGCTTTGTTATAAAACATTACCCTTTGATGGTGTGGTTTCTCAAACCATCTTCACGGCGATTGCAGTCCTTAAGCCATTCCTAATAAAGGTCTACTGATGTGAACAGCTTGGTGGTGGTGGTGGGGAGCTGTGAAATGCACAAGGAAAATCACAGCTGCATGCTAAAGCAGTCATATGAGCACCCTAAGACTTTTGTAGGGCTTTGCCATGCAGGTAACATAGCATGCTTCCAGGTGGAGGTAAAACCCCAAAATATAATTGAACCAGCCAGCCGACTGTTGACTAAACTGCAGGTCTACATTCCATCCTGACAACTGGTTTGATGGGACAGAGGGTATCTGGGGGGGGGGGGGATATGGGCTGGAGTGGGTCAAAATTCTCTCCAAATCTAGCTGATCCTCATAGTTGCTATTTACAAAACCGTAATGGTATGTTCCCACACTTTCTCAATAAAGGTTCCATTTTCTAGTTGCAGAAAGTTCTTGGGTCTTTCCAAGTCTATTTCTATCTGGCTGTGGAACATTGATAGCTTAGTGCAACACTGCTATGACCTTTCTGTTTACAGTTAGCTAATCTGAAGCCTGTAAGAGAGTGTCTCTACACCGAAGAGCTTCCTGTTTAAATAGAGGGATAAATAGAGTACAAGATGACAATTGAAGAAAGGTCATGGCTTCCATTATTTGGTTCAACAAACCAAAATGAGACTTTTCTTGTTATGTCAGTACCATGAGATGTTGTAAATGTTTTTGCTGTTGTGTTAGTAAAAGGGTGGCATAGTACTGAAAAACAAAGATTATGTCTATGTTGGTTGTTTCAAATACTGTACCTTTGTAGAGAAAAATTACCTGAGTTTTGATAGCACTGTGGGGTCCCTATAATCTTTTAGATTTTGGTTATATTTTGTATGGCTTTAGTAGGGCCCTGGATAGACCAAGGACCCTCAAGGTAGCATATTTATCTCACTTTCTGAAGGTTTACGGATAGATTTGGATTGCTTCATTTACCTCTGTTTTGATTCTGCAATATTAACTTGCTGTGGTCTGTGCTCAGACTCAATGTGTACAGTGGTACCTCGGGTTAAGAACTTAATTCATTCCGGAGGTCTGTTCTTAACCTGAAACTGTTCTTAACCTGAAGCAACACTTTAGCTAATGGGGCCTCCCGCTGCCACCGTGCAATTTCTGTTCTCATCCTGAAGCAAAGTTCTTAACCCAAGGTATTATTTCTGGGTTAGCGGAGTCTGTAACCTGAAGCGTCTGTAACCTGAAGCGTATGTAACCCGACGTACCACTGTATTTATAAGCCTAGCAGTTGCCTGTGGGTGAGCAGTGTTGAAACAGTAACAGTGTATAGTTGTTACTTTGTCTCTCCATATTTGGTGGGACTGAAGCCACCAAAGGCATGTGTCTGGGACTCGCTGGAAACTGAGGAGTTGTGGCTGGATACCAATAAGTGGGCATCAGGAGAAGCAAGACTGGAGACTGACTTGGACGAAGATATCAGTGATCTGGGGGAGCCTGGGAGAAGCTGCAGGACAGAAGAGTGAAGCACCCATGCAGAAGGAGGGAGAAATAAGTAAGCCTGGTATAGAGTCAGGGTCTTCCACACCTCCTCTTCCTGCCTACAACTCTCCTGCTCCACTGTCTTCCAGGACCAGGAGAGGATTGAAGTCAGAGGTACAGAAACAGATTCCACGCAGTTGGACTCTTCACCTGCTAGTGGGCAGCTCAGGTGGGGAAGATACATAAGCTGAGGTTTGTGGTGGGGCCTCTGTCTTGTTGCAACTGCCTCATTGGGTGCACACTTGAGCTTTCATGAAGCAAAGTTCTGGAATCTATGTGTGCATCATACCTGCTCCAAAATCACCCTTTGTCAATTAAAAAATATATTTCTATCCACCTTTAGGACAAGCCCTCCCAAGTTAGCTTGCAGTAAAGAAACATAATAAACACAACATCAGATTAAAAACACACATGGGGGCAGCAATAAAAAGTTTGGTGGAATGAATTTAGGAAGTGGGGCAAAGTGGAGCTCTTGGTGGAGAGAAGTCTACAAGAGTAGAAAAACCATTGAAAAGTCCTTTTCCGCAGTATCTCCTAGCCTAGTTGACTTCAGTGGAGAGCCAGACAGCAGGATCTCTGAGGTTAATATTAGGGCCCTGGTAAGGTTCATATGGATACAGTTGGTCTTGCAAAAACTCTGAACCTAGACCATTCAGGACTTTAAAAGTTAGCATAAGAGCTTTACATTGAGCTTGAAAACAAATGGGTAACCAATGAACTTAGGCAATGAATTGATTACTAAAAACACCCAGTATAAGTGGTCTTTTTTTCAGTAGATTCTGTTTGCTCCAGTTATATGTGTATTAGAAGGAAAATCCATAGAGGATTCTCCCAGTACTTCCTAACACATGTACTTATTACAAATACTGGCCCCTGCTGGGTGTGTGTGGACTGCAACTAGCATATGTCACTAAACACATTTTTGTTCATCAAACTGAACAGGATGGGAAATGTTGAGCCTTTGTTAGATAGATATGTAAAAACTACTATAAACTTGTAACATTCAGAGTACTACTCCTTCCTTATAACAATATAATTTTACATTCATATGTCTGATAAGATGAATACATAACATGCAGCTGTGAACAGTTATTTTTTCTACAATTAAATTTGTTTAATCAGTTTTATTTTAAAAGTGCATTTTTGAATTTGAGCTGCTTTCACAATGAATTTTGTCTGGCTAAGGGCTGGCATACAGAGTAGGTTGTTAACCACTGGTGAGACATTCTCCCTCTAGCCACTCCCATTTAGTAGCCTAAATGCACACCATTTAAGTTTGTTTTAAAATACAATAAAAATTAATTGAATAAAAGTTTGTTTTAAAACAAAACACACTGATAGAGTATGTCCCTATTACCACAAGTGCATCACCTGCATTGCCATACTTCTGCTGACTTCAAATATACCTATAATATCAAACAAAATTTCAGTTTACGTTCCCCATGTCATTTTATTAATGGAATTACTTTGGACTAAAGTGCATAGCAGCAGCAGTCTTCACAAACTATCTTAGATTATTAATTAATTAAATTTCTATACCACCGTTTATCTGAAGATCACAACAAAAACATACAAAATGATAACACAAAATACATGATAAAACCAAACCAAACAATAACCAATAACTGCCTTCCCAAAAACACATTTTAAAAGAACATAGAATGTTAATAAGACAAAGGCCTGGTTGTAGAGAAACATTTTCATCTGGTGCCTAAAGATATGTAATGAAGGTGCTAGGTGAGTCTCTTTGGGGAGAGCATTCCACAAACTGAGCCACTGCAGAAAAGATTTGTTTTTGTCTTGCCACTCTTTGGAACTAACATGAAGAAGGGCTTCAGAAGATGATCAAAGGGTCTGGGTTGCTTCATATGAGGAGTGCCAGTCCTTGAGGTACAGTGGTACCTCTGGTTAAGAACTTAATTTGTTCTGGAGATCCGTTCTTAACCTGAGGTACCACTTTAGCTAATGGGGCCTCCCGCTGCCACCACACAACCACCGGGCAATTTCTGTTCTCATCCTGAGGTAAAGTTCTTAACCTGAGGTACTACTTCTGCGTTACTGGAATCTGTAACCCGAAGCGTTTGTAACCCAAGGTACCACTGTATTGCGGTCCTGAGCCGTTTAAGGCTTTATAGTTCAGAACCAGCACTTTGAATTGGCCTGGCAGCCTGTGTAGTTGGGTCAGTAGTGGTACTATATACTCAAACCGGTGCCACTCACCCCAACTTGGACAGCTGCTCCAGAAGGATACCATGGTTGATGGTATCGAAAGCTGCTGCAAAGTCGAGGAAAATTAACAGGGACACATGTCTCCTGTCTCTCTCCCGACAGAGGTCATCATCCAGGGCCACCAAAGCAGTTTCTGCGACAAAACAGGGCCTAAACTTTCTAGAAAATCAGCTTCCTTCAAGAGCAGCTAGATTAATGCGCTCCTTTCAGTTTCTCAGCTTTATCATGGAAAAACTTCCTAGTTTTAATTAAATTAATATTTAGCCTAAATTAAATATTTAGATTAATCTAGTTATTAATTAAATTAACAACCCAATTTATGGATCCTAAGGAAATTATAACTGACAGGCATTTTGCAGTATGAGTTTGCCTCACTTGCCAAGCAAGAGAGTGCCATTGTAACTATGCCAACACAAACCACAGCCATTATGTCAATTATAGCTAAATATATTAATTGTTGAAACATGTTCATTACACACAAGGGAAAGCCTACAAGGATTGTTTGGAAAGGTTTGTGCTAAACTAAGCAGTCTTTGCCTCTCCATAGCTCTTCTCTCTCTGTGTATGTCTGCATGTTGAGATGCTCTGCTAAGCAGAATCCTGTTATGTTTTCCTCTAATAACTACCCAACAGAAGGTGACCTGGGCACCCTTAAGGTTCCACTGTTTTTTATTTATTTCACCGTCGCTATAGGTGAGATATTGAATAAAAAAATTCCTTTAGAACATTTTGTAAATTTTCTAGCAAAACAGCTTTGCTGCTCTTCAAGCTGTCTGCTTCACACATCCAGACTTCCTGTTTCCTCTGCACTTTTACCTGTTTATCCTTATTTGTTTGCACAAAGTTTGCAGGGAGGTTATACAGCTTCAGCAGTTTGTGGAGAATTTATTTGTGGAGACATTATATGACATTGGGGGATGAGTTGAGGGGAAGCAGGTTTGTTGTTTACAAGTACCAAATCAACTTCGACCTCCTTTGTAATGTTTTGTTTTTAAATCTTTAAGATGATATTTTTGTTTCCTATTACTTATTTACGTTGCTCTGAATGTATATTTTATATTTGATTTTCTTCAGTAGTGTTTTGTTCTGGGTCTCTTTTACTTGATGTTTTAATGTGTTGTAAACCACTTTGAGATTTTCTCTCTCAAAAACAAAGTGGTATGAAAATGAGTAATAATAACAATAATAATAATAATAATACAACCTGAAATTGCTGGCTTATGATCAGCAATTAAAACAAACAAACACCCCTTTATGATGATCAATTAAACAGTCACAAAACAATGAGCAAGCTTTTGAGTATACCAGAACTATTCATCAGCCTAGATGATAAGCAAAGAGAAAGGAGTGAACTAATACTGCTTGCCCCTGCATAGACCTGTTAGATCAGTTTGGGCATCTTGGGAAATTCTTTTTATGGCACTGCCCCATGCAGAATCTCATAGTGCAGAAATCTAGAAATGGGAATTTTCTGCTGTTGCCCCTGTATTGTGGAATGCCCTTTGCTGAACCAATCAGTTGCATCGGGTTTCTTGTAAAAGCTTCTCATTTAGCCAAGGCTTTCCCTGACCCAAGAAATTGGCCCTTGTTTTATGTGTTTGAATCTTCCGAATTTCTGTTTTATTCACTTTCATATGTTTTAATGCTCTTTTATATTGCTGTCTTACTGGTTCTAGTTGCGTATTTTAAAAATATACAGCACTGTGTATTTTTAAAATATATTGTTTTTTAGACTGCACACTGCTTAGGGATTTTTGAATTATTAAATGGTGCATTAAAAGCTTTTAAATAAAATAAACAGATACTGTAGGTCAAAAACTCATTTTTGTTGCATAGCCTTAGAAGAAGCTTGGCTATGAGTGTGTGGCTTGTCATGAAGACTGCCTGCGCTTCAGAATTTACCACTGCACAACTTATGTTAATTACGTTTCAATATTGTGTGAATATAGAACAAAGGTAGCACATTGACACTGATACTGTTTCTTTTCTATTTTGTCTCTGTATTACTTGATGCTGACATGTTTTATTATTGCTTGTTTATTTTAGAATTTGTTTCTGGATACATTAGACAGCAACGCAAAATTATTGAAGAGGTTGACTGGTCCTATTCAGGTAAGTGTACTATTTGATATTTTATGACTGTTTGTTATTATAAATAAGCAAACTGTCTTTACAATGCAAACTGAATCAACTGGGTAAAAATGTACTCCCACATAGATTAAATCTTAGCTACTAAAAGCGTGAAGAGATCAGGGAGGGTTCTATATTTGGTCTTGTACTTAGATTTCTCCTTCCTAAAAACAAAACCTGAAGTTCAGTCCCTGAATGCGAAACAAGAGAGGAACTTTCTCATCTCTTCTGTTGAATTCCTTATTGAAAATGAATGAATAACTTTCTAAAGTTGAGTCAGCAGGAGGAACAGGGGAAGTGTGAAACAAGTGAGTTTTTTATTGTGAGTACCTGCATGATAGGGACGCGGGTGGCGCTGTGGTCTAAACCACTGAGCCTCTGGACTTGCCGATCAGAAGGTTAGCAGTTCAAATCCCTGCGATGGGATAAGCTCCCTTTTCTCGGTCCCAGCTCCTGCCAACCTAGCAGTTCGAAAGCACGTCAAAGTGTGAGTAGATCAATAGGTACCGCTCCAGCGGGAAGGTAAATGGCATTTCCATGCACTGCTCTCGTTTTACCAGAAGCAGCTTAGTCATGCTGGCCACACGACCCGGAAAAACTGTGGACAAATGTCGGCTCCCTTGGCCAGCAAAGTGAGATGAGCACCGCAACCCCAGAGTCGTCCGCGACTGGACTTAATTGTCAGGGGTCCTTTACCTCTTTACCTGCATGATTGTGCATTTACTGCCATAGTTTGGCTTAGTGTGATGGACTGGGCCTTTAAGTGCTTCAGTAGTGGTCCAAGTCACCATCCTATAAATCAGAAAGCAGTTAGGCTGATGCTCTATTTCAACTTTTTCTGGAGACATTCACAAAAGGTGCAAAAGAAGTGACTAAATTAGATTAAACTCACAGAATTTGGAGGCCCAATATATTATTGGGGTGCAGTCATGCTCAAACTGTGACCTATATCTTCCTTCCTGATCTTTGTTCTGCATACAAACATGGGAGATAAAAACCCTGCTAAAGAATTATTATAGGTAGGCTTTGCACAGGATTTCAGCATGCATTCAAGAGAGGACAAAAATTCCCCTCAGGTCGCGAAGCATTGGCAGATCTGCTTTACATCTGTTTTTATAGCCGAAGGGCTTCTACTGCACACCTGCAGATCTTTTCCTTTCCTTGGTGTTCAGACCTGCAACTGGATAATATGCAAGTGGATTAACTCATTGTCTACAGTTCCTAAATGATTAAAATCTCAAGACACCTCAGCTGAGGCGTTCAGATACAAAGCCATCTCTTGGGCATAGCCATTTCCTCTTAGGAGACAAAGGTTTCTACGCCTAGCCCAATTAAACTATTCTTTTGGACTGAGTATGCCTTTGGAGTTTTATTTGTGCAAGATGTCCTTTTGTTCTTATATTTATAGCATGTAAATCTGTATATAGTATCTCACAATGTGATTGAAGAGACTTTGAAATTGTGTAAAACATAGGATCTTTACATAATCAATAAATAAGGCTAAGAGATTATTATATTGCAGTCTCTAAGACCTGATACTTCCTTTCTGCATCTCTTCTTATTTTCTGCTTGTATTTATTTTGCCAATTTTTGTTGTTCCTTCTTGCTATCTCCTCAACCCCCCCCCCCCAACATTTTCTAAATAGCTTCCTGACTCTGGTAATTGTCCGTTTACATAAGAATTGAAGTTGATAGCACTAGCAGCACTATTTCCAGTTGGTTCAACAACACTTATACTTTGCACCAGACATGGTCATCACTTCATAGATGAGTGGCATTTTAAGCCATGTCTCCACATATTACTCCAGTGAAATGCACAACACTGGCCTAATAATATATTACCTTTGCTGGAAATGCAAATCACTGATAGCTAATATAGTCCTTCAGTATCATAGCTGTCAACGTTTCCCTTTTCTTGCAAGGAATCCTATTCGGAATAAGGTAATTTCCCTTAAAAAAGGGAAAACGTTGACAGCTATGTTCAGTATGCGAGTGACCTCATCAAACTACACCTGTTTTGTGTTACCTTATGAATCCTTCCACCTGAAAAGTGCAGGTTATGGATGCTTGCCATATATCATCAGGAAAGCTGTTGCACAGAACAGGGGCATCATAATCCTTTGGTGTGGTGTTTTGCTACTTGAAGCAGGGTTCTATGTATCTTGAATGTGCAGTCCATAAGCATGCTAAAAGCCTACCAACAAGGGCTGCCCCCCATATGAACTGACCCAGCCACAGCAGTCATAACCTGAGGCTCTTCTTCATGTTCCTTCTCCATGAGAGTTCCAGAGGGTGGCAACATGAAAACGAGCCTTTCCAGAGGGTGGCAACATGAAAACGAGCCTTTTCTGCTGTGGCTCCCTGTTTGGGTAATGTTCTCTCCAGGGAGGCTCGCTTGGCGCCTTCATTACATATCTTTAGGCACGATGCAAAAACATTCCTCTTCTCCCAGGCCATTGGCTAATTGAACAAGCTGTGGCCTTTTAAACTGGAGGAGGGTATATTGTTTTTGTTTGTTACTATGTTATGTATGTTTGTGTTTTTATATTGTAAACCACTCTGGAACCCATGGACGGAGGGAGGTATAGAAATCTAATAAATTATTATCCTATTATAGAAAAGTTGTGGCAGAGCTGAAGTTAACCTCAGTCTCAGCCAAAAACCAAGGGACATAAGAGGAAACTAAGGCTTCTGCGACTGTTATAAAAAGTTGTGTTTTCCCATGATTACTGAGGCAGTGTAGCTTTCACCAGAAGCTTCCTGCTTTCTTATGCAAATAGCATTTAATTTGTCTTTCTTGCTTAGATACAACAGGAGGTCATGCTTAGGTTTTTGCTATTGAAACAAAAACATTGACTTTCTTGCCTTGCTTTAATTCAACTGAATACACAGCTGATGTTCATAGAATTGGTACTTTACAACTTGTAGATGCAATTATAACCAGTGGTCTGATAAATTCTGTGAAATTCTACCAAGTGTCAACAACTGAACTTTTTAGGGAAGTGCAGGAAATACCACAAAAGGAAGCCAACCCTTTTAATTCCATATTACTATATGGCTGCTAGCCAAACCACATGTTTATTGGATTGTGGTGAACTTCTTACAACCTCTTACAACTGTGAATGGTGTTCTCAACCATGAATGTGTTAGAAGAAAAGCTAACCTTCAACTCCAAAAGCTGAAAGTCAGTCACCAAGTTCCACTTGGTGAAACTGGAAAGTTTCATTTCTTGCAAATGAAAGTCAAGAGCCTAGGGACATATCAAATCAGGACCGGCCCACCCATGAGGCAAAGTGAGGGGACTTGCCCAGGGGCATGTTCTGCAATATGTGCATCCTGGTTTTGAGTTTCCAAAAGTTGAACGGTATGCCACCTCTCACTCTCACATGCACACCATGAACTTGATCTAGGTCATCCATCCCCATGGCTGTTACATAAAAACAATTATCACACAAGGCTAATGATGTGATTGATGACACATCTAGTTTGCCCCGCATAACTCTTTAAAACTGCTCTCAGTAAGCGACTTGACTTACAAATAGGCCAGTTATAGACATTTATGCATTGATGCTTTTGAATTACATTGATGCTTTTGAATTATGGTGCTGGAGGGAGACTCTTGCGAGTCCCATGGACTGCAAGAAGATCAAACCTATCCATTCTTAAGGAAATCATCCCTGAGTGCTCACTGGAAGGACAGATCCTGAAGCTGAGGCTCCAATACTTTGGCCACCTCATGAGAAGAGAAGACTCCCTGGAAAAGACCCTGATGTTGGGAAAGATGGAGGGCACAAGGAGAAGGGGACGACAGAGGATGAGATGGTTGGACAGTATTCTCGAAGCTACCAGCATGAGTTTGGCTAAACTGTGGGAGGCAGTGGAAGACAGAAGTGCCTGGCGTGCTCTGGTCCGTGGGGTCACAAAGAGTCGGACACAACTAAATGACTAGACAACAACAACAGACATTTATGCAAAACTATAATTTTATTACAGTCATCATGCAGGACAAAAGAGCAATTCCATGCACTCTACTTGAGAGTAAGCTCCATTGGGACTTGCTTCTGCTTAAAAAAACCCCCATGCATAGGGTTGTGCTGTACCTCACAGATTTCATTTCAGATCAGTGAAGCATTTAATTCCCCCGTCTGCCAAACATCCCTGAAATAGTAGTTAAAATAGGTTTTCAGTTGTCCACAGTGGTTAAATCATGAAGCAAATTAGGAAGTAGATGTCACTGTCCATTAATCTAATGAAAACTATGTAAGAATTCTAAGTAATGTAAGTGGATTCTATACTTGCAAACCAATGATCATCTTTAAAATACCCCTAGTTAGCAGAACAATGGTGGTAGGGGAACCCTGATAACTTTTCATCGTCTTTCAATTTAATTCTGTACAGCAATCCACAATACTAATTACATTCTTGAATGCAACTTTAATCTTTCCTTCTGTCTCACAAAGTGCACCAGAAGCGTTTATTAGATTATCTTAGACAATAATTTGTTTTCAGTGTTTCCCTTTGTTATAAAACATTTATGTTCTCAGTAGAGAGTTCAGCAGCTTGCTTCCATATTCCAAAAAGCACAAACCATTTTGCTAGTGATATTCTGTACTTTACCTTTTCTAGGTATATATATTTTTTAAGAAAATGTGAGAATACATTTTCTCACTTTTCCAATACAAAAGTGTTAATTGTAATATATTAGGAAATAGAAGCATTAGGTGCTTTGGCTTCAAAGCTATTTATCTGACATATTGGACAAGAGACTTTTGTAGTTAAGTGATGCATAAATTATTTATTTAATCCTCACAAAGCACTTAATTTTGAGGAATGATGAATTTGTAAGGCAGCTGCAAAATCTTTTTATGCAACGTTATCACGTCTCAAGACATAGTATAATCCAACTGAGAAGACGATTCTCACATAGTAGGTTTTGAAACCATGATAGCACTTGCAGGAAAAATGATCTTGTAATAGTGCTACAAAAGTATGATAGGACACAGTTTTGGTAAAATGAATCTTATGTTTCTGCTCTTGACAATTTAGTCATAATTCTGAAGGAGCTATTTTAACAAAAATATGTAAGAGGAGATATAATAGAAACCAAAATAGCTTGAAGCAGAAAGAAAATGTACACTTAGTGTTGGTACAAGAGTTGAGGAGGCAAGGAAAGTAAGTATAAAAGGAGAATTCCTGGGTGCCAAGAGCCAAGATTGGGGCAAGTACTCTTTGGTGAGAACCTCAACAGAGAATTAAAAACAAAAAATATGCAGCAAAGTAAAGCATGGAAATATAGGCTGTTAGACCTTTAAAATATCCACTTGTGTGTTCCAAAACTTCCCTCTTTCTCTAGAATAGGGAAAGACTACACTTTTTCTTGACAGAAAAATATCTACCTGTATTTATAAGGTGTTCTTATATGTAAGATGATGATGATAATAATAATAATAATAAATAATAATAATAGTAGTAATAGTAATAAATTATTATTTATACCCCGCCCACCTGGCTAAGTTTCCCCAGCCACTCTGGGCGGCTCCCAATCGAGTGTTAAAAACAATACAGCATTAAATATTTAAAAACTTCCCTAAACAGGGCTGCCTTCAGATGTCTTCTAAAAATAGGATAGTTGTTTATTTCCTTGACATCTGATGGGAGGGCGTTCCACTCCTGAGAAGGCCCTCTGTCTAGTTCCCTGTAACCTGACTTCTCGCAATGAGGGAACCGCCAGAAGGCCTTTGGTGCTGGATCTCAGTGTCCGGGCTGAACGATGGGGGTGGAGACACTCCATTTTCCTGTACTAGCAGCTGTGGAGTATTAGAATTTCTACTTAATTTAAAGACATTTTGTGCATGCATGTATGGAATATTGATGAAAGTTATGCTGCTAGTAGTGACACCACATTCTGGAACCATGTATTTGTCTTAAAATGTGAAATTTCATTATGTAGCAAAAGGAAGCAGAGAAATTACATTAATTTCATGCTCTGTAGATACTAAGATAATGCTGATTACTTGCGCTGTCTGAGAAAGATGTTCAATAAGAATAACATCTCTGTCTGCTTTATCTCTTATTCTGTGGAACCATCATAACAAATGCTATCATGGAGAAAATGGAAATTTGTAGGTTAATGTGGAAATTGCACAACATGAAAAAACACATTCCATTCTGCTTTTACAATTCTGACAAGCAGGGAATCGATTTGATTAACTGGCTTGGTTCTTTACCACTGTTGCTTGCTCAGTTGCCTCAAGCTATTTAATTAACAAATTTCCATTAGAGTATTGCAAAATCTCCATCCTTCCTGCAGTAAAACAGCCTTTTTCCTATTTTTTTTTAACTTTTATGTGTTTTGAAGTTGACCTTTTTTACAAGTCTTTTCAGAGGAAATAACTCAATTAAAATATTTTTGTTCAATTTATTTTTGCTACATTTGCAAGTATTTGGAACATGCATTGTTTATTGTAATATTATATTAAATGCATTATGTAACTGTACTAATGACCGAAGAACTCAACAATAGCCATTGGCATCAATTTGGAAAGGACTGGACAGGAAAGAAAAGGACTGACTAATATTAGACAACAGATTTGCAGATGGGTAAGCCGTGTAAAAATAACAATTCAAGTTAAGAGTTTATTGTAAGCACCCATACTTGCAAGTTAGTTCCATTGAAACCACGAGGGCTTATTTACAAACAAATGAGTTTTAAGAGAGTTTTCATCTGGTACATCCATCATAGAATTGAGTAATGTGAATTACTTAGCAATTTTAAAAGATTAAGCAAGGCAGAATGAAGCATATTTCTTTTTTTAGAAAGAAGGTAGGGCAAAAAAGTTCTCCAATTTTGGGGGGATAATTTTTTAAAAAATGTGTTACAAGAGAAGAGCAACAAAGCAAACAGATTAGCAAATGCTATTGCAGTATGTAGGTACATCTCTCTGTCGGTGGTGATTTTTCAACAGGTTTAGTTTTCACTACAGAAGTTGCCATTTCAGCAGGCACAACAATGATTGCGGAGGGGGGACACAAACTTATACTCTTTCCCGCCTCACCCACCTTGCTACATGTTACCAGCCTGTGTTGCACCATCGGCACCATTTTTATTTTATTTTTTAATGGGAGAGGGCATCATAGTATTACATTGCCATGTAATGTGATTGCATCATTGTTTTATCATGATTGTGCCACTGCGACTAAACCAAGCCTTCCAATTATCCTCATTTTGCAATGGAGAGAAAGCAAGCATCCCAGTTCTGAAGCAAGTGAGCCAACCACCCCTGTTGTGTCACACCTTGCTGGTGCTTTTTGTTGCAGGCCACTGCTACATGGCAAGATTTTCTCTGTGATACTGACTTGACTAGCTGAGTGAGTGGAGATGTACATTCAGATTGCATTCTGATTTGCATCCCTCTAAATGTATGCAGATAACAGTGCAGGTCGATGGCATCCTGATTCATATCTCCCGCGACATTTGACTTAGAAGTCATCCCAGAACTGGCCCTACTAAACATATTCCAAGATAATAATTAACCACTCACATCATAAAGAGCTCATAACCCACCTACTCTCAGCATCCAGAAACTTCATAACCAGACACTGGAGAGACCTGTCGGGAGTAAGCATGGACCAATGGTACCAAATTGTATGGGAAACGGCCTTACTAGAAAAGCTAACCAATAAACTGAAACTGACACAGGGACAAATAGAAGAGGACACCTTCACCCCAGTATGGCTCCCCTTTATCACATACACAGCTCAACAAGACAACAAGAATCCACCAAAAGCATACAAATCAATCTGGCTAACCTGATTCAAAAATACACCCACACACCCCTCACTACAGCCAACCAAAGACAACCAACCACAACCTAGGCCACCCCCAACCTCACCTCTCTCACCACCAAGGAAACACAACAAGCAAATAGTAAGAGAACCCATACAAGTAACGCTGACACAAAACCCCACATATACACTAAGAAGAAGAATAGAAACATAACCACCCCACCCCACTCAACTTCCCCCTCCCTTTTCCCCCTTACTAACCTAACATTGTATATAACACTAATGTCTCATAACAAATGAAACTGAATTGTAGAAAACATAACTTGAAAAAAGAGACAACACACATGTTTTTGTACACTAAGAAATCTTTAATAAAATCTTTAATAAAAATAAAATCAGCTGCAGGCCAATGGCACTAGTGTATTTTCCACTTAATATTTATGCTTACAAACCAAAAAAATGTATTAAACAACAACAACTATGCACAATTGGGTTGAGGCAAAGGAAAGATGGATTAATTGCCTTGACAATGGTGACACATCTCTCTTCCTCCTAAGACCTGCAAGCATTTTTATTTTTACATTCTTTCAAAAGGAGTGTGTGTTTAAAAAATTCTTGTGGAAATGTTCACAAAACATGTGCCTCTTTGGCTCAATAGCCAAAGGTTTATGTGTATAAATTTTGGGTGATAGTTGTCAGGCTGATTTAAACAGAAGTTTAAAGCAATGTAGAGGGTGGGGGGTGGGGAATTAAAATGTCAGCAGACTTCTCTTGCGACTGCACTTCTGACTATGTCACTCTGTTTTATAGTGAATTTCATGTTTTCAGAAGATGTGTGTCATGTGAACTCCCAGGGAGATCAGCAGCTATCATTTACTAGACATATGTCCAACCCGGCATACGAGCATCATTATAACCTCCCTTGCCTCGTGTTCTGATTTATCGGAGAAAGAGAAGGAGTGCAAATCACCACTAGAGACCTGTTCTACTTGGGCTAATAAAATCCCAGCTCACTTGCAGTTGTTCCTAAAAATGTACAAGCGACTATCTTATTCCAGTCTCTAGCAGTGGGCCAGGTCTGAAATCCCAGAAGTAATAATAGTAATATGAAATAACACAACCGAGTTTTCACACTGAGTAATGTTAAAATTTACAAATAGAAATATGACTTTAATTCTTAAACTAGCAATCAATTAAGGCAAATGTTTTATTCTGAACTAGAGACTGCCACCATCTATTCTCGGGAGTCTGAACATTTTCCTTTTTTCAAAAAACATTCTATTATAAATATCAATACTTTACAAAACAATATACACTTAACATTACATTACATATATTACATACAAAACATACAACACATATCTCACCTTCACCACCCCTACCTACCTACCAACCAAGACACAAACATACTGTGATTATTGACTTCCAACCAGTCTCATTGTGTAATTTTGTCACTCATTAAATCTATGCACATTTCATATTGCTTATTTTGTTTATCTTTTGTAATAATTTCATCTTTTCTCTCGTCTATCTTCTCTATTCATTAGATTTCTGTTCTCATCCTGAGGTAAGGTTCTTAACCCAAGGTACTACTTCCAAGTTAGCAGAGTCTGTAACCAAATGTTTGTAACCTGAAGTGTTTGCAACCCAAAGTACCACTGTATCTGATCGGGGGTGGACTTTGGTAACACAGTGGTACCTCTAAATATAACTTAATTTGTTCTGGACATCCGTTCTTAACTTGAAAATGCTCTTAACTAGAGGTGTGCTTTCACTAATGGGGCCTCTTGCTGCCGCTGCACCGCTGGCACACAATTTCCATTCTCATCCTGGGGCAAAGTTCTCAACACGAGGTAACTCTTCCAGATGAGCACAGTTTGTAACCTGAAGCATTTGTAACCTGAGGCGTTTAACTCAAGGTACCACTGTATGGCACTCTGAGTGAGCCCAAAATTTGGTGCTCCCAAGTGGATGTTATCAGTTACGGATCTTTTCAATTTTGCACCCCTTTGCCTTGGCACCCTGTGGGGTGGGGGAGATGCCAGCACCACCCTAAATCTGTTCTTCTCTGATCGGCTTTCCATCAGGGAAATAATTGGTGGCTAGATGCACAGATTCTTAAGCATTTGCATAAGGTTAAAACAGCGGTTACATGCACATTTGTGTGCAGTATGTCATAATTGCACTGTATTTTTTTAATTGGAAAGCGCTTATCTTTTTTAATTAAAAAGCCTTTCATATAAAGCAGGTAATGAAGATAGAGAGCTAATAGGTGTGTGGTGGCTGTCCAGTGTTTTTTTTCCTCACTCGGCACCACATGAATGACTCTCTGCCGGCTGGGAAGAAATGCAATGTTCTCCTGGCTCTTAGGGTTAATTCCCATGAGACTTACATGGCTGACTTGGAGAACAGGCAGGAAGGCACATAGATAAGACTTTCAGGGATGTGGAGGAGCTGCTCTACTACCATACAGATAACTCCTCTGCTGTGATAGAAAATGAGAGTCTCGTGTTGGAAGAATATAATAGGCAAGAACATGAGAATGGCTTGCTGGGTCATGTCAATAGCCCAAGAAGGAGCTGAGTACAACAGCACTCTCCCCACTTGTGATTCCCAACAACTGGAGTGGAAGTAGAATGCAGCCATCATGACTAAGTAGCCATTGGCAACCCTATCCTCCACGAATTTGTCTAGATCTTCTTTTAAAGCATCCCAAATTGGTGCCCATCGCTGTTTCTTGTGGGTGTGGATGAACTACGTGCTGTGTGAACATGTATTTTCTTTTCTCTGTCCTGAACCTTCCTACATTCAGCTTCAATTGGTGTCTGTGAGTTCCAGAGCTATGAGAGAGGGAGAACAAAATGATCCCTTGAAGGGGACCTATTTTGAGGGTGATTAAATACCTTTCACACCAAGGATATTCTTTTAGGGCTTGAAAGTTTATCTTTGGTTTGAAAGGATGCCTGTGCTTTAAGGTTGTTGCAACGATGGGCATGAATTCTGGTTTGTGTTCTGGTGAATGGACCTGAGACAGGCATAGGCTCCCTCAGTTTGATGGTGTTCGAATCTTCTTTGTCCTACTTCCCTAGACCCTAAGCACCTTACATCTTCACATCTCTCTGTGTCCCAGAACCCCTGGCAGGAAACTAAAGTGCTGCACATTTAATCGGGGAGCATCCATTTCTTTTTTTTTTAGCTACCATCTGCCTGTTCCTAAATAAATTATTTTTATGATTATGTTGTAGACTAGCACATTCTCCAAATCTGAATCGGCCAGTTTTCAATTACAGAGCAATTGAAATGAAATGTTGAGTGCTAACAAAATGGGTGGTAGACTTGGAGCTATAAAGGGTGTGTGTCTAAGGAATAGCTCAAATGATTTGGAAACCAGGTTAATCTCAGAATAAGCTGAGCTCAAATGGATAAGTGGTTCTGGAGGCACAGGTAGCCTCAGTGACTGGAAGTGCCTTTTCCCGGCTGCAACTGGTGCAAAAGTGATGCAAAGGTCATTCCATGGATGAGGAGAGCATGGCCACAGAGGTTCAGGCATTGGTGTCTTCAAGATTGGATTGCTGCAATGCATCCCCTTATGCTTGATTTGGAAGCAGCAGTTATTGCAAAATGCTGCAGCCTGGTTTCTGACAGAAGTCACACCCTGTCAGCATATAACACATCTGCATAGATTTCTGCACTTAGATTGCCCATTTGCTACCTGGGCAGGTTCAAGATGTTACAGTTAGTATTAAAAGAAACACCCTCAATGTATTGGGACCAGTTTACCTGCAGAATTTTCCTAGCCCATATGCATCCCCTCAACCACTTCAACCTATGGAACTGACACAAGTACAGGTGCCACATATAACTTGTTCCACGCTTCTAGGAAATCAATCTTTTTGGTGTGGCAGCACCTTCACTTAGGTTCTCCCTGCCTACTGACATCGGGCAGGTGCCTTCACTGTATTCTTTTTGATGCCTGCTTAAAACATTTTTGCTTATTCAAGCCTATCCAGGCATGTAGAACTTACAGCAGTCAGAAGTTTAAAAAGAAATTCAAAGTTAGAAAGATATAACTACTGCTGCTTTTACTCTTCTTGAATGTTTCAAAGTGTCTCTTTTTATTGGTTATTTTATATTTTTGAAGCTGTTCAGAGGTTTTCTTACAACCATATTAGATAAATCAGGTTTCGGGTTGTGTGCAATGAACAAGTGAAGTACTTTTCATTATCCCAACCCATGATTATAGCCAAGTGAGCTTTGTAAATTCACAACTTAGATTCAGGGCAGTGGAGCCAAAGAAAAGGTTGTGAAGAGGAGTTGGATACTCCTTATTTGTTTAAACCAAGCAACATTTTAATTATTCAATTTATCATTCAAATTTGCATTTTAGACATAACATGTTGCTATGATTTGTATGCTGCATTAATGGCAATAAAAATAGTTAGATCAGTCTATTTCTGCTTTAATGCATATGATTGTGATAGTTTTAGCTATTTGTTATGGTTGTGCAAATGATGGAGGAAAATACTATACTTTGTTTATCTAGATGCTCAATTCTGCCAACTGCTGTGACAGTCAGAAGTAGGGATTTATTTAATTTTTTTAAGTATTTCAACTGCTGTTCATGCTTCCTGGCATATGCACCACTTGATTAATTCATCATAGCTGGAAGTCTTAGCTCTTTCATGAGTAGCACCTTTTGAAACACTTTTCTTTCATCCTTCCTGGAATTTGGTGACAGTATGCAAAGATCAGCAGTTCTGTTGTATGCTGCAGGGCAACAGAAAGACTTTGTGCTTTTCCATTAGTCTTGCCCTCTTTGAAATCTGAATATTCTGAAACTGTGCTAGCTTCTCTGTTAGATACAAAATTGCATATTGATGCGCCTGGCCACCTTTTCATCCTTTCTGTTCATAGTTTTGTTGGGGGTTTTTTTGCAAATGAATTGCTTCTCATCTCTTTTTCCAGCTGAATCAATGCAGCTCTCCATGTGTTGCCTTTCAGTTAGGTCTACTATTTTCTGTGCATGTACATGAGCAAATGATTTGGAGTGCTCAGATATCTTCTTTTGGAGTGGTTTAAACTGCGCTTTCCTTGAAGTTCCATTGTACTCAACAGAACTTGCACACCATTAAACTGAAACATTGTGTTTTCAGTGTTCCTAAATGCTTTCCTTTGGAGCCGCCAAAACAACTTCTCGGTTTTCTTCCTGAGCACCTTCTTCAGACTGACCTTAGGAGCCAATCCTCAGCGGCTGACTTACCTCCTTTCACTCTGAATAGCTCAAATCAGCAGAAAGGGTGAGAAGACTCCTTTCTCAATAGCTGAAAAGCTGCCCCTTTGTGCTGTTTGGGCTCCTCCAGGATGCAGGAGACAGGCAGCTTGCTGGAGAAAAAGTAGCAGGCATTTTGCCTCCTGTAACCCCAGACCACTACACCTCTGGGGCAGGCAAGGCAGGCAGCCACTAGTCTCCTATCACAAGCACACACCCCAAACCTCTGTTGTCTTCATTCCAGGTAACACTAATTCTTCCCTGTGCCTCTTTTCCTGGAACTATGAGGCATGGAACAATTGCCACAGAAAAGAGGAGTGAAAGACTCTTCTCCCTGGAAGAGAGGGGAGTGGTTGTGGGCGGGAGCCCGAGCACCGCCCCTAGCAGGGGGCATTAGCCCCCTGCCTCCTCCTCTCACCTGGCTGGCGCCCACGCCCCCTCAGCAGGCATCCAACCAGGTGCCTTCGAGGGGGCGTGTTCAGCAGCCTTTTGTGGCGGCGCCAGCCTCTCCTCTGCCTCATTCTTCTCCGTCCTCTCGTCGCGAGTCACCCACCCTCCACTCCCTTTTAGCTCAGGGTCTTTGTTCTTTGGCCTTGCTATGGACCTGGTTGTCTAGGGGGCCTGGTAGGAATTTTTCCATTTGGCATTAGGCTTTTTGGTTTTTTCGCCTACCTCGTAGCAATCGTCACAACTTTTTGTGGTATTGGTGGGTAGGTTAGGCATTGGAATAATGTGTTGTGGTGTGTTGAAGGGCTGGGTGTGGCCATCGCCTATGCCTTCAATTTTTGGGTATTCCGTTAAAGGAATCTGGCGGTTGTGTACTCTGTCTGATGCCTGCTTGGCGGGAGGCCATGGCACGACCCCCGGTGACATCAGGGGAGAGCCTATAGTTGGATTAGCATCAACAGGCTCCACCTACTGGTGAATAAACCCCCTTGTTTTAGACATCCAATGCCTAAGCCAATACCTTTTCACTGCTGTAATCAATAAAGTTGTGGCCTTTTCTTGCCCATTAACCTTATATCACGTGTCCTTGTGTATTTATTTCACATCGCGGGGGTTGGGTCCTCGAACCACAACATTACATTTTGTTGGAAAGGTCTGGGGCCCTGCCTTGTAGCCAACAGCAATCTGAAGACAAAATGGTGAAGTGAAAAATTAGTCCCTAAATGAATGGTGCAACAAGACTTTTTAAAGTGTTGGTCCTTGCTGGGAGGGTGATCAGTTCAGGCAGTGAAATGAGCAAACTTAGTTCAGAATTGTCCCTGGCACAATCTTGCCAATGATGTAGAGCATAAAGTGGGGTTGATGTTTGACATAGAAGTTTAGCATGTTGGCAACAAGTAGCTGTTTTCAGTCTTTCTATAACTTAGCACGTCTCAATGACTTTTTTAATGACCCTTTTAACATGGTTTCCCTTCCAAATACTAACCAGGTCTGACCCTACTTAGCTTCTGAAATCAGATGAGGTTGAGCGTGTTCAGGGTAGTATGGCCATAGACCCCTTTTAACATTGCTGAAATAAACTTAATTGCTTATTTAATCAATATATATTTATTGCACAGTAAAAAGCGCTATTTTAAAAATCCAGATCTACAGTATAGTCAACTCACTTCGAAAAAACATTAAAACAGCAAGCAATAATTATCACCTCTCCAATCTAATAGCTCATCATTCAGAACTTATGGCTGAATCTTAGCTTTGACCAATGTTATATTTATGTTACTCTTCAAAAGAGCAGCATGAATTTTTCTGACCAATTGACTGTTCACAATGATCTGGAATCTAATTAGTGACAGCTGGATTTATTTCTCAGTTGAGGTGAAAGGTAAGAGATACTGAAATGCTATATCAATTTTAAAAATTCTGTTTTAAATCTAAAGATGGAATATGGCTACTGATATAATAGTTTTGAACTGCAGTGGGACTTCAGTGCACTTATAACCTAAGGACACAATCTGGAATGTAATAAATCATAGTTTAAGCCCATAAAAATGAATGGGATTTGGCAAGCTAGAATATTTTATTATTTCCTAAATAGTAACTGTTTCTTGTGTTATTTGTTCCATAGTAATTTGACTTCATTTTTTTAAAACCATTTTTGTTTTAATAGTAACAACTTTGCTGGGGTTTAGGGTCAGTTACCCACAGTCTGTGGATAGCAGCATTCCCCCCCCCCCATCCTGTTCCTTGTCCCTCACTCTCAGACCACTGAGGGTCCTTTACCTTCAAAGTGCTTCTAAATATTTATTGAAAGCTGCAAGGTAATTTCGGCAAAGTACCGTATCTATTGAAATGCATATAGGAAATAAAGTACGGCACACTATCAAGAGCTGTTTCCATAACAGTAGTTCCCCAAACCCTGCTGAAATAAGACAGTCCTTACCTGTGAGCAGAAGGACAGCAAGGAGGAAGCCAGAGAAGCCTCTCTAGGAAAGGAGTTCCAATGCCTGAAAGCAGCCACCAAGAAGGCCCTCTTCTGCGTCCCCACCAAAAATGCATGTCACGGTCTGGTTCACAGGCGATCGAAGTCCCGGCAGGGGATGTCAGGACCGCGGGCAAGATGGCGGGGTGGGAGCAGGAACAGGGGTCCAGAAGCCAGGAGTCAGGAAGCCAAAAGTCCAAGGGTCAGAGAGCCGGGAGTCAAGAAGCCAAGGGTCAGGAAGCAAGGAGTCACAAAATCAGGGGTCTGAGGATCAAGAAGCAAGGAGTCAAGAAGCTGAGGTTCAAGGATCAGGAAGCAAGAAGCCCAAGACAGGAAGCGTGTTGCTGTGGCAAAGAGCTGAACGGAAATGCTGACCTTAAATCCCTTCCCAGCTCTTGCCACCAGGTGCTGTGAGTTACCAATCGGCCTATTGAGTTACCTGTGAGTTACCAATCTGTGAGGCTGCTCCTTGCCTCTTCAGAACAAACTTAGGAAGGCCCCAGTCCTGCAAAGTCACAGGGCCTGGCTCCTGCACGCACCCCTGACAATGCATGTGAAGGTGGTAGGACTGAGAGAAGGGCCTCCCCCAAAGATCTCAGAGTCTTGGCAGGTTTTCATGGGAGTATATGGTCCTTCCAATAGCCTGGGACTAAGCCAAATAGATTCACAACCATCATTTTGTATTGTGCCCAGAAACAGACTGGTAGCCAGAGAAGTTGTTGTAACAAGGGAGTTGTGTGCTCCATGCAACCAGTGTTGGCTAACAGATTTTCAAAGGGATGTCACGGAGGAATAAGCACAGCTAGTGAACTAGCTTTAACTATACAAATGCACTCTTGGCCACTGTAGAAACCCGGGTATCTAGGTTCAGGGCAGAATCGTGGAGCACACCGAAACTGTAAACCTCTGGCTTTTCACAGGGAGTGTAACTCCACCCAGCACAGGCTGAATCCCTGTTCTGCCTTTCAACTGACCTGTAGCACTTTGGTTTTGTCTGGATTGAGTTTCAGTTTGTTCACACTCATCCAAATGACAGGCACTCGTTTAGAACTGAGACAGCTTTCTTGGATTTAGCTGGAAAGGAGAAATATTGTGTCTGCAAGGAAAAGCTGTGGCTTGTTGGAGGGTGAATGATAACCAGCTACAATAGGATTGGTACTTACTAGAACAGGCATGGCCTAACTTGGCCCTCCAGATGTTTTGGGACTACAACTCCCATCATCCCTAGCTAACAGGAGCAGTTGTCAGGGATGATGGGAATTGTAGTCCCCAAACATCTGGAGGGCAAAGTTTGGCCGTGCCTGGACCAGAAGGACAGCTGGGGGCACTTGTATGAATCATTCAAACCAGATATTAGTAACAGTACAGAAAGGCTCCTGCCTTATTAAGAGGCAAATATCTGCAACATCGGAGTCTTTTTCAGCAATATAGAGATAATTGGTTCTAATGAGAGTGTAAATTTTAGGCAATCAACCCTTGTGAGATTGACCATTCCCTTCCATAAAGTGCAATTTTTCATTTCATTTCATTTACTTAAATTGGTTGCTGACAGATTACCATTTCCACATGGAGAAGATGTGTGAGCAGTTATTTGCAGGAGTTGTGGATATTTTCTTGAAGCTATTATAAACATTCGGACTGATACATTTATCGAAATAACAGCTCTTATCCCCGCATCAATGCTATTACCATGGATGCAGTGACTGCAGAAAGCCATGTTAAGCCATGTTACCCCACAGCAAACATTCCTTCCCCCCCTTTTCATTTTTTGCCATTTAAGCCATTTGAAAAAGACACACAGTGCAACACCATATGCAACATTCACAAAACTCTTGCCATTTTTGTGTTTTTATATTGTAAAACTCCCTGTAGTCCTCGGATGAAGGGCAGAATGATGATAATGATGATGATGGTGTTCGGAGATGTTTCAAAATTAAAATATTCCTCTTGGAAACCTGGGGCCCAAGCCCTGTACTCTCAGCAAGTAAATCCGAAAGAAATCCCACAGAACTGCTAATTAGCTATTACCATTCCAGATGTTCATTTGCATGCTTGTCTTGAACCACAAGTCAACCTGCAGAATTAAAGGCTGAAGCAAGGAGTTCAAGAATGCTAGGCTAGAAGCTCTTCGTGTTAGCTTCACACATGAAGCACATTCTTGATGCGGTAGAGCATTCATATGTGCTATTCTACCACAGATGCTTTGAGATGATGCAGCCTTGTAAGGCTCTTACACACTGAATAGGGGTCAAAATTGGTCTATAATGTAAGTAGGTTTTCCTGAATGGGCACTGATGCACAATGTATTGTAAACAGTGATTTGTTGTTGCTTTCATATAAAACCAAGTGCTTTCATACAAGTTTATTTAGATTGCTTACCTGTATTGTTTTGATGTTTAGGAGCATTAAATCAAACAAACTGGGGGAAGAAACATCCAGCTTGCAATGGTGCCAAGCAATCGCCTATTAATATTGATGAGGATCTTACTCGAGTAAATGTGAATCTTAAGGAGCTGAAATTCCAAGGCTGGGAAAAAGAATCGGCAGAAGAAACTTTAATCTACAATACAGGCAAAACAGGTACAAATTTCACATCTCCTTTTTTTTATTTATTTAATGTTTTGATTTAACCTTTTGCACTTAAGTATTTTAAAACCTCTTGTTTCGTTTTCTTTCTTTTAATCATCTTCAAGTTTGGGTTTTTGCAATTACGAGGAAGACAGCTGGCAGTAAGATTCAAGCATCAAGTCAAGAGGACTCAAAGGGAAATTATATGCATTGACAAAAATAGCCCTAGAAATAGCATAATTACTGTAATCCATTAATGCGTGCTTACTGAAAATAAAGATTTAAGTATTTTCCACATAATAATTATTGACTGTTAATACCTACACTTGACACGCTGCTATGCTAATGTTTTCACAACTACACAGCTAGTGTTTTCAAAGAGCAATTTATAAAGGCTATTATGTTTGAGCAATCATTTTATAAGAACCCCTCACTTATGTGTAGGACTGGAATTTCAAAGAGAAGCCATTACTAATTGAGCAGCTGCTGCCAGCTACAAAGGTTTACACATAGGTTTACTATGGAAAAGCGCTAGTGAACCACCTGAATTGAGATCTGGAGGAGGCTGTCTACTGCAGCTTGCTGTCTGTCTGAATGTGCAGTGTATCGTTCTTCTAGATTTTCCAGGAGAGTTGCGATATCTTGCACAGTCTTGGATATAAATAAATTGCAAGCTACATAAAGGGGGCTTTGAACTGTTTCTCAGGCAGCAATTTCCATGCTGCATTACCTGATAACACATCACATTGGAAACTGAAAGGTATTTCCAAAACAATTTGTAGAATGCCATTGGGGTTCTGTTGATCAAAGGACAAAAATGGAAAGTCCTGCTGGGCATGCTTAAGCTATTGGGTGCACCAAAAAATATCTCTTGATCCCAGACACAGAATTCCTTACATTTATGTTAATAATGCTTTTAATAGTTAAACTTTGGGTAGATTGACTCAATGTATTTAAGGCACATCTACCACACATTTAAAGCACACGACTTTCCCCAAAGCTTCCTGCAGTTTGTTAAGGGTGACTGGAAAGTCTAGCTCTGTGAGTTCCTCATATTCTTTGGGGGAAGTCATGTGCTTTGGATGCGCTTTGAATGTATAGTCGTACCTTGGATCTCAAATGCCTTGGTTCCCGAACAAATCGGCTCCCAAACTATTGAAACCCAGAAGTGAGTGTTTTCAAATGGTTTTCAAGCGTTCTTTTGGAACCCGAACATCCAACACAGGTTCCGTGGGTTCCAAATAGCTGCAGGAGCTTCCTGCAGCCAATCAGAAGCTGCATTTTGGTTTCTAAATGTTTTGGAAGTGAACGGACTTCCGGAATGGATTCCGTTTGACTTCGAGGTACGACTCTATGTCGGTGATCTGTCCTCTTTTTACAATGCTAAATTGTTTTCTCTTCCATCCTACAAGAATACTATGTGAAACTATATAACTATGAAACAATGGCATTTGGATTGTTTTTCCTCTTAGAGGGATTTTCAAACAACTTTTGAAAGAAACAATAAATTTGTGCTGTTGCTCATATTTATATTTGCTGGTGGGTGAAATATTCTTGAGATCTCCTTTAGTTTTCCATTTGAGAGCTCAAAATAGTTAGAAAGAACCAGTAAAAGAACCAGAACCAGTAAAGCAAAGGATTGCACTCATGCAGATACCAGCGTTCCTGTTTCAGTGCACAGGGAAAGTCTGTATGTGGTGTATGATCACACAGGCATTTCTTTGGTGATGGAAAGGATGAAAGTAAAATTATTGCTCTACCTTGAGCTTCATCTTAAGACTCTTGGTCCATCATCAAGCTGTTAGCACTAGAATTTTGTAATTACAGCAAGGAATTTTCTCATGCTAGAATATCCAGTGTCCACAATCGAATCAACATTTTTTGGGTTTGATCAAGGCAAGCAAGGTGGTCCTAATAATGTCGACTTATAATTAAATCATATTGAATTCAGTGGAGCTTACTCCCGGGTAAAGTGGGGTTTGCAGCCTAAGTTAGTTGAACTTAGCTCTCATTGCATCCATGGAATGTATTGAAAATGACTTTAAGCGCAATCCAAACCTTGGCTACTGTCTGGCAGGAACTGAGAGAGCAGCAGGACTACCACAACGTTCCCACCACACGTCTACTGGGGCAGAAAGTTGGGAAGCAGGAAATAGCTTCACTGGCTTGGAGCTGGTGCAGCTATTGCACTTGGAATTGGCCTGAAGTTGTCACATGATGGTAGTGAGGCTGGCTCAGGATCCAACAGATCACAAGCCAGCTCAAACCCTCCCTGCCCTGTAATGTTCTGTTTCAGGGCTCTCTTTTATCTGCCACCACCAGGCATCCTGTGGATTGCAAGGGAACGTTCCATGATGATGGAATGACATCATCAGGAATTCTCAGGCAGAGTCTAGTTCAGGGGAAGGACAATAATGCTCAGTCCAGCCTGGTGCAATGGGAGGTTGGATTGTTTCCTTAGTTCCTGCTGAAGTCAATGGGGCTTAAGTTGCATTAACTTAGGAACCAACTCACAGCATTGAGCTTTCATTTATACCCAGGGCTGGCCCAAGACATTTTAGCACCTAAGACAAAGCACAAATTGGCACAACCTGCTCCCTGCCAGGGAAAAAAGTGTGAGTAAGCATCTACATTAGGAACAAGGATGGAATAAAGATCTACATCAGGATCTGCCGTCCTGTGGATCCTGCTGCCTGAAGCAGTCACCTCACCTTGCTTCATGGTTGGGCTGGCCCTGTTTATACCAGGCTTCACCAACCTGGTGTCCTCCAGGTGTTTTGAACTACAAGTCCCAACAGTCCCAGACAGCACATGCTGATGAAAGTTGTAGTCCCAAACATCTGAAGTGCACCAAGTTGGTGCAGGCTGGTTATATGAAAACTTCAACATGTTGGGGTATTGTTGTTGTTGTTGTTGTTGTTGTTGTTGTTGTTGTTATTCTAACACTGATATGTTTGAATTGAAAAGCTGTTGCGTTTTCCTCTTTAACATGCCTAATAACAACTCCTTTTCTCTTTTTAGTGGAAATTAATCTGGCAAATGATTACTATGTAATTGGAGGAGGCCTAGAAGCTGTATTTAAAGCAAGCAAAATAATGTTTCACTGGGGAAAATGCAATATATCTCATGATGGATCTGAACATAGCATAGATGGACAAAAGTATCCTCTTGAGGTAATGAACGCATTGAAATTTTGTACCGTAAGCCATCAGAAATACCAGGATATTTGTGGCACTTTCATGTGTACAGAAGGCATTAAAATGTGCAATAGCCACATATAGGGCTGGCTATTAAACATGCAGCAGTGATCATTGAAGTTCTTTGTGCGCATGTATTAATTTATCTAAACAATTTATATACTGTACCGCTTAACTACAATTGTCTACAAGTTGTGTACAGGAAATACAATATAGAAAAGGTAAAAATCAGCTAATACTACAAAAAAAACCAGACTTCTATTTAAATGCCTGCTGGAATTTTTTTTTAAAAAGTATTCAGTAGGCACTTGAAGTTCACTACAGAGGGAGCCTGTCTGACCTGACGAGGGTGGGAGTTCCATAAAATTGTCATCTGTTACTTGCTTTCTCCTTTGCCATACTGAAAGATCATTTCCCATGGTGGTTTATGCTTTCAGAATTCACAATATCTGTTGTAAGGGCCCACCCTAACCCCACCATAAAGCTGGCTGGGGGGGCCTTAGGAAGTGGTGTGCCAGTACTGCTCTGTCAGCAGAGATAGAGATGCACCAGCAGGGTGACTCTTTAGTTGCCAGACGTCCTACAACACTGTGGAATTTATCCCTCTTGTAGGTGTTTTGGAAGTGGAACAGGAATCTCCTCAAAGCCTGTCTTGGTCTTCTAAAATATGTCGTATATTCAATGTAGCCAATACATTGGTGTAAGGATAATACACGCTAGCTTTCGTTTCAGTCAAGGAGGAAGCGTTTTGCTTCTACAGAGGTTTACATAAATTGCTTCCTCCCTTGAACGGACAGTCCTCCCTTGAGGACAGGAAAAAGCTTTGTCTCTCCACTTAATGAGGAACAAGAAAAGTTAATCACCTATAACTTTGATCCCCTAGCAGTAGTGTATTTCTGAAGCTAGTCTTCATGACTACTTATCTTTCCTTGCCCTGTTTTTCTTTCCTATAGTATTCCATTTCTCCCCCAGAGTATTTGTAATTGGCAGCTCTTTTAATGTTATGCCACAGAGTGTAAGCCTAAATCCTTTCCTGAACAGTGACAGGTTTGCTGGCTGCATAGCTGATATGGCAAAGGCAGAAACCAGACAGTTTCTACCAGAAGTGTTTCAGATGGCCTTTAAATTATTTAGGGGTCAATTAAAACTTGACATGTACTTCGGTTTCCCCCCAACTGGAATGTAAAATACCCACATTTAAATTGCCAGGTTTATATGCAATAAATATGGAAACAGGCATGTGATCCTTGCCCATTCACTGTTTCCACTGTTTCAGTGTTTAATGAAGGGACACGAGGTCCACAAATCTGTTTTTGCCATCAGCGTTCCCCATCTCCTAATAGTGCATTTGATATTAGGCTCCACTTGAAGCACCTCCAGATCCCAACACAATTGTAGCAACGACCCCAGCTGTCTTCTCCTTAGCTGGGAAAGGAGATGGGAAACCTTTGGAAAGCAATTCAACTGGCAAGTTGATCTGTGGACCACTGTAGGCAAACTCAGCCACACTGACATGCATTTGCTGTTTTCATAATTAAAATGCTTTATGAGCATTTTTCCATTTTAACTTGCATGCATTTTGTACTTGAGTTTAATGTGTGTACTGGCAGCGGCGGAGGAAGCCGCTCGGGCACCTGGGGTGGCGTGCCCAGGGGCAGGGCGAGCCGCCCATTGGGATGGGGCACACCACGGGGCCTTCGGAGTCTGCCTGCCTCCTCCCACTCAGCCGCCCTACAGCTGGAGGAGGGAGGCAGCAGGCGCACTGTTTGGGCAGCACAGAGCCTGCGTACACCCAAGCCACCGTGTCTCTCCCAGGAGAGAAACATGGCTCAGGCACGCTGCAGGCCCCGTGGTGAGTGCTGCCTGGCATTTTGTCACACACACCCCAGTGGTGACACCCGGGGCGGCCCGTACCTACCACAGTCCCCTTCCTCCGCCCCTGTGTACTGGTACAATCTAGTTCAGATGAGGCCTTGAGTCAGCTCATGTTTACTTCTCACATCAGGTCTATTTCTGATTTCCTCCTCTGTTGGCTAAGACAGACCCATTGACTTCCCATCCTGTTTTGCAAAGTTTGATAATATTTTATTAGGTATAAGATAGGTTTCCAAGCAGTGTTTAGATATCTTTGAACAGGGCTGAGTTTCAAAAGCTTTTATCTGAAGTTAATACACATATCTGATATTATTGATGTTTGAGAGGGAGAAAACACCTAAATTGTTATTATTATTCTTTTTACAGATGCAAATATACTGTTATGATTCAAATCAGTTTGTGGATTTAGATAAGGCAATTGAAGGAAATGGGAAATTAAGAGCTTTATCTATTTTATTTGAGGTAATCATCATTTTGCATATTGTTCATCTTAACTAAGAAATGTAATCATTTCCATCTTAAAGGTAAGCATTGTACTTTGTGTGTGTCTTATTGCTAATTAATTTTCCATGAAGAAAAGCAAGCCTTATCTACTGGAATATTTTAGCATTCAGTTTTGTCTATGTGTGCACATATGCATCAATACTAATATAAATATACTACTTTATAATTCAAAATATAACAAATTAATAAAGTTATAGACTTGACTTAAGAATAAATCATGCAATATTTCTTCAACAGGTTGGTCTGGAAGATAATACGGATTACAATTCAATTATCGATGGAGTGGCCAGTGTTAGTCGCTTTGGTGAGTTAGTGGTGTAACATATGCACAATCATTCATTTGAATACACTGACAGTGCAATCCTACACATGTCTACTCAGGAGTAAGGTCCATTGAATTAATGTTAAGTGGGTACAGGATTGCCCTAGAAGTGATGTGAATTTATGAAGTCTAGATATACCACATTTGAAACTGAATCAATATGCGTACTGATTCTTATAGCCTTTCATAAATAGACCTGTAAGGGCTGGGAAGAGGCATTGGGAGCTGATTTACCAGGCATAGGTGCAGAGCCTCTCTGCTGCCACCAACTGAAATGAACAGTCTCATTCACTTTAGCTGAGGAAGTGAATTTGTCTGCACATGCATTCCATTGCATTTCCAGATGTGCTCTGAACTTGAAGTAAATGGAGATGCCCACATGAGATCCAAATCTTTTAATAGCAGGGTGCTATGTGTACAGTGTTTAAATGAATAATAAGGCAGGCATTAATTTTACTTGTTTTAGGATTTCTGAACTAAGCCCTTTTTAGGGAAGTTTATAAATTTTGGACTGTTCTCCTACAGTGTAATGGGATGTGGGTGGTGCTGTGGGTTAAACCACAGAGCCTAGGACTTGCTGATCAGAAGGTTGGTGGTTCAAATCCCCGCAACGGGGTGAGCTCCCGTTGCTCAATCCCTGCTCCTGCCAACCTAGCAGTTTGAAAGCATGTCAAAGTGCAAGTAGATAAATAGGTACCACTCCGGCAGGAAGGTAAACGGCATTTCCGTGCGCTGCTCTGGTTCGCCAGAAGCGGTTTAGTCATGACCCGGAAGCTGTATGCCGGCTCCTGCGGCCAATAAAGTGAGATGAGTGCCACAACCCCAGAGTCGGCCACTACTGGACCTAATTGTCAGGGGTCCCTTTACCTTTACTACAGTGTAACCCTATAGTCAGCATCTAAAGAGGAGGAGTGCCATGGCTGATGGATTGCCTTCTAGTTATAACATGGAGCGAGCCTTTCCTGCATTGGCTCCAATGCTTTGGGACACCCAAGAGGCATCAACAGTAATATGTTTTTGTTCCTTTTTTGTTTTTGTTTTGGCATTTCCTGACCATTAGGTGTTAAGACTGCACTGCTCTGTATTTTAATTCGGGATTTTTATTGTGATAATTCTATGATTCTATCAGTATGCATTTTGTTTTATTTGTATTTTGGCTTTGTGGCATTATGTTTTCTTATTTTGTGAAACACTTAGTCTTTTATATATTAAGCAGTCTGTAAATTAACCAAATCAATCAAAATATAACTATTGTGTACTCTTGTTCAGTTAGAAAACAAAGATTCAAGCACTTTGCCCTCCTTTTATGGACTGGAAACAAAAGTGGCTCAGAGCTGTGTAAGACTGATTTCTTTGTGCCATTGATACATTCAGTTTCACAGTCCAGAAAGTGAAACCGGATACTGTTTTTCTGAGCTGTAAACTTCTTTTAATAAGTACGAGTCATTTTGTCAGTCTTGCGATGGTGGCAAACTGGACAAACTCTGGAGAGGATTTCTATCAATCTATCAGAACACACATTTTAGTTTGATACATGTATGGAAGTGTCTAACATGATGACAAAACACTGCAACTTAGTGGAAGCATTTTTGCTCAGCTCTGCTGACAGAGTTCAGTGCCATTATATAAGAACAAAGAAGGTACTATTAAAATCTTACTTCAGGAAAGTTCCTGTGATTCCCGTGTTTGGGAAAGATCCAAGCAGCCAATAAAAAAATATTAATACATTTTACAAAGAGATTCATTCAAGAAGATTCTAATAAGAAGAATATTAAAATCATGTCTTTGGCAACGTGAATTGTTGGGAAGGGGTGTAGTCAGATTTCTTGTTCTTACAGAAGGAATTCTCTTTAATTCCCATTCCCTGCGGAATTGCAGCAGGGCAGCAGTTGCCACCAAGCAAAGCTGTGATAAAGGGGGCAGCTGCCTGCTCCTTCCATCTAGCTTCAGTGTGATGGGAGAGGCTGTTCCCTGCCAGGTAAATGTTTAGGAGGCTCCAGGAGCCAATCGGATGCAAGCAGAGGGGTGCAACCTTAGAGCGGACCTGAGTGAAGACTTCATCCCTCTGGTCTGCTCCCTACCTATATGAACCAGGCACACTGAGAAAGAAGCACCTCAATCTCCACTGGATTCCCACCCATCCACCCTTTGTTCTAGTGGCAGAATAAGTGGCCTCGTGATAAACAAGCTACAGAGATAATCAGTCCCCATGTTCAGGACCAGGGACAAGTTTTCCTTGAAGACTAATTGGGCCTACCTGACAGCAATCTGCCCAACTTTTGGGCAAATAAGGCACTGGGTTGAATCGTTAGTCCAGGCAGGCAGGGGGTGCCCCTGCTGCTGCCCCACTATAATGGGGTATCCCCTTTAAAGGAACCTTGGCACCTCCTGCCAGTGATCAGAGAGAGTTGCTCAGATGTTGTGCATGCCATATGGTGATGCCTGGCAATGGTCAACCCCTACTGTCCATCAGCCAGCAGGGAGGCTGGTTGATTTTCGGATACACACCCAATGTCTATGCCTAAACCTCCTCATATCTATAATCAATGAAAGTTGTGGCCTTATTTGATTCCAATATTGGACACCCCTTCCCTATGGCTCCACTGTGTAGGGGCCCACAAATGAATTCTCTCTGTGCATCCAGTAGACTCCAGTTCGAACTACCAATAAAGGCAGCCTAGCTGAGGAATACCCTTTCAGCCAGGATTCCTCAAACTTGGCCCTCCAGATGTTTTTGGCCTACAACTCCCATGATCCCAAGCTAGCAGGATCAGTGGTCAGGGATGATGGGAATTGTAGCCTCAAAACATCTGGAGGGCCAAGTTTGAGGAAGCCTGCTTTTAAGCCCTAGTCCTGCCCTAGCTAATATCCTAAGAAAGAAAGACTCTCTGCAGCTGCTGCATACTTTTCTTGCAGCAGTGCTTCCTAGCATTTCCTGGGAAGAGATGAGACTGCTCTCCCATCTTTTTTCCTTGGTCTCTGCCATCTATTGCCGTAGGGGTAAAAGTTATTGCGCATAACTTTATACTCACTTGACATTGACTTAATTTGATGAAGCTGTCACAACTGTATGTTCTTATGATAATATTTAAAGTATGGAGCTTATGAAAGCAATCTTAAGATATCAGAAATGAAGCAATGATGGAAGAAGGAAGGTAGCTATTATTCAAAGCCTCTGAATTTAAAACTAAATACTGCAGGCGGCACAGATTTGGGTTTAATGTTCAGAAGAACATTCCAGCTACAAAACCAGCTGAACAAAGTTGTGACATTTCCACTACAGGCCTTAGAACTGATGTTAGTAAATTGCTTGGGTTGCTGGTCATTGTTGTTGACATCAGTCAATGTCTCGAGAGACAGTGCCTCCGTGGGTGAAGTCAAACTGCTATGTTAACAGCACCAAAGTGACACACACCTAGGGCACAAACCTGGACAATTTGTATGGAGGTCCTGGGCTGCTCATTCAACAAGACCCCCTCCCCACTCGGCCTTGGTAATGTGGCCCAAAGAAAGCAGAGCAATACATCTGGCACCAGCTTGGCTGCAGGAGTGGCCGGAAGGAGTCACACAAGGCATCATTCAAACATCTTAGGGACTCCATTTTGGATTTGTGTAGTGTATACTCTTTAGCCTTTTCTTCTCCCAAAGATATCCTGCGGGGCAGCAGAGCTTTAGGATCAGAGTCTTCCTTCTCCTAGATGGGCTGCTGGCCACTGTGTAAAATATAAGAACTGACAGCAGAATCCAGGGACTGGGAACAGTATCTAAAGGGCATTTTTCACACATGTATAATTACTGTCGTGCTTGGCTATGAATACAAAGTAGGCAGCCAGCAATGCAAGAAAGGTTAAACAAAGAGAACTCAAAGTGAAAGGACTCTAGTCAACCTTTCAGTTTTCAAAACAGGCAAGGATCAGGGCAGCAGGTGTGTGAGGCACCTTTCTACCCAGTCAAAATATGTAGTGCAACCCTCCCCCCCATCCCCCAAATAATTTACTGAATTGTGTTTATATATAAATAACGTTTAGTTTTTGTTTTCCTGCAACCCTCACAGTAACTAAGCTCACAGTGGGATGATTCCTTTGTTACTGTTTAAAAAATATTGTTTGGGCTCTGCTTTTATTTTATGCATCCTGGATTTATGCATATCATCACTGTTTACTTGCAAATTATATTTTGCAGGGAAGAAAACTGAATTGGAGCCTTTCATCTTGTTGAACCTATTGCCAAATGCAACGGACAAATATTACACGTATAATGGATCTTTGTCGACTCCGCCCTGCTCAGAGACAGTTGAATGGATTATATTCAAAGATACTGTTAACATTTCAGAAAACCAGGTAACTTACATAATACATGTCAAGGAAATAATTATTTTAATCGCACACACAAAAATATACACAACATTTTCACTGTACTGGTGGCATTGATTACTGAAGTATGTGTACACACATGTCCCACTTTATGAACATTCACAAAGCAAAATTTCACTTATCCGAACACAAAGAATTAGTACACAAACCTCATTATACGCTAAACTAAAACACAAAGGAGGGGGAAAGAACTATGAGAATGTAAATGCTGCCTTTTCAATATATGTTGCATGAGAGTTATGACCCAATCACAACAATGAGTACAATGCAAATACTGATTTTTCCATCACCCTAAAAGTGCCTTTTGTTAGTATAGTTTATGCAGAGCTGTTTCTAAAGAAAACTCCCTGTGTGACTGCATTTATTGCATTTTTGCAGCTGTCAGTATTTTGCGATGTCCTTACCATGCAACAATCTGGTTATGTGATGCTGATGGACTACCTGCAAAACAATTTTAGAGAGCAACAGCATAAATTTTCCGGCCAGGTGTTTTCCTCATATACTGGAGAGGAAGTAATTCATGAAGCAGGTATGTCTTGCTAACTTGCTTACTTGACAGATATGACCATAATCTTAACCACAACAAATTGCTTCTATAAGAAATATATGGGCTCTGATTCAAATCCACACATGCACAAAACAGTCAGGAAATCAGTCATCATGCCAATTAGCTGTTTGGCAGGGGGGCAAGAGTTGTGTGTGCTTTAAATTAAATCCAGACCCACCTGAACAGCTGTTCTTTGTGATTGTTTGCTTTCAGAGTGGGACGGTATACATGCGGTCCTGGCAGCTATATTGGCTGTGGGGGGCAGGGCCTGTATGCACAGTGACAATTTTTATGTATTTTTTCAGTACGCGCATATTCCCCCCAGTTGGATTTGGTATCAAGCAACAAGTGGGATTTTTTTACTTATTTTTTTTAAAGCCTTACTTTAAAAATTCAGTACAACAATGAAATGGTCATATAGCTTCAGAGACGACAGCGTGTAATAAAAACTGTACAAGTTGCCAGTTGTGTTCTTTGCCCTCAGAAAAGCACCTCTCCTGTTAAATCAAAGAAGATTTTACTGTTCATCGCTAATGTGCATTGAATGACATATGTATTTCCATTTCTGTTTTTTCCATTGATCAGTAATAAACCTGCAGGCTTTTGCAGGTTTTGGTATAAGCGAAGTCTTATCTGTCATGCCTATATTTTTTCCTAACTGTATTTTTAAAAAAATTTTTTATTGTGGTTGTGGTTTTAATTTATGTAACGTGTCGAGCGGGGCATAAGCCTCAGAATGGCAGGGTAAAAAACCAGCTTATAAATCATCACTGTTGAGCCCTTGTGATTCCCTTTCCCATTTCAGAAACTTAGCTAAATGAGTCCTCCCGAAAGTCACAAAATGGCATCTCTTCTCTTTAATAGTTTAATCAGTTTAACAATAAGCTGGTGTTTTCAATGAGATAAATTACCAAGAATAAAGTGAGCAGTAGTGGTTATAAGTAGCTAGGATAAGGATGAGGTTGTACATAAAATAAAAATGTGTTAAGTTCTTTGAGTTCTGCATATTATAGCTCCATATAGAATTAGTGGGCATTGAAAAACACTGCTTTTATTTGTTAAATGAGTACTTAAATTTTAATTATTATTTATTTTGCACCAGAACACCAGTTGTGTCTGTTCCTTTTGTGCTGTAGGTCCTGATACTATGCTTTTTTTCTTTTCTTTTTTGACCTTGTTCTAACTGCTAGAAGAGGGGCTGCAGCTGTTTCACTTCCCTCCTTAGTTTTGTCCCATGGCTGAACATCCATTGGGGGTTGCTGTTATCCCCTATTTTGTTCGTTGCCTTTTATCTCCAGCAGCTGTTTGGATTATTCTCCTTGGCCAGGTGGCATGCATTAAGCTAGAAAATAGGAAGATGACTGAGATGCATAAGAATCTTGAGGAACTGAGGAGGCATATCCATCTGGTTTAAGTCTAAGTACATACAAAGTTCCATCTCATCACAACTTGCCTTTTCACAGTAACCTCCTTGGAAAGATTCTCATGGGACCAAGCACTCACATACATCCGGTTCATGGGTCCAAACAAAAATGAATTTCGTTTTATTGGCACCCTTTCTGCATGCAGGAGTTCCAGTGTTTACATGGAGTGGAAACAGAGCTCCATACAAGCCATTTTTCACAACAGCAACTTCAGGCTATATGTGCTTCATACTTTTCATTCCCAGCCTTCTTTAAAAAGAGAAATCCTTGCGCCTCCATGTGTGGCAAGATTCATGCAGTTTTGGTGCCATTGCTTGTGCATCTGTCTTCAGCAGAGCATCTCTGAATTGCTTCAGACATTTCAAAGAACCATAGGTATAGGAAGCATGAGTCACCCTCAGTTTGTTGTTTGTTTTGTTTGTTTTTAGCTTCATTTTATCTACAATTTTTATTTTGCACTGCTTAAGTAGCTCTTTAATTGGCTTATAAATCTTACGAATAGAAATATAGCAACATACAATGCTCTTCATTGATCACGCATATGTGCAGACTTCTCTCTGTATCCCTAAGAAGCTTGCATGGAGCTCCATGTGCAGATTGAACACTTTGGGTTGAAAGTATAGGGCTCAAAATCCAATATGCAATCCTAAACACACTTGTTAGGGAATAATCTCTGTTGTCCTCTTGTGAGATTTACATCTGAGAACACATGCCTAAAATTGCATTCACGGCCAATCCTGAATTTTGAGATTTGCCAACTATGTGAGAGCCAGTGTGGTGTAGTGGTTAAGAGCGGTGGACTCGTAACCTGGGGAACCGGGTTCACATCTCCGCTCCTCCATATGCAGCTGCTGGGTGACCTTGGGCCAGTCACACTTCTTTGAAGTCTCTCAGCCCCACTCACCTCACAGAGTGTTTGTTGTGGGGGAGGAAGGGAAAGGAGAATGTTAGCCGCTTTGAGATTCCTTCAGGTAGTAATAAAGCGGGATATCAAATCCAAACTCTTCTTTTATGTGTTGATCCATAATTTAAAATCTCCTCATAATTCATTTCTATGGGAAAGAGAGAGATGATAATTAAATATTAGAGTTTGGTGCCATGGGCATAGCCAGGATTTATTTTTTGGGGGGAGGGCTGGCTTTGTGTTGGGGGGCCACAACTGAGATATCTGCAATGCAATTGGTCAGCCCAAATCAGCATAACAGTGGTGAGCTCCCTTTGCTTTGTCCCAGTTTCTGCCAACCTAGCAGTTCAAAAGCACACCAGTGCAAGTAGATAAATAGGTACTGCTGCGGCGGGAAGGTCAACGGAGTTTCCGTGCACTCTGGTTTCCGTCACGGTGTTCCATTGTGCCAGAAGTAGTTTAGTCATGCTGGCCACATGACCCAGAAAGCTGTCTGTGGACAAACGGTCGCTTCCTCAGCCTGAAAGCGAGATGAGCGCTGCAACCCCATAGTCACCTTTGACTGGACTTAACCATCCAGGGGTCCTTTAGCTTTTTGTATCATACAGGTTTAATACTGGAAATGAATATTGAGCCTTGAGTGCCCTCTTGTGTTCAAGAGCCAAATTCTTAGATGATTTTATATATATATATATATATATATATATATATATATATATATACACACACACACACACACACACCATCTTCCATTAATTGAAATCATTTTAATGAAAACTGACCATTCTAGTGGCTTATTAGGTGATGGATTTAATTACTGTCAGCCTTAAGGCCAGTGCCTATATCTGTGTGGCTGCATTTTAGCCACTTTAAATCCAGCCACACAGAAGTTGTTCCAAATGGCAGTGCACTAATACCTCCACAGACCTGTCTTTCTGCTTTGAAGTGTTGAAAGCAATACACTCTGCAATGTAATCAATTACCGTAGATACCAACAGTTTCAACATGCATACCAGCCTCTATACAGATGGATCCATAATCTCCACGACGTGGCTGCTTGATAATATGACTCTCTAATAATATGACTCTATGATAATTTAGTGACTCTCTTGAGTTGGCTTTTAAGGTGAAGACAGACTTGACATCTATTCTGTTTTTTAGAGATATGGGGCCACTTTCCTCCTTAGATTTCCTCTGGGGAAGATAAGGTTCTAGCTAGTCATTGAAACAGAAGCAATCTCTGCCCCCTCCCCCAAAAAAAACACCTGTTCATCAAATTCAATGTCAGCAAAACAGGAGAAGTGAATGAGAAAAAAGCTGCCATGATATTGAAGCCGTAGTCTGCATTCGTCAAAATGCATTTTTGTTGCATTGTCTTTGCAGGGGCAAGGCTATGAGAGTGTGGCTATGGGGTTGTAATGACGTATACCTGCTCTTCAGAATTTACTGCTACAACCACTGATTTAGGGGCCTATAGCCTGTTCTTTCAGTTGTGAAGCCAGGAGGATGCTGGGCTCACCCTATAGCTGAGGAACATGTTGTGGGTTTCCTTTTATTTATGTTGTATATGTATCATGACTTTCTTTAACACGTAATAACACGGGTTTGTTTGTATCGTTTTCTTCTAAGTTTGTAGCTTAGAGCCAGAAAATGTTCAAGCTGATCCAAAGAACTACACCAGCCTTCTGGTTACCTGGGAGAGGCCACGAGTTGTATATGACACAATGATCGAGAGATTTGCTGTTTTTTATCAGGAGTTGGAAGGAGAAGACCAGACAAAGCATGAATTTCTAACAGATGGGTATCAGGACTTGGTAACTGACCACTTTTATTTATTTATTTGGTACAAAAACAAAGATACTGATTCACTTACAAATCCTTATTGCGAGGGACTGTTTTACTAGCACTAATGAGAACTCAGCATGCTGGTTGCCCTCTCTCAATGATAACTTTAATTACCCATGGTGATATTTATATAACTGGTACAATGCACTTCTCACAGAGGGTAAGCTTTGGGCCAATGACAGAGCCATCATTCACATGTCTGCCCTATTCACATATAAAATTAGATGATGCTTTAACTATGAAAGGAACAGCTGGTAGTGGGGCACTGAACTCTCCTTGTCCCTCTAACCTCTCCATGTTTGCTCTGCTCCAGGCAACTTTATCTCAGCTCTGAGACTAGAAGCAAACTAATGAATTGAGAAAATCAGCCAGAACAACAAGCGGGGGCGGGGAGTAAGATGTGCATGATTTAGGATTTGACTTGTCTCCCTTACACATTCCTTTTACTGTTAAAGGAAGACCAATCCTCTCCCTACTTTCTACATGAGTGGGGCAGGCACATCAAAAGAAACAAGCATCCATCACCATTGAGTCTGATTTTGAGGCTAAGCCATGTGAATTCATTTTATTCTGTGTAACTTTGGGCAACAGCTTTGCCCATTGTCAGTTTTATCAGATGGGTATCAGTTCTGACCATAACATGCATGTGTATTACTTGGAAGAGAACTCTGTACCTGAACAGTATTTCTTATTATATGGGTTATTAAGAGTTGGGAATGTAGTTAACATGCAGAAGCCTGAGGCAAGGAAAGAAGCAGGTGTGTTGAATGTGCATAATGTAGTTAATTGACTTCTTTCCTTCCAGGGGGCCATTCTGAATAATCTGCTGCCTAATACAAGTTATGTTCTTCAAATAGTTGCCATTTGTGCTAATGGTCTCTATGGAAAACACAGTGATCAAGTGATTGTTGACATGCCTTTGGATGATCCAGGTAAGTGCACTTTTTCTCTCTCTATGAAAACCCACAAGAGTCTTATTTGCAAACCAGCTGAAAATGCAGTGCTATGGAATTTCAGTATCAATGGTTTTCATTTGACATTTCTGAGCTCTGTTTCCTGACATTTTCTTAAGTGTAAACATTGGGTGTTCTGTTATTTCAGATTATGAACCATAATAATGGCAATGTTCCACAGCCACTTTGATTATGGTTTCTGCCTGCTGCTGCCTAAGTTATTTCAATGTAGTTTTATAAAACCTAGGTTCAAATACCTACTTAACCATGACATAGCTGGACCATCTATTTCACATGGTCAAATAAACTGTCAGTTGCTAAATTGCTTGTATATTAAATAATAGTCCATGTACTATTAAAAAGGAATTGGTGAATGTGATTCCATTGATTTTGAAATCTTATTGCATGTTGCCGCTTTGAAATTCTACTTCAGTGCAAATGTGGTGATGGAATTCCCTTGCTTCTTAATGTTGGACAGCAAAATTCGAAAGAACTAACTATTACATTTTGTTTACTTCAAAGCTCTATTTTCACTCCTTTATGTGGAATACACTATATTAGTGGTTTGGTTTATTTCTGTTGAACTACTCATCCTAACTTTATTCTCTGAATTCAGAATAGTTGAATAGTTACCACATCTTAAGAAAATTGCATTTTAAAATTATATAAACATATAGATTTTCAGCCTCATCCTTACATGAATAGTGCAAATTGAATAATACACAATAATAATTTTTCATAGTCTAAGGCAACCTATCCAGAATGGCACAGACAGTTATCAGGAGGGGTATAAGCTAATTCCTAAACCATCTTCTACAAGAGTCTCTGGACCAGAGGGTACATGAACATCCTACCATTTCCCATGAGTATGATATCTTGGGTTGTTTGAGGATGCTTGTACAGGTTTTAATTTTCCATATGCTTTTTGCTCTCCTAGGATACTTCTCAGCAGTTTCAAAGCATCAAATGCCATAAGTGAATTTAAATTCTGTGTTTGATCTGAGGTGGAAAGCAAGTCTTTCCCAGTAATTTGCCTTTCTTTTATCACCATTTAGCAGCCCAAGTGTTTTATTGGCCTATGTAAAGTTGTTATGACAAAGTATGAGAACTTGTGGAATATACTATTAAATCCTGAACATTTCTGCTCAGAGTGTATTAGGGCTTACTCCCAGTTATGTGGGTATAGCAGGAGTGGGGAACCTTTGGCCCTCCAGATGGTTCTGAACTACAACTCAGATCAGCCCTAGCAAGCATGACCAATGGCCAGGGATGATGGGAGTTGTAGTTCAGCAACATCTAAAAGGCCGAAGGCGTCCCACACCAAGGGTATAGGATTACAGTTTTGTTTATATTGGGAGTACAATACAAGCAATACGTATGAAGAAAATGGAGAAAGACAACTTAATCAAACTTTCAAAGAAGAGCAGTCTTCATTTGGTCCTCAAAAATAGCTCCATTTGTATTCTTACATCGTTGAGGATTCCCTACAATGATTCCTCTCTGAAATCAAGAACTGTTGAGCACACACATCCCCAAATTACAGACTGGCAGTTAAGTTAATACTAGTAATGACTAAGGGCTCATCCTCACTTTCACTTAAATCCTATTTTTATCATACTGTGTACCAATTAGTTTCCCCAAGTGCAATAACTTTTCTTACTGGTCTGCCGCCTCACCTTGCAAAACCCTGATCTTACCCACTGAATTGGATCTTATCAGATGCCTGGAGAATCCAGAGGGAGATCTTGTTGTTGTTGGCCACCAACAAAGAAGACTTGGCAAATTCATGGAGCTTAAGGCTATATGTAGCAAAGAGCCATGATGTCTATGTTCTGTCTCCACAGCTTGAGGGAGAAATGCTTCTGAATACCAGTTGCTGAAAACTGCAGGAGAGAGACAGCTCTTGTGCTCAGGCCCTGCTTGCTCAGCCAACATCTGGTTGGCTACTGTGAGAACCGGTTGCTGCTCTAGATGGTCAAGTGGCCTGATCTAGCAGACTCTTCTTAAGGTTATATTTATCCCTTTGTAGAAAGGCATAAGAAGGCTCTGTTTCTCATGTGCACACATGTTTTCTTTATCTACCGAACATGATTATGGAAAGCCAGGAAAAAGGCCTTCGGTCTTTTGTTTCCCACCAACTTGTTAGAATACCATTTTATAGCACGATCACAACTTGCAGATGTTTTCTTGGAATATGTTCAGATGATTGAAATTGCTCCAGGTTTTGATCTAATCCAAAAAAAGTTGGATTATTCATTAAATTAGCTGTCTCCTCTTGATTACTCCCATTCTTAATTCCCTGCATGATTTCATTTGTTGTCTCCAGTTCCTCCTTTTCTCCATGCCATATTGAATATTCCTTAAATAGATTCATGGGTGTTTCTCTCTGGAATTGGCAGCCGATCACACTCTCAAGACAGTGCAAGTCTCTTTTTGAGCCCTGGGCAGACAGTGAAGCAGATGGTTCCCTTCCTTCTCAACCCCTCATACTGAATTGTCCCTATTCATCTCCCCAAATCTTCAGAACATGCAAGACACAAATCCACATAGCAACATTGTGCTGGACTTCTGTCTCCAGACTGATTTTTCTATGATTACAGTGGAAAATTTATGACTTCTTGAGTTCTTCAGTTGTATACCGTAGGCATGTCCAACTCCAAAGAGACTGAGATCTACTCCCACTATAAAAAATCTGGCAGTGATCTACCCATTGGATTGACCCCTTTTTGGGGGGAGCCTTTACCATAGTTGTCGAGCTTTTTGGGGGAAGAAAGACCCAAAGTTGCTGAGATAAGTTGTTGAGCTTTATTATTTTTATTATTATTATTATTATTAGTGATCAGTCAGGATAACACGATCAACTGGGATCGACCAGGGATGCCCTGCGATCAACCGGTTGAACATGCCTGGTATAAAGGATGGCATGGTAGGGCTCTGCTGCTAACTTGGTCCCTTTCCAACCAAGTCGCTACTGAATACAATAACAGAAAGGTTGAGGTTGTGGCAAGGTCAGCACAGTGCAAATGCACCAGCGGGAGCCTCAGAAGAATCAGTGGTCTTACTTCCTTTTGTACTCTTGCTTGTTGCTTCATGCATTTGTTTTTAGGTGTAATCCCGGCTGCTTTGATCAACCTGGAGAGGAACTCTATTTTTATATAGCCTCCGGAATATATCAAAACACAATAAGAGACTTGGGGAAAGGGTGATAAAAGGATGTGGGAAAGGTTTGTCATCCCGACTCAAAAGATGTTATCTACATAAGAAGTAGAGCCATGATTCCCAGCTTGGGGTACAGAGGGCTAGGAATATCAGTGGCTTCTAAGAATTGATGGTTGTGGTGCCAGGTTGTTCACAGGAGGTTCTGGAGATGATGCAGCACAAAGAGATCAGGAAGCTCACTGTCTGGTTCAGGGGATGAAACAGATGAAGGAAAGGAGATTCCATCAGTGCCGATTTGATAGATACTTAAAAAGCTACAGAAAGCCACATGCTTCTTAGTTACTGTGCTTGCCATAGAGTAGCAATACATGCCATTTTTCCTGAAGTGAACACATTGTCACGGTCCGGTTTACGGGTGATCGAAGTCCCGGCTGAGGACGTCGGGACTGGGGGCAAGATGGCGGGGTGGGAGCAGGAACAAGAGTCTAGAAACCAGAGGTCCGAGGGTCGAAAAGCAAGGAGTCATGAAGCCGAGGTCCGAAGATCAGGAAGCAAGAAGCCAAATGCAGCAAGGCAGGAAACGTGTTGCTGTGGCAAAGAGCCGAAGGGAAATGGTGACCTTATATCCCTTCCTGGCTCTTGCCACCAGGTGCAGTGAGTTACCAAACGGCCTCACCTGTGCAGCCATGCCTTGCCTCTCCAGCACAAACTTAGGAAGACCCCAGTCCTGAAAAGCCCTACAGGTCACAGGGCCTGGCTCCTGCATACACTCCTGACACACATTTTGTTGAAATCTGCTTCTAAAATGTAAATTGAAGTTTTGTTGAGTTGTTATTGTTGTTGTCCTCCTAGGATTTCATTTACCAGTATGGTTTTTAATCATCCATTCATACAGTTCTGACTCCCTAAAGTATAAGACATAAGTTCAAGCACTGCACAAAAAGGGAAAAAAAGGATGAATGGGAAATTGAAATGGGGGAAGGTGGAAATCCAAGCCCAAATTCACTTTAACTGTTATAACAACCATGCTTTTCTGCAATGGAAATGAACATTGTTCAAAAAGTGTACTGAAATGCTATATAATATATTTTGGACCTGCAGTATAAAATATAGTAAATGGATATCCAAAAAAAAAATTCATTACAAACAATTGAGAAGCCAGGGAATGTCATCATTATTTTATCCCTAGCCTCCTAATCTCCAGAAAGCTACCAGGTAAGACCATTTTTAAATATTTGATGCATCTCAATCTATAGCTGCTTCTGCTTCTATGTTACTTCTTTACAAAGCAATCATTTGGGTCAATTTTGATTAGGGCCGTGGTAGTGATAAAGTGGGGGTTGGGCTGCAACATTTCCCCCATCATGACCATCATTTGTTGTTAACTGTTTATTAAGAAAAAAATCCCACCTTTCCATTTCCCCCTCCACCAGTATTTTTTTTAATTGTTGTTCGTTTAAATACAAGAACGGCATATAACTACAGTAACTTGTCCAGTGGTACATTCTTATTAAATTTCATAGGCCGCTTAAGTAGTACACAAGCAATACGCTTGTTTATGTATTATCAATTCAAGTAGCCTCTCCGCAGAGATTCCTGTGTTGAGGGTGGAATAAAAGTATCTTCTGTCTTGTTTTGTTGTTGTTGTTTTTAAAAAGCTGGCAATCATCTTTAAATAAAATATGGAAAGCAACAAACAAAGAATGAAAGAAATTTAGAGACGGGAGCAGCACAGATTTTTTTAGTAAAAAAACTTACAAATTCACTATGGATAAAAATAAGCTGAATGTGGCAGGTGGGTTGCCTGCCGTAAAAGGTATTTGTAATATGATGAAAGGACATCAGAGGTGCAAAGCATGTCCATTTCTCGGGTTTAAGAGATGCATGCACACACAGAGATCTGCAATTAGCCACAAGGGATGGGGGTTTCCATATTGTAGCTGTTTCCCCCCCTCCCCACCTTCCATGGCTGGAAGTGGCAGGAGATTTAATCCAGGAAGCAACATGGGAAATATGATTAAACCCACCTTCTGTTAGTGCTGTAGCCATGCACACACAGCTAATAAAACACACACACTCACGTAGCTGCTTATAAACAAAGAAAAACAACATCCAACATTATCTAATTTGACTCTTATAGTGTAGTAGCATAGACAACTGAAAAATTTACAGTATTTGTGCTCCAACATTGAACCACAATTTTTTTTGTTTTGTTTTTTAGAAGGGATGTGGGTGGCACCGTGGTCTAAACCACTGAGCCTCTTAGGCTTGCAGATCAGAAGGTGGGCGGTTCGAATCCCTGCAACAGGGTGAGCTCCTATTGCTCTGTCCCAGCTCCTGCCAACCTAGCAGTTCGAAAGCACACCAGCACAAGTAGATAAATAGGTACTGCTGCGGCGGGAAGGTCAACGGAGTTTCCGTGCACTCTGGTTTCCGTCACGGTGTTCCATTGTGCCAGAAGTGATTTAGTCATTCTGGCCACATGACCCGGAAAGCTGTCTGTGGACAAATGTCGGCTCCCTTGGCCTGAAAGCGAGATAAGCTCCACAACCCCATAGTCATCTTTGACTGGACTTAACCATCCAGGGGTCCTTTACCCTTTTACCTTACAAATTGTTGTTAAATCTGCACCCATCCCCTGTCACAACAATGTTTGCAGAAGTTGGGGGGGCGGTTTGAGAATGCTTATCATAGGGGTTTCTTGTAAAGAAAATATCTCTTTCTGGTCCATCAGTTGTTTTTTCACCCTTGAATATATGAGTGGTGTTTGTTTGGGGTTCAAATATTAGGTTATATAGTACATATTTTTGTTTTATAGAAATTGAATTTCCCGAATTGACTGAAACTGAAGATTATGAGGTATTGTATTATCATGCACTTCACTTGCCCAATTACTGCCATACTTATGCTCCTAGAGTTTAGCGGAATAGCCATTGTGGTCTAGGATGGCCAGATTCAAAAGAGGACAGGACACTAGCTAGGGGAGAAATTTTCAGCAGGTGTTTTGTGTAACCTTCACCTTCTGAAAGCCCTCTTCTACCTATTGAAAGGTGTAAGAGACCTGTCCTATTTTGAATCTGCCCACCCTAATTTTAAAAGTTTGAACCTTGGATTGAAATGTGAAATTAACTTTTGCGTTTACAGGTCCAAGTTGACAAGGCCACCTTTGCGTAGTTTTTTTTTTTTTTTAAATCAAATTAATAAAAAAGGTTGTGGTGTTTTTTGTTTTTTTAAAGACTCTTAAGGAGATATAGGGGACGCGGGTGGTGCTGTGGTCTAAACCACTGAGCCTCTTGGGCTTGCAGATCAGAAGGTCAGCGGTTCGAAACCCCGCGATGGGGTGAGCTCCCGTTGCTTAGTCCCTGATCCTTCCAACCTAGCAATTCAAAATCATGTCAAAGTGCAAGTAGATAAATAGGTACCACTCCAGCAGGAAGGTAAATGGTGTTTCCGTGTGCTGCTCTGGTTAGCCAGAAGCGGCTTAGTCATGCTGGCCACATGACCCGGAAGCTGTATGCTGGCTCCCTCTGCCAATAAAGCAAGATGAGCGCCGCAACCCCAGAGTCGGTCACGACTGGACCTAATGGCCAGGGGTCCCTTTACCTTTAAGGAGATATAGCATCCTTCCTACCGCAGAGGATGATCAAATGGGCATGCTGAGTTGAGCAGCAATCAGCACAGCTACTGCCTGTACACACAACTGAGTGTTAGTCTAGTCCTTGAGAAACGAGGAACAAATTTAGTGAGTTTGGGTATTGGGTATGTTGTGTGTTGATTCACCTACATCTAGGCCAAATTTGTATAAACATTTTCACTGTTGGCTTTATGGTTCTTCCTGAAAAACCATGTGTTATGAGTGCTTTTTGCTAGACTAGGGAAAGTATGGCTCAGGAGAATGCTTTATCTCTCTTAATCTGGCCCTTCTAAGCAACTTCAGCCATGAACAAATGCTGTGTTGCTTGACTATGAATTCAACAATGATATTTTGTGCCCGAAACAATTGCTGTTCTCATAATTTACTTATTCTAAACTTGTTAAGTATAGTTTGAGATGACTATTTTCATTTTAAATAATGCCAAATGCCTAAACTGGAAGTTACTTCACCATTTTTAAAAATAAAAAATACATATGATTGTTGTTCTCTCCCCTTCAGTTGAGCTAGATTCTATGTATGATATTTAAGCAAACAAGACTGTTCTCCATTTCTGGAGGGCAAAAATCAAATGAATTATAATTTTGAACTAGCAGCTAATTTTTAAATATTTTAAATATTTTAATTGCCATTTTTCTTCCATAATGGATGGAAATGCAAACACAAAGACATGAGATTTCATTGTAACGTATCTCCCTCTATTTGCATATCTTCTGATAAGACATTGACTTGTGTTTTGTATGTGTCTCTGTGTTGTTTTTGAAGGAGGAGGAGGAAGATGAAATCGAAGAGGCAAGGGCAGGGGTGGGTGAAGAAGCTGCCGTGATTGCTGGCACAGATAGTGTGGCAAACCAGATAAGGAAAAAAGAGTTCCAGTTTACGACGCCTAGCTACAGTCAGGAGAGAATGGGGACAAAATTCAATGAAGCGGGAACAAACAGATACTTGGAAAGAGAGGAAGACCCATATGGGGGAAACGACCATTCCAAATCAATTTTTGATACAACTTCTCAATCTGCCACTGAAGTACCAAAGGAAGAAGAGGATGATTTCATGGAATCTCAATCAGCTACTGCAGTTGTCCCTCCAGCAGACAGCTCCACCAAAGGTAATGGGGAAGAATATGAGCATGATTTTTCTGACCATGAGACAACAAGAGCATCTGCTTCTGATAGTAATGAAGATGATATAGAGGTGTCTGCTTTTAAACCTGACCTAGACACTGAGGACTCTTGGGTTTCTGTTCCCACCACTTCTGCTACATGGTTAGTCACTGTGGAGACCTCTCAGGAAAACATCTTTAGTTCAGGAAGCCCAGAAGTAAGCATGCACGATGATCTCTCTCAAGACTATATTAAAATCCCGTCAGAAGATATAGTGCCTCCAAGAACTGAAGACTCTGCAGAGAAAATGCCTGCAGTCGATGGGAATTTGTGGTATCATAATGGTACAGATATTACTGCTCTTCCATTGGATAGGAAGCAGCTCTTTCACTTTAGTTCCCCAAATCCTACAACGGCACCTCATCCCAGTGGTCCATTGGTGTCACAAGATGCTTCAGTTGCGGATGTAGAATTGCCACATCCTTCTACTTTTGCTCTCTCCCCAACTGAGTTGTCCTCTTACTCTGTCTCTTCAAATTCTGAAGAACATGGCTCAGCTTCTGCTGCCAGTGAGGTACTCTCTCAGACAACTCAACCAGTGTATAATGGTGAGATACCACTTCAGCCTTCCTACAGTAGTGAAGTGTTTTCTCTAGTAACCCCTTTGTTGTCTGGCACTCAGATGCTCAACACTTTCCCCGCCGCATCAAGTAGTGATGTGACCTTGCATGCCACACCCATATTTCCCAGTGTTGATGTGTCATTTGACTCCACCCTGTCTTCCTATGATGATGTACCTTTGCTTCCATTTTCCTCTGCTTCCTCCAGTAGTAAATTGTTTCACCATCTGTATATGGTTTCTCAAACATTTCCGCAAACTACTCCAGTTGTTGAGAGTGGTAAGGTGCCCCTGCATGCTTCTTTGACATTGGCGGATGGTGGCGAATTAATACAGTCAAGCCTCGCTCAATTGTCTGATGTGGTATCGCATCAGATGGCCCGTGCTGCTTCAGAGACATTGATATTTGGTCATGATAGAACTCGCTTGTTGTCTCAAGTTGAACCATCCAGCAGTGATTTAAATATGCATGCCCTGTCTACAATGTCTGAACTTACCTATGCTTTATCTAGTAATGTGGGCACTCTCCAAAATGTTGCTGCTTATACGTCAGAATTTGTGCATGAGTCTGCTGACGCATTTCATCAGGGTCCGTTATTTAGCAGCTATAGCAGTGTGCTGGTGCATAAGACTTCTGCAATCTCGCAAGCTGATACTTTGCTGCAGCCTACGTGTTCTCTTTCTAGTGAAATGGATTTGTCTGAAGCAAATTCTGGTAGTGAGTCCCTTTTGCCTGACACAGATATTTTGTCTATGCGTAAAGCTTCTTCACCCGAATTGATATGCGGCACACCTGTGTTTAATGGTGATGTTGACATGCCTCACAAAAGTGGTGCAATAAATGAAAATGACAGAGAACTGCAAATTTCTTCTTTCAGTGAAATGGCTTCTACTGAAAGTGCAAAGACTGAACTTCCACCAGCAGTTTCTAATGATGAGATTACTAAGCAGGATACAACCTTAGAAGAAAAAATCATTGCTGTTTCTAGTGCAAAGGGAATCCTTCCAGTATCTTTTGCTTTTCCTGTTACTAAGGTGTTTGATTATGATGTTAGAAAACTCTCAGAAACTCATGTTCCTATTCAGCCTTTGCATGTTACAGCTCTAGCCTTTGACGATACTTTGCTTAAGCCTGTGCTTAGTGCATTCTCACCGCAAGCTTTCTCTACCCCTGCTTCTAGTGAAATATTGTCTCCTTCTACCCAGCAGTATTTTTATGAGGCTTCAGCTGCACTAAATAATAATGCATTGCTGCAAACTTCCTTTCAGTCTTCTGATGGTGATATACTGCATAGAGCATCTGTAACTGTGCCTAGCGATCCAGTACTGACTGAAAAAATAGCATGGGCTGATAATGGTAGTTCTATATTTGACCAAATATTGCACAAAATGGCACTAGATTCTGCTGTGAATAAAACAGTGTTGCGTTACCCTTCAGCACCATCTGCTGCAAACACATCACATACCAGCAACCACCCCACAGATTCACCAGAAGATTTAAGTGTTGCCCATATAGGCACTGAATACATTTCACCCAGGTTGCTTAGGGATGAAGACACACACCAGGTTGCTCCTTCCTTGTACAATAATGGCATGTCATATCAGTCAACCAGTTTTGAAAATACAAGTGCCTTTCCCCTCAAAACAGTGAACACAGTGAATATCCCTGTTTTGCCGGCTGATATTTTACCAAAGACAGATACATCGGCTAACAGCCATAGCTTTTCAAGTGCTTCCGAAAAGGATGAGTTTCTCACTCCTCCCTCAACTACCAATATTATTGATATTGCCGTTCCTGTGCCTGAAATAATTTCTGATTCTGTTCAGCATACTTTTAAAGATATACTGGATATGTATATTTCTGTTACACCTGGTTCTCCCAGCGCCGAAGTTGGTAAAACTTTAAACACTTTATTAGTTCCCAGTAAAGTAACCAGTGAGTTATCTACCATGGCCAGTTCTGGTACAGATTTGTGGTCGTCTGTTGTTGATGATGATTATGAATACGATAGTGGCCTGCCTGTAAACAGTTGTCACACATGCATTTCCCCTAGAGACACTCAGGAGGAGGTAGATGAGCCAGATACACAGGTAAACAATGCAAACGAGCAACATAATTTAATTATAAATCCAGATGTTGAAGAGGCTAAAGAGGAAGAAGAAAAAACCACAATTGCTCTCTCAGACCATGTGATAACCGATGAGGTGGACCAGCTGAAATACACACCAGCACCAGCTCTGGCTTGGAAGACAAAAACTAAGAAACACAGTGATCCAGCTGTATTGGATAATTACATTCAGACTGTTAGCAATCCCTTACAAAAGGCACCGGAACCTAAGTCATGGACGGTTTTTGCAAATGATGAAGAGAGTGGTTCTGGCCAAGGTCCTTCAGATAGCTTTAACGATAATGAGACTTCCACAGATTTCAGTTTTTCTGATGTTAATGACCATGACCCTGAAAGGGTAGTTGGAGCAGGTAACTCAGAAACAGAATTAACTTCTGGATCGCAGCAATCACCAGTAGCATCCATACCTAGTGGTCACTCATCAGTATTCAACGTTTCTGAGGCAGGTTAGTTATGGCCATCAATTGTGTAACTTGCAGATCTGTAGCGTTCTTCTTCTACTTGGGTATAAAGGGAACCACATGGTAAAACACAAATACATGACCAGTAGGAATTAGTATGACTATTTCAATTACAGGCATGGTGCAATAGTAAGATTGGGGGAAACTGAAGTAGGTTTCTTGCATATACAACATCATATTCAAATCTGCAAGCCAGTTTTTTAATTTTTAAAAAGTCCCAAGTTGTTCTCAGTTAAGAGATGGCTAAGGGATATGTCTATACTGTGACTTAGACATATTTAACTCTCATAATCTTTGCAACTCTTCTCTTCTAAAGGTACTAACCAGTCTTAGATGTTCCTATGCTAGCCCTGTTAACTGCAGTTACATGCTCTGTGGCTTGACCAGTAGTATATATATGCACTAAACGATAGTTCTCTTGCTTAAGACCTAAGGATGTTTCCACTTACTGAAAGACTGAGAAGTTCTATGTGGTCTGAAGGCATGATTTAATTATGTCTTATTGTGATTTTTAATTACATTTGTTTTTATATTCTTCCATGTTGGGTGATGTGAAAGGTAGCTGGCTACATAAATATTCATTTTAATTTTAATATGCTTAATAGCTAATTATTTGCAATACATTTCCTTCTGTCGTTGCAAAACACTTGCGAAACATCACAAATTTGACAACTTCCACCAGGAACACCCATCTTAACTTTCTGATCTTTCCTGGCCAAATCAAGTTTTGTTTGTGCTGTCAGGTACTAAGAGTGAAAAAGCAATTAAAACTGAGCCTTATTGAAATACATTCTCTACGGGATTGCAAATATCAGTTGTATATCAATTTAACTGCATCCTCAGAAGACTCTTTCACAGAGTTACAGTTCCCAGGGTTCTCTGGGCAAAAGGGATGGTAATGATTATGATATGATTATTGTCCCAGAGGTCCTGATGAAGTAGCCTTTGATATTCACACCTGCCCCTGATTAGCCAGGTGATCATGGCGGCTGATGTTCTGCGGCACAAATATGCTCTAATTAAAAATAGATGTGAGCTGATCAAACTGCAGATTAAATTGACAACTGCCACTTAAGTCGCAATCTAAAGACACTGAGGGGTGTCACATTTCCATTGTCTGTAGAGGGCAGTGTTACCCAACTAAACAAATATTTCAAATTCAGGAAATAACAGGTGCCTGGGACGTATGCCTTCTCCAGGGGCCTTAACCTTAATTGGATGCATTTCAGGAATCTTAGTCATAGATATAGAACCAGAAGATTTAAGGAATATCCTGTAGCTATGCCTAATAGTTTGCTTCACTGAAGTATCTGGTATCGGGAATGGGTAAATCTGTCAATTTCAGTTGCTCTCAGTTTATAATTTTTCTAATCTTAAATTCAGTTTGCTCCATTTTTTAATCAGCTGTTGCCTTTTTTTAAAAAAAAAAGTGTGACAATTCATATGCATTTTTGTCCTCATTTCTCCTAATAAATGCTTTTTATTAGGCCATTTCCCCTGCCATGCATTTTTGTACATTGTTTTCACTATATAGTCATTTTTTTTTGTACGCAAGGACTATTGTGTTTTTCAGTTTGTATATTAGTTCGGGGTGTGCAAATTCGGTAGTTTCCTATCAAAATGTAAAATAAACCATTTTCTCTCCCTCCCTATGTGCTACACAGCTTGAAAGATAATCAAATTAAAAATTTGATATATGAACAAACCAGGAAAGCCATAAAGGTGTGTCATACAGAACTGCTTCAACATAAAATCATTCATCATTTAAAATGATGTGCTTTGTGTCCTGATTGTAGATACAGGAAAATAAGGAACCATGTTTTGAAAGAAAATGTTAAACTAGTTAATTATATAAATGATAGAAGTTCTAATTTGCTGTAATTAAAGGTAAAATGCTTCATTTGCAATTAACGCTAAAGGTCTCTAAAAGGATACTTCAAAAGCATTGTATATCATATTGCTTGGACAACATCACTTGTTAACGACTGAGCCTCCCATTCTCATTAGAGCACTTTCATGAGAACTATTTCCCTTCTGACATGTGCCTTATTTTGCTTTTATCATAACAGCAATTAAACACAGGTGTTTTCTATCAGGAGGTCTTTTGCTAATCAAGCAGAGCTGCCTATTAAATCTATTTTTAAAATGACAGCAACAACAGCGGAACGTTGATCTATAAAATTAGAAACCCTTCCTTGCTAAGGGTAGAAAATAAATATTTTATTGTGTTGGTATTGTCTGATTTTCATATTCACTATTATTTTTCTTGTCATTCACTGATTATATGTAATAAGAATTATAATTGTTGTTATTGTTTTATTTTATGTACTGCTTTACAGGCCAGAATTGCTTCCTAGGGTGCAATACTAACCCCCTGAGCAGCACTGTTAGAGGGGGGTTAGGATTTTTTGTAGGTTTCACTCTACCATTTGAGGGGTATCTGCCAATACAGAGGCCCTCGCTGCACTCACCAAAAGCAAGGGTAGTAGCAAGACCTCACTAGCCGCAGCCAGTAGAAGGCCCCCAAACTGGGCATTATGGGTTGGGGACAGTACTGGGCCAACCATGGTTCCACTCAGGACTTTTTTCAGCAGGAACTCATCATAACTCAGTTCTAGCACCTCTCAGGTGGGTGTCATTGCCACTATAAGAGAAGGTGGTGAAGATTTTTCTGTAGTTTCTCTCAACGTCGGAACAAGCTTTTCAGCTTAATTTCCGTGTGTGAGAATAGTGGTACTCTTAAACCAAGTTGGGGGCCCTACTTCTCAGTCACTGCTTAAAGACTGAAGTGTTTTATACATGTCTTTGACATCTATCCAGTATAAAACCACAGTATTCAATTGAAATTGTGTGTATGCGTGCAAGCACACACACACATCTCACTGCAATGACCAGAAATCCTTCCATGGTGCCTGTTGTCTACTCAGTATGCAATACTCCTTATGCACCTTGCCAACTAGAGATGCTAGCAACAAACAGGCATGGGGCAACTCTGAGGAGGATTTATCTAGCAATACACTAAGGCTTACATGTATTGTAAGGCAATACAGGACCAGGATAAAATGGGGAATCTTTGCTGGCCCCAGGCACCCCATTCTCCCCATCTGGATTTGGCCTGAAAGACCAAGAAAAATGAGGGTGCTTAGAGGGTAAGTTGTCAATTTGTGACACTACACAACATGGTTACTGATCATGGGACATGTCTGTTAAGGCCTTAGGCTTCGCTTTCAGTTTCCCTTCAAGTCTGATCGGACTTGAAGTAGGTATGAAGCTGGCAGTTTTCTTTTTTAAACCATTGAATAAAAATTTATTCCAAATAGATAAATGAAGATAAATGAAGAAAAGCAGATGTTTTGGTACAGAAGATTCTACAATTTCCACCAAGTGCTACTGATTACAGCTTAATCTCTGATCTTCATAAAATACTCCAAATCCCTCCCTTTTATTAGAGCAACATTATAATACATGTGTTTATCATCAATGAAGAGCATGCTCAAGACATTCAATAATAATAAAATCTTTCTTGTATAGATCAGCTTTCTTATAAAAATGAGACAGATAGGGAACCAAGTTTTCACATCTTACAAAAGGAACTATCAGCAACAAATATGTACTCATAATAATTCCTTTCCATTTTTAGCTAATAACAGAATGTCTAAGCAAACTATTATTTTAGGTCAATCTTTACATAATTCAGTATATCTGGTTTCAGCATCCTGGAGCTTTCTATTATTTACTAATACATAATTGAATTGAAGTTCTTCATTTTTATTCTCTTTCCTCAAAAATATTATTTTGCAGTAGCTGCAAAATGAAATTCTGCTCTGCTAGGGTCTTCAGTTGCCTCCGCTGTGGTGGTCTGCTTTGCCATCTACCTGCTTACTTTCCCCTAAACTGGTTTGCAAATGTGTTTGTTCTCTGCAGTGTGTGCTAAAATTTTAGAATGGTAAGTGACAGTACCTGGGTCTCTGAAATCGTGGCCAATTATGCTGTGCCTTTTGCCAAAGTTTAAATATAGGTTGTTTCAATTTTCTCTGACTGCAGAGGCAAGTAATAGTAGCCTTCAGTCGCGTATTGGTCTCCCAGAACAGAAGACAGTCATACCTCTTGTGGTCGTATCAGCCCTGACTTTCATCTGTCTGGTGATTCTTGTTGGTATTCTCATATATTGGAGGTAAGATTATAAATGCATTTATATTGGTGTTATTTGTGTTCATAACCTGTTGGGTTTTACACCTTTCCTTTCCTGTGCTGTCCTGGATGACGATTCCGTGATACAATTCATTTTCATGTACTTGCACGCTTTAGCATCATAGCCTAAACTACCGTATTTTTTGCTCTATAACACTCTATAAGACTCTATAAGACTCACTTTTTCCCTCCTAAAAAGTAAGGGGAAATGTGTGTGCGTCTTATGGAGCGAATGCAGACTGCGCAGCTATCCCAGAAGCCAGAACAGCAAGAGGGATCGCTGCTTTTGCTGCGCAGCAATCCCTCTTGCTGTTCTGGCTTCTGGGATTCAGAATATTTTTTTTCTTGTTTTCCTCCTCCAAAAACTAGGTGCGTCTTATGGTCTGGTGCGTCTTATGGAGCAAAAAATACGGTAGATGGTGCTGTCAGAGAAGCTGCTTCCAACAAAGAATAATATAAAACTTTGCTGAATATTGAAATGCCACAATCTCCAGTGAGTTGCATATTGGCTAGCACTCTCATGGCTAAGCAGCAGGTTGTGTATGATAAGTGGGCAAGTGTCTGACACTTTCTTGTGCATGCTTCCATCTCTTTGCACCATGCTTCAAGAGTGCTTATGTTGACACAACAGCAACAAAAAAATCCCTTTAGGAGGTAAGTCACTCCCAATACTGTCTCTCCCCACCATATCCCATTGATTACCTTTCGAGCCCAATGTGTGCAGAGAGAACGTGAATAGGACCTATGGCCACAATAACTTCCTGGGGCAGGATACATTTGCACAGTAACATAAAGCCATTTGTAGCTATGGCAATTACTACCAGTAGATAAGTGCATTAGGACTAATGCACTCTTTTAATATTGGGGCAAAGTCTTTTGTTGGCATCAAAACCTGGCACCCTGGGCAGATGCCCAGAGCTTAACACCCATTGGTGCTAACTCCATTTTATGCATCCTTTCCTCCAGTTGCAGGCTTACCTGGTGGCTGCTTCTGACTCTAGAAGCTGAGCGTCATGTTACATTTCCTATACAGTGGTACCTTAGGTTATGTACTTAATTCGTTCCGGAGGTCCATTCCTAATCTGAAACTGTTCTTAACCTGAAGCACCACTTTAGCTAATGGGGCCTACCGCTGCCGCCACACGATTTCTGTTCTCATCCTGAGGTAAAGTTCTTAACCTAAGGTACTATTTCTGGGTTAGCGGAGTCTGTAACCTGAAGCGTATGTAACCCGAGGTACCACTGTAATATTCGAGAGCACCCAAAGTTGCTATGTTATGTTGGAAATTTAACATAGTGGTTAGCTTCTCAGACCAAATTTCTGCTGTAAGTAAGACTATGGCCACAGGGGGCACTCACAAGCTGTCCATGGTTGGTATGCAGAACCAATATAAATAATGTTTTGCCCTACAGTCCCTGAACTGTCCCCCTAATCCATAGGATTAGGCTTTATGAAATAGTTTTCAGCCTTGGAATCAAGCAGAGTTGTGCCATACAAGAGAAGTATGTTAGTGCTATATCTCCTCTCCCCCCCCCCCTTTGCAGTTTTATTTTAAAAACAACATCTTTTACCTCCGAATAATGGGGTAGCAGTTTGAAAGCACGTCAAAGTGCAAGTAGATAAATAGGTACCACTCCGGCGGGAAGGTAAATGGTGTTTCCGTGCGCTGCTCTGGTTTTGCCAGAAGCGGCTCAGTCATGCTGGCCACATGCCCCGGAAGCTGTACGCCGGCTCCCTCGGCCAATAAAGCGAGATGAGCGCCGCAACCCCAGAGTCAGCCACGACTGGACCTAATGGTCAGGGGTCCCTTTACCTTTACTTTTTTACTAGTTTATGCATAAAGCTGCATCTCTTTATTGTTGAAACATCAAGTAATAACTTGCAGGTGTGAAAGAGCTGTCACAGATTTAACACCACAGGTTGAGCTTACATATAACCTAATAGCACGGTCTCCCTCTGGAGGTTGTGGACTCTCCTTCCTCAGAGGTTTTTAAGCAGAGGTTGGATGGCCATTGGTCACTGCAGGTGGTTGGACTAGATGAGCCTTGTGGTCGCTTCCAAATCTACAATTCTATGATATTAATATATAGTAATTTAACAATAATAGAGTCAGTTCACACATTCAGCTGTTGATTGTGTACATACATGCGCAAACCACCCCACTGAAGAGAAATATCCAAATAGCTGAGCATTTTCAATAAGTGTCCAACCAAGTCAGGCACAGAGTGCACTTCAGGTAGTCATTCCCTTTTATTTAAATGGGTCTACAATGAGTATGGCTTTGTCGAATGCAGCCCTTTATTTTTTTTAGCTTACATTTCCTGTACATTTGTTCTGGGTTTTAAATGGAGATTTATAGCTAACCATCTTCATTTTGTTGACAAGCTTCTCTGAAGCTTTGTGGCATTTTACATGACTGTTCATATTCATCTTCCAAGAGGTTTTATCTTTTGGGGCTAAATGGTATTTGAAATCTTTCCTGTTTAAGAAGAAAATACTGCCATACACTTTAAAGCCAGGATTGCATGCTGTAGTTTTAGTAATCCTACATGTGTTCTGATCCTTGTTCTTTTCAGATGACATTGTGTTCATTTTGTTCTGTTTCCCCCAAAAGATATACTGTTTTGCAACCTTCATGTTTCAAAATAAAACAGATATCCCATTAATGGTAATATCTCTTAGATGTTAAATTTAATCCCTCATGGCTTTTCAGTGTACTACAAAATAGAATTTGTAGCTCTCTCTTTTTTGTTAATCTGAAAGAGGAATTGCATTGGCCACAAGAGGTCACTAACAATTTTTTTTGCAATTTCTGTGATATAACAACTAAATATAATTTAAGGAGATTACTCACTCTTACCACAGTTTCAAAGTCTGGGAGATGCAATATTTCTTTTTGAATTATTGGTCATGAATCTGTAAGAATGTAAAATGCAATACATTGAACCATATTGTAAATTATTTTCTTTTTTGGCAGTTTACATTTGTATTTGTTTAAGTTTATTTCTGCCTTCCTCTGAGCTGGTTCATACATTACATGCTTTCCACAGTATCACAAGAATGCATACTACAGGTTTCATATACAATCACATTTACAGAATAAGTGCTGGATTCTCCCTCATCTCCCCAACAACAGTAATATGTTTTGCTACCTGTCTCTCGCAGTTGCTCCATGCACTAATTATAAGTGATGGATGACACTGCAAAGGCTCAGTGTACAGAAGATTGCAGCCTTACTTGAGAGTAAGTTCCATTGAAATCAGTGGGACTAATTTATAGGTAAAAAATTGTCAGGTTTCAAGAATACTACATAGAACACGAAGGAGCCTGTTGACCTAACCTTGGCACATGTCATGTGTGAAAATGAAATTTGTATTAACACGTAGATCCATGCAAAACACACATGTGTGCTGTAACAATAAACCTGGTTTTAAAAATACATTTTGCAAACTGTCAGCAACATAAAATTAGCTTTATAAGAAAATGTTTTGCACTTTCTTTTTATTCTTTGCTGCCTTAATACAAAGTCAGGATTGAAATGATGTCCCCATTTTTTTAGTTTAAAAACGTCATAGGGTTAAACATTCATATAGTCTTGCTTGGTGGTGTGACCTTTTTTAATGGGCTCTCTTATGGTAAGTTGACTGTTTATCATATCCTGATGTAATAATACTGAATATTTGTAGATCAATATCAGTTGGTTAAAGCACCTCATGTGTATTATCAAATTTTAACCCTTAGAGTAATACTGTAATGCAATTCAATATCTTATTGATGGCAGCCAAGAAATTATATGGCCCACATTTCAGTGGGAATACTGAAATCCAGGGGCAGGAAACCACTGACCCATGAGCCAAATTTGGCCAAGCACGGGTCCCATGCCATGCAGACCTGCCCCACAGGTGACATTAGATGATGTGGTGCAGTTAGAGATGAAGATAGATTGGCTACACAGCTGAGTTCCATACAGGGAACTCAGTCACAAAGCTGAAGTCAGGCTTCTATTGCCCAACAGCTGATAAGTGTTGACATTAAGCCTGCTGATCAGCAGCACTTCAAAAGCAGTGTGCAGAGATCTCTGCAAGCCTTGTGTGGTGCTTTAATGATCATCTGACATCATTGACATCAGGTGATTGATAGGTGAGCGTCCCCACCCACCATTCAGACTTGGGACTTCAGCAGGTAGGGAAGGTTAGGACAGGCTTCCTCAACCTCGGCCCTCCAGATGTTTTGAGACTATAATAATAATAATAATAATAATAATAATAATAATAATTTATTATTTATACCCCGCCCATCTGGCTGAGCTTCCCCAGCCACTCTGGGCGGTTTCCAAAAAAATATAAAAATACTATAATACATCAAAAATTAAAAGCTTCCCTAAAGCGGGCTGCCTTCAGATGTCTTCTAAAAGTCTGGTAGTTGTTCTTCTCTTTGACATCTGGTGGGAGGGAGTTCCACAGGGAGGGCGCCACTACTGAGAAGGCCCTCTGCCTGGTTCCCTGTAACTTGGCTTCTCACAGTGAGGGAACCACCAGAAGGCCCTCGGTGCTGGACCTCAGTGTCCGGGTAGAACGATGGGGGTGGAGATACTCCTTCAGATATACTGGACCAAGACCGTTTAGGGCTTTAAAGGTCAGCACCAACACTTTGAATTGCGTTCGGAAACGTACTGGGAGCCAATGTAGGTCTTTCAAGACCGGTGTTATATAGTCTCGGTGGCCGCTCCCAGTCACCAGTCTGGCTGCCGCGTTCTGGATTAGTTGTAGTTTCCGGGTCACCTTCAAAGGTAGCCCCACGTAGAGCGCATTGCAGTAGTCCAAGCAGTAGTCCAATTCCCACCATCCCTGACCACTGGTCCTGCTAACTGGGGATCATGGGAGTTGCAGGCCGAAAACATCTGGAGGGCCAAGTTTGAGGAAGCCTGGGTTAGGATATAGTCCGCTTGCCAAATCAGGTTCCCCAGTCCTGCTCAGATCCTGTTGAGAGATTCATTCCAAATGCATTAAGTATATGGCTTTCTAGTGAACAGAATTTGTAAATTTGGTTCGAAGAAAACATTCTGAAAAGTCCTCTTAACCTTGACAAGTACCATAACAATTACCGTGTCCGCTAAAAAGGTTTAATGTGGCAAAAACATTTACAGCCGGGTGCAGAGATTGGATTGAGAAAGTTGCAGTTGTGTACGTCTGTTTAAGCTGATTACAGCAAAAGAAAAATTTTGGACTTCTGAAACCACCTCCTTGATCATTTAAATAATATTTGCAATGCACTTAAGCTGCTATATGTGTACTTTTATTACTTTCTTTTTTATTAGCATAGCAGGGTAGTAATTTATCAGGTTAATTCCTTTATGCCATGGCATGAAGACTGTTGAAGCAAAGCCAAGGGAACAATGACTTTCAGTCGGATCTAAGTTGTTAAAGTAAGCAATAGTTATATATTCAAATCAAACTACATCAGCTTATAAAGCTGTGTGTTTCATTTAATTGATTTGTGGGTCAGCCTAAAAGTTCCACAAAATGGCGAAGAAAGCAAAAAAGGAAATTTAGGTGCAGTTGGCATAAAGTGGAAAGTGATAAATGTAACATTATACTTCTGTCCCCCGCCCCTCACGCAGCTACCTCATTTTAAAGTTAATCAGTTGTGAATAATACTTCAAACAAAGCAAATGACCCATATAAAGTGTTATTAGCAAGCTTAATTATCTGAAGATAGTTTTTTTTTAATTAAGAAAATGCTGCATTGTGTAAAGCTGAAGATGATTATTACAGTCTTTTGAATTGCTTATAGCAGTCTCTTACCAGATGTCGTTCCTATTATCTTCACATCTGGAGAATGAAAGAGGATTCAACTAATATTGTGATGCTCAGTAAATATTTTGATTCCAAAACCTCACTCCCTTCATTGGTTAACATTTACATACTACACACTCTGCAATGTAGCAACTTATGTGGATGAGATATATCACAGTAGAGTGGACTGGGGCTTAATTATCCTTTCCCACTACAAGCTTCTATATTTTCCTCTTCATAACTTTCTGCTTTTTCATTCAAATTTGATGTCTCTGGGGAAGCTGGTTTCTCACAGTGGTATAAAAAGGTGTATGCTAGCAGCCACAATATTAAAGAGAACAATTGCCTAGCACTTGAATCGATACCACTGAAATCTGGTATGACATAAACAGTTATACCTGCTTCAGATTTGCACCTTTGAATACTTCACTATGACAGATGCCTGCTATATCTTCTGCATCTTCTTCAGGTAAAAACCATTCCAATTAGGAATGACTGTACCATCTATTCATATAATGAACTGAAGGGCATACTTTTGGGGCTCATCATTTTCTGTGTCTAGTTAACTGGTTAATTTCAGAACTGTTTTATCTGCTTTTACTTGTATTTTTATTCTTATATATACGCCATATAACATTTTGGTAATTTGTAATGATTGGAGGTTTATAAATACAGTTTTCCAAATAAATAAAAATAATAACCTCTCAATAAAATCAAGGAGACCTACATATGCTTGCCTTGGTTGCAACTTTCCCCAAGTGCTATTACCCTGAGATGCAAGAAAGTCCACAATGATTATTTAGCTATTAGTAGATGTAAGCAGGTAATACTTTTCAAGTGTTTCTGTAACGTTAAAAAAAGAGAACTTTGGAAACAGTTCTAAAAGGCATCTCAGAATGCTTTAGGTGGCTAAATGTTTGTTTCTTTCTTTTAGGAAATGTTTCCAAACAGCACACTTTTATTTAGAAGATAACACATCCCCTCGTGTGATATCTACTCCTCCGGCACCAGTCTTCCCTGTGTCAGGTAATTTGGTTAAGTGTGTAGTTAATTCCCCCCACCCAATGAGTTTATCGTGTATGAATCTTTTAGTAATGGTAAATTAATGATTGCTTCTCTTACCAGAAGGAGGATATGTCAGAAGCTATGGTCCATGTAGATGGGCAACCAGTGCTCTTAGCTATTGGCATCGGTCTTTGGTTGTGTTCTATGTTTGGGCATTTGGGGGTAGGGGAGTCAACCCCAGATCCCTAGCTTTCTTTTTTTTTTTTTTAAGTGTAAACTTCTGGCATTTGTAGAGCCTAAGATGTGTACAGTTACTATTCTCCTTTTCATGAGACATCTAAAGAAGCCATAGGGACGCAGGTGGTGCTGTGGTCTAAACCACAGAGCCTAGGGCTTCCCGATCAGAAGGTCGGCGGTTTGAATCCCCGCAACGGGATGAGCTCCCATTGCTCGGTCCCTGCTCCTGCCAACCTAGCAGTTTGAAAGCACGTCAAAGTGCAAGTAGATAAATAGGTACTGCTCTGGTGGGAACGTAAAGGGCGATTCCGTGCACTGCTCTGGTTCACTAGAAGCAGCTTAGTCATGCTGGCCACATGACCCAGAAGCTGTCTGCGGACAAACACCAGCTCCCTCGGCCAGTAAAGCTAGATGAGTGCCACAACACCAGAGTTGTCCGCGACTGGACTTAACGGTCAGGAGTCCCTTTACCTTTAAAGAAGCCATAATGACTTGATGGGCAGTTATCTGATGAGCTGAGACTTTTAAATGACCAGTACAGAAGATGAAATGAGAGACTTCTAACCAGTAAGGAGTACCATGACGTGTGGGGGGGGCATATGTGTGTGTGTACTGGCATCTATGGCACATTTATCTAGCTACATCACAAGTGTCAAAAGCCAAGGTAAAGAGGCACACCTTCAGCATTGCCGAAAGCTGTATAATGAAGGTGCCAGCTGCATCGGATATGGCAAATATTTCAGAGACTAGTTAAAATAGTGGTGGTGAATGGTATATTCAGCACTGAGCTCTTTGTATATAAATGCAGCAGATACAGAAGTAAATAAATAGGGTTGTCCATTATGGCTGTTCACTCATGCTGTGTCTGCACTATAGGTTTAAAGCACTATAGGTTTAAAGTCATGGAATCCCCCCCCAAAATCATGAGAACTCACAGCATTCTTAACAAGCTGCTACTCCCAGGTTTCTCTATGGTATAAGAATGCTTTAAGTGCCCAGTGTGGTACACAGTCTATGAGATGTGATTCATCTTAAACCTTGTTATTTTGCAATGGCACCACAGTCCTTACACAGAACAAAGCTAGAATAAATACATAGTTCTGAGTCAATCAACACATAGTTCTGAGTCATGTGCAGAGTTCCAGATGAACCAAGCTTCTCTGTAACAACATGCATAGGATTTCAGCTTAATTGATTTGAAAGCACAGTTGTAACAACTGTGTCCTTCTCCAAAGTTTGAAGTTAGTGTTGCCCATTTGCACAATTTTATGTAAGCTTGAATAGCTAATTCAATTTGTGCATTCAGATCCATTCAAGTAAAAAGAACAGATGGATCCCAATACAAATTAACGAATTATTGGTAACTGAAGCCTAAGAAATAATAGGTGTCGTAGATGATTAAACACCTGCTGATGGAAGCTTATGCAGCTTGCCTGACATTTCCTCATCACATGAAGCACTTTGAAAATTCCATAGTGTGAAATAATAAGATACCTGTTGGATGATACTGAAGCTTCATCTTGCTCATCTGTGCCTAACCATGGCCCTCCAGCAGCCCCCAGACAGCCCAATTCTGCATGAATAATCAGTAGAATTCCTTTGAAAATACTTTTGAGGAAATGTATTGTGTTCCAGAGGCAAAGGTGCTTGATACAGTGTGACCTTCACCAGTTAATCAATGCATATGTTTACTACTTCAACCTGTTTTGAGTAGAACATTTTCAGGTTCTGTACGAGACTGTGTCTATTTGAGATTATACTTAATGCATGTTTTCTGTACCTAAAACGAATTGTGTTCTAAAATATAAAATGATGTCCTGAAAGCTCTGGCTGCAGTGTGTGAAAATATGACTCCAATGAGGTTGCCAAGTAAACATGCTACAATCAGGCTGCAAGTTCACTTATAGTCAGGGGAACTTCAGTGCACAGTTAAGAGCTCTGAAGTCCCCATTGATTTCAATGGCATTTATGAATGCCTGGCTTCCTCTTGATTGGACCAGTAAGTGATCATTATCTCTGGAACAAGGCCTTGGTTAAGAATTATATGATTTACTCCTGAAAATCTGCTGATACTTTACAATGCTCAGGGTCAACACATGCTGTTCATTTCCAGCCCTACCATTAGGCAGAGTGAGGTGGCTGCCTTAAGCAGCTGGTTACAGGTGTCATGAAAGGAAAGGAAATTGTTTGTTATTTTAAATTGGTGTTATTGTACTTTTGGTGCCAGGGAGAAAGAGGTGCTTGTGGGATTTTATGTCTCAGGTGCCAAACCAACTGCCCCCTCCTTGGGTATTATGCACGTTGACTTGTGGGGAAGAGAACACTGTTCATTACAGTAAAATATGCATATGTACATACATGCTTACAATGAAAAATAATTTGAATGTGTGATCTTCTCATGGCACTGGGTAGAGTTTTCATCAGAAAACCAGCCTGCAAGTGATGCCAATATAACCATGGGGCACCACCTTAAGGTCCATAAATAGTAACACCCTAGAGGTCCCAGGCCCTAAGGAAGTTAGATTAGACTCAACCAGAGCCCAGGGCCTTTTCAGCATTGGCTCCGGCCCGGTGGAACGCTCTGTCTCATGAGACCAGGGCCCTGCAGGATCTGATCTCTTTCCGCAGGGCCTGTAAGAGTTGTTCTGCCTGGCCTTTGGCTTGGAGTCAATTTGATTCCCTCCCCCTCTTTCTTTTTTCCTCTCTCCTCCCGTAATGAGGCTGCATTTTAATGTTTTGATGTTTTACTGTTGTATTTTAATCTTATTTTTAAGTTGTATTTAAATCAACTTGTTTTTATTATTGGTTGTTAGCTGCCCTGAGCCCAGCCTTGGCTGGGGAGGGCAGGGTATAAATAAAATTTATTATTTTTGTTATTTTTGTTATTATTATTAATTTCAATTCAATCCATTGGTATTCCTAGAAATTCTCTTTCGATATCAGTTGTTATGGAGCTTCCTGTGATGGACATTTTGAATTTTCCTCAATGTCCTGTCAGTACTCCAATAGCTGAATAGACAAAATGAAATGGAACTTTGCAAAGCCAATGTGAGACTGTGGGGTAACTTGAGAACAATCGGGATTTATCCCCACACTGTAGTGCATATAAAGGCATGGTTGTTGTCATTTTGTTTGGGGGTTGATGACCTCCTTATCCTTATGCACCTTTTAAAGGAGGCATCTTGGCTATGCATGTATGTGAAGGGGGAAGAAACTTAACACAGCTGGAAGGGGAAGATGAAGGGCACCCAGTAGCCCTCATTCATAACAAGGTTTTCGACTAATATAAACAATCCTTCTTAAGAGCGCTTCCGGATGGAGGATTCTTTGAGTATTTGACCTGCTGCATCATCTCAGCCAATACCTTCACCCTCCGCAATGACTGTATGGCTCCAAATGAAAAATGAAAAATGATACATCACTGAGCCAAGAGGGGTAGCAATCCAAAAACAGAATAGCAATTCACAGCAGGGTTGTGAGTAGACCGAAGTACAACATTCCACCCACTACTATCTTTCTATTTCTGGTATCTCACACTTCCAGCTCCATTCTTAGTTGTGTGAAGCAGGATTGTGGGACACTACCGTGTGCTGAATTAATAAGAATATGTGAATATTTTGCATGTTTTACTCTGCCATAATACAGTTGGGAGAAATGCAGAAATGTTGTCTACTGCATGGGCTTTGAATTATATTTCTCTCTCTCCCCATCTGCTCTCTGAAAATTCATCTTTAAGATGATGTTGGAGCAATCCCAACAAAGCAGTTTCCAAAACACGTTGCAGACTTGCATACCAGTAATGGGTTTGCTGAAGAATTTGAGGTATGAAATGTTTTCCTATTAAAATGAGAATCTGGTACATGTTTTGAACGTTCCGTTATAATTATAAGTGTTCATGTGACTATGATAGTAGAAGTTCCATGTGATTGGTAGAGGAAATATGCACTAATATTTTTGGAAGATACTTCTTTCACCCCAGTCAGATTTTATGCATGACCACAAAGTGTATCATGTGCACAGATAGGATTGTTGAGTATATGTTCTTCAGAACATGGCTTTATCATGTGTGGCTATGAAAAGGGGAGACCCAAACTTTCAGTGTACGTGAGCACCATTTGTGTAGCTGACAGTTGGGAACCCCTACACCTTGAGAGCTTCAGAAGTTCAGTAACTCAGGGACATATATCAAGCAATAAACAGAAGAACTAGCCAAAGAAGTGCAAGGAATTATGTGTGGCTTACATTTTCTGTTTGGTGTGTGAACTCCTAAAGCTCTCTTCTGGTAAATTCTAAGGCTCTATAATCTGCAACTCAACATACGCATCTCACGTCAGGAGATGCTGAGTTCCCACTTCACACATACAATAATTACAAAAGCAGAAAATTCAAGCCATTTTCTTTTTACACTTGTGTATAAAATTTGAACGTGTTCTAAATATAGATGGAATACATCTTCTGATCAGGCCCTTGATCAAAATGGAATGGTTAAGTTTTTCACTAATTTGACAAATTCAGAAAGATATTGGGGAAACTGTTCAACGCTGATTGTGAGACTTTAATCATGTTTTCAGTTTGTTTGTTTGTTTGTTTGACAGTGCCACTGGCCCAAAGATAACTGAATGTGATAACTCTGTGATTAATACATGACGGATATAGTGCTATATGAAAGTGTTAAAAGTAATTTCATTTAACACCCAATTTCTGTGCCTTGCATCACTAAAACCGAACTTAACTTCATTTGCAATTCATATATTTTAGCTCTTTCGTGCATGATTGAATATTTGCATGTTTCTAATGGGGGAAGTTATCATTATTAATAGTTTTATTTGTAAAACAAATAAGTTGGTTGTGTCCACAAACCACTTTTTGTGGATTATAATACTACGACGATCTATGGTTAATTATTGGCAGCCTGTGTATTGAATCAGCCATTCTGATTCATTACAATCAGTGGGTGGCTTGCTATTTACCTCAGTGGCAGGTAAATTATCTCTCTAGTCACTGAAATTATATTTCTATTTTAATTTCTTTTACTTGCATGCTGCAAATTAGATATACTCAGCTGTGTCCTATTATGAATGTGTATATATGTGTATATTTATCTCATAGCCATGATTGCTTTCCATTGTATTTGTACTATATAAACATTTACTCATTTGTTGTGTGCTGTGGAATTTATTTTTACCTTTTTTTTGCATTCATTTCTTCATTAGACACTGAAAGAGTTTTACCAGGTAAGGAATTCTTTCAACATACCTTATTTTAGAAAAGACATAGTTGCAACATGCATTGTATATTTTGTGGGGTGGGGTGCCATGCACGCAAATAGATTTGTGTATTCAACAGAATGTTCTCACTTTCTATTTTCAGGAAATTCAGAGCTGCACAGTTGATCTGGGCATCACTTCAGACAGCTCTAATCATCCGGACAACAAGAATAAGAATAGATACATAAATATTGTTGCCTGTAAGTAACTGCATACATCTGGGGCATCCCAGCCAGGTGTGTGGGGTATAAATACTTCTCCTCCTCCTCCTCCTCCATTTGTACACATACCTATGTCAAGAGCTTAAATATTTGGTCTGTTCCAGAGCCCCTTGAGCACTCCAGGTATATCGAGATATTATTGAGGGCCCATGAAAAGGTATTCAAGGATCTCCTACATTTACAGAGCTTTCCCATCCATTTCAGCAATAAGCATGTATCCCTTTGAATGTTCAGAACAGATTCAGAACAGACCCCTATAGTGAAGTGTATAGGGAATCCTTTCCTGATGAAGGAGATCCATGGGCACTCCTCCATACAGCCTCAATATCTGTAATAAATCACTAGAATGAAACAAGTGAGTTATAAGGCATAGGTATAACTAAATAAATATACAGTAGTTGTTTTAAGCTGCAGAGGGTGATGAGCTAGAATATTTTGGTGCTTAAAAAAAATATTGCTAAGTTTCACCTAACAAGGCCAATGTGAAATATCAAAGAAACATCTGCCTTTTAATGCTTTTTTTTTTTTTTTTAAGGAAAGGATAGGGGAAGAGACAGTACCTTCATTTTCCAAGTTAATCCCTCTTCAGTTTGACATAATGATGCCTTATCTTCTTTAAGAGCCAGAAGTCAGGAAATAAAATCAAGGGTTTACATGAAGATACAAATTTGCTGTTTGGAACTATATCCCAGGATTGGACATTGGTAAACCAGCCAGTGCCTACTGCAGTGCTGGATTTAGGCCAATGCTGGGGTGGGCAGTTCCCCCACATTAGGGTGCTGAGCCGAGGGGAAACAAAATTGAGAAGATCCAAAATTGAGAAGAACCATTTTTTGGGTGCTCCAAATTTTGGCCACACATCGGGCGCCATATTACGAAAGTTTACCCAAGCCCACCCCTGCCTGTTACAGGAGGCCTGTGTGCAAATCTCACCCATGCATTCAGTTGCTCCACTCTTCCAAAAGGCCAAACATTCAGAGTATTTGCGCTCAAAACAAGATCTTCTGCATGCGTTGCTCTGGGATGAGCGGGCTGGCTGGACATGCACATGCGCCTCGCATAACAGATACTGCCTGTATAAGGGTGAAAAAATGGAACCAAAATAAATGGAATAAACCCATATTGAAAAACAGTTTTCCCAATGCAGCCAAGACGTGGGCAAATCATTACATGTCATAACCAGATGGGCTTTCAGAATCTCATTTCTGTCCAAATACAATCGTACCTTGGTTTTCGAATGCCCCAGAACTCGTATGTTTCAGCTCCCAAACGATCGAAAACCGGAAGTGAGTGTTCTGGTTTTTGAACGTTCTTTTGGAAGCTGAATGTCCGATGGGGCTTCCACGGCTTGTGATTGGCTGCAGGAGCTTCCTGCAGCCAATCATAAGCCATGCTTTGGAAGTTGAATGTTTCGGAAGTCGAATGGACTTCCGGAACGGATTCCGTTCGACTTCCAAGGTACAACTGTATTGCAGATGGTGGCTGGTGCCCATTGGAACTGGTAGGGTGGAACGCAGGGTCGTACCAGAGCCAATGACAGGCAGAACCAACCCAATATCTGTTGAGTTCTACAACACTGAGAATGAGGAGGAAGCTGACATGCAGTGCCACTCCTGTACTGGAGGGATGTAAGTGGGAAAGCAGCATGTGGAGACTGAAGTAGCTTCAGCTATCAATGTTGACTTTTAACTTTGGATGTTTACTTTCAAAGAATGAAAACCACTATTCTGAAAGCTGTTTATTCCAATATTCTTTCTCAATTTAGATGATCATAGCAGAGTTAAACTTGCACAACTTACAGACAAGGATGGAAAAGTTACTGACTACATTAATGCCAACTACGTAGATGTAAGTTCATCTTCCTATTTCACTGTCCTCCTTCACTATGAGCTTGTGAGGGTTGTTCTTTCAAGCCACTAGAGCAGGACTTTGGGTGTAGCAGCAGCAGATGAGAGGAACATTTTGTTTTCCACCATTGGAACCGAAAGAGAGCAATGCCAGATTGGCAATGGGGGGTTGGAGGAGGTAGAATGATGGAGTTCTGTTAAGTTATAGGCTAGGTAGAATAGATCAAGACTGGCTTTAGAAACTGGCCATGCAACCTAGGGCTGACGGGTGTTGGAATCCAACCATAGAATCATAGAATTGTAAAGTTGGAAGGGGCCACAAGGGTCATATAATCCAACCCACTAGGATGCAGGAATCATTCACCCAACATGGGGCTCAAACCTATCACCCTGGGATTAAGAGTCTCATGCTCTACCAACGGAGCTATCCAATCACCAACATCTGGTTGACCACAGGTTGAACCTGTTCACCTTTATGCAGTGCATCTGGAACTCTGGATTTCATTAAGAGTCCCTTGCAATGCAGCCTGTAGCATCCTGAACATTGTTTCACTGGCATCAGCCCTGAAATGAATGTTAGGACCATAGAATCAAAAAATTATAGCATTTGAAGGGACCCTGAGGGTCATCTAATTCAACTCCCTACAATGCAGGAATCTCAAATACAGGACAGATAGCCCCCCAACCTCTGCTTAAAACCCCCCAAGAAAGGAGCCCTCCCCAACCTCTTGTAGGAGTCTGTTCCACTGTTGAACAGCTCTTAATCTCTTCCAGTGACAAGCTACCTTTATGTGAGCTGCTGCAAGGAGACATATCACTAGGTCTCTATGGACTAGTTTCATGTCTTCCTTGCAATCAATTGATAGTTCTTTCCCTTTTATTCTGCTATATGTTAATGGACACTTTTCTTTTCTTTTCCACAGGGCTACAACAGACCAAAAGCATATATTGCAGCTCAAGGGCCTTTAAAATCAACAGCAGAAGATTTCTGGAGAATGATCTGGGAACATAATGTGGAAGTCATTGTAATGATAACTAACCTGGTGGAGAAAGGAAGGGTATAAACATTCTTTAAAAACATTTTCCTTTTATATAGCACATTTCTCTCTGTGAATCTAGTTAATGCACTGAGGTTGTAAACCTATACACTTTCATGAGAATTATACTCATTGAACAAATTGGGACTTATTTCTGAGAAAATATTCATAGTATTGTACTGCAAGATGCAATTCAATACTATGAATAATGGTACTAAGGGATGAAAATAATATACATATTCTTTGTATATAAATAACAAGTCTGAGCAGCCTGGGGACCTGGGATTAGCTGGTGGGGACAAACAAAAATGTGGTCCCCCCCCCTTGCCATATTATTGATTAAAAAAATACTTCCAATGTATTCCTAACCATGTCTACTCAGGAGCAAGTCCAGCTGAATTCAGTGGGGCTTACTTCCAGGTACGTGGAGTTAGGATTGCAGTATTTTTTATTTATTACACCCCACTTAATGTATGAAATGATAAAACATTGTTTTAACACTGTATATTCCTTTGGCTGTCAGAGAAAATGTGACCAATACTGGCCTGCTGATGGTAGTGAAGAATATGGAAACTTTCTAGTCACTCAAAAGAGCATTCATGTACTTGCCTATTACACTGTGAGGAATTTTACTATTAGGAATACCAAGGTGAAAAAGGTAGGTGGCAGTACTAAATAATAACTTTGATACAGGAAGAAATAAAAAATGTTTTGTATACCATTGTGAGACACAATTGTTTTTATTGTTGCAAGGGAGTCAACTTACCAGTAAAATTCTCATTGGCTTCTGGGCTTAAAGTAAGCAGAGAAGTTCATTATAATATAATGATGTTCACAGGAAATTATTTTCTAGGGCTGCACCTGATTAGCAACTTACTACGGAACTGTCTTGGGCATTGCCGAAGACAGGACTTTTTTAGTGGCAGCACCTCAGTTGCTGAACTTAGGGCCCCCACAACGTTAATATTCAGCCAATTTCTTTGCCTGCACATTTGGCTTCTGGCGGTTCCCTTACTGCGAGAAGTGTGGTTACAGGGAACCAGGCAGAGGGCCTTCTTGGTAGTCATGTTCGCCCTGTGGAACGCCCATCAAATGTCAATGAAATAAACCAATATCTGACTCTTAGAAGACATTTGAAGGCAGACCTCTATAGGGAAGTTTTAAATGTTTGATGACATACTGCGTTTTAATTTGTTGGAAGCCATCCAGATTGACTGGAGCAACCCAGTCAGATGGGCAGCATATGAATAAATTTGTTGTTGTCATTATTACTACAGTTCTCTTATTATGCTGCTTTGTTATATCAGTGATCTAGTTTCTTAATTTTTAGATGTTTTGACTATTCACTGTATTTTTTACCATGGCAGAAGGGTGGTATAGAAATAAAATTTCCTCTCTATCATCCGTGTCCTGATCCTCTCTATATAGATCATTTTATATATTCATATCAGATGCAGTGGCTTTCTGTCTCTTCCCCAACATAGAATCTGAAAATTCATAGTTTGGGCAATTAAAAAATAATGTTTGTATTTCTTTCTTTTTTAAATATTCATTTCTCGCTAATTACTGCCGTTTTAGGGTTCCCAAAAAGGAAGGCCTTGTGGTCGTGTAGTTTCTCAGTATCACTATACTCAGTGGCCTGATATGGGTGTTCCTGAATATACTTTGCCGGTGCTCACCTTTGTCCGAAAGGCATCATATGCTAAACGTCACGCTGTAGGACCAGTTGTGGTTCATTGCAGGTCTGTTTTTACCAAAGCAATTGCTGCTCACATTATTTGTAAGAATAAAAACCAAATGAATGTTTTCTGGACCTATCATAATGTCTCAAATCAAGAGCTTCCTATGAACACATGTATGCATGTAGATCTTCCACGAAGGTGGCTTCCTCATTCAGTTAAGAACATTTAACAAAGCAATTTTTGAACCATAATGTTCAGAATTGTTTCCTAGTAAGCATACCACTGAGCCTCTTGGGCTTGCCAATCGAAAGGTCGGTGGTTCAAATCCCTGTGATGGCGTGAGCTCCTGTTGCTCTGTCCCAGCTCCTGCCAACCTAGCAGTTCGAAAGCACACCAGTGCAAGTAGATAAATAGGTACCAGTGCGGTAGGAAGGTAAACAGTGTTTCTGTGCACTCTGGTTTCTGTAGCGGTTTAGTCATGCTGGCCACATGACCCAGAAAGCTGTCAGTGGACAAACACCGGCTCCCTTGGCCTGAAAGCGAGATGAGCGCCACAACACCATAGTCACCTTTGGCTGGATTTAAACATCCAGGGGTCCTTTACCTTTTTTTACCTATACATAATACCAAACTTATTTAATCCATGTCTGGCTGTCTTTCCATGAATGGATGGCTCTGGGCTGCTGCACTTTTGTTGTTTCTTAGATTCAGATTTATTCATTTTGTTTCCAATGTTTAACAGTGCTGGTGTTGGAAGGACGGGCACATACATAGTATTAGATAGTATGCTTCAGCAGATTCAGCATGAAGGGACTGTCAACATATTTGGATTCCTGAAGCACATACGGACGCAAAGGAACTATTTGGTGCAGACGGAGGTAAGAAAAAGTGTGTTCTTAGTGTCACAAAACCTCTTACAAGATTTTAAAACAGATCGAGAAACAAACTTACTAGAACTCTCTGGTACTAATTTAAACCACAGCTTCCAAAAGACCAATAAAAAAAAAAAGTTGTTTACTGTTCTCTACCTCGAGGAAAAGTGCTTCCTAATTGCCAACGTATTGTTTCCATACATTATTTCTTTTCCGGTAAACTTCTTATGAATTTTATAGTAATTTGGGAGATTACAAATAGGAGACGTTGGCATGCGGATCCACCCTAGGAGTGGATCAAACTGCAGCACCTTCAGAGTCGATACTTTTCAAATAAAATCAAAGAATTGTAGGGTTGGAACAGACTCCCGACACTCATCTAGTCCAACCGCCTGCAATGCAGGAATCTCAACACAGAATCATAGAATGGAAGGGATTAGCATAATTATTAATAATGCGGGTGGCGCTGTGGGTTAAACCACAGAGCCTAGGACTTGCCGTTCAGAAGGTTGGCGGTTTGAATCCCCGTGATGGGGTGAGCTCCCATTGCTCAGTCCCAGCTCCTGCCAACCTAGCAATTCAAAAGCACATCAAAGTGCAAGTAGATAAATAGGTACCGCTCCGGCGGGAAGGTAAACAGCATTTTCGTGCGCTGCTCTGGTTCGCCAGAAGCGGCTTAAGTCATGCTGGCCACATGACCTGGAAGCTGCACGCCGGCTCCCTCGGCCAATAAAGCGAGATGAGCGCCGCAACCCCAGAGTCGGCCACGACTGGACCTAATGGTCAGGGGTCCCTTTACCCTTTACAAATAGTATAGAAATCTGTATAACTGCTGAGAGCCTGTGGGTCCTGTTCCTTGCCTCTCTCCGCCTGGCTTAGGGTGGGCCCTGACAGGCTTCTTGAAGAATGCTGCTGCTGCTGCTGCTGCCCAACAAGGACTGAGGTTTTTTTGGGTTGAAGTTCTGTGGGGAGTTTTTGCTGCTGTTATTGATATTCTTTGTACTTTTATTTTTATGTGGAAATTGTTCAGTTTGGTAATGTAGTTTTTTATGTGTTTGATTTATTTTTTAGGATTACTTTGCTATGGTTGTAATTATGTAAATCTTGTCATGTTGTAAGCCACCTTGAGCATTGTTTTAACTGTGGAAAGGCAGCATACAAATAAAATGAGGATATTTGTATCGTGGGGATGACAGGTTTCTGCCTTTTGGGTAATATTTGTACATCCTTAGCAAGATCTATTCTGGTTTTGGTGGTTAACCTGTACCATACGCAGACAAAGGTAGCTGGCTTTTGGGTGGCAATAACAACTAATAATAAAACTGAAATGATTCGCTAATGTCTTTCTTTACTTTTTCTTTTAAAATAGGAACAGTATGTCTTTATTCATGATGCACTTGTGGAGGCCATACTAAGCAAAGAAACAGAAGTACCTGAAAACCACATTCACGCTTATGTTAATTCACTCTTAATACCTGGACCAATGGGAAATACAAGATTAGAGAAACAATTCAAGGTGAGAGACCTTTGATTTCAAGGATTCAGGACAACCGATGCTGCACAAAAATGTCTATATGGCATTTGAATCGTAGGGCTGTTTTAATGAGTTCGATGGCCAACAGCCTGAAACCAAAACTCACCTTTGAAGGAGCAGGTTCAGAGTCTTGTTCTAGATTCAGCACTGCCACTTGAGCCCCAGGCAGTTTCTTTGGCAAGGAGACCAGCTATGACTTGTGTCCCATCTATGGCCATTCCTGGACTGGAAGAGCCTGGCCACAGTACTGCATACTCTGGTAACCTCCTATTTGGAATACTGCAATGCTCTTTTGTGCTGTGTTTCCCTGAAAGACTGGCCAGAAACTGCTGCTAGTCTAGAATTCAGCATCTGCATCATGCCATAGAACACCCATTATTCAGAGCTCTGCATGGCCTGGGATGCAAGTAAGATTGGTGGGAAAGGCCCTTCTCTCTGTCTCTCTAATTAGTGGCTGTTCTCTGCTGGTTAGTGACACAGGATTACACCTCACAAGTGGCTGTTGTGTGCTGGTTAGTGATGTGGGATTGTACCTTCTCAGTGATGGATCCATCCCTATGTAATTCTCTTTCCTTGGAGCCATGCCATGTTCTAATTTTAATGGGATTCCAACGCCAGATTAAAATGTAACTGCGTCTTCCAAGGCATTTGATGACTGAAATCTATTAGGATGTGCTAATCTGCTGCTGTTTTTGCAGGGTTTTATAACTAATTTTAATTATTTGTTTTTGTTACAGCATGTTGAAAACAAAGACGTGATTCTAAAAGTTCCATTAATAAAGAAAATTAATTGGCTGAATTTGCAATATAAGTAATCCTATAAACTGGTATGAGAGCTGGGGTCATTGGCCAGTGTAGCCTAATAAATATATGTAGTCCTGGCCTGAACCACACTTGCATGTATATTTCTTGTGATTCACACAACCCAAAACTCTGTTCTTTTTCTTCATTTTGTCTTCAGCTTCTGAGCCAATCTAATATACAGCAGTGTGATTATTCTACTGCACTGAAACAGTGTAACAGAGAAAAGAACAGGACCTCATCCATAATTCCTGGTAAGTTTGTTGAGAATACCTTGAGTTTGACTACAAAATTAAATCAATAAGCCACTTAAGCCTAGTATTTTATATGTCACAGTGACCATCCATAATTGACATTAGGAACTTCAGAGAGAATAAATACTGCTTTGTTGCAGCTTCTACCTTTTGATATCTGTAGCTGAATGACTGACATACTAAAATATGTGCTGCTTGGTGACCCAGATTAATTATGGTGTGGTTCCACATTTCATAAGTTCACTTAGACCCGATTCAGTGTGCAGCCTAATGTGTTGGTGGCTGATGAAAAAGACATTATATAGGTGTAGCACCATGTGGCTAGCTGTTTTTGCTTCCTATACAGCTCAGACAATGTAATGTAAATCATCATAAAGCCTCTTTGTTCATAGTTTGTGACAGTGTGATTCCAATAGTCACAATTGCATTGGTGAACAGTTCCACATGAATGGCATTGCATGGGATTCGCATAATCCTGATGGGCCAGAAAGAACAGTCCCGCTAAAACTAAGGTCCATAAATTTCTGGAGTGGCGCAAAAGCTGTTTTTCCATCACTTCATCCTGAGCCACTGCTGTAAGATTGAAAGCCTACAACAAGAGCAGGATAATTTACATGGGCCCTTTGTCTTTCATCATTGCCCAGACAGAAGGGAGGAAAAGACCTGTGGCATTTCCCCTTCCTACACAATGGCAGAGCAGCTGGGTAATGGGTAATGTCGCTCCCTTGGCATTAAGTCAGTGGTTCTCCCAGATCTCTTGATTTGAAGAAATACAGAATCTGTGCAAATAGCAGGAATTTGCATGTATGCTAGAGAAAATAAAATGGCTCTCGCATTTGTTTTACAGTGGAAAGATCTAGAGTTGGTATTCCATCGTTGTCTGGTGAAGGCACAGACTACATCAACGCTTCCTATATTATGGTAGGAGTTTTTCTTCCTAAATTATACTGTAATTTGAAAGCATCTGCGTATTTTTGCCAGCTTCCTGGAGAACACTTGGGTGATTGCACTCTGCACATGGCTTTTGTGCAGGGGCGAAGGAAGGCGTCATGACACCCGGGGTGGGCATCATGACGTAGGGCGCATGTGTGGTGTCGCTACATACGATGCATGCGCCGCACGTAGCGATGCCGCACATGTGCCGTAGAGCAGTTTGCCGCCAGCACCACTCCAGCGCCGTAGGGACGGTGCCGGGATCCCTCCATCAGCGCTGCAGCCGCAAACACGGCTGTAGCAGCGACGGAGAGATCCCGGCACCGTCCGTACAGCACGGGAGCAAACCGCTATACAGCGCATGTGCGGCGTCGCTATGTACAGCGCATGCGTGTCACACCGCACATGCACTGTACTTAGCGGTTTGCTGCCGGCGCCGGGATCCTCTGCTGGCAACTGCAGCCGCGAACAGAGGATCTTCCAAAGGCAGCTGCGGTGGCGCAATGGCTGCTTGCGATCCCCCGCGGGGTGACTTTGTCTCCCCCGCAGGCATGGAACCCGGGGCGTACCGCCCCCGTTGCGATGCCACTGCTTTTGTGTGGAGTGTGGACATAGAAGATAACATAGAAATGCTCCCAAATGTTTTTGATAACTACCGTATTTTTCGCTCTATTGGACGCAGTTTTCCCCCTCCAAAAATTGAGGGAAAATGTGTGTGCGTCCTATGGAGTGAATGCAGGCTTGTGCCATAGCCGCGCGCAACCCCTCTGGCAGGGAGAGGCTACATGGGGCTATGGCTTCTTTAGCTCCACGCAGCCTCTCCCGGCAGGGAGAGATTGTGCGGGGCTAAAGAGGAAGCCAAAGCAGCGAGCGGGATCCATCCTGCTGGCTGCCTTGTTCCATAGCCGCGTGCAACCCCTCCGGCAGGGAAAGGCTGCACGGGGCTATGGCTTCTTTAGCTCCACACAGCCTCTCCCGGTAGGGAGAGATTGCGCAGGGCTAAAGAGGAAGCCAAAGCAGCGAGCGGGATCCATCCCGCTGGCTGCCTTGGCTTGTTCCATAGCCGCGCGCAACCCCTCCAGCAGGGAGAGGTTGTGCGCAGCCTGTACGCTGCTCTTTGGGGCTGGGGGGGGAAGATTTTTTTTATTGATTTCCCCGTCTAAAAGCTAGGTGCACCCTATGGTCTGGTGCGCCCTATGGTGCGAAAAATACGGCCTCTGTTGTGCTAGCCAGTTCCACTTGCCTGTAGTGCAGCTAAGTAAGATTAATATAAAAATGTATTATTTTTCCATCTGCTGAAGAATGAAACCTGAGAATATTTGTTAACATAGGAAAAACAGCTTCTAAACAGTTTCTAAACTAAGCTAGTGAAATGAAGGCTATGGCCAGCTTGCATAATAAAATGAGTGCCTTCTATTTGCAGAGGAGTAATATTTATTTGTATGTCACCTGTAAGCTGAAAGGCTTCTAGGAAGCTAAACAAATAAATATATAAAAACAAGTTGGTAACTAAGGTAAAATTCTAGCTATGTCCTAGGATGATGCCATGAAGAGAAGAACTCAGAACCTTCTATGTGTAGAACTGATGTGGAAAAACATAGCACGGGTTTAAACCTCTTCTTGTATTTGTGAGAAGTAGACTGATTTGTTATTATTTCTTGATAGGAACAGGGTAACCTCACTGAATGTATTTGTTTTGCAGGGTTATTATCAAAGTAATGAATACATTATTACCCAGCATCCTCTACTACATACTATCAAAGATTTCTGGAGAATGATATGGGACCACAATGCTCAGATAATTGTCATGCTTCCAGATAGTCAGAATATGGTAAGACTATATTAAAGAGTTAAATACTTCACTTTATAGCACTGTTTTTAGTTCAGCAAGAAACATAGAACATGAGATTTCATCGTTTCTTATAGTTACCATTCATCAAGTAATTATTTTGACATTAAGAATATGAAAATAAAATAAAGAGGTAGTTGGTGATTAGTGATTTAATTTGTGTGCTTTGAGAATATTCTCAAACAGTGATAATTCTAATAAGGAACCAGTATTAAAATGTAGGAATTCTGAAGACTTTAGACCTAAACTGTGTGTGTTCTGGGCATCCATAGGAATAGCTATGATTGGAAAGTCATTCCTTCGCATGTAAGGATGACTTGATTTTTAAAAAAATATGAAATGAGGAATGGGGAGTTTTGCGAAGTAACGGGAAGACCATGGTTTTAGCATAACATTACTTGCATGTTGAATAATTTCAGTTAAGTTTAAGTAAGGCATACACATTATTAGTACTATGTATTTTTTTTTTGCTTCACAAAACAACTGGATATAGCTGTAAAAAGGTAAAGGGACCCCTGACCATTAGGTCCAGTCGTGACCGACTCTGGGGTTGCGGTGCTCATCTCGCTTTATTGGCCAAGGGAACCGGCGTAAAGCTTCCGGGTCATGTGGCCAGCATGACTAAACCGCTTCTGGTGAACCAGAGCAGCACAAGGAAACCTATTTCCGTGGTACCAATTTATCTACTTGCACTTTGATGTGCTTTCGAACTGCACGATATAGCTATAGCTTATAACTAATTTGGAGTTTGTTTAGATGCATGTTTTTCCCTGCCAGCCAGAACTAAGTTCTGGCACCTCTCAGGTGGGCTCCATTGCCCACCAAGAAGTGTTCATGGTGAGTTCCAGCACCTATTTCTAGAAAAATAGCACCGTTTAGAAGTGTTTCTTTTTCTTTTAGCAGGCTGAAGATGAATTTGTATACTGGCCAAACAAAGAAGACCCTATAAATTGTGAGAGCTTTAAAGTCAGCCTGATTTCTGAAGAACACAAATGCTTGTCAAATGAAGAGAAGCTTATAATCCAGGATTTCATTTTAGAAGCTACACAGGTACTCTTGATACCATGCCTTATAGATGGAGACTAAATGACTACACAACAACAAAACTGTGATCTGAATTGCTAACTAAAAAACATACCCCAAAGTAAATTGCAGAGTTAATTTTTTTCCAAAAAGTAAACAAACCAAAAACACACGCACCCAAACACCTTTTTTTTTTGTTTTCATGAGGGACATCAAATATTTTGCAGTAAAGTGCGTGTATGTAAAACATGCTATAGAGGTTTCTGCTAATAAAATAATTCTATGATGAAAAAGTTAATATTTCTAACTTGTCAGATTGGCTTTTATCTCTGTATTATTGTAACTGCAAAAGACACAATAAGACTATGGACACCATCCATCTCAGTTAGTCTTGAACCCTCCCAAGAATTATATTGCTAGCAACTGTAAATCACTTTGCTATTCAGGATGATGCCATTATGAAGATACATATTCCTTGATTTGGATTATCAGTCCAAACAAACCGAGAAATAAAAACAATCCATTCTGCTCATGGCAATTCCCCCCCCCCCAACCTCTTTTTAATGGGCCATTGGCCCACAGTTGAGGGAGAGGCGAATTTATGAGCAGACACACAGACTGACATCTTTGAAAGCATAAGATCATGAGAGCTGAAAGATGAATATGTGACAGCTGGCTCAATACATGCCTTTTTATCAATAAATACACAGAACAAGAATCAGTTGAAGGCATGAATTCTGTGTCTTTTTTTTCTATTTAGGATGATTATGTGCTTGAAGTGAGGCATTTTCAGTGTCCGAAGTGGCCAAATCCAGACAGTCCTATTAGTAAAACATTTGAACTCATAAATGTCATCAAAGAAGAAACTTCCAACAGAGACGGACCCATGATTGTGCATGATGAGTAAGTATTGACCTGCTGCAGTTGCTGAAATCCTATTACAGTGGTACCTCTGGTTACGAACTTAATTCGTTCTGGAGGTCTGTTCTTAACCTGAAACCGTTCTTAACCCGAGGTACCACTTTAGCTAATGGGGCCTCCTGCTGCCACCGCCGCATGATTTCTGTTCTTAACCTGAGGTACTACTTCTGGGTTAGCAGAGTTTGTAACCCGAGGTACCACTGTATCTCTGTGTGTGTTTCACACGGCAACTGCAGATTTACCAAACCTATATTTTTGGGTGACAATCACCCAAATGTTATATTCTTTATAAAACTATATACTCAGCATGATGTTAACCATGCCTTCCTGGCTCAGATCCAGAAGTCTTTTGGGTTCCAATAGACACATTTCATCACTGCTGGTCATAAGACCTCGTATGGGGAATATTTAAAGACATTCCCTCTCTAGGTAAAAAAGGAAGGCGTGCAAATAGATGGAAACACTGGTTGTAAGAATGAAACAATATAAATACTCTTATTTATAAATTAACATGTTTTAGTGGTCAGATTTGCACCATTGTTTAGGAAATAAATCAAGTCTCTCTTTTTCTTGCTTACTTTAAGTGTAGAAAATGACTATTTCTGCATGTGTATTTTGTATTTTTTTACCCTCAAAGGCATGGAGGAGTGACTGCAGGTACCTTCTGTGCATTAACGACGCTAATGCATCAGCTAGAAAATGAAAACTGTGTGGATGTTTATCACGTAGCTAAGATGATAAATCTGATGAGGCCTGGAGTCTTCACAGACATTGTAAGTAAATAAATAAATATCTGGCACAATTTTCTTATGTGTTATGAAATTCCCATCAAGGAAAGAATCACATTATATGCCTTTTATTTTAACTTACCACTGTATTACATTTATATCCCACCTCTCCTCCAAAGAGCTCATGGGTGTGGGGTACACGGTTCTTTTTTCCATATTTTATCCTCACGAAAACTCTGAGGTAGGTGAGGCTGAGAGATTTTGATTGACTCAACTCAGCAAGCTTCATAGCTAAGCTAGGATCTGAACACTGGTCTCCTAAGCCCTAGTTCAACACTCTAACCACCACATCATGGCTCTATAAAAAAACAGGGTTAAAACTATGGTAATTGAGTGTGACATAATTCCTCAGGTAATATGAAAAATTACATAAAGGGAAGCTTTTAATGTTGGGTGTATTACAGTATTTTAATATTTTTTTGGAAGCCGCCCAGAGTGGCTGGGGAGGCCCAGCCAGATGGGTGGGGTATAAATAATAAATTATTATTATTATTATTATTATTATTATTATTATTACTACTTCAGCAGCTACCATCTTATTTTGCTTTGCTAGCCAGCCTCCCACTATAGCATTTAATGGCTCAGAAAGGTGTTTTAAGGTACCCATGTCATTCTAATTCAGGGAAACATTCTTAAAGCACTCTTCCTTGCCATGGCAATCTAGAGTCAGTTACACAGAGGTTAAAATACAACATGTCTAGTAAAGCAGCAGGAATAAAATATCTGGCATCACAGAGACTAATATCTAGCAAGGGCCTGTTCAAAATTTGTAAGGAGTTTCTGCCAGTCATATCTCAGATGAGAGGGAATTGCATAACTGAGGCATCATCTAAAAAGGCTTTGCATAAATGTTGTGTGTATGTGTTTCTGCAATATTTGGGGTTCCCTGAACACCCCATTCTCTCTCACAGACAATATGTTTCTGAATGCCAGTTGCTGGAAACCTCAGGAGGGAGTGTTGTCATGTACAGTGGTTCCTCGGAAGTAAAACAGAATCCGTTCCGGAAGTCTGTTCGACTTTGGAAACCAAGGTGCAGCTTCAGATTGGCTGCAGGAAGCTCCTGCAGCCAATCAGAAGCCGTGGAAGCGGCATCGGACATTCAGGTTCCAAAGAACGTTCGCAAACCAGAACACACACTTCTGGGTTTGCGGCGTTCGGGAGTCAAAACGTTCAACTTGCAAGGTGTCCAGGATCCAAGGTACGACTGTACTCAGGCCCTGCTTAGGGGTTTCCCACACAGGCTGGCCAATGAGAGAGCAGAATACTGGCCTGATCCAGCAGGTTCTCGTTATGTCCACCCCATTTTGGCTACAATACGACCACCACTCACCAGCTGAGCTTGCAAATGGGGTGTGGGGGTGTGATTCTTATTGTTCGGACCAACTACACTAACCTTCTCCTTTACCCCACCCCCTTTTAGGACCAGTATCAGTTCCTCTACAAAACTATTCTCAGTCTTGTTAGCTCAAGGCAAGAAGAAAACCCTTCAGTATCTATAGACAGTAACGGTTCAGCTTTACCAGACGGCAACGCAGCGGAAAGCTTGGAATCTTTAGTTTGACCATGAACAGAACATGGCAATGGTTATCAAGAGCTGGAAATTTCACTACTGTTTTTAATTTTTAAAAATTGTGTGGGGCAGTGAGGGTGAGGTGGGGTTGGAAGAAACGTCCAGCTATTCGATAATCTTTTTATTTCCCTTCTTCAAAAGAAACTGTTGTTACAAATGGCTCTATTTACTGAACTTATATCATTAACTATGTGTGCCTTTTTGAAAGACTCATTGTAATGCATTTTGTTATGTTTGGACTAATTTGATTGAACTATACTGTGTTTCTAAGAATGAAACTGTGGTCTCTTTTACAGTAATAGTTTCTAATTTCTTTGGTTTTATTTTAAATTATTATTTTTTAAATCATAACTGTAGATGCTAAAGTTCCTAGCAACAAATGTCATGTTTCAGTATCCCTTTACTTGCTGTTATTTATAGGATTCCTTACATTTGCTAGAAATCTAACTTTTAATATGGTAGAATGTAAATATAATTCTCTTCTCTGTAATATTCAACATTTTAAAACTTTTGGTAGGCATTTAGAATAGCTGATACTTACTGTAAATATTTCTAGAGTGGATTCCATGGACCAAATTTATATTTATAATTGTAGATTTTTATATTTTACTACAAAGTCAGTTTTCTAGTTCTGTGTAATTGCATTGTTAAAATGATGTAGTTCAGTACCTGTTTTTAATTTTAACAAAAAAACAAACAAAAAACTTCTGATATATTATCCCATGCATCCTAAGTGAGTAACCATATCTCTGCATGCAGTTTTAACTTTTGTGGGAAATTGAAATATACTTGTTTTGAAATAAGAAGTTTCTATGAGAATAACATCTGTACTCAGCATTGTTTAAAGTGTTTTTATCCAAGGCATTGCAAAAATAAATATCAATATTCCAACTACTGTAAATATATATATGCTTTAAACAAGATCTGCCTCATCAGTGCTGAACATCCAATATTGCAGCATCAAATTTCACTCCCAGGGGGGTTTCTGTTCATTTTTTTCAAGGGCAGAATAGATTTCAGTGAGGATGGGGAGGCAGGGTAAAAATAAATAAATCAGTAAATATATTAAATACTACAAGATACTACAGACCCCCTTACCACAATTAAAACCAATGGGAGCAGAACATGAATTAAACCATACCCAATGGTCTAAACCGCCATTCAAATCCATCTCAGCCAAAAGAACTCACACTAACACCATGGAAACTGGCACAGATACACCCAGGAACTTCATCTAAATGCTGGAGAGGCCGCACCAGAATAGACATGTACCTCTACATGTGGCGGGAATGCCGGAAAGTCCAACCCTTCTGGATATCAATACTGCAGGAAATTTCCAAGATAACAAGAAGCAACTCCAGAACTCACCCTACTAAATATATTCCAGGCCACAGCGGCGTAGCGTGGGTTATCAGCACCCGGGGCAAGGCAAGTAATTTGCGCCCCCTAACCCGGGGCAAGGCAAATAATTTGCGCCCCCTAACCCGGGGCAAGGCAAGTACAGTAATTTACTCTCCCAAGCAGCAGCAGCAGCGAGGCTTCTCTTTCCCCCGCGCTCTCCTGGAGCTGCCTCTTTTCTTTCCTTTTTTCCCTTTCTCCAAGGCTTTTCGCTTTCTCTCCTTAATTGATTCCTCCTCCACACCGCAGCGTTTCCTAGCTGCTTCCCCCCCCCTTCCCCTCTCTCTCCTCCTCGCTCTGCTTGCCTTGCCCTGCACCGGCAGCAGCAGGCGCAGCCAGACCCCCGCCAGCCCGCCCGCCCGCCCACCCGGCTTCCTCTCCTTTTTTTGCCCGCGGCAGAAGGCTTCGCTCTCCCCCTTCCGCGACCTCCTCGCCAAGCCGAGCGAGCGCGGGCTCCCTAACCCGTGGATTTTAGTAGGGGCAGAGAGCTGCTAGTGCGAGCGCGCCCCCCGCCCATGTTGCGCCCGGTGCGGCCGGCCCCCCTGGCACCCCCCACGCTACGCCACTGCCAGGCCAACAACGTACCTGAGTGCATAAGTCGCTCTCAACTGCTAGAAGTATCACAACTAGACACTGGAAGGACCTATCATGAGCATACATAGACCACTGGTACGTATGGGAAACCACCCTACTAGAAAAGTTAATCAACAAACTCAAAGCAGAACAGGGACAAGCTATGGAGGATGCCTTCACCCTAGTGTGGTTCCCCTGTATTACATCCGCAGCACAACAGGACAATGGCCTGTCCCCTCTAACAGCATACGAATCAATATGGCCCACCTGACCCAACAACCTAGCCCGCCTCCCTCACACAAATAAGCCACAACACAATCAACTAAACACAACCAACCAAGCCCGGGAACCCCTAACCTCATCAGTGAAAATAAATACACAAAGGACCTAACCCATGTGACTATGACTAGCCAGTAGATCAATATCCTCTCACCAACTGCAAGATGTCTATGAAAAAAATGTCTCTCACCAAACTGTTAAAAATAGACTACAAACTGAAAGCGGAGACAATAGACATACCGTTCCTCATTTATCTGTTTGCTATGTAACACCAAAAAAATTCCAATTTAAACAATATTTTTTTAATTAAAAAAACACAACAAATTTTGAAAGGTTGCCTAGCCACCAACTGCAAAAGAAAAGAAGCGAAGCAAAAACAGACCAGTAGTGTATTTTCTGAACATTGTGTGGATACATCTGTATAACTAGAGAGAGATGTGCCGCCGTTAGATCAGCACATGTGATCAGAAACAGGAGAGGAAGACTAGATCTTCCCATGTATGCTCTTTTCCTAAATGGCACACTATCTACTGCTCAGATTGCTTGCTAAACGGATGTCATACACTGACAGCTATAGCTATAGCAGTTCCAGTCACCTTTCAGGAGGTACAGTAAAACAACAGGGGTTGAACCCGCAAAAAAGGCAACCAGTGCTGTCGCTGTTTATTGTTACAAAGTACCTGCTTGCTGCTACCTCAGGGATCACTCCAGTCCAGGGGTCAGCAACCTTTTTCAGGCATGGGCCGGTCCACCGTCCCTCAGACCATGTGGTGGGCCAGATTATATTTTGGGGGGGAAATATGAACAAATTCCTATGCCCCACAAATGACCCAGAGATGCATTTTAAATAAAAGCACACATTCTACTCATGTAAAAACATGCTGATTCCTGGACCATCCATGGGCCAGATTGAGAAGGCGATTGGGCCGCATCCTGCCCATGGGCTTTAGGTTGCCTACCCCTGCTCTAGTCTGAGCAGCTACCGTACAAGACACTGAGCTGCCTTCAAAAAGAAAGTAAATCCAAATTTGCATTTAAAGTACATACCAGAGGGGAGGGAGGCTTTTATGTTCCAGATGCACGGCCTAAAAAAGGCAAAACAATTTTCACTGGGACAGTTCATCCTGCCCCCTTATTTGTTCCAAAACAAGCACTGAGCGTAAGCAGCCCCAATAATTCTTCTTCATAATATCCCTGGGGATGTAAGTGCCACAGGGTTAATTTTGATCTTATGGCTGCTTCTATAACCCCATTTCCTAATCCTCTTTCCTTCTATTTTCTCTCCCACCCCATAATCCTAGGGCACAGAGCATTTCAGATAATCAATGAGGATATAATGATCTTGTCCACCACTTATTTGACCCAGGAAAATCAACCTGGTTGTGAACTAAAGTTGCAATCCTAAAATCACTTACTATGGTGCAAATGCTCCCCGTTAGACTGTTACACTAAGATAGCCACCTTTATGCAAAACTTTGTCGAAGGGGTGTTATTTTAAGTAAGTAAATAAATAAAACAAATCAAGGAATTGTCTGCTGCTTGCAAGGTCTCCTTCCATCAACATCTGTAATCACATTCATCATTTTAGCATGCTGACTAGTTATTTAAACATAAGTCCTTGGAATAATCTCTTTAGCAACACATTGGGTTTTGATCTGGGGCAAAAAGGAATAAGAAATCTTTCATAATCTTCAACTTGTCCTGGATTATTCATTTTAATAAATGTGCATCGGTTCCTAAATTGAGCTAGCAAACAGTCTCAGACAAAAATGACATATTCTAATTAATTTTTATTGTAATCCATGCTGCAGACTCAAAAGATACAGAGCCTACTTCGGCAAACTGGGTCAAGTGTAGAAAAGATGCTGTTTCACTTATCACAAGTCTCCCAATACATCTTTAACTAGCAATGCCTATTTAACTTTTGTTTGCCTTTCTCAGACTACAAAAAATGCAAACTTGATAGCTACCTAGTTAGTATGAACACAGGTCAGGACAGCATCAAAGTAACAACAACAAAAATGGAAAACCAGGAAGTGAACTTGTTACGGGTGCCAGGAAAAGATTTATCCAGGTTGCAATCCCACACTTATTTGGGAGTAAACTCTGCAGAACTTAGTGGTACTCGCTTCTAAGTAAACCTGCATGGGATCGTATTTGCCTAACACATTTCAAAAGCACAGTCATCTAGGAAAATCAACATGAGGTCACTACCAACATTTTGTAATGATGCCACTTTTAACTTCGATGAGTGTTTGTTTTGAAATTGTCGCCATTTAACCATTTGACAAAATGTCTGTTTTCTTACACTGATTCTTGTTTTGCACTACAGCTCGTCACCCGACAGGCATCCTGGGCTAAGCTACAGAACTGCAAATAAAACATTTTACATGTGTTGTAAAGTGCAATAAACAAATGTGACACTAGATGGCGAGACTGAGCTATGGAAAATTCAACATATTTTTCAAAATGTTTTTTAAAAAAGCATTTTCACAGTGTTTTTGATATGTGTGTCGATTCCACCCCATCAAAATGTGATGGGCAACTTAATAGGTGCTTTTCTTGGCACAGGTTTGAGGTAAAGAATATAAGAAGAATCTGGCCAGATCCACCTAAATCTGCTTCCCACAAGGTCAGCCAAATGTCTCCAGATAACCTACACACCATCAGTATTCACGGCTATGATTCCTGGAGGTTACATAGCACCTTGACTACTAGCAGAATAACAAATCTAGCCATTGAAAGGAGACTCAAATTTTCACACACAAACATGTGCTTTTCTACAGTAAAACAACCTTCACCCCTAAACTACATTTTCACACACATGCTAAACAAATTTCATTTACCCAAGCAGCTTAAAAAAAAAACTCCCAGAAAGATATTCCACTACCTCACTAACCTTAACATTCACTGCTCAAAACAATCAGCAAACGTAAAACTGACAAGATTCACACACCAACCGCATGTAAGGCTGGGGTTACCAACCCATGGCACCCACAAAGGCTTACTGGAGCCCTGGGCAGGTGCCAAAGATTTTGAGCTTTCATTTCTTTAAAATAGTAAGTCTCTAGCCCAGGGGTCAGCAAACTTTTTCAGCAGGGGGCCAGTCCACTGTCCCTCAGACCATGTGGTGGGCCGGACTATATTTTGGGAAAAAATATGAACGAATTCCTATGCCCCACAAATAACCCAGAGATGCATTTTAAATAAAAGCACACATTCTACTCATGTAAAAACACACTGATTTCCAGACCGTCCGCAGGCCGGATTGAGAAGGCGATTGGGCTGCATCTGGCCCCCGGGCCTTAGGTTGCCTACCCCTGCTCTAGCCCTTCTAGAAAGCTATGGTGCAACTTTCGAAGAGATTTCTGTGAAATGAGTTTGGTGTTACCACCTCGTAAACATTTCTTGGTCCCGAGAAGCACTCTGATAGACAGCAGCAACGTCAGTGTGAGTGAAATTAATGTTGTGTGATCGCCACAATCGGAAGAGCAGAACTTGGCTAACTTCCCATGATAAACAGATTGTCAGGGGTGACTAACTTTGTATTATGCCACCACCACCCGCTATAGCATCTATTTTGTGACGGGGGCCCTGGTACTCTCTCAGAATTTGAAATGTTTGCATTTCAAAAAATGTTCCTGGCCCCTGTGAAACTTCTAGAAGGTCCTGCAGCTGCCTTACACATTTGTTGTTGTTGTTGTTAAGTCGTTTAGTCGTGTCTGACTCTTCGTGACCCCATGGACCAGAGCATGCCAGGCACTCCTGTCTTCCACTGCCTCCCGCAGTTTGGTCAGACTCATGCTGGTAGCTTCGAGAACACTGTCCAACCATCTCATCCTCTGTCGTCCCCTTCTTACACAAACAGAACTGCAAAGGGGCCCTGAAGATGAAACGTATCTTACACTCACACAGCTTTGATCCACTTGAAAGGAGGCAAGTATAAATGAAAGTCAAAAGTTTTTAATGGAGAATGGCATCGCAGAAGCAGCATGGGATTTACCCAAACCCAAAACAGCACATAATAATACACTTTGCCCTTGGTAAGAAAAGGATCCCAAAAAGTATACTGAAAAGAAATGCACATACAGACTTTTTCCGTGACCCGGGCTCTAAGTGATGCGATTTCACTTGTCCCTTTCCAGACCTGCAAACTTAAAGTATTAAGTCATATAAAAGGAGAGCTTCCATGAAAAGAAACTTCTTGCCTGGGGGAGCTGGACGAGCAGTGGGAAGAGGACATGCATTGGGTTTTTAATTCTAAAATAAAAGTTATAAACAGCCTATTAGAACTGAAAAGCTGCCCAATTACTTAAAAAACCCAAAAAAACCCAGAAGGGATGCTTCCATGCCAAAGGAGAGGGGTGGCTTTTTGTGCCCTACATTGAGGGAGAAAGTGAGAGCCCCAAAGGTAGTAAACCTGACTATGGTAAGAAGACTGAAAAGGACATCCAGCCTGCAGGGGGTTTGTGTGTTCAGGGTTGGCACTGGAAATGTGGTATTTCACAGAGCAAACTGGAAAGAAGCCATCTTCCCCTTAGTCAACCCTCAAGCTATTTAAGAGGGCTGAATCCAGCCAGCAGCCGAACTGGTCTGGTATACAAACTCCACCACAGCAGTCGGGCTGAGTGAGCTCTAAAACCCGTTGAACTTATTTCTTCCTCACGTTTCTTGCAGCACATTCCTGTACGCAGACACATTCTGTAAGAACACAGGCAAGATGACTTAAGTTAATACCTTCTTGATTGCTCTCGAACAGACCTTTCTTTACTGTAAGGAAGTTAGAGGATTGTGAGGCAGAGCTTGCCCTTCATTCAAACATGTGGCAAGAGGTTTCTAGGCTGGCAGCCCCCTGATTCGAACACAGAACATGTATAAGTCAGAATTGAAATGAAACAGTTTCATTGTTCTCCTAGTAAATCATTTTCACTCTTAACACTTTCCTACGGCTTCTTCTCCGTGACAACTACATGTTTTCGACAACGGTTATTTCAGTTTATAGTTCATTTCCTCAGTTCATTTTGTCCAAAAGAAACAGGAGTTTTATAACAAAACTAGAGCTCCATCTACATTTTCAACTCCTTACTAAAGAGATCATGCCAGAGGTGACAATTATTTTTTGACAATTCACCCTCAAGAGAGATGTCTGACAAATCCAGAGTACCGGAGGCAAACAGAAGGAAAATCTTTTTAGCAAGTTAATTTCAACTTGAAAATGAAAAAATGGCATGGTTCACATGCAATAGTGAACTGCAATAATGAAGGCAAGCCGTAAGGAGTCTTGGGCTCCCATGCTCCCCCAACCTACACTTTAGTTTTTACATCTGAACCCTGAACTGTGTTTTATCTTAATCACAGTTGGTGAAAATAAGGCCACTTCAAGAACTATAGCTTGACTAAGCATGGTTCAGACTAAGAGGTTAATCTAGGTCTGGGCAACATGGAAAGCTGCAGATATAGTCTAAGTCTGCATCAGAAATGAAAGTTTCCAAACTCTCCTTCAGGACTGCATTGCAGGAAGAGAATGGAGCATTAAAACCCAAGACTCGCTGTGGCTCATGTGCTAACCCATAACCCATACGTATAGCATTACATGCAAAAGACAACCACTGAGTTTCAGAAGCCAAATTCCATATGATAACCAGTTCATGTGATGCATTCCATGTGTCCCTGGTGCTTTCAATGAAAACATACCAAAGCAGTTGGGCTCTCTCTGACCTTATTTTTTCCAGGAAGAAAATGACCTTTTATTCATTTATTGAGGCAAAGACATTGGATGCCTGACTGTATCCAGAATGTCTTCATTTAAAACTACCAGATATGAGTGATTATAAGGCAGAGAAATGGTCATAGTTAACAAGCCCAGTATGCTGAAATGTCCTATTATTGTTTTGGGTGACATTGATTTGAAAGGCAACTGCAGAACAAGAACACAGGTGTTTCTCTCAAAAGGACAGTGCACACAGTACAAAAACTGCATCTAAAATATTGCTGTTCCTCACAAGCATAAAGCAAACAAAGATGTTAGAGGCACAACGTAATAGTTTCACAGAATATATAGTAGAGAAACTAAAAGCCTGTAGCAAGCATACAAGCTGCAATGCACTGTCTTTCCATATCTTAGGTCCATTTTGGATATTAACCAGGAGATTGAAGCATGGTTTCAAACAATACAAAATTTGGCACATGTGAAACTATGTTTGACGTAGGGTACAGAGAATGCTATTTTCCAAGCTCTCACATCAAATATGTTACTAAAGTGATTTAAACAATGATGTTTTTCCCAAATAAATACATACATACATACCGTTGATGTGATTTTCTAAGCACTATAGTGCAAATTAAAATGAGTTTCCACTTTTGATTATGATATAAGCCTCCTTCAGGTATCATGATCAGGTTAAAATAAACGCCTAGGTGGGGAGAATGAAGACTAATATACTAGCTCCACTATCACGGTTGTTATACTTGTCACCTTCCAGTTTGTGGAAGGTGATGGTCTGAAGCAAATTTGTGAAGGTGCCTCAAATTTTAGTACCCGGCAAAGTTAGGAGGCCGCAGAAGTTATTCTCCTCCTGCCCCCCACATTTACTTTAACCTAACTGGAACACCTGATGAGGACGAGAGAGAGAGAGAGAGAGAGAGAGAGAGAGAGCGCACAACTCCCATGGCTATGTCTGCCATGAAAGGATTTTCAGACCATTGGTCTACGTGACCCTTTATCTTCTGCCTGGAAAAAGGTCTTCAGTCCTAGGCATAGGCCTTTCTTGTTCTTTCTGCCAAAGATCCTTTTATGAGGAGATGCCAGGGCTGAGCTATGGCCTCTGCAAACCTCATGATGGGATCCATGTAGGGTACAGATGCATGCGGTTCCAACACACATCTGGCTCCATGGCCATTAAGGAAGTAGGAACTCTTGAGGTGCGTATTTGTGGGAGGGCTGCCCCATATACATTCTGAGAAGGCCAAGGACACAATAAAATGACTGCTATTTTGTGGAAAACAACACCTCCTGGACTTTAAACAGAAGCTCTTCATAGTATATGCCTTAGGCATATGATGACTAGAATGGGGAAAGCAACAAATATTACAATTTTCTTCTTGTCACATATTCGGGGTCAATGTTCCATTTAAAAATGAAGTCTTGAACTCACTACATTCAGCAATGTTGAAGCATTTAGGACATGAGTAAAACATTTTGGCATCGTTTGAAGAGTCCTGCGCTCCTCTGCTATGACTGAACACCTGTTCTCCACCTGAAAGCTTTACAAATCACCCTTGCAGGGCAACCTACTCAGAAGTAAGCCAAACTGAATTACATGGGATTTGTTTCCAGGTCAAGAGTGGGTTGAATCAGAGTCTGTAAAAAAAGGCATACAGCACAACTCACCCAGAATTTCTCTTGTTGAACTTTCACTAAAGCAGACTGGCACTGCACACAAGAGAACAGTTCTGCTGTTGTGTAGCTGCTATTCATTTCAATGGGCTCTGGACAGGGAAGACTTTCAGGGGAATAGTGCCTACGGACAACTATTTTTAGGCTTCAAAATGTGCGTGCAAAACTACGGGCTGGAAAAAAGGAGGGTAGAAAATATGTCTCCTTTATTGTTTGATAACGCTCTGGGTACTGTAGGTAATTCCTTCAGCTCGAACCCGTTCGAGTATTGGTCCATAAATATTCTTGGTTAATGGGATGACCATGCCTTTGGTGTCAATTTCTCCTGGAACATAAAGAGAAAAATGTCACTGTTATCATTAATTAAATTTGTATACCACCCCGTCATCTGAAGATCACAGGGCGATTCGCAACCTAAAACTTCAAAATACATAATGAAACAAAAGCAGAAGCAAAACAAACCAATAACCTCCTTCCACAGATACATTTAAAAGGCCAGGGTATGTTAATCAGCCGTACGCTTGGTTGAAGAGAAACATTTTCACCTGGCGCTTAAAAGCTATGTAATGAAGGCGCCCAGCAAGCCTCTTTGAGGAGAGCATTCCACAAATGGGGGAGCCAACCCAAAAAAGGCCATTCCTGTGTTGCCACCCTCCAGACCTCTTGTATTTGATTAACTCTTCTTTAAAGGGGAGATATAGAGAAAAAAGCAACCTGTACGGCAATTATTTTAAAACATTACAGTGCAATCCTCACCATGTTTTCTTAGAAGTATGTCCTATTTAATTCAATTTAAGTGGGGTGACAAGGATTGAAGCCTCACTAAAACAAAGTCCTGGCGCTCTGCTCACAGTGGAACAGCGAAATTACGTGCGCTTATAGCAGGCTTCCCCAACGTGGGGTGCTTCAAAAGTTGTTGGACTCCAACTCATATCAGCCCCAGTCAGCATGTCCAAGAGACAGAAGAAGAAGAAGAAGAAGAAGAAGAAGAAGAAGAAGAAGAAGAAGAAGAAGAAGAAGAGTAGTAGTAGTAGTAGTAGTAGTAGTTTGGATTTGATATCCCACTTTATCACTACCCGAAGGAGTCTCAAAGCGGCTAACATTCTCCTTTCCCTTCCTCCCCCACAACAAACATTCTGTGAGGTGAGTGGGGCTGAGAGACTTCAGAGAAGTGTGACTGGCCCAAGGTCACCCAGCAGCTGCATGTGGAGGAGAGGAGACGCGAACCCGGTTCACCAGATTACGAGACTACCGCTCTTAACCACTACACCACAGTGACAGGGATAATTGGAGATGAAGTCCAACAGCATCTGAAATGGTTCAGTTGGGAGAAACTGGGCATGTGAGATCTACCAATTCTTAAAACAAACCAGTTCCTCTTACACTTACAGTTTACAGCTGCCGGCCGATGGGACCCTGCGCAAACTCTTGCGAGGTCCCTCCTCTTTGGCAGGCAGCAATACTCTGAGCAAAGCTACAAGGACTTCCAGATGGCAGAGTCTACCTGCACTTTATATTATTAATTATTGTAATTAACCTCTTTCCTCATATAAATGGCCCCAAACACCTTACAAAAACAGTATGAACACTAAAATCAGTTATAACAAACACAAACACACTTCTCTACAGAGTGCCAAGAGGTCTGGGGGTCCAGGACGCATAACAACATTGGGTCCTGCTGGGTGCTGGAACCCTGAAATTGCCCCACGTATGTGACATGATGGCTCACATGGGTGATAAGGATCTTAGCACACAAAACTGTGGTGAATGTGAGGACAACAATGAACTGCATTACCACAGAATCACTGTGATGAACTTAAGATTTATAATTCACACTTATAAATGAGGAGTGGGGTGTTTTCTTTGGTGGGGGGATAAAAAAGTGCTGGAAGTCTTATTTACTTCAATTTTGCTAGCACAAAATGGCTGCCATGGGGAGCAAAAACACAGAGGTGCCAGTACTCCATACTGGTGAGTGTTGTCATGTACAACCACACACACAAAAAAGCCCCACAAGTGTTTGTTAATAGGGATATTAATAATAACGATGCAGCCTTTTAAGAATTATTTCAGTACCCATTGGCTAAAACAATACTTGCACATTTGAAGACTACTTAAAAGAACCTTCCACACACACCAGGTGCACCACACAACTTACAAAGACCCGTACGTACCATCGAGAACCATCTTTGCTGCGATAGCAGTCGGGTACCCTACAGTTTTAGCCATTGCAGAATATCCTTTATCATCTCCATACACCACAAGATTGACATATTTGTCTTCCAAATGACCGGACGGATGTTTGATTCCTATTTCATTCCTCATGACTATCATATCGCGCTCTCCGGGACCTAAGGGAAAGACAGAAATATGTTGCTTTTTCTGTTGTCAGAAAAGATGAACAAGCTATAGCTTTAACAGTGAACTGCACAAAACCCAAGAAAAACTCAGTGTGTGAAAGATACCACCCCTGTTCTCCTTAGCTCTGCTTTGGATTGCGAAGCAAATTCATCTTTCCGCCTCCCAAATGTAGAATGTTGCAGAATGTAACATAACTGATGTAGACATCTCCACCGATATCTGATTGTGGCCAACCAGAAATAAAATATAAAAATAAATGGGATGGGGTTGGGGAGCTAAACAGTCTTGACTGAAGGAACAAAATGAAGTTGCTTGTTTTAGTATTCTGGCCTAGACATGCTAAAATGGAGAGATCAATTATTTATTAGATTTGTATACCTGTAGATCTCAGGGGAATTCACATAAAATTGCAATATAAGCAACACAAAAAACAGAATAAAAACATGAATAGAAACAAACTCAACAACCCTTCCCCTTCCACAAGCGCTTTTAAAAGGGCATCGGATGTCAATCAACCAAAGACTCGGTTAAAAAAGGTATATAATGAAGGCACCAGGCGAACTTCCCCAGGGAGAGTATTCCACAGACGGGTAGCTACTACAGAAAAAGCTTGTTCTCATATTGCCACCCTCTGGACCTCTCAAGGAGGAGGCACATGCAGAAGGGCCTCAGAAAGGGATCTCAGGGTTTGGGTAAGTTCCTATGGAGAGATGCAGTCCTCGGAGTATTGCAGTCCTGAGCGATAGGTCAAAGCCAGCACGAGCAGAGAGTGTTTCACATACCATAGGACAACTTGGCCTCCATGTGTTTCGCTAGTGCGCCGACTATTGTTTCTGCTATTGGAACGGGCTCATCTCCAAGTAACCCCAGCCTGAAAGAGCAAGGACAAGGCACCATTTGTCAGAAAAAGCCCAGGACCTTCTCCCAAAAAACTGAGAGCCGCAGCTCGAGCCCATGGTCGCAAAGCGAGAAGAATGGGATGCCACCACATCGCAATTTGGGTCAGGCAACTGGTGTGTCAGGAGAAAGCAAAGCAGATGCAATGATCCTCCTCACATCTTAATTGGCATCTTTATTACAGTGCCGTGCCCTGGGGCTACACCTCCAGTGTTGCCATGCATAACCTAACTTTTGCAATCAGCTTGCATTTTCCTTTTCAGTTTTTACTTACGTTCTATCAAGATATATGCAGAGAAAAGAGAAGGTTAAGTACACCCAATTACGTCACCGTAATTATTTTGATTGCTGATACTGCTTTATTGGATTCGCTTGCTTTATAATCTTATTCTATCGTTATTGTTAAGTTGTGGGTGAACATATCAAACGACACAGCGATTATTCAAACGGCTCTTGTTTATTCACAGGCCAGAACAGAACTGAACTGAAGGGTTCAGCCAGCCTGCTTATATAGAGCTCCACTAGAACACAACTGTAACAATTTTCTAGAACTATCCAATCACTGAACATCACTTTCGATCCCTTATTTGCATAACTATCTACAGTATCCCCCTGCTGGCCCAGGGTGAGAACTTCAGTACATAACAGCTATGCATTTGCGGCCTTACAGCCAAAATGAAGCATGCAAATGAAGAACAGTATTACGTAACAACATCATCAAGCCAGTGGCCTGCATGCAAATTGAGCTGCTGAACATTGAAGTTTCACACCAAATGTTTCACTTTGAAACATGCTTTTAAGAAATGGGAAGAAGAAGAAGAAGAGTTTGGATTTGATATCCCGCTTTATCACTACCCGAAGGAGTCTCAAAGCGGCTAACATTCTCCTTTCCCTTCCTCCCCCACAACAAACACTCTGTGAGGTGAGTGGGGCTGAGAGACTTCAAAGAAGTGTGACTAGCCCAAGGTCACCCAGCAGCTGCATGTGGAGGAGTGGAGACACGAACCCGGTTCACCAGATTACGAGTCTACTGCTCTTAACCACTACACCACACTGGCTCTCTGGGAATTGGCAGGCTACTCTTAGCCATTTTAACTAGTCTCTTATGCCTGGATGATAGAGAACAGGTCTGGCCCAAGTCATTTGGGCACCTGAGGCCAACCACAAAATGGCGCTCACCTCCCTGCCAGGGAAGGAGGAGGTTAGTACAGTGGTACCTCACAAGACGAATGCCTCGCAAGACAAAAAACTTGCTAGACGAAAGGGTTTTTGGTTTTTTGAGCTGCTTTGCAAGACGATTTTCCCTATGGGCTTGGTTCGCAAGACGGAAGTGTCTTGCAAGTTTGTTTCCTTTTTCTTAACACCGTTAATACAGTTGCGACTTGACTTTGAGGAGCAACTCATAGCACGCGGTGTGGTAGCCTTTTTTGAGGTTTTTAAAGACTTTGGTGATTTTTGAAGCTTTTCCAAAACTTTCCCGACACCGTGCTTCGCAAGACGAAAAAGATCGCAAGACGACAAAACTCGTGGAACGAATTAATTTCGTCTTGCGAGGCACCACTGTAAAGATCTACATCAGAAACAAGCGGGAAAATGAAGATCTACATTGGGATCTGCTACCCCTGTGGATCTATGCTGCCTCACCTTATCTCATGAGTGGGCTGGCCTTGCTAGAGAGGCACTTTAAAGGGGGGGAAATGTGGGGAAAGGTCAATCCCGAAATCTCCTACCATTCGACCGCATCCAGCTGCCTTGCATCCTCGTTCAGTTTATTGTAGACGGCATTTCGAAGATCATCATATGTGGCAGACTGCTTAAGTCCAAGTAGCCTGCACATAAGTTCTTTCTGGGTAAATATATATATAAATAATAATAACAGATCACCATCCAATAGTCAGAACGTTGAAAGTACAAACATTTGCACCTTAAGAAAACTGCAGGTGACGAACACCAGCTTTTTTGTGCAATAGTAGAAACGGTCCACATTCAAAGTAGAAATGTGAAAAGGGGTGGGCTATGAGAAGGGCGGGCGCGAGTGGCGCTGTGGGTTAAACCACAGAGCCTAGGACTTGCCGATCAGAAGGTCAGCGGTTCGAATCCCCACGACAGGGTGAGCTCCGGTTGCTCGGTCCCTGCTCCTGCCAACCTAGCAGTTCGAAAGCACATCAAAGTGCAAGTAGATAAATAGGTACTGCTCCGGCGGGAAGGTAAATGGCATTTCCTTGCGCTGCTCTGGTTCGCCAGAAGTGGCTTCGTCATGCTGGCCACATGACCCGGAAGCTGTACGCCGGCTCCCTTGGCCAATAAAGCGAGATGAGCGCCGCAACCCCAGAGTCGGGTCACGACTGGACCTAATGGTCAGGGGTCCCTTTACCTTTATGAGAAGGGCAGAAGGTACAGCTATTGGCTGTGCAAACAGAACTTTGTTGCCAGGAATGGGATAGCCCACTGTTGTGTGAACACCGGATTTCAAAATAATTATAGGTGTAGATGGCAAAATACAAAGCAAATCCATTTCACACATGCCTCAGCTGCAGCCTTCTTTTGGACCACGAAAGGAACACTCACCCAGGTTATAGAAGCTGCTGTTGCGCTGAGCATAGGACACGGCTCTGAATTTATCAGTCCTAGTTTCACAAAGCCTCCAATAGCTTTAGAATAACCCTGGAAGAACGGGGGGGGGGGGTTAGAAACTGCCACAGAACACAGGGATCAACATGCCAAACTCATATGTGACACCAGAAATCTACCAACATGGTTTCCCTCCCATTCCAACCTTTGAGCTTTCCTTCGATATGCCTGCATAGGTATTTCGACAGAAGTCAGCAAACGACATGCAACAAATCTGAAGACGGCTTTTGCACACACAGTTCTCGTGCAATAAGTGCCTTGCTATGCTTTTCCTGCTGTTGTAAGCCACCCTGAAATTGGATAGGGTGCTATGCTAAAATAATTTAAATAAAATAAACAAGCATACATACAATTGTGTTGTCAGGCCATGGGTCAATCTAACCCAGAGGTGGAGAACTTGTGCCCCTCCTTATGTTGTTGGGATGCCAACTACTGCATGACCAATGGTTAGGGATCGGGGTGGATAGTTCTGCATGCATTTTGGTATTTTATGCACTGTGACTTGCAGTTATTTTTATTGATCACAGTTTCGTAATTATTCATTGTAACGGTTAAGACTGAATTCGTGTTTTGTTATTGTTTGCCGATGTTTCAAGAGTTAATTTTATTGTGCACTATTATAGTCTAATAATTATTGAACATTACTTTATTTGATACAAGTCGTTCCATTTTAAAGTTATGTTTTATTGTGACTTTCTGTATGGGATCGGGTTATATTACAAGGTGCGAGTTCCTGGTTGTGTATTTTGTTGCTACAAACTGCCTTGTGTGTAGTAAAATAGAAAGGCAGTATACAAATTGAAGGTGAAATGAAAATGAAAATTAGGGCAACAGGACCAGTTCCGCTGCACTGGGTTCCCAGCCTAGGGGGCGCTGTAACTGTGACACAGTGACTTGAGCAGGATGGAAGGCAAATTTTAGCCTCGCCACAGGGCACCATTGAAATTTGATAGAACAAAGACCACCCCTGCGGGGATGATGGGAGTTGTAGCCCAACAGCATCTAGAGGGTCACAGATTAGCTGACCTTGATCTAACTCAATATTTCCTCCCCCGATTAGCAATTATTCTCCCAAGATCTCACATAAATCTCTCACAGAACATTTTCACAGCACAAAGATTCTTTCCATCGAACCCAATACCTTGTGCATGAAAAGGGTGAGCTACAGCTGATCAGTTTTTTTAATAATATTTTTATTAGTTTTCAATTACAATAATCCAATAATAGCCTCATTATAACAATGCCAAATTTTAATACCAATCATTAAAATACCAAATGATATAATTTAGGTGGCCCCCCGCGTGCTAGCATTGATGGTTTGATGATTTACTTTATTTCTGCGTTCCAAAATCTTATTAATTTTAATTATATTCCAGTCAAGATAACAATCCCTTATATAACAACTGCATTTGTCTTGACACATTAAATCAGTGCTTTTTTTCTGGGGGTGGGTGGGACACAGGGGTACGCATACCCCTAAACATTTTGTGAATCTTTGTACTTTTGTCCATTTACTGTATTTATTTTTCCCTATTTGAACTATAAAATGATGATTTTCTTGAGTCAAAATGAAAATACCCCTAAACGTGATGGGTTTTTTTATAGAAAAAAAGCACCGTGTTAAATGATTTCTAAAACTACAGGTGAGATCACAGTTAAGGGCACGCAGGACAATCTTCATCCGAAACTCGCACAAAGTAGAATGGATGCGCTCCACACCCTCACATTTTTACAATATTTTATTACATAAGCACAGCCACAAGCTAAGCTTGGCATATCAGCCATTTACAGAACCTCCCACCCCAGCTGAATTTTCTCTTAATGGATAAAAACCATAACATACGTTCACCTGGACTTCCCCATGACCTTCACGGTACCAAGCATACTTACCCTGTATCGTAATGTTCCTCTTAAGAGAGTGTGAGCTGACTGAATGCCATAGGGTTTGGCATATTTTGTACTGTCCCTGTTTGGAAAACCTTCCAAATTTAATCCTGGGAAAAAATCCATGACAGTAACAGAATCAAGCAAAGCTCCTCCGGCTGGAATATTAATAATCTAAGGATTGTGAAAAACAATAGTCAGTACTATGTTTTATAACAGGAGTCCTCACAAGCACCAAGTCCCTATTCAGAAATGTCCGTCTCCCGTGAGAAGGCAGACTGTGGATTCCTTTCATTTCTACGCAGGAGGATCCCAAACCCATCCTCAACTTCCTGTTTTCCCTCCACACCTCTCAGTATAACTACCTATGCAAACATATCCTCCAGGCTCTCAACAAGAATCCATTCAAAACTATTTAGTTTATAAGATTAACAGCATAACATTCAGTTTAGCAAACCAGTTCTTTGCAATAAAAATTGCTCGGTTCTGGGGTGTCTTAAACCGGAATGATTATAAACTTTGATCCTAAACATTCAAAAATGCAAGTGTCACATGGAATTACAACATCACTGAAAGTCACAGGAATAAATTGTGTTAAGATTATGACGTTTAAGTGAATTCAGGGTATGCATAGGCTCCAGCTCTTGAACCCTGCCTGGCTCAAGCAGCCAATAAACACATCTCTCATATTACAACTCTGCAAACTCATGTTAAGGCTTTGGAGACACAGAGATATTTATGCGCAGAGCTATTTAGACACCAATGGTATCTCGTAAAATTTCAGAAGTGATCTTAAGTTATCTGATTGGACTACTTCAGACTGCAACCTAGAACAATCCCATCTGACAGCAAAGTTTATACATGGGATGAGTAAACCTGGGAAATAATCAGAGTCCACGGTAACAGCTCATGGCTACAGAACCTCACAATGACCCCAATTCTAAGGATATTAATGTTATTGGTCTTTTTAATTTGATAACCACAGAAGACTTCAGTAGGGTGAGATCTAAATAAAAGCAGAAATGCATTTTAAATGAGAGCATCTACATGGAGTTGTCATAGAAAACAAGAAAATAAGAGACAGGCACTCTTCTACTAATCGTACTCATAAAAATAAAATACAAGAACATGAACCCCGAGGTGCTTCTGCACATTTTGAACTCCAGTAGAACTGGTTGAACCAGATCGCTACACCAGGAGAATAGATGCATGGGCAATGATACAGGCCACAACAATCCCTGGTGCCTTGGCCTTGCTCACTTGGCCTGAGATAACAGGGCACTCAGAATTATAGCCTCAGACATTCCAAGTGTTCCTATTCTCCAGGGACATCCCTGATTTACACAAGCCGTCCCGGTTTCTGATTCAATCCTGGAATGTCCCACTTTTCCTTAGGATGTCCCTATTTTCATTGGAGAAATGTTGGAGGGTATGGCGTTATCTGACCCCTGAGCCGTCTGAAGGCAATCCTGTATGGGGAAGTGTTCTTTTTTAATGTTTTTATATATGTTGGAAGCTGACCAGAGTGACTGGGTCAACCCAGTCAGATGTGTGGGGTATAAATAGTAAAATTATCATTAAGGAATGGGACGTCCCTATTTTCATTGGAGAAATGTTGGAGGGTATGTAGCCTAAAACAGGGTGGGCAGAAGGTAGCCTAGGAACTACTGACAGGTCTCTGGGGGCCTAACAGTAGATTGGCAAAGACTTCGACTCCCAATTGTTTAATGAAAAAATATTTTACAGAGAGATTAGGTTGCTAAAATGAAAGCTGGGGGGATGGGACAGGATTGTGTTTTTGTGTGTGGCAGGACTGTGAGAATGATTCCAACACAAAAAAATAAATCCCAAGGCTACGACTGCACTCAGAGGCACTCTGTGCCTTAATTCTAAGCACAGTACATTCAGTCAAGGAGAAAAGACAGGAAAATAACTCATCAATTATTATTAGACTTAGTGATTCCCCATCTCTGCATTTTAACAGGTATATGAAGACAACTTCACCTCTCCATTTTTTAAATACGTGGCAGGTTGAACGGTGTTGAGCAGGACTCCCTGCGGACTCCAGCTGAATTTATATCTCAAGGGGTTGCCAGAATGTTCCGGAGCAGGCAGGCCACCACAGAAGGAAGTGTAAGACACCACCTGCAGATGAAGAAAAGGAGTTGTCTCCAATTAAACTATATCCGTCCAAAAGCTCCAGGTTCATTCGGCACAGCTTTAGTCTGCATTGCTGAGGCTGCAATTCCATACCCAAGTCTTCATTTAGCAGTATCCATACTTTGTTTACAAAATGACCTACTTGAGGCAACGTACAATATATTTGCAACACAGCAAAACAGATGACAACACGCTAGTTACCAGAGCAGGCCAAAAGATTGATACAAGTCCACCCCATGGCCATAACAGTTCTCCAACATCCCAGCTGCCTCCTAGTCTGGAAGCAGACAGATACTCATCACCCCACAGACCCAACACAGCTGTGGGGGGGCAGAGTCAACTTTCCCCTGAACTAATGTACCTAGAACATGGGACTCATGTACCTAGAACATGGGACTCATGTACCAAGGACTAAGCCTTGCAGAACTCATGGGGGCTTCCATATGAGTGGAATGTCTTCCGCTGTATGTCTTCGGCTGCCATCTTCGCTGTGAATTTCCAGGCACATCTTGAAAACATGTGCTGACAGGCAGGGCTTTTCTGTAGCCGGAACTAATTTCCGGCACCTCTCAGGCGAGCACCATTTTAGGAGAACCTGGGAGCTGCTTATGGTGAGTTCTGGTAACCCTTTTTAGAAAAACACCACTGCTGAGAGGCCTATTCAGTTATCATGGGTTGCCATATGTCAAAAAGTAAAAACCAGGACACCCCAAAAGTTGCTGAGCTTCCAAAATTGTTGGAACTTTTTTTTACAAAATCACCAAAAAAAACCGTGATTTTTCGATTGACTTGCCTAAGATCCAGGACAAAGCACTGCCTTTCGAACCTCGCCCCCCCCCCCCCGGGCAGTTAATTCCGCCTTTGAAATCCCAGGAAAATCTGGACATATGGAAGCCCTAAATCATTTTAATCTTTTCTACTTTACTTCATATATAATATTTTAAAATCTATGCAAATAAACAACCATGTAAAAATATGTAAAAACAAGGATTGTCATTGGAGTTTCTTCCCACTATATATAGTGCCATTCACCACTCCAAGAGATACTATTGATAAAAACTCATATTTTCTAGACGAGTCAGTCATTTTTATTTATAATGTTTCATAGTATCATTATACAGTGGTATCTCGGTTTTTGAACATAATCTGTTCCGGAAGACCATTCGAGTGCAGAAACTTTCAAAAACTGAGGCGCAAATGGCAGTCCGCAAATTTAATAGAGAAAATTGAGAAAAGTAACATATACACCAGTGGAAGCCATTCAACTTCTGAGGCGTGTTTGAAAATGGAAGCATTTACTTCCGGGTTTACGGCATTCGAAAACCGAAACGTTCATCAATGGAGACATTCAAAAACTGAGGTACCACTGTATATAGTTGTTCGCCATCTTGTTATGAGTGAGAGGCATACAAATATTTTTATCAATAAAATACGTTCCATTTATTTTGCCATTAGTGTGTGGACCCTCAGGTCCAGGCCTCTAGGCTCCTTTCTCTGGAACTTTCTCCAGGTCGTGCCCCTCAGTTGGTCCTGCTTCACACCCCAAGTGTTGTCCCTGACTGGATTGAGTCCTTGAACTCTGATCTTGCCTGTTGCTTGTCTGGATAGATGACACCAAGGGGATTGCAAGAGGGTGTGTTTGTGGAAAATAGCCAACTGTACAGAACACTTGCCTCTGGCTCCACCCACCTGGCAAGCGGCCCTCAAAAGGCTGAACAGAAGGGAACATGGCCCTCAGGTTCCCCACCTCTGGCCTATAGGATTGAACCCTTAATCTTGATTTATATTAGCTGGATCCCCTGTGTGCAATCGTACTCCTGTATGGAATTCCATATTGGCCCAGAGATGCAAAGATGATAAAGACCCTACCAGAGAACAATGGCAGATCAAGCTGACGGATTATGCCAAAATGGCTAAAATGACCGGAAGAATCAGAAATCAGGAAAACCAAAATTTTAATAAGGAATGGAGAAAATTTATAGTTTATCTTAAAAACCATTCTAACCAGTTAAAATCGTTAGTAGGATTGGAATAACACTTGTAGTTTAATGGTGAATTTTGGACATAATGGAGAGGTTATTATAAAAGATGCAGAAGGAAACAATTAACAATAGGAACCACAAAGGGGAGGAAGGGAAGTCCAGGAGATTCTTTGGAATCTTGTTTCTATGTTGTACGTTGGATACGTGACTGTAAAGTTTTAATCTGAAAACCCATTTAATTAAATTTATTTTTTAAAGGAATTCAAAGGAAATTGCCTGGGCTTCACTTCTATTCTACCACCCTGTCTCTGTGTGAGGCAGTAGCTGATGCGTAAGTGAAAAAGGAAGAAAATACAAAATTTTAGATTTGGAGCTGGGAAGGGCTGGAAGGAGTGGGATGTTCTAAGCCCAGTGGGTGACAGCTGATAAACCCACAACAAAGGAGGTATTATAGAATAGGAGCGGTGCGGAGGGGAAGACCTCTGAACAGATTGATTACTTATTAAGCTTACCGTAGCCCCCACTTCTTTCGCTTTATCAATACACTCCATCGCCAGCATATGATCAAGCCCAGGATCCAGACCCATTTCACTGATAACGGTTATGCCAGCCGCCTCGACACTGAAATAAGAGGGTGTATCATTTCAAAACAAGAATCCTGTAACAGGGCATCTTTACAGACCAAAACAACATGCCCCCAAGATTTCCAATGGGGAAATTGAGGCACAGCATCGCTCTGTCAATCTGGGATGTCCCGCTTCAATTGGGACACTTGGGAGGCACCGAAACGCAAATCAAGCTCAATGGTTCCCAGACAATATGAGTATAGATAGGGGACCCACATCCAGACAACTGAATCTGTGCACCCCTTTTTTACAAGCAGAGCAAGGAGGAACAAGTCGCCCTTCTCCCATTGCTCTGCACACTTGAACAGAACTTAGAAAACATGACTGCGCCTTTCATTTGCATCAGTAAAGTTTAAACTAGCTGCCTTTGCTAAAGACTCTGTGGAGTCGCCAAATTCAATGTATTTTTCAAAAAAAAAATTTTTAAGCATTTTTATATGTGTGCAGCTGCCACCTGAAGGGACGCGGGTGGCGCTGTGGGTTAAGCAACAGATCCTAGGACTTGCTGATCAGAAGGTCGGCGGTTCGAATCCCCGCGACGGGATGAGCTCTGGTTGCTCAGTCCCTGCTCCTGCCAACCTAGCAGTTCGAAAGCACGTCAAAGTGCAAGTAGATAAATAGGTACTGCTCCGGTGGAAAGGTAAACGGCGTTTCCGTGCGCTGCTCTGGTTTGCAAGAAGCAGCTTAGTCATGCTGGCCACATGACCCGGAAGCTGTACGCTGGCTCCCTCGGACAGTAAAGCGAGATGAGTGTTGCAACCCCAGAGTCGGTCACGACTGGCCCTAATGGTCAGGGGTCCCTTTACCTTTACCTAGGTGCCACCTGTTATCTATATCATGAGTTCTGAGCCACCAGTGGACTGTAAAAAGGGACCTTTGAGGAATGGTTGCTGAATGGGTGCAAGCAGTGGTACTTGCCACAGTGACACTATTTTTGCAATGCATGTTCCAGCATCGAGTCAAGAGATGTACATGAAAGATCTTGCTGGGTTTTCCCAGCCACTCTGGGTGGCTTACAGCACATGAAAAATTGTAAAACGTTAGACATTTTTAAATTCCTGATACAGGGTTGCTTTCTCCCTTTAGCAGGGAGAACATAAGACAGACTTACCTTTCCTGTAGCTCTTTCATAGCAGGTGTCAGGTAACTGGCAGTAACCATATTCACCTTGTTGTCAATGCACTTCTTAGCAACCACAGGATGGAATGCGTAAGGCAGTAAGCTAAAAAGAAAAATGTGAACTTAGGGTGACCTGCTCTATCCTTGACTCTCAAGAAGAGAAGAGTTTGAATTTGATATTCCACTTTATCACTACCCGAAGGAGTCTCAAAGTGGCTAACATTCTCCTTTCCCTTCCTCCCCCACAACAAACACTCTGTGAGGTGAGTGGGGCTGAGAGACTTCAGAGAAGTGTGACTGGCCCAAGGTCACCCAGCAGCAGCATGTGGAGGAGCGGGGAAGCGAACCTGGTTCACCAGATTACTAGTCTACCGCTCTTAACCACTACACCACACTGGCTCTCAAGAGGCATGTTACCAACAAGGGAACCATTCCTGCATGGTCATTCACCTCAAGGGACAACCTATGTGTAGCACAGTATGGGGAAGACAATTCCATGCAAAATATTAAGTCCTGGTTTTTATAATGATGATAAAATGAAAGGGTCACCCATGAATGAGGGAGCCACAACCAGTTCTGCAGTATCCTTGTCAAGCATGCAGTTGAAAGAATGGGCTTCTCTCACAAATACACACTTCAGTGCATCTTTTAAAAGCGTTAACACATGAAGGAACACCCGGTAGTTGCATTTTGGGCTTTTCCACAAAAGCATCCTCTTCTAGCCTGAAGTTCAGTACCATCACTACCAGGTAAAATCGTCAAGAGCTAACCTGGTCCATTGCACCCGCACCATGGGGAATTGCTGAAGCACCTACACCATGGGTAGGCAAACTAAGGCCCAGGGCCGGATCCGGCCCAAACGCCTTCTAATTCCAGCCTGCGGACAGTCCGGGAATCAGCGTGTTTTTACATGAGCAGAATGTGTCCTTTTATTTAAAATGCATCTCTGGGTTATTTGTGGGGCCTGCCTGGTTTTTTTTACATGAGTAGAATGTGGCCTTTTATTATGCATTTCTGGGTTATTTGGGGCATAAGAATTCATTCGTTGTTTTTTTCCAAAATATAGTCCGGCCCCCCACAAGGTCTGAGGGACAGTGGACCGGCCCCCGGCTGAAAAAGTTTGCTGACCCCTGATCTATGCGATCACCAGAACATACTGACCTGATAACAAGGTTGTGCTTCTTCACCATGGCCTCTAATCTCTTCTCGTCTTCGGTGACATCCACAACGACAGGAACAACATTGCTGTATTTCTTAGCCAGCTGCTCAAGTTGTTTCTTCATGACAGATGCTGTCGTAGAGCAAGAACATTGGCTGAAAGCGGTAGACAAGACTTCCTCCTCTTGAGCTCCCATTAAATAAGCATTCACTCATAACCTCTCAGCAAGTTTTAGACAACTTAGTCATGTGGTGTCATGCAACCTCGGCAGGACTAATTCTGTATAAAACAGGGGGAGGGGTGCCTGGTTTAAATTTAGAAGCTTTCAGAGAAATTAACTGGACCCCGGATAGCATGGGTTGCTGCTCTTCCTTGTTTTAAAGAGTGTGTCATGGAATATTTTTTTTGATGAGGGGGTGGATTTTCTTTACTGGTAGATTCCCCTTTTCTGTATAAAATTGTGACATATTGCCACCAGGAAGAATGAACCCCCTTCTCCACCCCCTCATCTGTCCAGCTGCCAAGGGAGCCTTCGGGACTCCACATTCCCAGGACCCCTCCCTTTCGCCCAGTGTTAGAAATTCCCAAGGGATCAGACGCATTTTGCAATTGCCACAGGTCCAATTGTGACCACATGGCGATTTCTGGATACCAGGCTAAGATCTCCATCCGGCTGGGCCTTCAGCTTTCTTAAAGGTAAAGGTAAAGGTAAAGGGACCCCTGACCATTAGGTCCAGTTGTGACCAACTCTGGGGTTGCGGCGCTCATCTCACTTTATTGGCCAAGGGAGCCGGTGTACAGCTTCCGGGTCATGTGGCCAGCATGACTAAGCCGCTTCTGGCGAACCAGAGCAGCGCACAGAAACGCCGTTTACCTTCCCGCCAGAACAGTACCTATTTATCTACTTGCACTTTGACGTGCTTTCGAACTGCTAGGTTGGCAGGAGCAGGGCCCGAGCAATGGGAGCTCACTCTGTCGCGGGGATTTGAACCACCGACCTTCTGATCAGCAAGTCCTAGGCTCTGTGGTTTAACCCACAGCGCCACCCGCGTCCCGTCTTAAGCCTATTCTTAAGCCTATTTCTTTGCATTTACATCCCACCTTTGTCTTCAACGAATACATGGTCTCCCCCCCCCCCAGGTTAATCCCTATAATGACCCTGCGAGGTAGGTTAAGAGGCTGTGACCGACCCAAAGTCACCCGCTCAGTTTTGGTAAATCCATTCCAGAACTTTGCAAGACCCAACTAAAACTAAGCTAATCCATGCAGGCAAAGCAGTACCTGTTCTAGGATAAAGGCTCAACGAAGAAACTGTTAGTGGGGGAAAGAAATCAAGAAGATCAACGAATGAAAAACTAAAAGATGGCTAGGTCTCAGAAGCTCTAAGCCACTCACTCCTACGAAAGTCTCCACCAACAGAGGTGGGCATTGTAATAGCCAGCAGGCCATGTTTGACAGCCAGCCTTTGGTACAGCTTGCTAACTAGAGGTCTTGTTTAAACAAACTAAATTTATAGCACTCGTGACTGTTGAGAACATGATGGAATTGTGCCTGAAATACTCAGATTTATTTATTTTAATAGCCTGAGTTTCCGATCTGTTAGCTTTCAAATCTCTGTGTTTCTGAAAAAATAATGCTAATATAGGATCTGGGAAAGTTCATAAAATAACCTATAGAAACAGAAAGGAAAACAATGTCTTCCAATAATAAGGCTCAGAAGCAGATAACCATTCCATGTAAGATGTTGAAAATCTGGATTTGCAAAAGATATTGCACTGTTTGTTTCCCTCTCAGGCAAGTATCTAATGTACGTATACATTCAGGCTTCAAGACACACAGAAGATGAAACCAAGTCCACAGCCATCTCCTTCGAGACACCCGCTTGCCTTTCTGCTTTGACCAGCTTCCTTAAGACATAGTGCCTAACAGATAGGATACAGTAGGTACACGTCACAGTAAACCATACATGAGCCAGTCAAACTCCTTTGAGCCTCTCTTCCTACTGTGGAGAAACAAACCACAATACCTGGCTGAGCATTATATCTGAGTCAGGGTTTATTTCACCCTCAACAAACCACAATATGTAGAAAACAGTCTGTGGTTTGTTTCTTCCATGTGCTAATGGAGGGGAGCAAAGGAGCCTAGAGAAGCGCATTCACAGTAAGCCATTTACTACGGTTTACTGTGGCATGCAAATTTACTACGGTTTACTGTGACATGCATATTTACTACAGTTTACTGTGACATAAAAAAATGGGCCAATGCAGTCACTCTGTGAACAGAAGGAGCCTTTGTACTCAAGGAAACCTGTGAACTTAGAAAGGCCCTTTCCATCAGTGTAACTCTCCCCACATGAGCAGAAATCCCAGCCCTCAGAGCCCTAGAAGCCTTCAAAATGGAGTTGCTTCCATGGGCATGATGTGTATTTGCCTTTCGATGAACTGAGTGGAAGGCTACGAGTCATAGGCACGGGGAGAGTTTGTGTGTGAATTCAACAGTGCTTGGTTTGATTTTGGCTGTTGGTTTGTTAATGCTGTTAATCTTGTTTCGTGGATTTGGAGAGCTGTAATGCTTTGCAAATTTTATAATGTGACTTTTCCTGGGGTTGTCCTTTTTAGCCTATTTTTTTGTTTTGTTAAGAGTATTTTACAGAAGGTGGCTGTTTTACTGATGATTTGTTAATTGTTTTATACAATTCATGTTGCGATGTTCTACTATGTGGATATATTTATTGTATGTAAGCCAAGGGCCTTCTCGGTGGTGGCGCCCGCCCTGTGGAAATCCCTCCCATCAGATGCCAAGGAAATAAACAACTATCTGACTTTTAGAAGACATCTGAAGGCAGCCCTGTTTGGGGAAGTTGTTAATGTTTGATGTTTTATTGTGTTTTTAATATTCTGTTGGGAGCTGCCCAGAGTGGCTGGGGAAAACCAGCCAGATGGGCAGGGTATAAATAAATGTATTATTATTATTATTATTATTATTAATATTATGGCCTCATGTGAGTGAAAAGTGTATGGAGCTACAATGCTAGATCTCACCCAATGGCTGTACTTTGTAATGAAAAATAAGGAGCACTGATCTGAGTATCAGGTATGTTGGGACTTTAAACAGGAAATATTTACTTATACAAAGGCAACACTCTCAACTCCTTTGTGCTTCTAATGCTACGGTCTTATTTACAAACCTGCTGTTATTTCAATGTTGGGGTCTCTCGTGAGGTATTCTATCACAGGCCCCGAGACATAGCCAGATCCAAGTATCAAGATCTTCCTCTTTTTATCCATGGTCAGTGACTGGGTGTACTCCCTAGAAGAGACAAAAGTCAGTAAAGAGAATAAGTCAACAAAACAGGCTTCAACAACCGGTATGTTTTAAAATAAGTTTTGAAAGCAAGAAGGAGCTCTCTTTAACATGATGGTTTCGATCCAGTCTTCCAAAAATTCTAACATTAGCCAAAACACTTTCAGCCTCAATTAGGAGTGGAAAAGTAACCAGACGAGCACTGCAAAATATTAGGTCTCCAGCCCACAGCTCTGGGGTCTGCTCTGCATTTATTTTTTTTATGTTTTCAAGGAAAACTATGAAAATTACTCCTGGCATATCGTCTCTTTAAAACACTTTTGAATGTGCTTTTCTGTGCTAATTTTGTTTTGCTAAATTGCATCGTTATGATCATGATCAATATGAAAGTAAAAAGTAAAAACTCTGGCTTTTAAAGGCTCCAGGGAAGAGAAGTGGCTCAGTGACAAAAAATCTTCCTTGCAGGATAAACCTGGATAAACACTACCAGTCCATATAGACTAGGACAGTCCAACAAGCAGTCTTTGGGCCTTTTTTGATGGACTCCGGGACCCTGCCAGGCCACCCCACACATGACAAGATGCGGGTTCCGTGCCAAAGCTCTTTTGCAACCCCCTTGGCATGAATAGTCGGGCTGCCCTGGTGTAGACAACACTCGGCTACATTGACTAATGAACTTTTTAAAGTTACTGAATCTTAGAATAAGGAGGCATGAACAAAGAAAGCATTCCTCTTACAGCCCTTGGATAGGCAAAAAGGTAAAGGTAAAGGAACCCTGGACGGTTAAGTCCAGTCAAAGGCGACTATGGGGTTGCGCTGCTCATCTCGCTTTCAGGCCAAGGCAGCCGGCGTTTGTCCACAGACAGCTTTCCAGGTCATGTGGCCAGCATGACTAAACCGCTTCAGAACACCGTGACAGAAACCAGGGTTCACGGAAACACTGTTTATCTTCCCGCCGCAGCGGTACCTATTTATCTACTTGCACTGGTATGCTTTTGAACTGCTAGGTTGGCAGAAGCTGGGACAGAGGAACGGGAGCTCACTCTGTTGTGGGGATTTGAACCGCCAACCTTCCGATTGGCAAACCCAAGAGGCTCAGTGGTTTAGACCACAGTGCCACCCGTGTCCTTGGATGGAGGAACCAGGTCCCTACAGGCTGTGTGTCTTCAAGGTTTGGGCTTTGACATATTTTAAGGATGAAAGTTAGGGAAGCCTATCCCTCCCCAACATGAGAACTGAAACACTAAAAAGAGAGAAAAAGCTGAGAACCTAGAACAAGGAGCCTCATCCTTTGCCTTCTACTTACTGTTGGACTGTAACTTCCAGTACCACAGAGCAGTTGGGAACCAAAGACTATCAGGAGGGCAGCTGGCTCCCCAATCCCTGAGCTAGATCTTTTTAAAGATCTCAAGAACTTTCTCCTGAGGTTGCTCAGTGGATAGATTTTGTTCTCATCTTCTGGAGCTACACTGGAGTACACTGTTTCCCGTGTACAAGATCAGAAAGGAATTTTCCCATGTAGCTGAGATCTGTTCACTGTTGTCTCTGGCTGTATTTCAATTCTATTCTTTTGCAGCCAGTTCTTTCATTTGAACACTGCCTCCTCCTCAGCACAGTCCCCCCCCCCCAGAAGTCAATTTTTTCTAGTGAAAACCACCCCGTTTAATTCTTTTCCCAAGAGACCTGTGGGGACCCCATGGCATTCTTTCAGCAAACTCACAGAGGAAAGAAATTATCGAAATGTGGAATCGTTAACACATCTCTGAACAACCTGCAGAGAAGGTCCCCAAGTTGACTTCTGCATCAGCGCCATTAGAATAAATACTTGTGACAGCCGTGCCACACTCATGCTTCGCCACAGAAAACAAGGTAGGATTAACCCATCAGCATTGAAACACAATATGACACAACAATTCAAAACTTTAGTCAGATATACTGGGGGTGGGGAGAGAAAGCTATATTACCTGCGCTCCCTCAGTTTCTGGATATATTTATACTTATCAGTCAATGAACCATTGGATGCAATCACTGCCTACAAAAGTATACGAAACACATCATTACTTTCCTGGCGGCTGACCTCGCCATGCCCAAGTTAAGAGAGAGAAAAAGGAGTCAATTGGCTTGCAAGACTTACGTCTCTAACTACAGGTGAGTAATTCTGGCTTTCAAGGGGCTCCGAGGCTTCAGATAACAGCTGTGGAGATCAAGGTTTCCCGTCAGAGCACTTGCTTTCAGACAGATAATTATCTTTCACAGATAAGAGTCTCGGAAAAGTATATTTCATTAAAAACAAGGCAACCGTCAAGATTTAAACTGAGATTAAAATGCAGACTGTGTTGCTAGTCAGGCTACTTCGAAGACCTGAAATTCTCCTGACCTTCAATTGTCAATTAAATTCTTCTTCCTAGATTCACTTTCCCCTTCCACCCCGCTTCACAGAGCCGCTGTGGCACCGTTTAGGCAAGATATAATACGCATGAAACAAATCTTGTTGCTGTGTATATCTATATCGCGTGAAGCCGGCAAGTAGGACCAACAGGCTGGAGAACCGAGTCAGGATTAGGGGGAAGGCCAAAAAGACAAGGGACAAGTTCTATTTGTGGTTTCCTTAGTAGAGATTTGGGAACCACTAATCAAGACAGACATGTGTAACTCTGGAAATCTCATTCTTTCACCTATACAAGAGCTAAAGTTAAGAGACAGGGTGGCTAGGGAAAGCTCTCCTAACTACACAAAGTGGTGATAAGCGATGAGATTGTATTTGCTGACTGACCAGAGAAGAGATAAGTTAACACTGGCGAGTTAGCTGCCCAGGGATGCTCCAAGATATTTTCCTGCCTCAGGTGATGCAGCAACTTGTCTCCCCAAGATGCACAGTGCTAACTCTCAGTGTTAGAAACTGAGATATGAAAGCTAGGAGCTAAGTGGCACCCGAAACTGAGGTTACAGGCACAAGAACAGAATGGCTGGGCACTTGCTTTTTAAAAAAATAACAAAAATACAAAGCTGAAAATGAATGAACTGCAGCTAAAATATTATGTTCATTTACACAAGTCCTTCCCCTGCCCACCCCCTAATATTTTTAAGAGGGTCTCTTCTCCAGTCTTCGGAGAGTAGCTGGAAGTGGGGAGGCAGAAAAAGGTCGCCCTTTCCTTCCACTCTGCAGTTTTAATCAAAAATCTCAGGCGCAGGGCTGCGCCCAGAGCACAGAAACTGATGAAATTCCCTGTCGCAAAATGTGCCTAGATACAATGGGAGTTTCAAACACTGCTTAATGCTGGCCTGAGACATTTTGGTGCCTGAGGTGACAAACAAGATGGCGCCCACAGCCACTTCCACACAGAGCAGCTCATGGGACGGGAGCTGAATCTTATTTCAAAACGGGTTACAGGATTATGTCCCCTATTGCACCTGGACCAAGGCTCGGGAGAGGCCATGTGTAAACAGAGGAGGGTGACCAGGGTCTCAGGGAGAACAGCCAGGGGCTACTGCTGCTGCAACTGCCTCTGGGAATATGTCTCCTGAGGCAGTTGCCTCACTCTTGTCTGGCTGTTTTGTGGTAACTCAAAAACCGGGTGTTTTTTATGGTTACGGCCTATGTCTAAGCAAAGCTCCACAGAACACATACACTTCAGTTCAGACGGTCTTACTTCCAGTATATTACAGTGGATCCTCAGGTTATGTTACCTTCAGGTAACATAGCTTTCGGGTTGCAAACACAGCAAACCCAGAAGTGTATTCTTCTGGGTTTCGCCGGACATACATGCGTAGAAGCGCTTTATTGCACCGCGCATGTGCGCAGAAGCGGCGCCTCTACTTGCGGATTTTTCAGGGTACATACAGACCCCTGGAATGAATTACCGTACATTCGTATCCAGAGGGTCCACTGTATTATTATTTATTAATTAAATTTATTGGTCACTTTCTCTTGCCATGCATAGGATTGTACAGTTAATCACTTGAATTATTACAAGCATATACAAAAGGCCTTTAATGAACAGCAAAAAGAAATTGCTATACAGTATTTATAAGATAATCATTTCCCCCTCTTTTTAATTCAACAGGGAATTGGAAGTGGTCAGATTATGTGACGATGACCTGTGTCAAAAGAAAAAATGTTACAGGGGCTCTACACCACAGTGCAGAACACTGTATGGAGGGTAGATGGTTTGTGGCATTCTCTCACTTTTTGCAGCAGCAGATATTCGCAGGAAAGCTCTTGCTGCCATTAAGGGAGCCCAGGACTCTTGGAATTTCTTGCTTCCAGTCTACACAACAACCATTAACACTCTCTAAGCAGCCACTTATGACTCATCCAAAGCCATTAACACACAGCTTCAGAGAAGAGTTGAAAAACAATGACCAGGAAGAGGGGTATATAAATGTCACCTGCTGGGCCTTGACTGCAAGGGCTTCCTAAGCTCAAGGGCAGAGCATCGGATCTGCATGCAAAAGATCCCTGGTTCAATCCAGTGCGGGCTGGAAAAGACTGGTATGAAACCCTGGAGAGATGCCAGTCAGTATATAGACAGGGGTGGAGAACTTTTTTCCACTCCAGAGCTACATTCCCGGCAACCTCGAAATTAAGGGTATGCGGCTGTTTATAGATGTTCTTTTTGTTCTGAATTCAACGGTTTGACCGATTTCTTTGGTTCCAACGGCTAATGACTCCTCTGGAAGAGGGGAATCCAGGGCTCCCCCTGCCCCCATAATCCCATAAACATAAGGTCACCTACTCCTTGCCCCTCCATAGGTGTAAACTTAGCCTCACAATAGGAGGCAGGAGGCGATCAAGGGCAGATCATACCCTAGACAGAAATCCATCAGGATGGTGGATACTTTCAAAGGAGAAGAGCAGGAAAGCCTTGCAGCTAGCTTTATTGCTCTTTGGGAAAGAGGGTAGTTAAAAGGTGTTGAGAACTGGGGCTGTTGACAGGAGTGGGTGATGGGCTCATGTTTCTACACGGCAAACACTCCTACTTTGTGACATATCTGTGATGTATCAATGATGCTGTTGAAAAATGTATTGTGGAAAATGGGGAGAGGACTTTGTGCGTTTGAACCTTGTTGCAACAAATAAGGATCAGGTCTACTGACTGCTGTTTTGATTCTTTAACTTGATTGCAGACTCATCCTTTGCTGTCCAGAGAGATCCACGGGGAGTGGCACCACAATAAGCTGGACAGCGGAACAAATCCACACCCCAAGATTTTTTTCCTTATCAGCCTGAATCCCATGTACAGTGGTACCTCTGGTTATGAACTTAATTCATTCTGTAAGTCTGTTCTTAACTTGAAACCGTTCTTAACCTGAGGTACCACTTTAGCTAATAGAGCCTCTCGCTGCCGCCACGCCGCCACCGCTGCGCAATTTCTGTTGTCATCCTGAGGTAAAGTTCTTAACTTGAGGTACTACTTCCAGGTTAGCAGAGTCTGTAACCCGAAGTGTTTGTAACCTGAGGTACAACTGTAGTGAACATGATGTCTTGTCACAACACAGCCACTAAGATTTGGGTATTAACAGGAAATGAATTTTCACACACACACACACAGAGAGAGAGAGAGAGAGAGAGAGAGAGAGAGAGAGAGAGAGAGAGAGAGTTAATTCCCCTCTGAAAAAGAACACTTATGCAACTGGCCAGATCATACCTGTGAAAAATGCATACTGTAAAGAATCAAAATTCTATTCATCAAAATGGATAAATACATTTATTGGAACGGCTCTTTTAAGAGAGGTCTGCACAACTTTCCATGTCACCTGTGTTTAGTAGCCATAGGTTTCAGAAGACGAGGGGGAAAGGTCCCGCCAAAGACCGTTATTTGAGAAGTTTCTACCTTGTGTAGTCTGAATTAGTTTCTAAGAAACACTTCATTTCTGCCAGTTAAGTTTTACAGCAGATTTCCTACCTACGGGGCAGGCCAGAAGCTCCCCAACGCACAAACACGTAAACACTCAAAATAGAAACAAGTCGCCCACTTACCATCTCTTCAATGTAAGGGAAAAGCATGTCTCCAAAGCATTCAGTTGATTCTATAGGAAGCTGAGCTGGCAGATTGTCAATGGAACACATCAAAATCCCTGATCCTTCCACACTAGAAGAGACAAAAATTTGAATCCAGGCAATAAAAGCTTTGTGCACTATTTCTCTCTTTTTATAAAAACATTTTAAAGGTGTTTTTTTTACACAAATGTTTTTGCCTGGCGCCTAAAGCTATGATAGGAAGACGAGCCTCTCTGGCATGCTACAAGTGGGGAGCCACTGCAGAAAAGGCTCCTTGCACTCCTCCAGGCCTCTCCTGGAGGAGACACTTGAAGAAGGGTTTCAGATGATGATCGCAGGGTCTAAGACATAGCTGTCAACCTTCCCTTTTTTTTGCGGGAAATTCCTTTATTCCAGCGCTGTTTCCTGCTGCTTCCCGCTGGTATCCCTGATTGTCCCGTAGACTGTTCCCGGGACAGGTGAGGCTGCTGATCCCTTATTTTCGAGGCTGCTGATCCCTTATTTTCAAATCTGAAAGTTGACAGCTATGGTCTAGGAAGTTTCCTACGGGGAGAGGCAGTCTTTGTGCTATTGTGGCCCACACCCACTTAAGGCTTTACAGTGGAACCTCAGGTTGCAAACGTGATCTGTGCGGAAGACATATTTACAACCTGCAGCGCTCGCAACCCGCAGCGCTGCATCTGCGTCCATGCATGACGCGATTCGGCGCTTCTGCGCATGCGCAAGTGCCGAAACCTGGAAGTAACCCATTCTGGTACTTCCGGGTTTTGGCGCGTCTGTAACCTGAAACAGTGCAACCCAAAGCGTCTGTAGCCCAAGGTACACTGTATAGGTCAAAACCAGCACTTTGTATTGGGCCCAGAAACTAATTGGCAGCCAGTGCATTCTGACCAGGATTGGTTTTACATGCTCAAACCATCTTGCCTCTGTGAGCAACCTGGCAGCTGAATTCTGCACCAGCTGAAGTTTCCGAACTGTCTTCAGAGGCAGTTCCACTTCTCCCCACCAAGAATCATAGAATCATAGAGTTGGAAGAGACCACAAGGGCCATCGAGTCCAACCCCCTGCCAAGCAGGAAACACCATCAGAGCACTCCTGACATATGGTTGTCAAGTCTCTGCTTAAAGACCTCCAAAGAAGGAGACTCCACCACACTCCTTGGCAGCAAATTCCACTGTCGAACAGCTCTTACTGTCAGGAAGTTCTTCCTAATGTTTAGGTGGAATCATCTTTCTTGTAGTTTGGATCCATTGCTCCGTGTCCGCTTCTCTGGAGCAGCAGAAAACAACCTTTCTCCCTCCTCTATGTGACATCCCTTTATATATTTGAACATGGCTATCATATCACCCCTTAACCTCCTCTTCTCCAGGCTAAACATGCCCAGCTCCCTTAGCCGTTCCTCATAAGGCATCGTTTCCAGGCCTTTGACCATTTTGGTTGCCCTCCTCTGGACACGTTCCAGTTTGTCAGTGTCCTTCTTGAACTGTGGTGCCCAGAACTGGACACAGTACTCCAGGTGAGGTCTGACCAGAGCAGAATACAGTGGCACTATTACTTCCCTTGATCTAGATGCTATACTCCTATTGATGCAGCCCAGAATTGCATTGGCTTTTTTAGCTGCCGCGTCACACTGTTGGCTCATGTCAAGTTTGTGGTCAACCAAGACTCCTAGATCCTTTTCACATGTACTGCTCTCAAGCCGGGTGTCACCCATCTTGTATTTGTGCCTCTCATTTTTTTTGCCCAAGTGCAATACTTTACATTTCTCCCTGTTAAAATTCATCTTGTTTGTTTTGGCCCAGTTCTCTAATCTGTCAAGGTCATTTTGAAGTGTGATCCTGTCCTCTGGGGTGTTAGCCACCCCTCCCAGTTTGGTGTCATCTGCAAATTTGATCAGGATGCCCTTGAGTCCATCATCCAAGTCGTTGATAAAGATGTTGAATAAGACCGGGCCCAAGACAGAACCCTGTGGCACCCCACTAGTCACTCTTCTCCAGGATGAAGAGGAACCATTGATGAGCACCCTTTGGGTTCGGTCAGTCAGCCAGTTACAAATCCACTGAGTGGTAGCATAGTCAAGACCGCATTTTACCCAAGAATATCATGGGGCACCTTGTCAATCCTATTTTGTGCAGGAAGGCCACCGACCTTCCGAAGTGGCTTTTTTTGTGTGTGAGTGACCTTCCTGCACAAAATAGGAATGCAAGAAGTTTCCTCTAGTGCATTTTGTTAAGCTACTTAACCTCCAAGATCCAAGTCCGTGCATGCTTGGAGACACATCAACTGTATCAATCACAATTAAATGCAACACTACGAAATAACTGTGTGTTGCTTTAAAACTGAGTTTTTCAACACAAAAGAAAATTAGGAAGACCCTCTCACCTGTCGTGGATAATATGCTGATCGGCATCATACATACAGAAGGGGCTGTCTATTGTTGTACATTCTGTCATAAATTCTATAGACCCTCCAGTGTCTGCAGAGATGTCACATATTGCAACAAGTCTATTAAAAAAACAACAGCCACATAGCCAATAAATGATTTTCAGTTTTTTAAAGTCTTAAAGATACAACTCCCAAGTGAACTGCCATCAATAATGTCTGAAGAAATCAACAGCCAAACAAGACAGATTTAGTCTGCCATTAGTACTCAACAAAATACTCTCCTCAGGGAACCTTAGTAAAGATTTCAAACAAGGGATGGTTCTAGACCAGAGTTTCCTAAAATTTGGTTCTCTAGCTGTTTTTGGACTACAATTCCCATCAATCCCAAGTTAGCAAGACCCGTGGTGAGGGATGATGGGAATTATAGTCCAAAAAACAGCTGGAGAACCAAGAAGTAAAGCTCTGCTGGATGAAATACAATTGCCTCTGGTCTATTTTTGGGGAATCCTGCAATGTGTTTAAGTTTTTACTCTGCTAATTATACGTCAGAGTTCTACTCTGGATCAATATTGAGTAGAATTCCATGACAGAACAAACTTTAAGCCAAGTCAAATTTTTAGCTCTGCCCCACCCACTTCTAGTTTCAGTCCCCATAAGATTGCCTCTGAGCAAATACAGTCCTCAAAAGAAAAACAAAACAGAGGATCCCCAGCACTGATTTCACTGATGCCTGCTATCACCAAATACAAGCTTCTTACTTGTGTGGCAATTGTGGGCATCCCTCAGTAGCAGCAGCAGAAGGTCGCAGAGGAGCCAGAAGTCGCTGCGCATCCTGCCTGCTTAGCAGCCGTGGAGTATGCTGCTCCCAGTAGATCCCATTGATCACGCAAGTAGCGTAAGGTGCAATCTGTAAAATAAAGCTGCAATTTCTTCTTATCCTGTAAGGAACCAACACCTTGATCCAAATAGTTAACTATATGATTCAATAACTATGTGATGCAAATCCTTGATGCTGATAGCATGCCTCACTTTATCATCTGGTCATGGAACCAGGAGGCAACAGGCATCTAGACAATCATCAGCTTAAATGGAAAATGAGCGAGGTCCCAACTAAAGAATGGGAACTTTAAGCTGATAGAATGTGAACAGCTTGCAGACTTAACACACAGAATAAGAGAACAAGAAGAGCATACGTTTAAAGAAGACTGGAAAACATTTATTGAATATATGGGGGGGGGGAATTATGCACATTTGAAAACATGGGCAGCATTAAGATAAATTCAACCGTGTAAGTAAGTTTTGATGGATGTAATAACAGAATACTGAATGGTTTAGTTTTTGTAAAATACGCAGGGATTTATGATATGCAAAATGAACCATGGAAAGAGAAGAAGGGAATGCATGGATATTTTAAGGATGCTTAAATGAGTATTCTAAATTGTAAAACAGAAAAATTGTATATATGAGAATCATCAGCTTAATTTTTTTTTTTTTTTTAGAAAAGCACATTGGTCACATGAGCTACACCGACAGGAAATTGGGTGTCGTGGGTAACAGAGGTCATGGTAATTATAGGGCAGAGGCTGACTCTCTTGGAACACTTAAGGGTACAATAATGGGAGAGGTGTACTCACATCCGTGTTGAAACGAGAGGTGTAGTGTTCTGGGTGCTTGTCATAGTCCACAGGGTCATACACACCATCGGTCTTCCTTATAAGATGGTGGTGTCGACTCAACACCGTCCCGTAGACTTTTCTGAGGTCTGTGGAGAGGAGCACTGTAAATAAAAGAGAAACAACGTACCTCGCAGAGCTTCTGAAGCCCATCCCAGAATACCCTACCTCCAGTTCGAGAGACCTCCTTCAGCTCATGGGGCTCCACAAACTCACAAGGGAGGGCATTGAACATTTCTTGGGCACCCTGTGGATAAAAGTAAGACTGATAGTGAGGTTAGATTTACCAAAAAATAAATAAAATGCAAGGCACTGGGCAGTCACAGGAACAACACTTCTGCCAAGGACTATCCTCCACACATGAGAGAGAGAGAGAGAGAGAGTGGTTCTGGATTTAAACCTGGAAGACTGGAGTTCAAATTGTGGAACTAGCACATCATTCAGTATATGACCTCAGGCATCGCCTTCTGTCTGCTTTTGTCCAAGTTTCCTACCATATTATTCCAGATTGTATACTTGCTACCTAGACCTTCAACCATCCAACTCCTCCAAACCCTTTGCACCTTCTCCAGATGGTTGGGTGCTCCTCAAGGGCAGAAATCAAACAGCAGTGGCAGCATAAACACAGCTAGAGACCTACAGATCATGTTCATCCTACTAGTTTAAGGGGCTCAGGATCAGTGGAAGAACAAATGCCTTGCACAAAAGGTCACAGGTTCCAATCCCTGGCATTTCCAGGTAGGTCAGCAAGACTCCTAGCTGCTGTCAGTCCATGCAGACAATGACCAATGATCTGACTTAGACACAGACTTGGGACCAGTGTTAGAAACTCAGGCATATAAGCTAGGCACCATATGGCACCTTGCATCCCAACAACGAAATGTCTATTTGTCTATGACCCTTGGGGTCCCTTCCCATGCTACAATACTATGATTCTTTGATCTCAACTACACTGCTTGACAGCACCTTAAAAAGCAGAGACCTTGCCAACAAAGGTCCGTATAGTTAAAGCTATGGTTTTCCCAGTAGTGATGTATGGAAGTGAGAGCTGGACCATAAAGAAGGCTGATCGCCGAAGAATCAATGCTTTTGAATTATGGTGCTGGAGGAGACTTTTGAGAGTCCCATGGACTGCAAGAAGATCAAACCTATCCATTCTTAAGGAAATCAGCCCTGAGTGCTCACTGGAAGGACAGATCGTGAAGCTGAGGCTCCAATACTTTGGCCACCTCATGAGAAGAGAAGACTCCCTGGAAAAGACCCTGATGTTGGGAAAGATGGAGAGCACAAGGAGAAGGGGACGACAGAGGACGAGATGGTTGGACAGTGTTCTCGAAGCTACCAGCATGAGTTTGACCAAACTGCGGGTGGCAGTGGAAGACAGGAGTGCCTGGCGTGCTCTGGTCCATGGGGTCACAAAGAGTCGGACACGACTAAATGACTAAACAACAACAACACACTGCTTGACTGCAGCTTGCTCTTACAACAATTCACTCATCCCAGTATGCAAGAAGGAGAAACAAACGCAGTGGAAATTAAAATTGTATCAACTGTGGAGTAAGGCCCAGTTGCCAACCTGGCTCCCAGAAATCTCCATGTGGTCACCACTGGACCCACGCCAGTAGCAAAACGCGCCTGGCTAATTTCGAACACTGACTTGGACCAATGATCTGACTCAATATAAGGCAGCTTCCTATGTTCCAGCCGTCACATGGGAAAATTTATGTGCACATCTCATTATTCCTGTGTGGAAGGAACAGAAATGCAGTAAAACGGGCCTATAGCTTTATTGGAAGATATGAACAAGCCTTATATGTACAACAAGAAGCCAATATCTCAGTTGCAATGAGAAAATGTACTAGTGCCATGCATTTGAAGAATGCCTTACCTTAGACACGTTGCCGGTGCCTGTAAACACAAATGTTATGGGTCCAATAGACTTTGGCATCAAGCCTAGTGAAATTTCGTAACCAGCATCGCGGACTGCTTGGACAGCCTGGCTACTGTTTCTGTAGTTATGGGCCATACCAATGTGCTGAAACCAGGAAGAGATTAATGTCAGTAGGCAGCTGGACTGGTGACTGGGAGTGGCTGCCAAGACCATATTACACCGGTCCTTAAAGACCTACATTGGCTCCCAGTACGTTTCTGAGTACAATTCAAAGTGTTGGTGCTGACCTCTATAGCCCTAAAAGGCCTCAGCCCAGTATACCTGAAGGAGCATCTCCACCCCCATTGTTCAGCTCAGACACTGAGGTCCAGCTCCAAGGGCCTTCTGGCGGTTCCCTCACTGTGAGGTTACAGGGAACCAGGCAGGGGGCCTTCTCGGTAGTGGCGTCTGCCCTGTGGAACGCCCTCCCACCAGATGTCAAGGAAATAAACAACTATCTGTCTTTTAGAAGACATCTGAAGGCAGCCCTGTTTGAAGCTTTATTCTGTTTTTGTGTTCTGTTGGGAGCCACCCAGAATGACTGGGGAAACCCAGCCAGATGGTCGGGGTATAAATAACAAAATGATGATGTTGTTGATGATGGAGTCAATAGGCCTTTGGGACAAATTAACAAAAATCTACCCATCCTACCCCTCCACCGCCATATTCTCCAGGTAATATATATATAGAGAGAGAGAGAGAGAGAGAGAGAGAGAGGCTTACCATAAAAGGAGTATGATGCCCTAGGGCAAGAAATCGCAATCCCATTCCATGTAAAATGTTGATCATACCTGGTTCAGAATTACATAATACACAGTTAGTACAGTACACAGACTTATTAAATGCTGCAGCAGAGTCAAACTGGTGAGAGAAGTAAGGAAAATTAAAGGGAATTCTAGAGTCACAATTCCTCAAGGGACCAACGATCCATTTGCTCCAAGTGCCTGGGCAAGGTGGAACATCCACCACAAACCCAACAGTCATCCAAGCCCAAGGTGGATTTGATTTAAATCAAATCAATTTAAATCACGATTTAAATCTTTTTTTTTTTTTTTTTAAACAGAAAGACTTGTTCTTGCTGGTATAATCTTAATATTTACGACCAGGTGACGGTTTCATTTTTGGAATAATAAAATTTCAGAGTAGTTTTTACAGTTATATCGAAAATTACTGATTTGATTATACTATTAGAAATACATAGATAATTATGAAATCATTGTGAGGTTTAATAAGTTAACTCTTTCTATTTGGACTTTTTTGCTGTACTTTATTGGAAGGAGAAAAATAATCGTTTCCTTAATAACAATTTAAAGAATTTATTTAACTCAAACATTAACATTATAGCATATGCATCCATGTTTGTTAACTGATGTGGTTAAACAATTTTGTTTTTAAAAAGAAGAAGCTTAGACTGAGTTTTAGTATACATGAAAAACTTAAAACAAATCCTTATTTCCTGATAGTTGCAGAATATTTTAGCAGGGGTTTCATTCTCCTGTTTCCCAAATGTCTCTTAGTATCTTTATTTTTAAAAATTAAAAAATAAGAAAGGCCATAATGCAATAGTGAAGCTCTTTGCATGCAAAAGCTCCCAGGTTTCACTGTGTCTAGTTATAAATGGATCAGGCAAGACCTGGCTCAAGACCCTGGAAAGAAGTGCTATTTTTCTAGAAAAAGAGATGCTGGAACTCGCAATGAACAGGCTCCCTTGTTTTCTTATAACAGCAATGGCACCCACCTGAGAGGTGCTGGAACTGATTTATGGGGAGTTCTGGCTGAAAAAAAAAGCCCTGCTGGAATGCCACTGCCAAAGCAGATTTTACAGGGATAGGCATGTTACAGGCGTGTACCTGGACTCACATGTGCACAGCCAGCACTCATGCACGTTCATATACACTATTCACACAACACCTCCTCACAGATGAGTAGTATGGACCAGATGGAAGGCAGTTTCCCAAGTTTCTTATGTCTCACTTAAGGTGAAAAATCCAAGTAAATTGGCAAAAATGTATAAATCTAAATCAAATAAGTATTGGAAATGTAAAGAGAAAGAAGTTTTTTTTTATCATATGTTGTGGTCTTGTAGTAAGGTTAAAGCTTACTGGGAAATGATATATAATGAAATGAAAAGGATGTTTAAAATAACCTGTGTAAGAAACAACAACAAGAAGCTTTCCTTTTCGGAATTATAGGGAAAGAACTACCGAAACTGCACAGAAACTTATTCATGTATGCTACTACAGCGGCAATAACGTTACTCACCCCAAAATGGAAAGAAGCAGAAGTCCCCGCAAAGGAAGAATGGATACAAAAACTTAAGATAACTTTTTAGAAAAGAGTGCAAATGGTTCATTGAATATTTACAAATAAATTGTAAACAGATAAGAACATTGGCAGGATTATTGTAATAACCTGCAGTTTCATAAGAGTATATATTTAAAGAAGACGAATAAATGAGCAAATTAAGTTAACTTGGATATGCAGCTATTTGGATATTTTAGAAGACATCTGAAGGCAGCCCTGTTTAGGGAAGCTTTTAATGTTTGATGCATTGCTGTATTTTAATATTTTGTTGGAAGCCGCCCAGAGTGGCTGGGGAAGCCCAGCCAGATGGGCAGGGTATAAATAATATATTATTATTAATGATAATAAAAATAAATTTAAGGAACTACAAAAAGAGAGGGAAGGAAGTAAAGTTTTGAAATGTCAAAAGGATTGTAAAATTAGTGAAATGTATAAACCTGCAAAGTATAAATAAAAAAATAAAAAATAGAATAAATAAAATAAAATGCAAAAATCTCGATGGTGGCATAGCAGAAGCATTCCTCCTCCCCGATTCCCATGCTCACTAATGACTGTTTAGAGATTTTTTTAATATAACATTAAGCAGTGTGTTAATGCTTTTATAGCGAATGAGTAAGTTAAATAAATAAAAGCTAGCAGGTGCAAAGACATGGAATTCCTTCCGGTTGAAAATGGCCAAAACACAGTATTAATTTTCTTTAGATACCTGCAACGCCAGCCCACTTTCCGAATGCTACAACTCGCACTCCTCTGTGATCCACCATTTTCTCGTAATCTATCAGTCGAATGTTCTGCAAGTACAACACACCGAATACATTTGTTCTCAGGCTCCATTCATCTCAGTACACTAAAAATTAAAATCAAATCACAGCAGCCCCTGCCATTTATAGAAAGATGAATGTAAAGGAAGTCGCTTCGATTCTTTTATACAGCAATGCTTTGAGAACGTCTCCTATGAGATAAATGGGATTTCTAAATAAAAAGAGGCAAAGATAAGCCTTCCAGCCACTTCCATTCATCTCAGTAGGGGGTTAGACCAGGGAAAATGTGCCTTGAGTGCATTTATTTCAATGGGTCTACTCTGAGTTCACTAATAATAATACTAATAAAATTTTATTTATATCCCACCCTCCCCAGCCGAAGCCGGGCTCAGAGTAGCTAACAACAGTAAAAATAACACAGTTTACATAAAATCACAGTCAATTAATTGAAATACATTCTAAAATCAATTCAGAATCAAATTAATGGCAACCATTGGGCTAGAGTTCTATGAGGATTACAGAAGGAGGGGGTCAGACTGTGCCTTGGCGGAAAGATGTCAAGTCCCGCAGGGCCCTAGTCTCTTGTGACAGAGCGTTCCACCAGATCGGGGCCACAGCCGAAAAAGCCCTGGCTCTGGTTGAAGCCAGCCTAACCTCCCTGTGGCCCGGGATCTCCAAGCTGTTTTTATTTGAAGACTGTAAGGTCCTCCGTGGGACATACCAGGAGAGGTGGTCCTGTAGGTACAAGGGTCCTAGGCCATACAGGGCTTTAAAGGTTAAAACCAGCACCTTAAACCTGATCCTGTACTCCACCGGGAGCCAGTGCAGCTGGTATAGCACCGGATGAATATGATCCCGCAGCGAGGACCCCTTAAGGAGTCTCGCCGTGGCATTCTGCACCCGCTGGAGTTTCAGTCTCAAGGGCAGCCCCACGTAGAGTGAGTTGCCTTTTATGCTACTAAAACACACTGCCGTCAATTCATTGCCGCATCATGAAAACCCAATATTGCACTTTGCAAATCCTCTCATTCTGCTGAACTGACCATTTCACCATATTATAATAATAGTTAGCAATCCTCGGTAAGTGAAATATTACCTTGCTCAGGATCTCATCCAACAAGGGCATATTTGCCTCCTGAGCTTTAATAGTATGAGAGAAGAATGCATAGTTCTTGTTGGGAATTAGCTTATCCTCCGGCGGCCTCTTCACACCCACAATCAGGCAGGCCTCTGAAATGTCTTCCTGTATAATACCGCCAGCTTTAACATAGTCCTGCAAACAAAGCATTGAAGAGGAATTGACGTCTTGAGCCAAACTGAACAAAGGCAGAAAATATCGAGATAGTTCAGTAGATGCTATTCCAGAAGGTGAGCCTTATTTCTATACTGGCTATCCACTCCTGTGGGTGGGGGAGAAGAGATTCCTTCCCCACTTATGAGGGGTATCGTTCTCACCTGCCATTTCTAAATGAAACCACACACTCGGTGCCAGAGCAAAATGGCAGTACACAAGGATTGCTATTTTCATATCAGAAAGAGGGGAGGCTTTCAGCCAAAGATGTGGCTTGTGGGTTCATATACGAATGAACCTTAATTTTTTAAAGCCATAGGCCACCACAATATTGATTCCATAAATCTTTATGTGATCTCAGTGGGGCTGTTAAAGTAATTTTAGACTCTCAGCTTATTATGGACTTATTATGGGAGGAGTTCAGGTGCTGTTTTACTTCATTTACTTTAAATTGGGGGGTGCTGGCCCTGTTGGGGTTTGCCCATTCTGCTGAGTGGGGCCTGGACCCCGCACTGAAGTCACCACTTTGTCAACCTCCATCCCCTCTGCTGTTTCCAACTCTTCCATCGTCCACTCATTCATCTGCAGCTCCTTCCTCACTGCCCCTTCTCCTCCTGTCATTCATTCACACACTCCTCCTTCCAACCCTCTTTTCCTAGGTGCTGCCCAGTTCTACAAACTTGTCTGGTGCCTACCACCTCTTTACCAAGTCTGTTGTGCTTGCTTTTTCAACCTCTCCTTCTCTAGGGCCTTCTGGACCCTGCTCTGCCCCACTCCAGAAAACAAAGGCAGCTCAAACAGCAACAGCAAACTTTGTGGCTTGCTCAGTCCCTCTGTGACATCAGAGCAGTTCGGCCAATCACTGCCAAGAGGCTTCATCAGCACCCATAAAACCACTATGGGCATTGTAACGTCAAGGGCCCAATAATTGTGATTAGACGTGCACAAGAAACAAACTGTACGCCGCTCCTACCCTCGTGATCAACAACAAAAATGTCAGGACTTACTTTTTCATGGATGGACCTTCGATTGGACGGTTGCACCAGAACTTTGTAGCCCAGGTTGGTTAAAAGTTTGACGTGCCGTGGGGCTAACGGGGCTCTTCTTTCCCAGGCATTGACATCCTCTCTTCTGATTGCCAGGACAGATTTATGATAATGCTGCCACCTTGAAAGATGGCTCTCAAACCTACCACCTGTGCGTTTGAATGCTCGAAGCATGATTAAAAACCTAACAGCAAGCAAAGGCAAAGTAATAAGGAGATGCAACATAACGGTGTTCAGAAACAGCCATTGCGTGTCCGTCCATCTCCTGCCCCCAACAAAAAAAACCCTGGTCTCCTTAGAAATCTGCTGTAAAACTAGTTAGTTTTTAACACAAGGTGCAATGCAGAAGTCATAACTGCCTATTGCCAATTAACTGTGCAAACGTTTCAAACTTTTTCAGAGGGGGGAAAACCTTGAATGTTGTCTTCCTTACAAATGAGAACATGAACTGAAAATTGTTACAAGGGAAGCAATCTGGTAACAGTCAAAAGTAACATTTGTATCTCAAATTCAGTCTAGGAATCCAAGAATTCTAAACAGTGTAATCAGTGCAGATTGAATGAGAAAAAACTTGGCCTAAATCATCAGCTAGTCCCTTCTGATTTTTAATTCCAAAACTATGGATGCAAGAACAGATTGACCCTTCCACACTAAGTGGAAGGATGAACGATATGCAGTGTGAAAGGTTGGCAGTTGCCAACCTATAACCGCCAACATTTGTCCAACATTTGTCCATTTATTGGTTTTATTTAAATATTTATACCTCCATTCTTAAACATGACCAGCACCATGTACATTTTCTTACGTTGTCAAATGCAATATGAAATCCTGGCCTTCTCTTTACATTATAAAAAGGAGAATTTAGACGCAGCCCTGAAGATATCCATACTGAAGTCGCAAAACTGTTTTGCAGAGCTTGCTTCTACTTGGAAGTAAATCTCATTCAGTTCAGTAAGGCTTACTCACAGGTAAGTGTGCCTAGGACTGAAGTTTTGGTTACCCCTTTAGTAACCTTGGTGGTTTCCTTTGAAACAAGCGCTATTCCACAGGAAGCAAAAACTCAAACATTACAAATCTGAAACTGCAACCGACATCACTCCCGCTGTTTTACACACCAAATTCATGGAAGATTGAAGGGAGAATGAGAATTTTCAATTTTTCAAAGTGCGTGTTGTTATTGATACATATCAACACAGTAAAATTACCCAGCAGGCATTGTAAAATTTCAATAGATTGTGGCTCCAGTATTGAGCAGAAAGTGGTTTGATTCCAAATATGATCTACTGCCCATCTCATCATAGCCTGACAACATTCCCAAGGCAGACTGAGAACTGTTGATCTTAGTGCCACAATCTATCAGAATGGATAACAGAGAACAATTTGTTATATTTGTAGCTATAACATCTTTGCTATTACAGTTATCAGCAACAATGGTTCCATACACACATTCACAACTATTTGGTCTCGGTTGTAGGATTCACCAGTCATTAGGACAAACAGTAGCTGCTATTTGATGACTAAGAGTGGAAAAGTTCACCACTCCCAAACCTCTTCCCTCCTCACTGATGCCATTGCAAACACTATTCCCTTGAAGTCAGGAGAGCTCTGTGGTCCAACTTTGCCTTGGCTTAAGGCAAAAAAGAAAAACACACATACTGCCTTTTAAATATATTCCAAACAAATGCAAGACTGCTACCAGGACACCCAAGCCCTCAGTAAAACCATTCGCATTACTGAGCTTAAAGGTCCTTACATATTCCAATAAGTGGAAGCCAATTACCATTGATATCAACAGCAAGAGATTTTATGCCTTTCTATGGGGAATGCAAAAAGGTTGTTAAACTTATCTGTCTCTAGTTGCAAAGGTTGTACATTTGCCAGGGCCTATGAACATTGTCAACTAGAGAAGCAAGGTAGAAAGGTGAACAATAAGGAGTATTGTGGTTCCTTGAAGACTAGCACCTTGTAGACTCTTTAAAGCCAGGGAGCCTTGAAATGCTAACATATTTTTGGTGTTTAAAGCAGTGGTTCTCAAACTTTTTTCCTTTGGGCCATACTTTCAAATAAAAAATTGTTCGTGCCACACCAATTTTTTTATTATTAGTAACAAACACAACTAGGACTGTCCTAGTTCATTGATCTTGCTCTCAATTTGAAAAGATAATTATCCATATTC